>NC_132851.1:46913478-47545978 GCF_048164855.1 Canis lupus baileyi | reverse complement strand
GCAGTAGGGAAGGGTCATTGAGAGCTCCTATTGAAGATCCTGACGTGAGGTTGAGGCACATTGGGGACACTCAGTGAATGTTGGTATCTCTTCTTTCCCAGGAGTCATCCCTGGGTTGGGGCCAAGCTTCTTCACTAAAGGGTATCTAGGTATGAAGGAGGAGACACACTCAGTCAAAGGGAAAACGGTATAAGAAGGAAGGCTAAAGTACTAGAATATAGGGCATTGTGTTGATGAAATACTGACTTAGAATTTTAATAGTTTTTTTTTCTTTTTTTTAGCCATTATGCACAGGCCTCTGCTGAGCTCTGTGAAGATATAGTTATTCATGTTGTAAGAAATTCTGTCCTAGCTAGGGAAAATACAAATGGGGAACAAAAGAATTAAGGTCATTTCCTAGTCTGTGGAAGCATTGTGAGATTCAATTCATTAATAACTTCATTTATGTTCGCTTCGAATGGTAATTCATGAAAGTTCCAGCTTCTCTTTAAAAAAGAGGTTTGTCTCCTATTACATAATTGTGTCAAAGTAGATTAAAATATGTAAAAATAGGAAATGTTCTATCTTCGCATACGTAGAAATGTCACATTAAGCATGGCGGAGCATCTGCCTCACTCTTGGGAAAATGACACACAAGCCAACAACCAGTCTTGAGAAGATGTTCGTGTTCTATTTTAATCTTACACAGCGTTTTGAAATCTATGCTATTGATCTTGTGATTTCTTTAGTTTTTTTTTTTTTTTTTTCTCCTTTTCATTTCCCTGAATGTGAGAAATTCTAAAGGGTCAGTCTCGGCCGTGTTCCTCCACGGAGTTGGTGTCACAGTCCGCTGAAAACCAGTGAGATGGTGACGTCTTCCCTCTTTATCATAATCTGAGAGTGTCCACGGTTTTTGAGAGGAACGAAATCTTGTGGTGTGGATCCTACTGTGATGGCAGGAGAGCAGGAACTGAGTGCTCTTATGTCGGGACGCTTGCCATCTTGGCAGAAACAAGATTGAGGGTGACTTAGGAGTTTGAGGGGGAAAAGAAGCCAGTGGGATGACCTAGGGAGGCACCTCTTTGCCTCCATGGCTCTGGCGTAAGTGAGGACGGGCCGTCCGAAGCAATGCACAGGGGCGCTAGAATCTCGAAAGAGAAAAACTAAAACAAGTTCCCATGGAGTTAAGGCTGTTTCACCTGAACACATGGTTCCCAGTTCCCGGATTTCTTTCTGATTTTGGATTCTTATTTTCCATCATAAGAGTTTCGAGGTGTTGCGGTGTGGCCCCTTTCCTGGGGCGCCATGTTGTGTTGTGTTCATTTTTCTCTTTCTTTTTTTTAATCACCAGAAGGTCTCCTTAGATTCTTTTTTTTTTTTTTTTTTAAATCAAGGCTCAGTGTTTATCATTTTAGGGACGTTCAACAGGCTGGTGTCCCCTTGTATTCATTTCCCTGTTGCTCAGATAGTCACCGGTGTTGTGAGTGGTGTCCTGGTTTTCCGACATGGCCAGCAGGACCCTGCTGCTGGGAAGCCGGGGCTGGTTCCTGGAGGGTGGGCCTCTGGGAGGTGGCACATCTCCGGATGGCACGCTGAAGCCTCCCTCTTGTCCTTGGCAGTTCGGAAACACGTGCTACTGTAACTCCGTGCTTCAGGCGCTGTACTTCTGCCGGCCTTTCCGGGAGAATGTGCTGGCGTACAAGGCCCAGCAAAAAAAGAAGGAAAACTTACTGACGTGCCTGGCAGACCTCTTCCACAGCATTGCCACGCAGAAGAAGAAGGTCGGCGTGATCCCACCAAAGAAGTTCATTTCGCGGCTGAGAAAAGAGAACGGTGAGTGAGGTGTTGGAGGGCCCGAAACACGCCTTCGTAGTCCCGCAGATCCTCGAGATGAATCTCCCCTCTTCCTGGTTATAAAGGAAAATAGTCTGGCCAACTGTTCAAGTCACTGGCCTTCGAAAGAAGATGTGATTCTCCTTTTCCGCTCCGTATACATAAAATAACACTGGACAAAAAACCATGTTTATAAATTCAGATTTATCATTCCATTTTTTTTTTTTTAAGATTTTATTTATTTACTCATGAGAGACACAGAGAGAGAGGCAGAGACACAGGCAGAGGGAGAAGCAGGCTCCATGCAGGGAGCCCGATGTGGGACTCAATCCCGGGACCCTGGGGTCACGCCCTGAGTCGAAGGCAGGCGCTCAGCCGCGGAGCCTAGGTGTCCACCCAGGCGTCCCTATCATTCCATTTCGGAATGGTCTTTTTATTTGCCTCACATTGGGAGGACTGTTGTAAGAGAAATTGCCCAAGGCAGCCTTCTCTAAGCAGTACGCTGATTGGAATAAATAGGTTAGTACAATCATTGAATAAAATAGTATTCTTATAAACTTGTCATAAGTAATTAAAGTCAATGCGTATTATCCAATCAGAGCCCTTGCTCTTTTAAAAATAATGCCTCCTGATTTTTGCCTAAGACGATTGCAGGATATTAAATTAATACCTTTATATGATACAAATGCCCTGCTGTCACCTGATTTTTTTTTTTTTTTTTCCTCCCTGGTTTTTTGATCTTCTCTTTTGGGGAAAATCGCTAGTAGAGACGAGGTTATTCCAGAAGATTTGCATTGGTAATTTCTGTGACTAGAAATAGTTGATATGGCAACTTGTGTTTATCCTAGATTTCAGCCTTACTCCACAGACTTGCAGTTAATCAGATGTTTGTTTTATAAAGTCTCATTTAATTTGATTGCTGTCTCTTAAAGTTGTTGTAGTTTATATGTACCAGAATAAAAATAATCTGAGCAGGAAGCAGAGCACTCCCGAGTCTCGTCGTGAACATGATTAATAATGAAGTTTCACAGCTGCATTCATCTCTTGATTGTTTGTCCTTATGGTGGGGAACAGCAGTAGGCTTCTGGAATCATTCGTATTTGGTTTCAGAACACTATCAGATAGATACATATATCCCCCATCTCCCATATGTGTTTCATTTAAGCTGCTTCCAGTCTGGTCCAGGGTTTAATATGATCTTTGGGCAGAGACCCCAGTTGCTGTAGATAAATTGCAAAATGAATAATTGATCATTGGCGGTCACGTCATATTAAATATTGATATTTTATCCGGAAACTTATCAAATAATTTCTGGAGTCTTTTTGTAGAATAAATAAAAATTTTAGTAGCTTTTTATATATGAGATGACTTTAGGGAGATAGGGGGAGTGTAATTTTCGGCGGGTGGTAGAAAAAAAGGAAAGTGAACAAAAAAAGTCTTCTAGAATTTACGTAGTCAGGTTGCAAAATAGAGATGAATGTATGTCATGCCTGTCCACTTGACATTTCAGTATAAAAATTGAAGTGTGCATGTAAAATTAAGCGTTTTGTTTGCTTTACGAGAGCCAGAGATTGAAATAATGACCTTCTCTTTTCCAGATCTCTTTGATAACTACATGCAGCAGGATGCTCACGAGTTTTTAAATTATTTGCTGAACACTATTGCGGACATCCTGCAGGAAGAGAAGAAACAGGAAAAGCAAAACGGAAAATTAAAAAATGGCAACATGAATGAGCCTGCAGAGAATAATAAACCAGAACTCACCTGGGTCCATGAGATTTTTCAGGGAACGCTGACCAATGAAACTCGATGCTTGAACTGTGAAACTGTAAGCACTGAGAGGGCTTTCGGGTACTTTGCTTGTGCGTGTTTTGTGCAGACTGTGTGTCATGTGCATGAGTGCACCGTGATCCGTCTGTGTTGATGAGCCCCGGGGGCAAACTTTTAGAAGCATGTCTCCATCCAGGATGTCTCCGCTTGCTAACACAGACTGGATGAGGGCAAATCTCAAAAACTGGATTGCTCGGTGTCACGGGCACATTTGACCATCCACAAACTGTGAAATGTGAAACGGGACCACCACCAGTTATCTCGGAAAAAGTTTGCTCATGCGGAGGTCAGGTGATGCAGAATAGACCCTGTCTCCCCAGCTTTAGGGGAGGAATCAGCTGTGGGGTGGTGCACTTGAAGTTGGAAGTCGGGCTTGGCTTCTGATCCTGCTGCAGTCAGCTGGGTGGGCTCATGTGTTGGCTGAGTCTGGCACATAGTAGGCCAGGACTGTGAGGTGAACTCAAACACATGATCTACGGATGTCACATTTGCTTGGTATGTTTGACATCACGCTGTGAGTGGTCTCAGGATTTGGTGGCTCAGAGCCCAGCATTGGAGCCAGGCCGTGGAGTTTGTATGCTGGTTCTGCCGGCATGGGCGTACCATTCAGCCTCTCTGCCTTCACTCTCCTCATCTGTAAATTGGGTACAGTGAGTGCACGTGTGTCACAGAGCTGCTCGGGAGGCTGAACTGAGTTAGCAGTTGGAAAGCACATAGAGCCATGCGCGGTACTTTGCAAAAAGGCAATAAATGCCAGCTCTTCTTATTTACTCTTACTGCTAACAACATAGCCAGTCTCTGAGTTCATTAGGCGTCTCAGGAGTTTCGTCACATCATACGAAAAGTTCTATAGGATTGTGCATTTTGAGTCTCAGAGAGAGTAGCTTTCATTAGTTTCTGCGGAGGAACTAGGACCCAGAAATGGGTAAGAAGAAATGTGGATGTAAGTAGGAGGCTCTTGGTTTTTTGGCAGTCTTTCTCCTGTCCTTTTAAACAGTTTTTGAATCAGCATTCTCGTTTGTTCATTGTAGAAACAACTAGAAAACATAGCTAAGCAAAAAAGAGGGAAAAAGAGAGTAAAAGTTACCAGTGATCTCCTCTACCTAGAGATGATAAATTTGTAACATGTTCTAAAAATTGTGATCACATTTGCCCAGAGAGAACCACTCGAAACATTTTGAAATATATGCTGCCAAAACATTTTCTACACATACTTTTCTGTCTAGAGATCTTTCTTTCCTCCCTCCCTTTCTCCTTCTGGCCCTTTATATTTTATATTCCAGTAAAATCCAAGTGAATACGGAAGTAGAAGAGTAGAGTAAATCCCATATGGGTATTACTATGATCGTTAACACATTGGCCCATCTTGATCATTTTTTGTTTCATGCCTCTTCCCCCCACCTTTGCCTACCTGGTCATTTTTAAGCAAATCTCAGATAAGTTCTTGTTTCATTTACAGTTTCTTCATCACTTTGTTACATATCTCTAAAAGGTAAGACATCTTTTTTTTTTTAAACAAAAGTGTATCGTTATTATACCTAAAAATAATTCCTTTAAATCATTATTCACTTAGTGTTCAAGTTTCTCTGATTATCATATGTGTGTATATATACACACACACACACACACACAAATATATATATATATTAGCAGTTGGTTAATTCACATTAAGGATCCAAACATCCACCCACTGCTTCCCCCCCCCCTCCTTTTTTCCTTGCAATTTAGTTGTTGAAGAAATCATTTTTGTCCTGTAGAATTTCCCCCATTCTGGAAGCATCCTGTAGCATTACCAAGTACAGTAAAATGGCAGCATGTTTCCACCATCCTGCTCTGTTTTTATTTAACCCTCCTGTTTTATATTTCTTTTTCTTTCTTGCCTTCTTTTGTGTCAATGAAATATTTCTTCTTCTTTTTTTATTTTTTTGCATCAATTGTATTATTAGTTTCAAATTCTCCTAGAGGTTACTCTAGAGACTGCACTGTACATCTTTGCCTTCCTTAATTTTTTTACCACTTTCCCAACGTTGCCAGAATGTGTGGAATACTTCATCACCTTTTCCCTCTTTTGTGTTACCGTTTTGTAATGAACTCATGAGTTTTAACATTTCATGTGTTTTATTTTTTTCCAATGTTTTATTTAAATTCAATTCATCAACATACAGTAGAACACCCAGTGCTCATCCCATCAAGTGCCCTCCTCAGTGCCCGTCACCCAACATGTCATGTTTTTTAATCCGTTGAAGTTTTTTATTCTCTTCTCAATACTGAATGTATGTTTAGAATAACCTCACACACTTTTAAACATCAAAGTCAGGGCTATATTGTAAATAATTATAATTTGCAGATATATAGTCTTTTTTTCTTTCTTTCTTTCCTCTTTTTTAATAAGGGAGTATTCCTTGGCACCATCCTCCCCTTACCTTTTATATCTCTTCTATCCTTGAGGTCTGCCTGTTGTATCTTTTTAATCCCCTATTTCTCTCCATCCCCGCTGCTCTCACCCTGGCTCAGAGTCCACCCCCCCCCCCCTTCAGCTCTTGACTGCCATTCTCAACTAAATTGCAGTAACTTCTTATTTGATTTTCTGCCCTTTTTCTTGCCTCCTCCATGTTGCCGTCCTGTCCAACTTACAGCAATCTGTCTGTTCTTTGAATATTTGGTAGAACTTGCAACTTATTTTTGTACCCCTAAAATAATCGTTCAGTTTGGCTTGTTTTTTGTCCTGATAGGAATGAAATAATACAATATGTATTCTTCTGTGCACTGGGTTTGGGCTGTGCTTTTTTTGTGGAGTATCCTTGTGAGATTCATTTGTGTTGTTGCATTATGCTTTTGTTCATTCATTTTCATTGCCCTATAGTACCGTGCATGAATATAGGACAGTTCACTAGTTTATTTCACGTTGGTGGATATTTGGTTGTTTCCAATTTAGGCAACTATGAGCAACGCTGCTTTGAACATTCCAATACATAAAATAACAATACAGAAATCTTTTCTTTCTCTTTATATATATATATATTTACATATTATTTTATATATTTATATTTATATATTTTATATATTTATATTTATATTATATAATATATATATTTTTTGGGTCACATGGTATTCATATCAGAAAATATCAAATGCCCAAAGTGGTTGTACCGTTCTACACATCCTGTGAATGATCATTCTCATTCCTCCACATTGTTGTCTATACCTACTATTCTAGATGGCTTCACTTTGGGTAATACAGTGGCTGCGTAGCTGAGTATTATTTTCTTCAGTAAATACCTCCCCCTGCCTCGCAGCTGCTATGTAAGGGTCCAGACGCTGAGGATACAGTGAGAGCCTTGCCCTTCTGGAGCTTTCACATGGAAGATACACATTAATAACAGAATGAATAATGAGATTTGTCATTACGATGGTAAAGTGCTGTGAAGGAGAAGTACAGAGCACCCTGTGAGCTTATGATACATGAGCCTGAACAGTGGGGCATCGCATTTCTACATTTAGCCAAGAAACCTGCAGCAGACAGTGCAGCTGGCTGGTCCTTTTGGTTATCTTTGAAATTAGCACAGTTACTAAATCCATCTTGTGGAAAACTCCATGTGAGTTTTCAGGAAGGCTCAGATGATAGGCTCAGTCACATTTTAGTTTCTTTTCTTGTCCCTGACCAGGTTATTCGATCCCAACAAATGCAAATATCACACCCTCAAATATTTGTGTAGCAGAAACTATCATGTAGCCTGTTTATTCCTGGAGGGTCACTGTTAGATGTGACACCCGTGCTCAGAGATAACCTTCAAAATGTTTGGGTGGTGCCATAGTTTGTTATAATGGGATTCCTACCATAATACTTGGTTTGTGGAAGTGAGTGTATCTCTATGGAGGATGGCACTCTGAAAAACCTGTTTTGTTTTTTTTTTTAAACTTCTTAAAGTAATTAGCCTTGAGGCAGGAGTTTTCTCTGGAGTCACTTAGATAATCAACTCCATTTCTTAGATCCTTTAACTGGATGGGATCCTAGGAGTCATCCAATCCTTCCCTACTGGTGCCCGAGTCCCTTCTGTGACATCCCAGCCAGTTGGTCACCAGCATCTGCTGGCCCCTGTCCAGGGATGGGGAACTCAATCTCCCTGGGCCATGCATTCCATTTTTAGAAAGCTCTTAATTGTTAGAAAAGCCCTCTACTTTCTAAGAAAATACATAGCCTGCAGGCTTTTGTTGTTGTTGATGCTGTAGGATGTTGAGGACTTAGGATAAAAGAAGACCTAACATTTAAGTTTTCCTTCACAGGATGAGAAACATGGAGCCCCCTTTGAGTGATGTCTTCTGCCCAAGGCAAGCAGCCTTGAGATGGTGCTTCCGTCACAGTTGTGAAATCTCACAGTGGGCTTCAGCCCTCCAGGATCCCGAGCTGCACATTAGCCCCCAGGGAGCCTTGCCACTGTAGCCACCTCAGCTGCTAGTTCCTCCACTGGTGCAAAAAACTCTTGTGCCAGCCTTCAAGCTTTCAGAAAACAATGATTTTTTTTTTCCCCTTGGCCTCACCCTTTGTAAATGTTGCTTGTGATTGCAGTGCAAATGTCAACTGAGAGATTTATGGAGACACTTTCACTCTGCAGTACACTTGGAGAGACCGTTTGAAGGGGGTAATTCAGTGCACACTTCCCCACATAACCTTGATCGAGGCACTTCAGAATTGCGGCCTGGGGATTTTCCAGACTGGCCTCAGCACTCCTTTTGGCTGTTCTTTGCTTGGTTCATAAGATTTGCTGCGCCAATTGGAGCTTAATTTTGTCGTTGCTGTTGTTAACCCCCCTCCCAGCCCCCCTTTCCATTTAAGCTGAGTTTTTGCTTTACAAACCTGTGTTTTTTAGTGCTTCCTGGGGGCTTTAAGGCACATTTATATCCGTCACTAGAGCCAAAAGGTCATCTAAAGAACTACTTTATTAAATACCAGTTGTTCGGCTCCTTCTTGATTCGGCTCCTTCTTGATTCGTTTGCAGAGGTTGAAATGGATTCGAGCCTCAGAGCCCTTTACAGAAGAGGAGTGGGGATGGGGGATGTGGCCAGGGGAGGCCTCTCCCTGGCGATTCAGGGGGGCTGTAGTTACCACCTCTCCAAAGCCCACAGCCCTGCTGCTGCTGCTCGAAGGGCGCACTTTCGGTTCCTAGCTGATCATCGAGGAACCCCACCTGGCCACCTCTTCTATAAGCCAAGGAAAGGAGTCTGGGGATTAGAAGCCCATCTGAATATGATATTAATTACCCAGGCCCTTTGGAAAGCTCATGATTCGTATGTATCCCATACTTAGTAATTTGTCCTAATAATTGATCTGTAATTAATTGAACAGAAGAACATGTAGGATCGTTTAATTTTCCCAGATAACCTTTTTTTTTTTTTTTTTTTTTTTTTTTTTTTTGCCCCAAGTAACCTTTTAAACCAGTTTTGGGGGGAACTCGAGGCCCAGAACTGGGGAGAAGAAGAAACAATAAGATGTAGCCTGTGCTTGCTGAGAGTATTGTAGTCTTAGTGACATATATGTTTCCTTGGAGACAAGCTGTATTTTCACTTAGACCAGAATGAGATCCTTGTGTGTGGGAAGAAAATGGTTTCATTATCTGGCAGCTTTCTGGGGAGATGGAAAGGCAAAAGAAAAAAAATTGCTTGATCACCCATTGCTTTTGACTACAGCAGTCTGAGTCAGGGGGAGAGAAGAATTCTAATGGAAGGGTTTAGAGCCATGTGTTCAAATCCCCTAAGGGGCTGATCTGCTTGAGTTGTGCTTTCCTTTCTCACACTCTTAAATTCTGGAAGCAGCTTACATTGGGAATTGGGAAAGTTACAGTAACTTTTTTCATCTAGTTAATTAGGTTTGTACCTTTCTCCCCTCCCTAAAATAATTAAGAAGAGAAAAGATTTGCATCCAGCAGGAGACCATATTTCTCTGTCTGTGCCCTTCCAGTCAAGGCTTTCCTCGACTGGAATCTAATGCTCCCTCTCTAAATTATGTATGATTTCGGTTGGCTCTGATCTTTTTATTTTCTCCTAGAGAAGAATCATTTAGATTTAAAAAGTTTCACTAATTAAAAAAATATAATTCCTATGGGATTATGTTTTATAGACCAGATACAGGAATGTATAAAAAGAAAATCATTTATCATTCTGCATCCAGATGCCACTGTTGGCATTTAGATATTTTTCCATTTGTTCAGCTATATATTCAGGCATTTAGTAAATGTTTATTGGAGACCCAGGAAAGGCTAGAAATTATTTTATGTAGTAGGGATATAGCATTTAAAACAAACAAAAAAGATTGTCCCTCCTCTTTTGTTTACTATCATATACACACTTAAAGCTGTAGATTGCCCTTTAAGCACTGCTTTAGTTGCATCCCACAAATTCTGATTTTTCTTTTTCATTAGTTCAAAATATATTCTAATTTCTCTTGTGCTTTTTCTCCTTCGATCCATGTATCACTTAGAAGTATGTTGTTTAACCTTCAGTTATTTAGGATTTTCCTAGATTTTTTTCCTAATTTTATTGATTTCAGATTTAATTCTATGTGGTTAGGGAATATATTCTGTATTATTTCAGTCTTTTAAAATATGCTGTGATATGTGTTGTATCCTAACACATAGTCTATCCTGGTGAATGTACTTAAAAACAAGGTCTCTCAACCTTGGAACCATTAATATTTATTTTTTTTAAAAAAATATTTATTTATTCATGAGAGACACAGAGAGAGAGAGAGGCAGAGACATAGGCAGAAGGAGAAGCAGGCTCCATGCAGGAAGTCTGATGTGGGTCTCGATCCTGGGACTCCAGGATCACACCCTGGGCCAAAGGCAGGTGCTAAACCGCTGAGCCACCCAGGGATCCCCTGGAACCATTAATATTTAAAGTCAGATAGTTCTTTGCTGTGGGGGTGCATCCCTGGCTTCTAAACATGCTAGATGCCAGTAGCATCCCCCAGAAGGTGACAGTGAAAATGGGTCCAGACATTTGCTAAATTGTCCTTTGGAAGGAAAAGCTTCCTTGAATATGTATTTTATAGTTGAACAGAATATGTATTTCATAATTATTGAGTACATTATTCTAACGTTAGAGTTCTTCAGATTTTCTGTTTTTCTTGATTCTTTACCCCTAGTCTTTCCATTACTTACTGAGAAAGGGGTGTTAAAATATCGACCTATGATGGTGAGGGCACCCGGGTGGTGCAGTTTATTTTATTTTATTTATTTTATTTTTATTTTTATTTTATTTTTTTAAAGATTTTATTTATTCATGAGAGACACACACAGAGAGAGAGGCAGAGACACAGGCAGAGGGAGAAGCAGGTTCCATGCAGGGAGCCCGACGTGGGACTCAATCCTGGGTCTCCAGGATCACACACTGGGCTGAAGGCGGTGCTAAACCGCTGCGCCACCCGGGCTGTCCCTGGTGCAGTTGATTCTGCATCTGACTTGGTTTTGGCTCAGGTCGTGACCATAGGGTCATAAGGTCTACATCTTGGCTCCATGCTCAGCAGGGCGTCTCTCCCTCTCTGCCCCTCTCCTGGCTCGCTCACTCTCTTTCAAATAAATAAATCCTTTTTTAATGATTACAACTCGCAAAGCAAAAACTGACAGAATTAGAGGAGGAAATAAAATAATAAAGTGAAATAATCCCATAATCATGGTTAGATTTTTATTTATTTATTTTAGAGGAAAAGGAGAGAGAGAGAGAGAGAGGAGGAGGGGCAGAGGGAATCCTCAAGCCGACTCCCTGCTGAGCATACTGCAGGATGTGGGGCTCAGTCCCAGGACCCCTGAGATCATGGTCTGAGCCAAAATCAAGAGTCACCCACTCAACTGACTGAGCTACTCAGGTGGCCCAGTTTTTCTTTTTTTTTTCTTTTTTTTTTTTTTAAGATTTATTGATCTTACAGAGAGTGCATGCACACCTGAGTTGGGGGAGGGTCAGAGGGAGAGAGAGAATCTCAAGCAGACTCCCTGCTGGGTACAGAGCCTGAGAACACAGGACACAATCTCACGACCCATAAAATCACAACCTCAGCCGAAATCACAAGTTCTTCCCTCAACCAGCTGAGCCCCCAGGTGCCCCTCTTTTACTTTTTGAAAAAACTGCCTTATTGAGGCATACTATCTGCCATAAAGTTCATCCTTTCAGTAATTTTTAAAAATTTATTTATTTATTCATGAGAGACACAGAGAGGGATAGGCAGAGACCCAGGCAGAGGGAGAAGCAGGCTCCTCGCAGGGAGCCCGGTGTGGGACTTGATCCCGGGATCATGCCCTGAGCCAAAGGCAGATAGATGCTCAACCACTGAGCCACCCAGGCATCCCAGTAATTTTTTTTTTTTAGATTTTTATTTATTTATTCAGGAGAGACACAGGCAGAGACATAGACAGCGGGAGAAGCAGGCTCCTCACAGGGAGCCTGATGTGGGACTTGATCCCAGGACCCTGGGATCATGCCCTGAGCCAAAGGCAGACACTCAATCATTGGGCCGCCCAGGTGCCCTCGTTTCAGTAATTTTTAAAGTAATTTGGTGAGTTGTGCAACTATCATCATAATCCAGTTTTATAAAACATTTTTGTTACACCAGTAAAATTCCTTGTACCCAGCAATTAATCTCTGTTGCAAGCCCCAGGCCACCACTAATGTTTATTCCATTAATGTTTGATGTAATTACCAGTATGGGTGGTTTGGGGCCCCCTCTTTATTACTCATTTTCTATATATTCCCCCTCAGTTTTTTGTTTTTATGTTCCTCCTCCCTCGCTTTAAAAAAATTATGTTGATACATGTATATTTTGAATATATGTACATGTATATATGTATTTGCATAAACAATTCCATTTTAGTCTTCCTCTTGGTATATATTTGTGTGTGTTGTTGTTTCTCCAGAGATTCCAGTATACATCCTTTATTTTTCACAGTCCACTTACAGTTAATAATGTCACTGTTTTACATAAAACATAGGAAGCTTATAACCCACCCCCCCCAAAAAAAGGAAGCTTATAACCATACAGGTGCATATTCCTTCTGCCTGGCCCTGCCTTATGCGGTCCTCATGCTGTAGTGTTGTATGTATTACATTTATGTGTATTACAAACCCCACAGGGAAGTGTCAAAATTACTATTCTTAATGCTCTTCATTCTTTCTTGAGGATCTGGGTTTCCATCTGGTATCATTTCCCTTTGGCTTGAAGAACTTCCTTTAACCTTTTTTTTTTTTTGCAGTGCAGGTCTGTTAATAATGAATTCTCTTTATTTTGGCTTCATCCTTGAAGGATCTATTTATGGGCTTTTAAGAGTTCTGCATTGACAGTTTTTCTTTTTTAGCACATTAAAGATGTTGTTCCGCTGTCTCTGGCCTCTAATTTCTGATGAGAGATCAGCTTCCAGTTGAACCATTCTTTTGTGAAATGTCATTTTCCTCTCGGATATTTTTAAGATTTGCTTTTTGCCTTTGACTTGTAACAGTTTGACTGTGATGTGCCTTGGCTGGCCTTCTAGCAGTGTTTATCCAAATACTTGGTGTTTGTTGAACGTCTTAATCTATAAATGTATTTCTTTCACCAAGTTAGGAAATATTTCGCCATTATTTTTCAAACAGCTTTTCTGATATTTCGCCATTATTTTTCAAACAGCTTTATTGCTCTTTCTCTCCTCTCCTTCTGAGACTCCAGTTGTATGTATGACATTTTCTAACAGTTCTCTGAGTATCTGTTAATTTTTATTTCAATCTTTCCTTTTTCTTTATTCTTCTCATTGGTTAATTTTCTGTTGATCTGTCTTCAAGTCCACTTTTTCTTTCCTCTGTTATCTCCAATTCATTGTTAAGTCCATCTGGCTTATGAATTTTTCAGTTCTGGAATTCCCATTTGATTCTTTTCTTTTCTTTTTTTTTTTTTTTCTCTGTTTCCCTGCTGAGATTTCTTATGTTTTGGTTTGTTGTGAGTATATTTTACTTTACTGAGAATAGTTACAATAGCTTTAAAATTCTTGTCTTCTAAAAAAAAAATTCTCGTCTGCTAATTTTAACGTCTACATCGAGGACTGGTTTCGATTGTCTTAAGAATGTCTCCTATTTTTCCTGCCTTTCACACATTTTGTAGGTTTGAATGGTATCTAGGACATTGAGGATGTAAAACTTGGGAGACCCTAAGTTCTGTTATATTTTTTCAGTAAGTGTTAATGTTTGAGTTCCAGCAGGCAGTTTATCTTGGTTGGATGCAAACTACAAATCTGTTTCTTAGGTGGCAGCTTGAATCTTGGGTCAGCCCTTTGGTCTCTAGCTGAGTGCTGTGAGTGTATGGACTCTGTGCATAAGCGGCTCAGTGGTCAACCAGAGATGTGGGCAGACAGGGTTGGGAATACCCTCTCAGTTCCTCCCCTTCTTGCCAGTACACATGGTCTTCCCAGATTCAGTTTTCTGATTCCAAGGCCAGACAGACTGTATTTGTTCCCAGATTCCCATCTAAAGGCTGTGTAACCATGAGCTTACTCTCTGTAACTTTTCTCCAGGTGTGGACTCTGCTTCCATCTGTTTGTGTGGTTTCCCCAACACCTTCAGGTAGCTATTTTTATTTATAGTTATCTGAGCTCTATAGTTTTTCTGGAGGAGTGTTCGAATGGCAAGATCTTAGTCATTGCTGGAGCCAGCCTTTCATTTTAGCAAGGGGGCGTCAGACAATAAAAAAAATACAAATAAAACATTTGTAATATGAAGTAGTAGTATTGGTTACCTGTTGCTTTGCTTACAAACCACCTCAAAACCTCTGAGACTTAAATCAACTATCATTTATTATAATTCATTCAACTATGAGTTGGCCGAGGGTCACCTGATTTAGTCTGGACCTGGATGAACTTGTGTGTTTGTATTTTAGCTGGCTCACTTATGTATCTGCTGGCTGGCTAGGCATTTTGCTCTAGATTGGGCTTGGCTGGGGGACCTTAGAGAGAACAGCTCTCTTCCATGGGTCTCTCGTCTTCTTCCTGAGAATAGTGGGCTAGCCCGGGTTGATCCTTCTTATGATGATGACAGAAATGCAAGAGAGCGACTTCATAAGTGCTTGTTCAAGCTTCTGCTTATGACATGTCCTCTAACACTCCACTAGTCAAAGCAAGTCATTCAGGCTGAACTCAGAATCAAGGATGGGAAGCACATCTCTTGATGAGAGGATCATATGGCAAAGAAGCCAGTGTAGGCAGTGGTGAAGACTGGGGGCCTTTCATACATCCTACCATAGAAGTAACAAGTGCCATTTAAAAAAAAAAAAAGGGCAGAATGATGGAGTGTGTGTGTAAATATATACATGCCTTTTTTATACAAAACTGGAATTAGCTTATATGCGGTTGTATAGTCTATTTATTCATGTAATATTGTATGATATCCACCATGTAGTGAACCATTCCCAGTTCTTTGCCCATCTTAGGCCATTTATAATTTTTATACCCCTCTCTGACTTTTTGAGTGTCTTGTCTATTTCTGAAAGCACTTTACATGTATTATTTTATCTTTACAACAGCTTGATGAAATAGGTACTCTTACTGTCCTCACTTTATAGATGAGGAAACTAAGGTACACCAGGGCTAAGTAATTGGCCTACAGTCATCTACTGGGTAAGTGGCAGAGACAGGATATGGAACTGGAAAGTCTGTGTCTACGCCCTTTCTTGTGTGTACTAGTAAAAGTATAAAAGTCTGTCTACATTCTACATCTCCTTTAGATAAGGACCTACAGTAGAGTATTGGTCATAGGGTGGTTGTCACACTTAAGGGAGTGTTTTCTCATTTTGCTGCCAATTGACTGAATACTTCAAGGTTGTTTCTGTGCTAGTTTGCACCCCCTACCCCCCCCAAGAGAGGAAAACACCAGGCTTGCCAGTGTACGGCTGGAATGCAAGCAGTTTTACTCAGGGAACGTCAGTAAGTACAAGAGCCAGGCTTGGTGTGGTGTTAACCGCAGGAGCTGAGAAACAGCTGGGTCAGTGAGCCAGCTGCTGAGAGCAGTCCACAGTAGGGTGGCCTGTGTGAGCCAGGGCTCCAGGCCAGCTCCGGGTCCAGCAGTTAGCACAGTTAGCACAGAGCTCTGCAAATGATGGCTGCTTTCCAAGCTCGGGGACAGGTGCACGTGCGGTGAGTGTGACCCTCCAGCCCAGCACACATCAGGCTCCCTGGCCCCAAGCGCAGCTTGGATGATGAGGCTCGAGAGCGAGTGATTTCAGGGCAGACAGTCTGAAAGGTTGCCTACCTGAGTAGTGAGTTTTCGAAGTCTCTTGTCTCTTTTTCAATTTTTCTCCTTCTGCCAGTTTGGGCTGTATCAGTGTTTGTCTGATACTTCCTTCTTTGGAATGACGGGCAAGACGAGTGGGGAGGAAGAGAAATCTGGTTGAGTGTTAATTATTAAAAATTCTGAATCAAAGCTGGAACGGGACTGTGGTCAATTGAGAGTTGGGGATTTTCTCTAGATTGGGTTGTTTTTGGTGTAACTAGTTGCCAGCGAGTATACAAAACTGCACATGACTGTGACTGCATTTTGGGTTTTGGTTACCAATAAGTGTTCAAAATTTGACATACTATGTCCATTATGTATTTTGTACCTAATACTTTTTCTCTTTTTTCTTTGCTTCAGGTTAGTAGCAAAGATGAAGATTTTCTTGACCTTTCTGTCGATGTGGAGCAGAATACATCCATTACCCACTGTCTGAGGTAACCTCATGAATTCTGACTGTGATCTGAGCTTTTGATCAGGATAGTAAATAAGTGGGGGGGGGGGGATATACTATATTTCCTCAGGAGGTAATCTTCCTTTCTGTTAAACCCATATAATCCTATTATTTTCTACTTCTTTCCCGAGAGAGATTAAAAATAAGTATATGTGGTCTAGAGAAGAAGGATCCTGTGGAGAAGAAAGAGGATCAAGTGAAAGTTGTTAGTCATTACGTTTAAAAATAAATTTTAATCTTTAATACGGGTGTAGGCTTTGGCTTTCATCAGTCTGGCTCTCACATCGTTGTCTCTGACACACATGATTAATAAACGCTACCCATGCCTACGTGACTCTTTCTTTTTCTAAGCTAATTTGAAAAATTAGGTACTCTTGAGCTGAGAACCCATGAGGGAACTGCCTGTTTCTCCATCTTTGAGCATTCTGTGGAGATCAGTGATGGAAAGAAATTCCTCCCTGTTAGGGTTGAGAGGAGGTAAGGAGCTGGGAGTGCAGAACAGTACGTGCCTGGGATTCCATGCATATTGTTTGTTGACTTGAACATTGGAAATGTGCCCAGAGTCAGTATAGAGACACGATTCCCTTTTCTCTTCTTTTATTCCCTTCTTCCCCCTCCTGCTTTCAGTAGGTCGTGAGGACTTAGCAGCAGCCAAGCCCCACTCCAGACACTGGGCATGGCAGACTGAGAATCAGAATGTATGTTCTAGGGGGAATCCACAGATGACAGCTGGTGCTTTGAAGGAATGAAGTAGGTCTACAGAGTGATTGGGTGTGGGGATTCCAGTGTGGACCTGGTGGTCCAGGCAGGCCTCCCGTTGCTTAGGATACCATAGCTCAGAGACATTGTATAGCGTTGGACAAGGCACTGTTGATCTTTGTCAATGGCGACTGGGTGACAGAAGCGTTATTTCAGGAGTTCAGGTTACTTGGAACCTTTTAGGTTAGGTTAAGGGGACTGGCTGTGGTAGTTGGCTGTTGGAAAGTCATCTTGCAGGGTGATGGCACCAGCGCCAACATGGAGAGCTTCTTGGTTCATCTGCATGTCATGTGTCGTGTGGGGTTTGGGGAGCTGGTTGCTCTCTGGTTTCCAGGGGTCTAGGGCCTCCTCCACTCCCTGCACTGATGAGTTACCCAGTTACACAGCACTTCCTGCTGGAGTGGCCCACCAGCCCGTGTGTCCAAGGGCCTTAGGTCTAGGGGCAAGTATGTTAACTCTTTATTTGGAATGTGTTTTGTAGGCTAAGGTGGCCTCTTTTTCTTCTAAATGGTTCTGTTTATAGCATGAGTTCCTAATATTCCTGTGAGAAGAAGCCTTTTTTTTTTAAATTTCTCCAAGGTCTAATGATCACAGGGAGTGGAAAAAGTTATGGTTTTGCCCACTTTAGTTGCAGATGAAGGAATGGGAGGAAAGATACTATTTGCCTCTCCCCCTCCTTTTTTATGAGTTGGAGTTGGGGGGAATTTGGTTAGGTTGACTGCTTCTCCTCCCTTCAAAGAAATTCCTGGGCTGCTCAAAAGGGCAGATGGCAGTGGCTGTAGCTTTGAGATCTCAGTCAGCCAGGTAAAAGGCTTACTGGTTAGTTATGATTTTAATCTTTGGAGAAACTTGTTATAAAGACATGTAACTCAGATTTATGTTTCATTTATTTATTTAAGAAATGTATGTGTTGGTCATGCATACCTGACAAAGGTAGGCTGGAGGCATTTGGAGATGTTAAAGCTGGGATGGGAGAGGATGAAAGAGCTTTGGAATGCCTTTTATTTTTTAGATTTTTTTTAAATTTTCAAAAAATTTTAAAGATTTTATTTATTTATTTGAGAGAGTGAGCGAGCGAGAGAGCATGAGCAGGGGGAGGAGCAGAGGGAGAGGGAGAAGCAGACTCCTCGCTAAGCAAGGGAGCCCGCCATGGGGCTCGATCCCGGAACTCTGGGACCATGACCTGAGCTGAAGGCAGATGCTTAACTGACTGAGCCACCCAGGCGCCCCAATATTTTATTTTTTAAAAGATTTATTCATTTATTCCAGAGAGAGAATCTCACAGACTTCCCCACGTGCAGACAAGGGGCTCGATCTCATGACCCTGAGATCGTGACCTCAGCTTGAAACCAAGAGTTGGATGCTCGGGGGGGCTGAGCCACCCAGGCACCCCTAGATGCCTTTTAAGCAACACTAGATTTGCATCTGATCGGACTGACCGGGCTGGTATTCCCAGATCGCTTGCCCTGCCCCTCTTTCACATCATCCCTAAAGTAGAACTTGACTGACTTCCCTATATCTGCCCTCACACAGGCCTGAGATCTCACCACCACCCCAACAGGAAGACAGACCTGTGCTGGGTGTTGCCACTCACCCTCACGCCCGCGGAGCTCTGGCCTGGGAGCAGTGGCAGCTTTCTAACCTATCCCAAAAGAAAGAAGTGCCAATGCCTGAGAAGGGCCCAGGGAATCAACGATGCCAGCTGGTCCCTTAGCGTTTTCCACCTGAGACAAAAGAGGAAGAATGGTTTTGGGCCCCTTCCATGGTTCTGTTTGGTTTGCATTCTTTAAGGGTCTGGTTTTCAAATCAGAACTATGAATTTTCTCCTTACCATCTGCATCTCTCCTGCCATGTGATACATTCTCTTTCTTTCATTCTGATGACCAAAAAGAAGCCAAAAATCAAGGTAAAATTGTAGGATTTGCATCGTAGGATTTGAGGTCCCTGCCACCTCCTTCCAGATGACCAATTAACAGTATGTTTTCCCTGCTTTTGTCCCAGAGGAATGATGAAATAAATAGTGGTTAAACTCAGGGTGCAGGTCTCTAGGAACCGTTAAATCCTTACCGTAACAGAACTCGAACCCTGGCACCGCCGACCTCGGCACCATGTCTGAGGCAGGGTGAGCCAACTGTATCGTGAGTACCGAGACTGTTTTTCCTTCTTTTGAAAAGTTCAGGGATGGCCTCGGGCAAAAACTTCATATACGTGGAAGTTTATCTTAATTATCCTTCCATGGCCTTTTGGGTATTTTTTGCCTTTCACTTCGTGCCTCAGCCCCTCCCTGTGGCTCCTTCACAGAAACCTCTTTAAGCTCCAGGAAACCACTTCTCCTTCCCCTGTCTTCCTTGAGTTGAAAACACCTGTTCTCCCAGCACTGGGGAGGTCAGCTGGGAGGGACGTAGCTCTTCATTCTCCCTTAGCTCTATTTTAAAAATTTATCTACTCAGGATCCCTGGGTGGCGCAGCGGTTTAGCGCCTGCCTTTGGCCCAGGGTGTGATCCTGGAGACCCAGGATCGAGTCCTGCATCCGGCTCCCTGCATGGAGCCTGCTTCTCCCTCTGCCTCTCTCTCTCTGTGTGACTATCATAAATAAAAATTAAAAAAAAAATTTATCTACCCTAAAATGAGTTCCTTTTCTACTTATTTTGAGAAACCTCCTTTATTTTAAAAATCTTGACACTCAGCGTGGGGCTCAAACTCACAACCCCAAGCATGATACTGACCGAGCCAGCCAGGTACCCCTGAGAAGCTTCTCTATACTGAGTTTGTACGCATCCCTGCCAGCCATCCAGTGCCACGTTCCTATTTATTGATTTCTCTATTTCTCTGACCTATGTCTGATTATTATTGATATATAGTATTTTCTAATATTTGACATGTGTCTCTTATGGATTTCTTTTTTCCATCTTCTTTAATATTCGAATCAATGGTTCTTACATTTTGGTGTGAATGAAAGTCACTTTGGAGAAGTTGACAAAATAGAGGCCTAGTTTCTATTCAACTTCAGTCAGCTTGGGCGTCTTTTTTTTTTTTTTTTTTAAGGTTTTAATTTTAATTCCGGTATAGTTAACATGCAGTGTTATATTAGTTTCAGGTTTACAATATAGTGATTTAACAATTCTACACGTCGTTACTCAGCGCTCATCACGGTGGATATACTCTTTTTTTTTTTTTTTTAACATTTTATTTATTGATGAAAGAGAGAGGGGCAGAGACACAGGCAGGGGGCAGAGACACAGTCAGAGGGAGAAGCAGCCTCCGTGCAGGGAGCCTGACGTGGGACTTGATCCCGGGACTCCAGGATCACACCCTGAGTCGAAGGCAGGCGCTAAACCGCTGAGCCGCCCAGGGATCCCGATATACTCTTAATCCCCGTACCTATTTCATCCCTCCCCTCCACACACCTCCCCTCTGGGAACCATCAGTGTGTTCTCTGTAATTACTAGAGTCTGTTTCTTGATATTTCTTCCTTTTTCTCCCTTTGTTTTTGTTTCCTAAATTCTGCATATGGGTGAAATCATAACGGTATTTGTCTTTCTCTGACATTTTGCTTAGCATTATAGGTCCATCCATGTTGTTGGAAATGGCAGGTTTCATTCTTTTTTTATGGGTGAATAATATTTACAGCTAGATAATATACACACACACACACACACACACACACGCGCCTTCTTTATCCATTCATCTATGGAGGGACACTTGGGCTGCTTCCATAATTTGGCTCTGGCTGTATCCAACCTCCGTAAGCCTGGGCCTCTATTTTTAATTTATTTTCTAGGTGATTCTAACACCACCAGAGTTTGAGATCCACTGCTCTAGATCTTTGCTGCTCAGGCAGTGGTCCTTGGGCTAACAACCATCGGTATCACCTGGGAGCTCATTGGAACAGCATCTTAGGTTGAATAAATAAATGAATGAATGAATGAATGAATGAGTGAAACAATCTGCATTCAGACAAGATCTCCAGGTGATTCAAATGCATGTTAAGGTTACAAAGCTCTGGGAACAGCGGCTCTCAGACTTCCAAGCCTGCGAGAGCCACCTGGGAAGCTTTACGCTCTCAGCCTTCCAAGCATATTGGAACCACCTGTTCTACCTGGAGAGCTTCTGATGTAATTGAGTGGGGGCCAGGGGCAGGGATTAGGCATTGAGATGGTTTTTGAAAGCTCCCCAGGGAATTCTAATGGGCAGCCAGGAGAACTGCTGATGTCATCCTTAGAACAAAGCTTCCCAACTGATGTGCCATAGGAAATAGGTTACAGGTGTGTGTTGATCCCCCTGCACTCCTGGGAGGCCACGCCGAGCCTGGAGCTGCCAGGGCTCCAGGGCAAGCCAGAGGAACAGCCACATCGGTTTGCCCTTCTCCATGGTGCCATTTGTTATGTGGATCATGACATGACAATCGAGAAGCATTGCTTGAGATTTTTTTTTTTTTTTTTAATCAATTACTGGGAGCAGCCGGGTGGCTCGGTCGGTTAAGCATCTGCCTTCGGTTCAGGTCATGATCCTGAGTCCCCGAGTCTGGCTCCCCACTCAGTGAGGCGTCTGCTAGTCCAGCTCCCTCTGCCCCTCTCCCCATCCCCTGTGCACACACTCTCTCTCTGTCTGTCTCTCAAATAAATAAAATCTTTAAACAATTGAAAATAAAAAATCAATTTCTGATCTATCGTGCTGAGTGGAAAAGTTACGATTGTAATAAAAAAATGTATCAAACATGGATGTTACCTTGGACACACACAAGCTGTCATTACAATAGTCTTTCCACCCAGAAAGTCTTTCTTCAGTTTTTCAAATTTCCTTGTATACATTTTTATAAGGTTTCATAATTTCCTTTGTAAAGACGTCTACTTCTTACTAGATTTATTCCCAGAGTATATTTCTGAATGATGTTTGACTGCTCCTATGACTCTTTTTAAAAGAAATACAGAGTTTTGTGCTTTCCTGCAACTTTGTGCTTTGGTCATTATTCCTGAGCCTCAGAGAGCCTCTGTACTCACTCCCTCCTCTTTGACTTTCTCCTTGAAAGGTTTCCTCAACCTTTGTTGCCTGCTTTTATTCCAGCAGCTGGTCAGCATCTGTACAGACAGACCTGCTCTCCCTCTGAGTTACCCGCTGGGGTCAGCGCCTTTTCCTAAGTTAGCCTCATTTTCCAGTTCTCAGTCCACAGGTGCGCTGGAAGCATTACCGTGTCTCTCTTGAAGCGTGAGCCCCTGGCCAGCTGGGGCGGGACAGGAGGGTGGTCATTTGTAAATGGGGCCTGCTCATGAAGTACTAACTTCTGCTGTATTTCCACCTATCTGGGTCTGCCAATACTTCAGAAAACTTTCTTTGAAAAACAAGAGTAGAAAGTATTTAATTTCTTATTCACTGCTCCGCTTGCCTTGATTATCCTGGCTCTTGAGCTGGATAAAGAGTTAGATCTGCGGTAGACATCCCAACGATGTGAATCTCCATCATCACCCAAACTCTCCTCCCCCTCTCCCTGCCTCCCACGCACCAGTTCCACACCAATCCTGTGTAGGCCAAGAAAAGTGTTCACATCCGTTATTTCATCAAGAGTTAGCCTGCGTTCATTCAGCTGAGTCTGAGCCTCTCTTACGCACCAAGCACCCGATATCTGAGAGTAGAGTGTAATTGCCTTCTAAATTGTTTTCTTGCCTCTCAGCCTTCCAATCCTTCCTCCACAGTGCTGTCGGACAAGGTGTTCCTCAAAAGCACTGTCTGATTATGTCTCTTCCTTGCTAAGATCGGTTAGTGGAATTCTAGAGCTTCCGAGGCCCACCCTGTCCCTTGCCTCCATGTGCCTGTGCTGCCGCGGCCCCTGTGTCTGGGGTCCTGGACAGACCTTCCCTCCTGGCACACCTTCCTTCTTGGAGAACCTGACTTCAGCATCATCCCTTGGAAATGACTTGCATTACCCCAGTTCAGGTTCATCTCTCCTTCCTTTGTGCTTTCCCCTGGACTTTATATGCGTGCTTCTGTCCTCACCCAGCCAACGGATGGAGTGCCGTGCTGCATCGGGCCTGTTCTGCGTGCTGGGGATGTGGCAGTGAGTGAGATAGACACAGAGAGGGGAGGCAGGTAATCAAATAAATAGGAGGATGGTTTCAAATACTTGCTAAGTGCTCCGAAGAAAACAAGACAGCAAGCAGGATAGAAGCTGAGTGGATTTGCAGAAGGTGGGCAGAGGAATCTTCTCCCAAGAGGTGACATTTATGCTGAGCTCTGAACAATGAATGGAGCCAGCCACAGAAGCATCTGGAAAGGAGCTGTTTAGGGAAGCAGCACCTGTAGAAGCCAGGATGGCTGAAGGCCAGTGATGGGGTAGGGTAGGAGCTGAGGTCAGAAGAACAGTCAGGGGTCTGAGGACGGAGGGCCTGTCGACCATGGCAAGGTATCTGGATTGTATTCATTCCTAAGTGTCCTGGGGAACTGCTGGGGGGTTATCAGTGGGAGAATTGTGTGGAATGATATTTTTCAACCTACACTGAACACTGCCTGTGGCTCACTTGCGCGTGTCCAGTGGCCCGGGGGCCAGCGTGAGGGCAGGTGCTTCTGCGAGCCCCCAGCACCAAGGCCAGAGTACTGTTGATAAACGTTTGCATAGTGAATGACGAGCAATCTGGGTTTTCTTCTGATAAGCTCTGTTCAAGTGTGTGAGTCAATAACAGCATGTAAATAACATTTTCTGTTTAATAAAATCTGATCATTCTGGTGCTAGGACACTCCCTATGAATAAAGAAATATCACAGGCTTTTTCAGGACTCTAGGGTATTATTATATTCTGGATGTTCTTAGCCTTTGAAGCAGTACCACAGGAATGTTAAGTAGGATCTCAATGACCAGAAAAGAATGAGAAGCCATGACATTTAAAAAATGAAAACTATAAGTGGTGCAGTAAAACCTCCTGATAGGGGTGGCTACAGATATAACACTGCAGTGGCGTTTGTTCTCAAAAGGAGCCGAGGTGCAGAGGGTGCCGGGGAGCCGGGGATTGTAGGAAGCGGGCATCTCCTTCCCGTAATTAGGGATTTTCTTAGTTCAATCTAAGGGCAGTTGTATATGATTTAAATTTCATCATCTTTACCTTTGTGCTCTTTGAAAATGTAGACCACCTGAGATACACCGTTTTTCATTACACGATAATATCGCCTTGCATTTTACGTGATTGACTTTTCTGGGGATCTTTCAGTGTAACGATGGGCGTTTATAATAGTATTTATCTCTTCTAATTTGTAATCTCCAGGTTACAGGTAGTTTTGTTGAACCTTGAGATTTTTTTTTTTCTGAATCATTTGGAACCTTGATTTATATTTGTCTGTGGTCCCGTGAAATAAAGTTCTCCTTGAAAATCTCCAGTGGTGAACTCCTAACCCAGGGCAGCAGACGCGGTCCAAATGGCAGTCATAGCAGCCACTCATCAGAAAGATCTTTTCTCATTACTTCTTTCCCCATGTCCACTTAAAAATGGCCCTAGGTGTAATAAAGGGTTTAAAACGTGGTACGCCACGTACATTTTGGACTGTTTTCTGAGTTGAAAATATTTTTCTCTGCAGGGATTTCAGCAACACAGAAACCCTGTGTAGTGAACAAAAATACTATTGTGAAACATGCTGCAGCAAACAGGAGGCCCAGAAAAGGTGCGTAAAGGATTTAGCCCAGGGGGTGGCTTTGTGTTGAGGGAAGGAACCGTGTCTGATTTTTGAATCCCAGTTCCGTGGGCTCATGGCCAAGTAGCTTTGGAGAAGTCAATTGCCTTCCTCCCTGGAGAAACCAGGAAAAGAATGCCTCCCTTGGAGCCTTGTCCATTTGCGTGATTGTTGGATCATTTGCTCATTCATTCCTTCATTCAGCAAATGTTTATTGTGTGCCGTGTGCCAGATCCTGTGTGGGGCGAACGAGTGGTGGTCATATAGAATTACTATCCCCTTGGGATGAAAGGCAAGTTATAAAAAAAAGAACTTAGCATTATAATCCGTAGTAGATCTCTAGTAATGTTGTTGATATTGCCTAAGTATCGGAACTTCCTATCCAGAGACACAAGAGTTTAAAGAAGTTAATCATTTAATATGGAAACACGAGGAAATCAATAACACATCAGTTATATGGATAGGTGATAAGAAATCATCACGTTTTAAACTGATAGAGGATCCATGGTTGCTTGTCCTTTTACTACCACCAGCCGCTTACAGCCCCTGGACAGCGTGCGATAGATAATCAGGGATTCTCTGTTATCTGCCCCAGAAGTCAAGAAACTTGACATGTTAATTATCCCATGAGGCCTCACTGTGAGTTAAGCTCACCCTGCCCACGGTTGTGGAATATTCAAAATAACTTGCAGAAGCTCATTACTGCTGTCTGAAACCTTCAGGGGTCTAGAGCTGAGGTGCAAATAATTTCTCTGCCCAACCTCCTCTGCTCTTTCCCCCGACTAGACGTGCACGTCTTTCCTTGCTGCATCAGAGCTTATGAAAGGTTAGTCATAAAAAAAAAAAAAAAAAAAAAAAAAAAAAAGAAAGGTTAGTCATCCTGCCAGATGGGAATGGAGGTGATAGGCTTTCGTGTGTGATCAGGGCAGCTCATTTCTGCTCCCCGTCCTTAGCCTCTCAGTCTGCCCAAGGCCAGCCGGCCCTTCCCGCGTGGGATGGAGGTGCGTACTGCTCAGCCCTGGAGGTTTTATGGGTTCAAATATTCTGTGTTCCAGTGAAATGTGGGGTTCCCCATGATTCTTAGGTTTCTTTTCTTTAAGACTTTATTTAGGGATCCCTGGGTGGCGCAGCGGTTTGGCGCCTGCCTTTGGCCCAGGGCGCGATCCTGGAGACCCGGGATCGAATCCCACGTCGGGCTCCCGGTGCATGGAGCCTGCTTCTCCCTCTGCCTGTGTCTCTGCCTCTCTCTCTCTCTCTCTGTGACTATCATAAAATAAATAAATAAAAATTAAAAAAAAAAAAAAAAGACTTTATTTATTCATGAGAGACACAGAGAGGCAGAGACAGGCAGAGGGAGAAGCAGGCTCCTCGCAGGGAGGCCGATGTGGGACTCGATCCCGGGACCGGGATCATGCCCTGAGCCAAAGGCAGACGCTCGACCGCTGAGCCACCCAGGCATCCTGATTCTTAGGTTTCTGCTGATGTTGTCATATTGCTTATTATTTTTTTTTCATATTGCTTATTTTTACAATTGGGGTTTTGCCTCCATAGATGCCTGAACAGTAGTCTTTTAAAATTTGCCCTTTTCAAATAACACACATTGAAAATGTATATAAGCTGGGCAGCGTTGACGCTGACTCAGGATGGAAGGTGACCGAAGGTCCTCTATGCTAGCAGAATCATCTACATAAAATGTTTTTGTGATTTTTTTTTTTAACTGAGAAATATTAATGGTCACTTGGTGAAAAACGCTTTCTGTGTTCATGTGAGTTTGGGAAAGGCTGCATCAAACAAGAAGGAACAGTTCCTTTCTGGAAGGATCTCTCAAAACCTCCAGTTTGCCAGTGTGCAGGGAGGAGCCTCAAAATAGGTGGCCGCAGAACCCCAGCCTCTGCTAACACCTCGAGTGCTCCAGCAAGCAGGGTTGGGGAAAGGTGGCCCTAAGCGCCTCCCTCCTCTGAATGAGGCGCACAAGGGGCTCGCATCTTTTTTTTTTTTTTTTTTTTTTTCTCGAAAGCTGCCACCTGTCCTCTCCGCTGTCTCCAGGTGGGGTGGAGGGAGGTGGAGCCGTCCAAATATCGTTCCTTTTCTGGAAGGCAGCAGGCAGTAAGGGAGAGCTACCGGCCGTCACATTTTTAGCGCTACGACGATTCAAGACTGTCTCATTTGACCAAACAGAAACAGAGACCTGCTGTCGCACTTGGCTCTCGCTGGCTGTGCCCCAGTTAGCCGAGCAAAGTAGGTTAGGCCAGTGTGTGTAAGCAAGCGTGCTTGGATTCCTGCAAGTGGTTTGGCTGTTTGCTGGCTCGAGGTCCGGGAGACCCCGGCCCGCCCCCCATCCGTGTGGCCGCAGCGTGTCTGTCCCCCTGACGGCCGCTGGGGATGGCTGATGTTCTGTTTCGTGGTTTCTCAGGATGAGAGTGAAGAAGCTGCCCATGATCTTGGCCCTGCACCTGAAGCGGTTCAAGTACATGGAGCAGCTCCACAGGTACACCAAGCTGTCCTACCGGGTGGTCTTCCCGCTGGAGCTCCGGCTCTTCAACACTTCCAGCGACGCCGTGAACCTGGACCGCATGTACGACCTGGTGGCCGTGGTGGTTCACTGTGGCAGGTGAGGGCAGGCGGGGGGCGGGGCCCGGCCCCAGCTGCACCCTTCCCTGGGCCGCGGGACTCCGCGATGCTGGCCCCTTTTGACAATGTCATCCAAGGTCTTCTTTGTCATTGCGAGAAAAATCTAAAATGTGCTGGTACAAATATTCTTTGTGCGGTGTTCAGCATTTACCCCATCAGAAGAAAGAGAGCAAGAGAGAAGGATCCTAGTTATGGAGATGTGGTGTGTTTGGCTGAAAGTCCTTTTGAGCAGATATCTATATATTTTTTTATCCCATAGCTATAGATACAAGCATGGAAAAGTCTGCTGACATGCGCCTGTTTGCCATCCTTTGCACAGCTGGGACGGGTTCGTGTTCTCCCCCCGCCCGCCGGGGGTCTGGGGTGGGCACATCCCCCAGCAGGCATGTTTTCTTCTCCGTCTACGTGGACTGGATTTCGGTGCACACGTTTTGACGGGAGGGCGCGTGGTTGCCCTCAGAGGAGGGGACTGACTGACTTCTCCCCCTGCGTGGTCAGAAACCCAGCTTCGCCTCCACAGCACCTCGTGTTTTGCCCCCTGCAGGGTGACTTGAAGTCACAGGATGCTTTCCCACATTCTCGGGATCCTGGGTGTCGGTCAGTAATAAGCCCGCTTCCTGTTTGCCCCCGAGCAAGGGTCCTGCCGGCAAGCACACAGGAGCCTGGTGATCTGGACACCAGCTGTGAATGCTGGGTGGGAGCCCACAGCAGGAGGTGGAAGGAGGTCCGGGCTGGCGGAGCCTGGGACCTGGGGGCCGTGTGGCCTAGGGGGCACGGGGGCTGCTGCGGGCAGGCAGTGCGGACACAAGTGCTCAGATGTGTAGGGCACAGGGGGGTTTCAGTAGGGATATCTGGGGCGGGGGGGACTAACCGCTGGGCCGCTGGAGAGGATGAGGTGGACACTGTCAGGGAGACCTGCAGGATGAGTGGAGCCTGGATTCTGGAACAGTTTCCATATGGGGGGCAGGGGTCGGAGCAATCCTGGTGTCGGGGGTTGGAGGAGCCCTGGCGTCAACTCAGTCATGCTACTACTACCTGGCCTTCATGAAATCTTCCCCACCGGAGGTGGGATTGTCCTCCCCCATGGAGCAGGGCCGGCTGTGCACGCGGGGCCCACGTGGCCTTCGGCTGTGGGCACTGGGAAGCCCAGAGCTGAGCTCTTCCTCATCCGTGCCGCGACCTCCTGGCACAGGTGCAGCAGGTGCACAGTCCCATTCACGCATTCCTACCGCGAGTTATTCTTTGAACACTTGTGTCTTAGGCTTGTGGCAGGGTCTGCGGGTATGTCCGTGACCATGAGCCCTGTCTTCAAGAAGCTGAGGGTCCAGTGGGAAAGGTAGATCATAAGGAAACACCCCGGCCTGTCCGCACCAAAACCAGACCCACCGGGAGATAACTTGTGAGGTTGGTGAAGGCTGTGAGGAATGAACGAGGCAATGAGAGAGGGCGGTAGGAGGCACCTCTTCAGGGGAAGTGATCGGCGGGGAGTAGCTGCCGAGGTGACATGTGGGCTGAGGCCTGAGGGATGGAGTGGGCCAGGAATGCCCGGCTTGGGGAAGTACTTCAGGCAGAGGCCAGCAAGGGCAAAGGCCCTCGACGTGAAGAAGCGGTGTGTGAAAACAGCAAACCAGTGGGGTGGGGGTGGGGGTGGGGGTGATGGTGGAGGGGTGGGGGAAGAGCAGCTGGATGACCTGGGAGAAAGGAGGCAGGAGCAGATCGTGTGGGTCATCCTGTGTTTAAAAAAAGCACACCGGGGATCCCTGGGTGGCGCAGCGGTTTGGCGCCTGCCTTTGGCCCAGGGCGTGATCCTGGAGACCCGGGATCGAATCCCACGTCGGGCTCCCGGTGCATGGAGCCTGCTTCTCCCTCTGCCTGTGTCTCCTGTGTCTCTGCCTCTCTCTCTCTCTCTGTTACTATCATAAAAAAAAAAAAAAAGTAAAAAAAGCACATGGGCATCTGGCTGACTTGGTTGGTGGGGCGTGCGACTCTTGATCTTGGGGTTGTGAGTTCGAGCCCCGTGGTGGATGTCGAGATTATTGGAAAAGAAAGCAAGCCAAGGCGAATCCACCTTTTGAACTTTAATGATGGTACACCAAAAAAACAAAACCGGACTCTAGATTTAGGGTTAAAGCCCCTCCGTTGTGCAAATCTAGCCACATGGTAACAGCAGTCTAATTCTGCTTTTTTTTTTTCCCCCATATTGTGTGATACATACCTTTCCATTTTAGGACTTGTTCATATACATTATGGTCTGACGTACTTCTAAAACTCTGATGATGCCGCTCCTCAAAATGCCCCGGTGTCTTCCTGGCTGGCCCACTGCAGAGTCCAGTTTTAACTACGTGACCCCATGCCGCGTTGCCCATGGGGCTTCCTCCCTCCCCTCTCCCTGGCTCACTGGGCTCTGGCTTCCTTGCTGTTCCGTGAGCACACCAGGAACCACCTCCCCTCCCCCCACGCCCAAGACCTTTGCACTTGCCATTCCCTGTTCCCAAAACTTCCGTCACATAGTCCCCGGCTTCTCACCATCACCCGCGTCTCTCTCGGGGAAATTTCCTTCTGCTCAGATCTCATGTTAGCAGAGAGGCCTCTGTCAACACTTCCCTCCGTCACTCACCATGCGGTTACTCTGGCTTTATCCTTCATGGCACTCGTCACCCCTTGACATATCTTTTCGTTTAGTCATTGCCCATCCAACCCTTAACCCGAGAAAGTGGGGACTTTGTTTTCTTCACTGCCTTTTTTTTTTTTTTTTGGTCTGGCACAGAGTAGGTGTACAGGAATTATTCGTTTTTATCTGTTGAGTTTGAATATCTGCTTTCCGGAACCATTGGACTGTGGGTCTTTAGAAGACCGATGCTTTTGCATCCTTGCAAAACAGTCCCTTGTGTTCAGCACAGCACCGCCACGTGGGTCTTCCTCCGTAAGTTGTGGCCAAGCAGAAGCGAGTGTGACCTGTACCCGTTCTCTGTCCTAGTTTGTTCTAGCAAATCCCTGCTTATAGAGAGCTGCGTAGTTTTCTAAAGAGGTAAACGTTAACTCGATGACTCTTGTTTGTTCTTTTCCAGTGGTCCTAATCGTGGGCATTATATTACCATTGTGAAGAGTCACGGCTTCTGGCTTTTGTTTGATGATGACATTGTAGAGGTTGGTATGCACAGGACTCTACAGTGGGGCGAGGGTGTGCGCAGACTGTATTGTGGGGCGTGTGTATGTGTGGACATTTCCTAACATAGGCCGGTTTTCCCATAATCTGGCTTTTGGAAACAACTTACCTTTCTCTCAAAACTAGATTTTGCTGCTCTTCGTTCTCTGTGGAAAGGGAGGAAGGAGTGTGATGTGGGGGCTTATTCATACCGTGCTCTTGTTAACTGACCAGCTGTAGATGTGGGATCTCTGAAATCACATTTTTATTTTTATTTATTTATTTTTTTAAAGAAAGATTTTTTATTTATTTATAGAGGCAGAGACACATGCAGAGGGAAAAGCAGGCATCATACAGAGAGCCTGACATGGGACTCGATCCAGGGTCTCCAGGATCACGCCCTGGGCTGCAGGCGGCGCTAAACTGCTGTGCCACGGGGGCTGCCCAGAAATCACATTTTTACTGAGTCCCGTTTTCCAGTGTACCTGAAGCCCTCTCTAGTACAGACCAAGTAATAAATAAAAGATTCTATTCAGATTCTTTCATTATACCACATTTTCCTCATATTGATTGTAAAAAAAAAAAAAAACAAGAAGACAAAAAAAAAAAAAAAGTTTTTTCAGTCTGTGGGACCTAAAACTCAAGTGCTCCATATATTGATTTTGTGGTAAAGGAGTACTAGCTGGAGAGAATTTCACACTCAGACAAGGTCCACTTTAGCTCCTAGGGTGACACTAAAGGCAATGAATTTTGATGATCTAACAGAATTAGGGTTATTCCCAAGCACCCCCCCACCTCGTCCCCTGCCCCCCGTCCCCCCGTCCCACACACCATTTGAAAGACAGAAGCGCTGGCTGCTTCAGAGAGGGCCCACGCGTGGTGGCCTGATAGATGAAAGGGTGGCTTTCCTCCTCAACGATTTGCGATTTATGTCATCGTGCCCCTTTGTCAAATCTGCGGAATTACCCGTTGGCTGTCGGAAGTTCCCAGTTGTCATTTTAGAACAGCATGTCTTACATCTGCTTGTTCATCCCAGTTCGTTTTGCCTTCCTTCCCTCAGTCATCACGTTAAACAGTTGTATTCTTTCGTCTCTCTTCTGTTGCAGAAAATAGATGCCCAAGCTATTGAAGAATTCTATGGCCTGACATCGGATATATCAAAAAATTCAGAATCTGGATATATTTTATTCTATCAGTCAAGAGAATAACCTGAAGAGCTGCGGGACTAATTCCATATGGGGCGGGGTGTTCAAAGCCCTCTCACCTGGTTTCCCCGCAGACTTTCCTCCCCAGCGGCCCACCAGTGGTGTTACGCCAAGTCCAGTGGTCTGGCTGTGTTAGACTTTCTCTCCCTTTGTTTTTTTGTTTTTTTGTTTTTTGTTTTTTTTTACATGCAGCACTACTTGTGGTTTTATTTTAGTCTGAGGTAGAGTTTAACTGCAATCAGATCGTAGTAAGATGAGTATGAGTAACAGTTGCTAATTTTAGGATCGGGTGAATGTTCCACCACTGGCTGTGTCTGGCTGAATCAGAGTGACGTGTCCTGCGAATGTGTACAGTCCACGTCCCGAGGGCCTCCTGGGATGGCGTCTCCATGCATTCCTTTCCCGTGTCCCTGGAAGCTCTGCTCCCCCGTTGTAGCCGCCCTGCCTCCTGTCTGACAGAAGGACAGAAGAAGAGTTAGGTAGATGTTCACCTTTCAGGGCCGCAACTCCAGCTTTACGTCTGTGCAAGTGAGAACGTTTTAAAAGTGAGTAACCTCAGCACTAAGGTCCTCCTCCAGGTGGAGACGGGGTGAGGAGAAGCCATGCCCGGGCTGGGCTCACCCAGCCTGAAGAATCGCCGAGGTCCAGAAGGTGTGGGGCTCGGGGCAGGCAGGGGCAGGAGACGGAGGCTTGTGTGGACAAGTGAAAAGTTACTTTTCTTATCTTTCTACCAAAATCACGTGTCAGGAAAAGAACCCTCTGCTGTTCGTTTGTAGTGACCGTCCCCTCCCGTGAGGTCCTGTGCGTTGTATCTGTCCTCTCTCTGGCCCCGCTAAGCTATCCCAAGGCGTCCCCCAGCTGGGTGTTGTGCAGCCTGTGGTCGCAGGGTTGAGACGCCACGGGGACTGCCCCCTGGCACAGCTGTCGTCCCCCAGTCAGCACCCATCCTTCTCTGTCAGGAAGGACACAGGCACTGGGCCCTCACCACCTCGGTCCACCTGTTCATGCTTCAGCCTGTTGACTGAGGCACGGGTGGGCCACGGGGCCACCATGGAACCTTCCCTACAGGGATAACTGGAGTTAGCTGGGCATGAAGGGGGGGGTCACAGGAAGTGTGAGTGGGTGGGCGGAGGGGCGAACAAAACGGTGGCGTTTCTTTGGCTCAGACTCCTAGAATGCTTGACGAGACGGTTTTTTTTTTGTTTTGTTTTTGTTTTTGTTTTTTTTTTTGTGGAAGAACCTCATCTCACTGTAGTTACTTTTACCTTGTTCACTTTTGTTATATATGTATTTATTAGATCGTTTGAGTATTGGTACCTTTTATTAAAAGGGTCAATTTGGTGTTTTGCTGTTAAGCTGGTTTTTGGATTCTTACAAACACTCTGAGTCATAGATCTTGGCTTCCTTTGGGAAGTCAGTCGACTTCCATTCACTCTAATATACTGTGAACATATTATTTTGTTACCTAATAAATCAGCGAACGAACATGCAGATGTTTGGCATAATGTGAACTAAAATTGAAATCGAAAATGTTGGTGGCCATTTTGTAACAAGAGCATAGCACTTTATCTAGATGAAAACTGGATTTCTTGTCTTTGAGATATCTTGAACTGTTTATTGCTCAGAACCTAAATAAGCATGCCGACGCTTCATTTGTTCATGCTTGAAGTGAAATGTTCTACTTTTCACTGGAGAAGACAAAAACAGGGTGATCTTCACGTTATTGTTTTATACAAGTGACGAAAATATACCTTGCCTTGTTTAGAGGCAAATTCATATTTATAAATATTTTGTCTTTTTTTTTTCCTCCATGAAACATATGCAGTAATCACTTACCTGGAAGGTGAGTATTTATTCTGTTTTTAAGGAGACACTTTGCAGTTGGAGATGACTGATAGAAGAAACTGTTTGTACTATATCTTACCCATGTATCTGACCACAGGTTGCAAAGTTTAAAAAAAAGAAAATGGTTCATATCTAATATATTTGGAACTGATTCATAAGAAAAACTATTAAAATTATCTTTGAAATGACTCTTGAAGCTAATTTATTAGAAAACAAAAGTTTCAATTGGAAGCCTACAGAAGTAAATATCTAAATGCTAAGTTGTAGATTCAGTGCATTTCCATTATTATTGTTATTATTTTTATTTTTATTATGTGTGTAAAGAATTTTCCCTAGTGACTAAACAGAAGACATTGAAAGGATCAGTTAAAATTCAGTATTCCTGGATAGAGGTTAGAAATAAAATAAAATAAAAAAAAACAAGTATGGAAGATAATGCAAAGGCATTAAAATGATTGTGTGATGCATGAAGAGAAGATTGGAGAAAGACCAAAACACACTTATCCACTGCTACTCCATCAGATTTTTAAGCTGTAGAGCTATCTGGTCATTTCTTTCTCTTCGGTAAATGAAACAAACCCTGGCAGCTACATTTCCCCCAAATCATTTCACTTTACCTAAAGACAGTAGCAGGCAAACACATTATTTTTCATCCCTCATTCATTGCGTAAAGCAGAGAACGGTGTGAGATGTGTGAGACCATTCTGAGGTCAGCGATAGCACAAAGGCTCAGCAATATTCCCAGCACAAAGGCTCAGCAATATTCCCTCAAATGGCAGGGGTTTTGTGTGTCATTTTCTGGCAGGAGTGAGTAGGCCTGCTGTATTTCTTTTAACTGCTGCGGGTTTTAAAAGAAGTCACAGTGTTTTCCACTTAAAAAAGACAGGACACATTTGCTTTATTGGTTACTTTCTAGCTGAGCATCTAGATTATGGTACAGTTGGCTTAAAAGGCATTTGTTTAAAAGCCAGTTTTGGCAAAATGAATGACATCCGGTCCTACTACATGGATACATTTTCCATTCCAGGGCAGCATGAAGTGGACTGGTTCTCAGAGAGCCAAGGAACAAAACGAGAGGATGTTGGCTTAAATTGGCAGGCAGTCGTATTTGGTTTTACGGCCTGGCATATTTTGGATTTCAGATGAAATGGGGAAAAAAAAAATGACAGGAATGGTCCCTATGCATTTATTTTCATGGATATGCTTAATTTCATGGGCATGCCTAACAATGAACTATGTTCTAACTGGAGCTTAGGACTTATTTTAGATATTGGAGTGTAGCTTTATTACAGATGGATTTTATCTTTAAACATTGCATTTTGATCAACTTTGTATATTCACGTGTATTAAAATATCGTGCACTAAATGTTTTGCCCTCATTTGCTATTATATGGTCAAGGCATTTATTAGCACTATTGTGATTAACTCATGTAAATGGCATGGGTCAGGGAAAATTATTTCCTACTTTTCTGCCTAATTAAATTTCTGTTTTCCAGTATTACGTTAATTTATTTTTGGCCTCCATTTCTTTGTAACCAAAATAGTTACTGTATTTGTGTGGCATTCATTTGATTTTGTTGCTGAAAAAGTTTAGTTTTTATTTAAGAATAATCTGTACCTTAATTTTTTTAATGTAACCAATTCAAGCACTTTAAGCAATAACGTCAATCTTGTGAAATTTCAATCAGTTTAACACCCCGCCTCTAAAATTGTTTGCAAAAAGATAATAATAATAATAAATAAATAAAATAGGAATTCTCTTCCTAGAGAATTATATCTTGATAACATTACACACATGGACCTAAAAAAAAAAAAAACCCTTTTTGATACAATGTGAGTTATTGGCAAGTCTCATGTCTGGGTAATCATTCCAAACTTAATTTTGAAGCAATGTAAAGAACTTTCTGGTCATTGTGATAGATAAATGCGGTGCTACTGTCAAGGTTGATAAAGTCAGTGTTCTGAAGGTAACTCAGTCCTGCTTCTGAGTGAAAAAGATCAACCGAAGTAATCCAGAAACCTGTATTTGGGGAATACCAAATTGAGGATATCATTTTTTGGGGGGGGGATAAGAGTCAGGTATATTATCAGGTGAATTCCTTAGCTGGGGCTCTGCATATTAAGATTTCCTTTTGCTGGTTATGAAATAGAAGATCCGTTCCCCAAACAAAGTGGCTTCCAGCAGCTGGTTTCTAGGCACCAGTGGGGCTGCGGTCCTGGCCCGGTAGTAGTAGTGACAGCCAGCCCTAGGCTTCTGGGTGGTTCCTGAGCTGTGGGGCCCCGCAGTGGGGCATGCACACCCCTCCCTGCACTGCCTGCCCGACACCAAGCCTGCAGTTAAAATGCTCAAGGCTCACCCCTCCCTCTCCCCCCCCAAGCCAGTCCCTTCAGGAGTTCTGTGTGAGCACGAGGTGGTCATCTGAATGCATTGGCCTGGGCCCAGTTATGGGCAATAAAAACCCACAGACCAATTTCCATCCGTCTTCTCTTGGGGCAAATCAGCTGAACCGGCCTGGAGTGGAAGGTCACCTGCAGCCACCGTGAAGGCCGTAGGAAAGGGAAGACCTTAGGAAAGGCTTTTTCTTTTCTAGGACTGGTTTTGTCCATCTGTTAAATGGGGTGTACAAGGACAGATGTGTCCCCCACCCGCAGAACCCGGTTTCCGGGGAATGAGATGGGTTCATTTTATCCTGTAACATGTTTTAGTATCGATACTAAAACACCTGTAACAGAATGCAGCCTTCCTTCACCTTCTATTTACATGAAATAAAAATTCTTGCTAAGTCATTTCTTGCCCTCAGGGCAGACTTTGTGGGGATAGTACTAAAGACAAACCACTTAGACCTGTCCTAAAGATGCCCCAAGTGGAGAGAGATTTCTAATGAAGTGATCCTTTAGCACCCAGTATACGCCAGATCTGTTGGGAGTTGGGGAACGAAGAGGGGAAGCAGAGGATCACCTTTTCTCATTGCTTACCTCAGGAGGAAAAAACGAAAACAAAAAAGATCTGTGGAAAAGAAATTTAAATTGTGGAAACTGTGTGCCCGAGGGGACTTCACAGCTGAGCACAGTTTGGCCTTTGGCCTGGGTCTCAGGGAGCAGATGGGCAGTTGGATAAAGCAGGCCGGGTCCTTTCTTCCCTGGAGGGAAGGCCCACCTGCCTCCCTGCCTGCTCCATCGGGGGCTGACAACACATTTTTAAAAACGGGTAAATCTATTATGTTGCAGCAATGGACCTGAGCATTTTGCTTCTCTTAATTTCATGTCAAAGGGGCCAGGGATATTGAAAGTCTTAACAGAAAGTTTTACCAATAAACAGTTCTTATACATTATTACCAAATAATTACAGCCTGTCCAAACTTTAGCAAAACCAGTCAGGGCACGAGAGTTGCCAAGCTATGTGACTAATGACTTTATCCACTTACCAACCTGCGTTCCCCCTCTTGAGTTCCCTTATGTTTTCAAAGTGCTTTGAACGAAGCACGGGAGGAGCCTACGAACGAACAAATGAAAAGCTTCATTCTGGTTGTGAAGACACCAGAGTCAGAAATGACATTAAATGTAAAAAGAATTCCTAATTTTGTGCTCATTTCCCACACGATGATTCATAATAAAGTATTTATTGATGACCCTGGGGTATCCTATTCATGTTGTGAGTTCCAGGGATGCGTCTTCACTACTCCCCCCCCACCCCCCCAACCTTGAGTGGACTAAGAGACTTAATACAAATACAGTTGAGCACTCGGGGTCCTCTAAGGCCGTGTGAGAGGTTCCATGGAGGCTCTCCATGGGAAGGTCGGGTACTTACGTTGTGGGCTGAAACCCTGTTTTGTTTGTTCTTACCTCCTCTTTGTAGTAGGGAGCTTGGAGAAGAAAACAGCTGTCGATTTGACTTGGCAGGAGGCAAAATAATTTAATGGTTGAGGCCACTATTTCTATTTAACCAAATCCTCCGGGGATCCACCTCAACTGTATTTGTATTAAGTCTCTTAGTTGACCTTGCCTGAGAGAACATTCTGTGCTGAGATAACAAACACAAGGAACAATTTAAGAGTGAGCCTTCATCCCTCCTGAAGCGAGCTAAATCTCCTCGCTAGAGAGCTGGTCTCCAGGTTGAGCGTTGCCTGTCTCCCACGCTGAGGGGTAGAAAAATATTTTTTAATGGGTTATGAAGCCTGTGTGGACTCCTCCTCCCCCACCCCCAGAATAAATTGTTTGAAAACCCCTGAAAAGTTGCTTCTGCATATTTTTCCATCTCTGCAACCCCAAAGCCCTGACCACAAAAATAAGTATGAGTTCCCGGTCGATGTAGGTTGTCTGGGCCTGTCTCAACATTCGAGGCTTCCACAGAAGTAGGGGTGAAGGCTGTGGAGAGGAGGAGACCCCTCCTCCTGGAGGTTCATTGATTGGCCGGGCTCTAAATTATGTCCCCTGAGAAGCCTGGAAGTTCACGAGAAACAAACGTACCTCAGAATCTGCCTTCAGTGGGAAATTGTCCAGAATGTAGAAGAATAAGGGGGTGTGGCTCTCAGAGGAGCCAGAGGAGGAGGATGGGGTTAGGACCCTTCTAGCCTGGGTCTCACTGCGCACCTGGCCCGCTCTGCGTTTCCCTCTGGCTGATGTTGGGCCTACACAGGCTACGCCATATCTGATTGCCCAGGTCCGGATCGCCGACAGGACAATTTTAGTCTCGATTCAGAAGAAGTGCAGAACTGCCCTACCGGACTTGGCATCAGCTCCAGGGTCCAGCGTGGGTTGGTCACTCACTGGTGCTCTGGGCAGAGCTAATAAGATCTGGGTTCGAGTCCTCACTGTGGCATCCTGGTCAGATGATGCTAGAGATCTGTCACCTAAGTCACATGTTGGACATCACGTTGGGGTTAGGATGCCAACGAATGGTCTTTGGCAAAGGGCTCCTTCTCCACAGGCCCCCAGAGGGTTGAGGAGGGGATAAGAATACAACCATGGAAAACAGTGGAAAGCATAGAGTAACTAGTTGAAAGAACGAAGAAGTTCCGGGGTACCGTGCTATGCCGCTTCCTTTTATCTAAGCCTCCCCCGCATCTTCCAGGCTTGAAAGACAAGACTAAACAGGGCTGAGAACAAGAAAAACAGCCCCGACAGGCAGGAACTGGCTTGCCACTTGCCACGGCTACGTTCTGGATGTTAGGAGCTGACCTGGTGCTCCAGCCGGGCGGTGGTGCTCTCTGGTTGGACACAATGTCACAGACGAGGTCGTGCTGTGACCACGATGAAGGGACAACAGAAAACAAGGCCACTTCGTAATTTCATCTGAGCACAGGCAGAAACCAAGTCCCTGCAAACCACAAAGCTACCCAACATTCGTCCTGCCCACCAACCCTGAGTCACCGCCGCTGCTTTCCTGGTGACGGCCTTAGCTCTGCTCTCCTCTGTTCTAGGTGAGATGTGTTGTAATCCACGAGCAAAGAATTCTCCCCACCTCCTGACAGCACCCAACCCAGAGTGAACCCCTGTTCCTTGGACCTTCCCCCCAGATTACCAAACCAGAGCCCCAAGCCCATAGGTTCTTTCTGCACGCTCTTACTGCGGCACCACGTGCTTGCCCAGCGTGTGCGGTCTTGCTGCTTTGAGCATTAAGCACGACGTGTTCGACCACAGTGGTGTTCCTGTTTGGTCTGGCTGGAGAACGTCCACGGAGGAACGTGCTAGACTGAGAGAGAGATGAGCCACTTCCTGGGGACAGCCTGGATCTGCTGTTCTGGTGGCCGGCTGAGAAATGAGCCACACGCCTTCAAGGTGCTCATGCGTGTCCCGGTACCCGGCCGATGGACAGGAACTCCCGCCCAGAAGGGATGATGGTGTTGGCCCAGATGCCACAGGGAGACTTCTTATAAGTTACTTTGGATGCATCTGGACCTCAGTTTTTCCTAACCTGTCAAATGAAGTTAGAGCAGGATTGTGACATGCAGAAACTGCTGGAAAGCATGGTAGGCATTTAATTATGAGCAGGATATGGTATATTTTGCCCATTGTCTATGGGTACACGGTCACTCCACACTTAGCCACACTCAGAATTTCTCAGACTCAGGGAGGACTCACTCTAGAGCCCTTGAGTTCACTGAGGGATCAGAAACCCTATTTGAGGCAGGGTCTGAAAACTCCCAAGAGGGGCCCGAGTTCCGTCCGTAGGGAGGGTGCAAAATCTATTTGAGGAATCCCAATTTTCTCCGATGGAGAAGTTCCCAGTGCTGTCTGGATCTTGTTACGTGTGCTGAAGAGCTTTTTAGAGTTGTAGGGTTGAGGTGGGCTATGGGGGCAGTGAGAGGTAGAGAAGCCAGGGGCCTGGAGGTGAGTGTGGATATGGTGTGGGGTCTATTGCCCTCTCCAAATATCCCTGAATTTTCTTAAAAAGAATTACCGCAGGTGTACTTTTATTTTATATGCACTGTTTGTCCGTGGGTTTCTGTTAATAACGCACGTCAAATCTGACAACAGTTATCTTGAATCCACATGGAGGCTTTAAGCAGGCCCCCACTTTTCTGCAATGGAACAAGGTATGGCCAGGGTCGGGGAGAGAAGAAGATGATCTCTTTGAAGACAGAGAGTGTCCATTATGTCTGGAGCCTCATGCCTAGAAGAGGTCTTCGAGTAAAAATGAGGACTTGATATGAGGCAGGAGCTTGAGTGGGAGAACCTTGGAAGATTCCAGGACAATTGATGACTGTGCCCATTGGACTTGTTAATGGTACAAAGCGGAAAGAGAAAGCTGGAAGAAGAAGAGGGGGCACAAATGGCATCACCGAGGTTAAGTGAAAACATCTGACAGCTGCTTTCATATTCTGGAAGGTAATCAGGGAGCGTGCCCCACAGCAAGCCCGCTAAGGTGACAAGGCACAATTTTAATCCTTACAGTTTGGCCCACGGGCAAAGAGTGTCTTTTTTTCCCTGCTCTTCACAATTTGGTTAAAATTCCTTGCAAGCTATTGGTTTTTGTGCACACAGACCGTTAGACCTCTGCACGAATGGTAGGGGGCTAGGGATTCATTGACTGTTTCTGAATTTCTGGACAATCGTTTTGCATCTTGGAGGAGCCTTACGTTACCCTGGCCAGAGGCGTTCATTTGTAATCGTGTCTGCTGACTCCGAACTATAGGACATAGAGCTTTGATTACATCAGGCTCAGGATGTTTTCTCCTCGGCTCCATTTAGATATGCGAGGGAGTGATGTGCAGACGGGAAGTCTATAGTGACATTTGAGAGCAGGAACTGGGGATGATGGAATGAAGTACGCATGAGAAGGGGTGTGAGAAGGGCACCTGGGGAGCAAAGTTGAAAGCAAAGCAGAAGGGAACAGGGAGAAATAGTGGTTATTCTTCTTAGGGATGGCTGGTTAGCGCGTGACTTCGGTCACACCAAGATTTAGATGAAGCTGGCTGATAGGATCTGTTCTAAAATAGATTTCAGGGAGGGCAGATTATATCAATCAATCAATCAATCAATCGATTGATTGAGCTTTAAGCTTTAAGAAAATTTATTTTTTTTTAAATTTTTTTTTTTTTTTTTTTTTTTATGATAGTCACAGAGAGAGAGAGGCAAAGACACAGGCAGAGGGAGAAGCAGGCTCTGTGCACCGGGAGCCTGATGTGGGATTCGATCCCGGGTCTCCAGGATCGCGCCCTGGGCCAAAGGCAGGCGCCAAACCGCTGCACCACCCAGGGATCCCAAGAAAATTTAAATATATACACAAGTAGAGTACTGAGTCTCTAGGAACCCATGACTCATCTTCAACAGTGACTTATGGCTGGTCTTGTTTTATTTATTTATTTTTTAAGATTTTATTCATTTATTCATGAGAGACACCCACAGAGAGAGAGAGAGAGAGATAGAGAGGCAGAGACACAGGCAGAGGGAGAAGCAGGTTCCATGCAGGAAGCCTGACGTGGGACTCGATCTCGCGTCTCCAGGATCATGCTCTGAGCCGAAGGCGGGCGCTCAACTGTTGAGCCACCCAGGGATCCCCTGGTCTTGTTTTAGACTGATAGAATCTTCAGGTGGCCCCGAGAAGTTACCAAAACTCGCAAGCCTCCAACACTTCTGGATATCTGAAGACATAAAAGGATAAATACATGAGGTGTGAGCATAGTTCGGTTGAACAACCCACTCTAAGGGATTACCCATAGATGGGTAATCTATTTTGTCATTCCTCTAACATGAAATTATATGTCATTCCTCCAACCTGAGGAATGTGGAAACATTTTTGCAATACAGAGATTTTTATGGTTGAAGTAGGCCTCACTTGCCTAATGGCTAAATAACGTGAAATATAATGAAACTGAGGCTGCGGTGTTTGAGGGCGACCACATTTATTTGGAAAATTAAAATGAAAATAATTGGCTCTTCTAATTGTCATAAACTCATCTAGATTATAGAATACAGTCTTACAAATGTGTAGGCAAAAGTGCAAAGTTTTGGAGGCCCCTGGGTGGCTCATTTGGTTAAGCATTGGACTCTTGATCTCAGCTCAGGTCTTGATCTCAGGGTCATGAGTTCAAGCCCTGCTTTGGGCTCCACACTGGATGTGGAGTCTACTTTAAACAAACTTTTAAAAAAATTTTAAAAAGTGCAAAGTTTTATGTCTATCTCATAAGACTTCTCTTCTAGATCTTCACCTTTCCATCTACCCCCACCCCTTATCTTTCTAGAATTTCCTCAGAGGGATGGGGTGAGGCTCAATATTTCTATTTGTCTCCACCCTTTCCTGTTGGTATTTTCCCTCCTGGTAGGTCATGAACAGATCGCACTGATTAATAGATTAAATCGAAGAATGCCAAAGCAGAAAGGAAGTTTCCAGTTAACAGTGCAAATTTTCCAAAGCTGAGATAAGGAACCAGAAGCCCTGAGATCTCAGCAAGACTTGCTTTGCTTTCTAAGCTGGTATGAGCTCGAATAAGGAAGGAGGGGCTGGTGGAGGTCGCCTTGGCATTGAAGCAGGGTCACCATTGTGTGTGGTGGACCCTTCCAGCAGGAGGGGGCCTCAAGGCCATGTTAGCTCTCTGCATCTCATCTCCACCTTTGCCCACGGGCCGGGCCTCAGAGCTGCAGGGGTCTGGGCAGGGAAAGAGAAATAGGTGGTCTTAGCGGTCGGGGGTCGAACAGAAACCTCAGGGTCTTATGCATGGGACTTCACCCTCCTCACCCCATTGTCCCAATGAACTAAGGCTGTGGTTTTCAAACTTTTCATTTACTAAGCAGATTCTTTTTTGAAAAACGGTCTTATGTAGAACCTCGCTATGGATGTATATAGTATTTTTATATTGCCTTTTGTTAACACACATTCCTCTTATAAGCTAACTTCATAGAGTTAATGAGAACCACGAGGCTACTTGATGACCATGATACTTTGAAAGTGCCAGTGAAAAAAAAAAAGAAAAAGAAAAAAAGAAAGTGCCAGTGTTTTATTGATCTCAGCACCCAGCCTTATGAATTTTGTTTTGCTTGCAGAGGATTAAGAAAGTCCAAGTTCACACAGATATATATATATATATGATTACAAATAATATTTTGTTTTGTTGGTTTTTAAAAAGTTGTCTTGCAAATTCCGGAATTCTTTTCAGCAAAGAGAGAGGGTAGGGAACTTTTATTTTTGAAATCTTCCTTTTTTTTTTTTTTTTGGTATATTTTTTTACTGGAGTTCAATTTGCCAACATATAGCATAACACCCAGTGCTCATCCCGTCAAGTGCCCCACTCAGTGCCCATCATCCAGTCACTCCATCCCCCCACCCACCTCCCTTTCCACTACCCCTTGTTCGTTTCCCAGAGTTAGGAGTCTCTCATGTGAAATCTTCCTAAAAATTAGTTAACCTCCCCAGTTAACTCAGTCGGAAGTCTCCACTAAATGTAAATCTGATGTAGAGCAAAAGTGGTTATTGAGTATGTCTGTTGATTATTAAAGTGAATTATATTTAAAAAGTGAAATCCTAAAAAATAAAAATAAAAATAAGTAAAAAGTGAAATACTGATGAAAACATTTCTGGAGCCCCTGAAGCAGGATTCCATGGAACACAGTTTGAAAACTACCAATCTGGGGATCCCTGGGTGGCGCAGCGGTTTGGCGCCTGCCTTTGGCCCAGGGCGTGATCCTGGACACCCGGGATCGAATCCCACATCGGGGTCCCGGTGCATGGAGCCTGCTTCTCCCTCTGCCTATGTCTCTGCCTCTCTCTCCTCTCTCTCTGTGACTATCATAAATAAATAAAAATTTTAAAAAAATTAAAAAAAAAGAAAACTACCAATCTGGTATCCAAAAGGTAAGGCTTCCATGGGGCGCCCGGGGGGCTCAGTCTGTTAAGCATCAGACTCTTGCTTTCAGCTCAGGTCATGATCTCGGGGTCCTGGGATTGGGCCCTAGGTCAGGCTCCATGCTCAGCGGGGAGTCTCTCTGCCCCTCTCCACTCACACAGGAGCTCTCTCTTTAAAGTAAATAAATCTCAAAAGGTAAGGCATCCTTTATTTCCTTACCCAAACACCTTTCAGCTTTTAATGCTGCCCTTTCATGGCTTTTCCCCTCTTCCGAGAGCACAGTGAGCTGAGGTTTTTCTCCATTTCTACGGAGACATATTTGACACATAACATCTTATCCATTTAAAGTGCACAAGGTTAATGATATGATAAATATCTATGGGGCAAAATGATTACTGCAGTTACCTTAATTGACATCCATCACCTCAAATAGGTACAGTATTTTGTTTTGTTTTTTTGTTGCGAGAACTTTTAAGATCTAGTCTCTTAGCAACTTTCAAATAAGATTGAGCTCATTTGAACTCTGTTTCACTGAGATATAGCACTGTTGGTCACGAGGATAGAAAGGAGGATAAAGCAGCCAGCCCCTGCTGCCTGGATGGGTTCCAGGGCCCAATAAAATCATCAAGTAGGTGGGCCTAAATCTCATGGCTTCGTCAGTCCTTCCATCAAGACTTTTATCCTCTTTGTTCGGTATCCCATGACTCAGACCCTGTTTCTGCACGGTGTTTGCCTGCTATCCCGGTAAACCAGTTCAGCTGCTACGTCTACCGGTACTCCTTTGTAAGTATTAGTTACTCGTATTACGTATTTATGGAGCAAGTGCTATGCGCGAAATACTACGCTAAACACATTATATGAGTTACCTCCTTGGGTCCCCACAACAGCCCTGCAAGACGGGGTCTAGTATTATCATTCTCATCTAGGGATGGGAAAGCTGAGGCTGGCACTTACGAAGCTTGCTGTTCTGGAGCTCTATGTTCTGCTACCACTAAAACTACCTGGTTTGAATTCCAGGTGCAAATGATGAGGTGGTTTAGAACCAAGCTTTTTTCATTTGAAAAATTTCCATAAGTAACACAGCAGTTTAGAGCACAGGCTTTTTTTGTTGTTGTTGTTGTTTGTTTGTTTCTTAAGATTTTATTTATTCATGAGAGACACAGAAAGAGAGAGAAGCAGAGACACAGGCAGAGAAGCAGGCTCCCTGCAGGGAGCCCAATATGGGATTCGATCCTGGGACTCCAGGATCACGACCTGAGCCAAAGGCAGATGCTTAACCGCTGAGCTACCCAGGTGTCCCAAGAGCACAGGCTTTGAAATCAAATTAGCATGAATTGGAATATAGGCTATGCCACTAATCAGTGGTGTGTTCTTAGTCTCAGTTTCCTTATCTGTAAAATGGAGATGACAATAATTATAGTACTTATATTTCAGTGTCATGAGGATTAAATGAGTTGAAGTATGTCAGACACGTGACACAACTCTTGCCTCTGTGTTCAGGGCATTCAATACATCTGATGATGTGAGTGTTCAGAAAGTATTAGTTATTATTTTGTCACTATTAATTCATGAATAGGTCTGGACTAGCTGAATACAATGATACTAGTCAAATCTTCCACTTATGAACATATTTTTAAAAAAAATATTTTATTTATTCATGAGAGACACAATGAGAGAGAGAGAGGCAGAGACGCAGACAGAGGGAGAAGCAGGCTCCATGCAGGGAGCCCGACGTGGGGCTTGATCCCGGGACTCCAGGAGCAGACCCTGGGCCAAAGGCAGGCGCTAAACCGCTGAGCCACCCGGGCTGCTCTATGCACATATTTTTTTATTTATTCGAGAAAGAGAGAGAGAGAGAGAGCATGAATCGGGGAGAGGCAGAGGGAGAAGGAGCAGCAGGCTCCTCCCTGAGCGGGGAACCTGACGCAGGACTCGATCCCAGGACCCCGGGATCATGACCTAAGCTGAAGGAGCTGCTTAACCGACTGAGCCACTCGGGTGCCCCCACTTATGCACATATTTAAAACAGGAACAAATGAAGTTGCCTGGATTAATTTAAAATAAGAAGTAAATCTATGCTAACACCATTTAGATTAATTCTTTTATTCTTTTAAGGCCTGATTGCTTCTTTGAGAGACATTAGCTCATGTTTGGTGTCTGCTGTGGCCTGGTTTTAAGGTTTAGTGGGGGGGGGGGGGTTGTTGTTTTTCATGTAAACCTTTTGTTATAATAAATAAAACATTCAAGGCTTAGATTTGAAGTTGCATTTATAGATGAGGAACACTTCTAGGCCCAAACAGGTTGACAGTGAAGCTACTACTGCTGGAAGGAATGCATGCCCCCCACCCTCCTCGCACCCCTCCAACCTCCCCCTCCTCCGCCTCATGTATTTTAAGCCTGAAGAGCAGAGGCTTAATGTCAGAGAACATAAGATTACTGTTTTATATCTTCTTTTCCTTTAGGGCAACCCAGTCAGCGGATCAGGGCCTGGGCATGGGTGCATGGTGTTCCGGCCAACCAATGACAGAGAGAGCAGAAGGGGCTGACAACATCAAGTCATCATCCCTGCACTTTGCGTGAACTTTGCCTGTAAACGGCAGCTCTGGGATGCATTTTGCCCCCTGGGAGCTGTTCGAGCTGCTGAGGTCTAAATCAGTCAGCACTTTCTCCAAAATCGCAGTTTCTACACTTGCAAAAAGGATGAGGGGCTTGCCAGTCACAGGCTTTCCTCGTGCACGCACGGGGAGCTCAGCAAGGCCTGCGGTGGCCGGACTCACAGATATTGCCATCTGCCCTGGCCTAAAGGGACAGTGGCTGGGCCCACGGGGACCGCTTCTCTCCTCCTGTCTGTCCACTGAAGGCTGGCCCAGCAAACCAGCTGCTCCAGATCTGTGGACAATTTTGCGACCACCTTTCTGAGCCATGTAGGGATCTCCGACTGGGTTTTTTGGGATTTTTTTTTTTTTTTATTCAGTAGGAATTTATTTATTTTTTTATTCTAGCTCATGTTAAGCAACGTGTTTATCTTTTCTTTGAAAAAATACTTTGCATGATTTTTAAAGAAAAGTAGGAATGTAAAGTAAAAGTAGTAAATGCTCATTGTCCACAGTAGAAGCAGCTTTGTAATGCTCTTTTGCCTTTTTTTTTTTTTTTGGACATTCCTCTTACATACATAGTTTTTGGAAATTATAGAAGTGATATACAAGTCATAATTAGAGTTAAAAATTCAAAACTACCTAGTAAAGTAGGGTAAAAACAGAAAGTACCTCTTTCCTTTCTCCCAACTGGATTTCCTTCCCTAAAGGTAACTAGTAATGAAAATTTGTAAAAGACCCTTCCAGGTCTTTTCTTGGATTAACATACATATATATGCATGTGGATATATGTAAACATGCACATGTGCTTACTTTTGATTTTTAAACTCAAGTGTTATTCAGTAACTTGTTTCCCCCCCAACTTGTCTTGAAGATCTTTCTATACCAGAACTACTTCATTAAAAAAAAAAAATCGTTGCATATAATTCTATAACATGGATGTATCATAACTAATTTCAAGAACATTTAGTTGAGGGGCCTACTAAATGGCTCAGTCGGTTAAGCATCTGCTTTCAGCTCATTTCATGATCTTGGGGTCCTGGGATCGAGTTCTGCATCAGGCTCCCTGCTCAGCAGGGAATCTACTTCTCCCTCTCCCCCTGTCCCTCACCCCTGCTCATGCTCTCTCTTGCTCGCTTGCTCTCTCTCTAAAATAATAAAATAAAATAAAATATAAAATAAAACAAAAAGAATACTTGGGTTCTTTACTTGCTATTATAAGCCACCTTGGAGTAAGTATCTTTGCAAGGGACTCATGAAAAAAGTTTTTTTTCTGAGAAATCGCTAGGCCCCACCTGGGGCTCAAACCCACCATCCTTGAGGTCAAGCACTGGATGCTCTACAGACCGAGCCAGCCAGGAGCCCATGTTAAACCTTTAGGACAAGAGCTAGCACTGACCGTCAGAGCACCTTGGGCTTACGAATGTCCAGGGAAATTTTTTAGTTTCATGTGTGTCTAACACACAGAGACCCTGGAGCCATCATCTAAGGGTAGTAACTGGAGACATAGTTTTCAGGTTGCCCAAAGACAGTGTAAAATGCACTTGGTGTCTCTCCTCATCTGGTATTTGGGACTCTTTCAAGTGTCCTAGAGCCAAGAGAGGCTTGAAGGTTGATAATGTGTGTTTTTCCATTGTTACCCTTTCACCAGGGTTGGTTTGGTTGTGAAACTTGTCTTTTTGCTGAAGTGTTTTTCCCTTGATTTGAGAGTGTCTTTTAACGGTTGCCCAAGCCACATGATTTAAATTGCAAATGCCACAAGATGAAGTCTCATGCTGCTCTTCTTGAGATAAAAAGTAGAGAACTGAAATTTGAAGGTCGGGACCTGGGAAGGAGCAGAAGGATTTCAGAGGGGGCTGTTTCAAAGTCTTCATGAAAGTGATGCCTTCACTCCTTGCTTTGACTCTACAGTCTCTTGAATAATCTTGTTTGTCTGTCAGAGGATCGCTGGGACGGTGATTAAGAAACCCCCTGTGGCCTGAGTGGAGGGTTGCTCCAAAATACTCAGAGAGGCAAGCACACCAGGAGTCAGGGACAGGAGTCCAAACCCAGACTACCCTGCAGCAGCGGCCCCCACCGCCTGGCTATGCCTCAGGGCCAGCAGGAAGCTTCCAGCACCATAGTTTCCTGGGTCCCACTCCCACGTAATCTGGACCCCAGGTTTGACTAAATAGCACACTCTGCAGTGGTTGCAGTTTGTCCATGAGCATTTGTTACATCAGTGGAAACAAGTTATTAGTGTGTCGTCTGTAATAATGACATTAATGATAACACTTACTACATTTATGCTTATGGCGACTTTAATGATTATATATTTAATAATATATTGAAAGATTAATAGTATGCTAATAGACCAACCTGAAAGAAACTGACGTAATCATCAACTTGTGACAGTGACAAGTGTACATCTGATACCTGTCTCTTCATTCCCCAGGCCCATTCCCTCACCTCCAAGACCTACGTCAACCACATAGGCATCGCTTCATGACCATTGTCAAATGTCTGAGCCAAGCCACTTTTCTTTTTTTTATTAATTAATTAATTAATTAATTAATTCGTGAAAGACACACAGAGGCAGAGACACAGGCAGAGGGAGAAGCAGGCTCCCTGCAGGGAACCTGATGCAGGACTTGATCCCAGGACTCTGAGCCAAAGGCATACAGACACTCAACCACTGAGCCACCCAGGTATCCCTCTTTTCCTTTATTAAAGATTTTATTCATTTATCTTTTATATACATATACATATACATATATATATATATATAGAGAGAGAGAGAGAGAGAGAGGAGAGAGATCATGCGTGTGCGTGAGTAGGAATGGGGAGGGGGTGCAGATGGAGAAGCAAGCTCCTCTCAGAGCAGGAAGTCTGATGCAGGGCTTGATCCCAGGACTCCGAAATCAGGATCTGAGCTGGAGGCAGACACTTAACGGACTGAGTCCCCCGGGTGCTCCAAGCCACTTTTCTGTCTTGCCTGGACCAACCTTCTTGATTGCTCCCTCCAATCTATTCATGCACAGCAGCCTGAGGGACTTCTTTTACCTTTTTAACTTGAAAAATTGCAAACCTACAGAAGAGTTGCAAGAATAGAATAATAAGCACCTATATACCTAAACCTAGATTTGCTGATTGTAATTTTTTTATCATACTTGCTTTATCTCTTTATATATATATATATATATATATATCTTATTACTATCACCATTACTATTATTATTACTATTTTTGCTGATCCACTTGAGAGTATGCTGGAGACATCATGGCCCTTCATTTGTAAATAACTTCAATCTGTATCCTCCTAAGGACAAGGTCATCCCCTTACATACTAACTACAGCACAGTGATCAAATTCAGGGAATTTGACATTGATTCAATACTGTTATTAATCAACAGTTCATATTTAAATTTCACCAATTGCCCCCCAAAATATCCTTTATAATTTTTTTGTTTGTTCTGGGACCCAATCCCTAACATACATTTAGTGGTCATGTCCTTTAGCTTTTTTTAACCTCAGACTTTTATTTGGCTTTCATAAATTAGGATTTTTGAAGAGTGCAGGCCACTCATTTATAGACCACCCCTCCTTTTGGATAGGTTTGTCTGAGGTTTCTTCAGGGGTAAATGCAGGTGATTCGTTTTTGGTGGGTCCTTCCTCAGAGCATCCCATTCAGGGGTCCGATGGGCCGTAAGTCAGATGGTGCTTCCGCTGGGTTAGCCACCCTCCAGTGGCATCTTGCTGAATTAAGCTTTGCACACCCTGACTGCAAAGCCAGGCACATCCTGGCCACTGCTTCTCTCAGCCTTCCCTCCTCGCACCCACTCTTCCTCCTACACCGGGCTTTTTCCAATTCCTCGAGCTGGTCAGCGGTGTCCCTGGGAAGCTCTTCCCACCTGTTCTACTTGCAGTTGGCCGGTCTATACAGTCCAGGGGTTCAGAAGAGAGATAGACGAAGGAATGGCCATTATTTTGAAATGGAAGTCACTGCAAGATGATTTTTGTAAAAATGATTTCGCCTCCCTAAGGCTACCTGTCTTTTGTTCCCTTTGCTTCATCTTTGAATGCCAGATTGCCCGAAAGGCGGGGTGAGCTGTAACTGGTACTTGGCATACTCCGATGTGCAACCCGAATTCCATGTGACAGGCCTAAGGTTTGGTGTTTTGTTTTTTGTAATTTTTTTTTTTGGTAAGTATGTTTTTTGTAATTTTAATATTTTTTCTTTTTTACAACAAGGCAGCATTTTAAAAATGCTGTATATTCATAATTAAATCTTTTGACAATTAATCTTTTAATTTTAGACTACTTTAGATTTACAGAAATGTTGCAGTGATATCCCAGAGTTCCTGTGAAACCTCTCACCCCTTCCCTCCGATGTTAACATCTCACATTACCTTGGTATATTTGGCGAAGCTAAGAAATCAAGACTGGCACACTATTATTAACCAACTCTTGACTTTATCCAGATTTTATCACATTTCCCACTACCGTTCTCTTTCTGTCCCAGGATCCCCTCTAGGATACAGCATCACATTTACTTGTCTCGTGTCCAGAGTCTACTCTGGTCTGGAGCACTTTTGCATTTCTTCCTTGTTTTTCATTGTTTTTTTTCTTTTCAAATCTTTCAACAAACTTTTATTTTTATTGTTTAAGGTGTACAGCATGGTGACAGTACATATTCACGTTGTGAGATAATCACTACAATCAGGTTCATCATCCTGGTTTTTATGATCCTGACAGTTTTGAGGAGGATGGACCAGAGCCAGATAATTTATATTTTTTATTTATTTTTTTTTTTTATTTTTTTTATTTTTATTTTTATTTTTTTATGATAGTCACAGAGAGAGAGAGAGGCAGAGACATAGGCAGAGGGAGAAGCAGGCTCCATGCACCGGGAGCCCGACGTGGGATTCGATCCCGGGTCTCCAGGATCGTGCCCTGGGCCAAAGGCAGGCGCCAAACCGCTGTGCTACCCAGGGATCCCCAGATAATTTATAGAATGTCTTTTGATTTCAGTTCGTCTGATGCTTTTCTCTACTTGGATTGAGGATAGGAATTTTTGGAAAGAAATCCTCAGAGGTGAGGTGTCTTCTCATTCGTGCAGTCAGTGGGTACATGCTACCACAGGACTTATCACTGTCGTGTTAATCTCGGTCCCTTGGTTAAGGTGGTATTTGCAGACTCTGCCACTGCAACATTATTTTTCCCATTCCATAGCCCATTCTTTGGAAACAAGTCACAAAATCCAGCTCACGTTTGGGAGACAAAGGCAGATTTAAAAATTTTAGTGCACATGCTCGTTGTGCAATTTAGAATTCAAATTTTTTTTTTTTCCTTTCAACCAATTCCGGGGGCAGAGGGGCTGCATTCTTCTGAAGTGCTGTAATCAGACCCTGCTTCAATGCCTTCGCAAATGCCTTAGTGGGATGAGGCATTTCCTAGCTGGTTCATAGCCAGAACTAACAAGGTTTTGCCAGGAAGTTTATGTCAAAATATTTTTAATTTTATAAAGAAACCCCTATATTCACATGCTCGTTTCGTAAGTTGATATTTATTGAGTGCCTACTATGTGCCAGGCAGGGCTGGGGATTCATGGACACGTTTCTTCATCCTGCAGTCTGGCGTAGGAAAATCAATTTAATCACAATCACTTACTGAGTGCCTGTTACAGCCTAGACACTGGGTTCTGGGTGCCGTATATTCATAATTAAATCTTTTGACAGTCCTGTGAGTAAAGTTTTACTACCCCTGGCTTATTTTCTTTTAAAAATTAGTTAATGTTATTAAGCAGAAGAATTCAGCATCAAAAGATTTACAATGAAATACAGAAGTTCATCACTCATAAGCCATGCAACACCCCCAGAAGTAATCCACCTTCTCCTATTCTAGTTATTTCTCCCGGTGTTTGCCTCTGTCTTTGTAAATAATCGTTTCAATTATTATTAAAATTTTAAAAAGGCGTTTAAGGTAAAATAAAATACTGGTGTTTACTTCTGTATTTGTAAATAATACGCTTCAATTATTATTAAAATTTTAAAAAGGCGTTTAAGGTAAAATAAAATACTGGTGTTTACTTCTGTATTTGTAAAATAATACGCTTCAGTTATTATTAAAATTTTGGAAAGGGGGGAATCCCTGGGTGGCTCAGCGGTTTAGCCCCGCCTTTGGCCCAGGGCTGATCCTGGAGTCCTGGGATCGAGTCCCATGTCGGGCTCCCTGCATGGAACCTGCTTCTCCCTCTGCCTGTGTCTCTGTCTCTCTCTCTCTCTCTCTCTCTGTGTCTCTCATGAATAAATAAATAAAATCTTTAAAAAAAAACAATTTTGAAAAGGCATTTAAGGCAAAAGAAAATACTGATACAGAGCACCACACAAAGTCCATGAACGGTGTAATGGGATACAGTGGGCCCAACACCTTGTAACTGTACCCCAAACAAGAAACAGAACTTTGTGAGACACCCAGACACCCCTCCAGGAGCCCCATCCTTATCAGTGTCCCTCCTTTCCCAGAAGTAACCACTCTGCTGGCTTTTCTTGCTATCGTCCCCTTGTATTTTTACAATAGTTTTATTACCCGGTGTGCATCCTTGGACGCTATGGTTTGTTTCATCTCCATCATTTAAAAAATGATTGTGTCTTTTCAGGCTCTTTTAATCTATTTTTTCATCTTATTCTCTGCCTCCCCCCCCCCAAAAAAAAAAAATCCACAATCTGGATTTTCTTGGTTTTGATTTTGGAGGGTGTCCTTCCTGTGACCTTGCCCCATGCCTAGAGTCCCAGATAGCCTGGCTAGCTATACACATAGAGACAACCTGCCCTAAAAGACAATTTTACGTCTATCATTTCTTTTTTTTCTTTTGCAAGAAAGACATTAAATACATGCCAATGATCATTTCGGAAGGTAGGTCGATGAGGGTGGGATAGAAAAGCGTGGGTGCTTGGTAGAGACTGGCAAAGTTCCACCCAACATTTTTGCCTTTAGCAGAAAAATAATCACTATTATGCTATTATATGTATAGTTTTGAAATAAGAAAGACTTCTAACATTGCATATTGATTAAAAGCGGGTGCTCTGATGCGTGCCTGGGTTCCAATCCTGGCCTCTCTGCTGCTTAGTGGCTTTGTGACCTTGAGCAAGTTACTTCATTCCCCGCTGCCTCAATATCCTCTCCTACACTATGGGGGTGAGAACGGTCACCGGGCTGTTGTGGGGTCACACGATCTGATACGTGCCTGCCGAGTGCCCTGAACGGTGGTTGGCAAGCGCAACGTAAATGTTCCGTGGTTTGAGCGGTTATGATTCTTGAAAACGAGCAGCTTAAGTCCTCTGTACACGGCGAGGATTTTCAGCTCATTTATTTGCTTTTCCTCCTGGTACATTTCCAGATCTCATGTTCATGTGATTGGGGATAAAATTAATTCATCCACAGCTGTTTTTTAATCTCTGGTTATTTTCTGGCTCCTTGGCAAATAAATGATCAACCTTTAAACTAAACAATTAGTCCTAGCTTGAAAGAATCTGTGTCTATCTCCAAGGCCAGGCACTACGAACCAAATCCTTTGTTTCCTCTGTTTATACATAAACTGGGGGTTGTGACTACTGAAATCTCCGCTCCTCTCTGTGGCATTTCTGGAAAGGAAAACCCAGTGCAGTAATTAATTTTCAGCAGCAGAGAGAAGGCCGGTGTGTTTCTGTGCACATCCTTGAAACCCAGAAAACTCTCTGAATCAGTTTCCTGCAATCGTATTTTCTGATATAAGTGGTTATTCCCTTGTAGAGGGTTGAAAGTGTCTCCCCAAAAGAAGTGTCCCCATCCTAACCCTCTGGTATCCGGTAATGTGAACTTATTTGGAAATAGGGTCTCGGCAGATACAATGAGGCTAAGGAGCTAGAGATGAGACCACCCAGGATGTAGGGTGAGGCCTGCATCCAAAGACCGGTCCTTATATGAGACTGAAAGGGAGACTCAGGCCCGGGGGGGAAGGCTAGTGAAGGCTGAGATACAGCTTGGGGCGATGTGTCAGCAAGTTGGGGAACACCAGGGATTTCCGGAACCTAGCCAAGGGGTGTGCGGGGGGATGGGCTCTCTCAGGACTTCCAGAAAGAACCAACTAGGCCAACACGGATTTCAGACTTCTGGCCTCTAGAACCACGAGCAAACACATTTCTCTTGTTTTAAGCTGCCCCGCTTGGTGATCTGCTGTGACGGTATTAGGGAACCACTCTCATGCTCCTTTTTTTTTTTTTAAATTCTAATTTATCTTTTATTTTTTTTAAAGATTTTATTTCTGTATTCATGAGACACAGAGAGAGAGAGGCCCAGACACAGGCAGAGGGAGAAGCAGGCCCCCTGCGGGGAGGCCCAGCGGGACTCGATCCCAGGACGGGGGTGGGGGGGGTGGGGGGGTGGGAGGTGGGGGGGGGTGTCACGCCCTGGGCCCAAGGCAGCTGCTCAACCGCTGAGCCCCCCAGACTTCCCTCACACTCCTGATCATCAAAAACACCCTGAAAAGATTTTAAATCAGAGACTGAAAAAAATCACAGTGTAGACCTAGATGGTCTACTTGTGCCGGTACAATAACACCCCTTCCTCACACGCTGGTCTTTTATTGATCCTAAACCGCACAGAGTTGGGAGAAGGGGAGTTTCAGCTTAATGACGGTGTCCAAGGTAATACCCAGGGGTCTTTTTTTTTTTTTTTTTAAGGAATCCAAACATTTCAACTATGTTGGGCGAAAACTATTCATTCTGGGACGGCGCGGAAGGCCGTGCCTGGGTTCAGAGGGCTGGAAGTTACCCGGGTGGCCGGTCCCGCTCACCCTGACATCCCGCTAATCCCACGTGCACAGATGCTGCCTTCGAAAGGCCTCTGGAATGTGTCCACTTCTTCCCATTCCTCGGTCACCCGCTGGTCCCAGCCTCCCGTGGCTCCCGCCCGCCCTCTGCGCACCTGCTGTCGGCCCTGCATGCACCCCATTGTCCTAACCCGGCAAGTCCAATCGTGTTAGCTCCTGCCGAAAATTCTTCCAGGGCAGGGGGGTGGGGACACCTGCCTTGGGCCCAGGGCGTGATCCCTGGGGTCCCGGGATCAAGTCCCACATCGGGCTCCCCGCATGGAGCCTGCTTCTCCCTCTGCCTGTGTCTCTGCCTCTCTCTGTGTGTCTCTCAGGAATAAATAAATAAATTCTAAAAAAAAAAAAAAAAAAAGACAGACCTGAGTTCAAAGCCCAGTGGAGATTACTGACCGGTCCTCCTCGAGGGCCTGGAGAATAACTGAGAACGTGCACAGGCCAGGGCTTCGTGCGGTGTGCAGTAGGGTGCAGCGACAGCCTGAGCCCCAGCGGAGGCGGTGGCCCCACGCCCTGCCTGCCCAGCGGTCCCCGAGCTTCGCCCGGGTGAGAAGTGACACCGTCTCATGGGGAGTCGCCAAGGATGGGCTCTTGGCAGCAACGGCTCCTGGTTGCATCCTCAATAAGATAAGGATGTTCACCTAAGCTCCCTTTTTTAAGATTATTTACTTATTTTCACTTTTTCCGCTCAGACCAGAGAGAAACCGCGCTCTGGAATCGAAGGGGTGCACCGGTCAGGCTTTGTCCACGCTGACCGAAGATGGAATCCTTGCTTCAGGTTGTTTCAATTAACCAACAAGCCAACGAGCGATTTGCTGTCCCTTTAATGTCCTTTTTCGAACAAAATGAAAGGCAGGATTTGAATAACAGTAATTCTGAGAAACTTCGGGGGCACAGACTCTGGTATTAATCCTATTCCCAAATCTCATTATCCATGGAGAATCCCTGACGAAATGGACAGGAACTTGAGCTCTACTTAAAAGACAAAAGTGCAATCATCTCCTTAGAAGGGACCCTGCTCCTGGGGGTCTGTGATTTGTGGAATGTGGTTTAAGTTAAGCTTTCGCAGCAGGGGTCTTCCAAAGGAGCAAGGATTATGCTGTGGGCTAAGGCCCTTGAGGGGGGCGCCCGTGATCAGCATCTGAGGGCATCGGACCCCTTTTAGAAATCAGGCCCAAGCTTGGAATTGCAGGAAAACGCAAGAGGAAACCTGTCCTCCCCAGGAGAACTGGGGCGCGTTGGTTTGGGATGCTAGGCCCAGGAATGTCAGCGGTTAAAATCACCCCAGCAGCCTCTGAGAAACCAGAAAGGGATCGTCCTAGCGTGAGATGTAAATAGCCACAACATGCCAGCAGACTCTGAGCATCAGCAGCATAGTGGTGTTGGCCTGAATGTTTGTCCCCACCCCCTATACGCTGAGGCCCTAAACCCCAAAGTGATGGTATCAGGAGCTGGGGCCTGTGGCGGGTAATTCGGTTTAGATGAGGTCATGAGGGTAGAGCCCCCGTGATGGGATTAGTGTCTTTATAAGGAGAGGACCTCATAAGAGACACCAGAGCTATCTTCTCCATAAGTGAGGACCCAGTGAGAAGGCGGCCATCCGAGCAAGCCGGGAAGAGGGCTCTCACCAGCCCCCGACCATGCCGGCACCCTGATCTGGGACCTCTCAGCTTCCAGAACTGTGAAAAATATATGTCTGGATAAGCCCCCCAGTCTGTGCTGTTTTGGTCCAACGGCCTGTGCTAAGACAGTGGTTTACTTTTGCACTTCCGTTTAAAAAGAGGTTTTGGGGGTTTAGAAGGCGGAACTGGGTTCTTTCTCTTGACCCAGTGATCTTTTGATGAATTCATAGGTTAGAACCCCATGAGAGTCATTTCCTTTCTGGGATCCAAGAGACCCAAGAAAATGCACCCAATTCTGCAGCTTGTTACCCTAAATTGCAATCTCTCAAATCTCATGACCTCCCCATACTTGCACGCCTGTAGGTGCAGTCCCGCTTGACACAGACAGTGGTATCCTCTTTCCCAGCTCTCAGGGGTCCCAACTCCCGGAGCACGACCAGGAGGGTCTGCTGCTTGCACATCTCTCCCGTCAACTCTGCCAGACATCACTGGAGCAAGCAGACATAGGAGATGATTGCTTCTCCTGGTTGAAATGTCAGGGCTCTATCGCTAGCTTCTGGCACACTTTGGTCTAGGGTTCAAAGAGTATCATCAAGATCCCATCTCTCTCCCTTCTTTCATGTCCTTTGTCTCGGTCTTTCAGCTACATTCCCCCTCAGCTGTAGCTCTGTTATCTGCCCACCTGGTTCAAAGCTTGCCATGGCCCTAGATCTTCCCATGTCTAAGCTTGAAATTCATTCATCAACACTTGCTTCTTTTTAGCTCTTCCTTTAGCAAAAGTTCTTGTGTTTCCCTGGTTCAGATTAGAACACGTGTTCCGACCAATCACTGTGAGTGGGGAGTTTGAATGAGCTGCTTGGCTGAGGTCATCACGTGCTTCAACCTTGGTGCTTGGCGGCCTTGGGGAGGGGATGTGGTGACGGGGTTGGGAGAAATGAGGGGCAGCATGCATCGGAGCCCTATGGCGCAAAGGAGGGAGAATGGATTCCTCAAAGACATGGACAACAGAGCCTGTTAACAGAAGCAGCTTCAGTGGACACTGGATGACCCCAAATCAACAAATGCCCATTACTGGTCCTGTCCAAACCCGTCCTTTACATTAAGATAACAAAAGAAGTCTATAATTCCCTAAATAGTAAAAGGAGACCTCATGTTTCCCAGTGTTTTTGCTCAGGGTCGTATGAAAAATTTTATCTAGAGTATAGCTCCAAGTGCTTTGGGAGAATAAGACAAGGAGGATATTTTGGGGAGCGTATGCTCATACTGTCAGCCTTGAACAACAAAAGGTAAAAAAGAGGACAGTTAATTACAGCAGCTACAGTGTCAGCACTTAAGCGTTGTGTTCGGCACTTAGCACGTGTTTCTGTGTCTAACAGAGAAAAATGCAGACGTTAAAAATTCGGATTTAGATCATCAGCTCTGTAGTGGACACGGAGGGACATCTAGTCCAGACCTCATGGGGGGGCAGGGCAGGGGGTGAGGAAACATTGCCGAATCTCGCTGTGCCACTAACCCACCGCCATCCTGCTCCCATGAGGCCACTGCTTGTATCCCTTTTGAGTTTCTTTTGAAAAAAATAATTTATTTAAATTCCATTTAATTAACATGTGCTGTATTATTAGTTTTAGAGGTAGAATTCAGTGATTCATCAGTTGCATACACCCAGGGCTCATTGCATCACGTGCCCTCCTTAATGCCCATCACCCAGTTACCCCATCCCTCCACTCCTCTCCCCTCCAGCAAACCTCAGTTTGTTTCCTAGACTTAATGAGTCTCTTATGGTTTGTCTCTCTCTCTCTGTATCTTTTTGAAGTTTCTTAAGATTTAGAAGCCTAAATGAATCACTTCTTATCGAATTAGAATGAATAGGTATATTTTTCCTAAAATGGTCTTGCGGCCTTTAAATTGAAGCTCTGTGTCATTCCCACTGGAAGGTAAGATGCCCCAAGGGCAGGAATTTTTCCTATATTCCTCCCTGTGATATTCCTGGTAGGTAGAACAGGGCCTGGGCCAAAATGGGGCAGCCTGCCCAAGTCCTCCAAGCTTCCCAAACTGTTAGGGGAAGTTAGTTAGGCTTTAACAGGAAAGTCAGAGACCTGTCCTGGCCAGGCCGAAACACAGCCACAGGAAGCCAGATCAAAACAGGTTAGGCCCATGATGGCTGACAAAGTAGGCTGGAGGACCCTGGCCCAATAAGGAAGAAGAAGAAATTATTTTTAAATTTTTAAAAAATAAAAGACTGGAAATCCTGCTCCCAACATATCTCCTCCCCCTTGTAATGAATGAATGAATTACAAGTAATTCATTAATTAATGAATGTAATGAATTTTCCTCCCCTTTGATAACAACTGAGAATAAAACACATAGAGACCCAAACCCCAGTCACAGCTGTCTCGTGAGCTCACTTGCTCTCACATCTCCAGAGTGTACATTCCTGCTTGTACTCCTCATCCACTGTGTTGTGCTTGTCCTTGAATTCTTTCTCATGATGAGAAAGAGCCTTCAGGGATATCTTTTGGACAGGCTGGGTCTGGGCCTCAGGACCAGAGGTCTCTCCAGTCCACCTGTAACAAAACCTCCTTGGGTTTAAATCTTCATAGGGGTCCACCAGAAGGCTGTCACTTTGAGGACACTGGAGAGAACTTTCCAGAGATGCTAATCTCAGAGAAGGACACTGGGCACCCCTCGCAGGACGCTGGCCTGTAATCTAATCTGGAGCAGCCCTTTCGAGGAGGTGGAAGGACTGTCCTGGCATGTTCCCGTACTGCTCCCAACAGTGGTTCTGAAGACTGTGGAGTCCCTAGTGATTGGGGGCGCTTTAGAATCTAAATGACAGATGTGCTATATGGCCCTTCCCTGGAACTCTCCATGATGGATCCTTTAAATCCCCTAGGAAAATACTAGGTCAATATGGTCCAAGGAACTATGGATAAGCTGAAGAATAACAGCGTTATTTCTAGTATGGAAAATTCGAGTCCTATGGCTACTTGATGTTCATGCTTATGCAATCATTGATGGAGGCCCATGCCTCCCTGACATCCCTAGGAGGTCCTGCACAGTTAGTCAGGGTACATTGAACACATATACTAGTTATCTCAGCTGACCGCCCCTCCCCAGCAGTATCTTGTAACCAAAGTCAAAATCATAGGAAGACACCAACTGCACAGTGAAAACCCTTTGCCCCGAGTTCCCTTTCCTCACTGGGTTCTGAAAACACTTGCAGTCAGAGAAAGGGGCTTGGTATCCTGTATCCTAGGCAGGAGATTGGACGATTCCTCTCTGGTAAAACCAAGCAGCTCAGGAGGAAAGAATTAATGGTCTCTAACCCGATACCCTTCCAGAGAAGCCCACCAGTCAACCAACCTTGTGCACACAGAGTTTCCATTTGTTTTTCAGTTTGTTTCCAAACTAATTTTTGAGGATTTATAAAGAATAAGGTAGAGGGACGCCTGGCAGGCTCAGTCCATCAAATGTCTGCCTTTGGCTCAGGTCATGATCCCAGGGCCCTGGGATTGAGCCCTGCATCAGGCTCCCTGCTCAGCAGAGAGCCTGCTCCTCCCTCTGACCCTCCTCCTGCTCATGCTCTCTCTAATAAATACATATATATATATATATTTTTTTTTAAAGAAATAAGGTAGAGATGTAAAATGCGGTTGGCAAAGAGGCTATGCACAAAATGTAAATGCGTGGTTGCTATGGGGGGGCCTCAGATTTGGCTTCACCCGACAGCCAAAAGGGAGAAAGACAGTTCTGTGCTTTGCAGGAGCCACAAGCTAAACGCCAATCCGTTGCTCCTGGCTCCCACCTCTCTAGCGATACCCTTATCTCCTAGCAATGGTTGCCATGGACTCCTTGTCTGGACTCCACTTCTGTAGATGAAGTGTCTGTCCTTGGGGGCATCTCCACAAAATTCCAGTAGCTCTGGTTCCGTCTGAACTAAAGTCACCCTGACCGTGTCTGTCACCCCCACAGCCAGCACATACATACTTCCGATTTCATAACAGCTGATGAAGACCTCCTGGGAAAATACCGTCACGGCTGTTGACTTCTAACCCACCATTCCATTAGGTCCCCAAGGAAGATTAAAGGGATGATGGAGATTAATTTTTAAAAAAGAAAGAAAAAATGTCATTGTAAGGATGGACTTCTAAAGCTTTCACACCCCAGGGGCAGGGTGGGGAGGCGGATTGGCTCAGAAGACTGTTCCTCCATGGAAATTGTTCTGGAAGGACACGGGTTATTTACATTCTCTAGGCCTGTGTCTTGGAACCTCAGTGTGCCCTCATAGAAGCAACCAGGCAATTAAACTCACCTCGGGGTATATTCCCGTGCTCTGCAAACTAACTACATAGAAGCATAAAACATATATCTTTTTTTTTCCCCCTGAAAACTTGCATGGACTTCATTCTGATACCCCTGAAATATCTGAACAGTATAATATGGGTACAGTCATCTTTTCTTGTTGAAAAATGACCCAGGAAAGCAGAACTTTATCCTTTTATTAAAAATGGGTAGGACAAGGAATCCTGTGTACAAATAAAGTAATTTTATTTTAGGTATTTTATTATACTTCCTTGCAACGTATGTTGACTTTTATGTGCCAAGCACTGTGCTAGATGCTGTGATACAACAACAAATGAGATCCTGCCTTCCTCAAGGGGTTTATGGTCTAGTGGGGAAATAGACACAGAAACTTCACTATAATATGCATCTTGAACTGTACTTTTAGTTAGGTTTATACAAAGTGCGGTGGAAGTACATGAAGGGTCAATGACTTCTTTCTCAGGTGGCTAGGGGTTGGGATGAGGAAGGGCGATGTTAGGGAAGACTTTGAAGCCATGCTTATCTTTTCACTTTTTTACAATGAAAAGAAAAGAATAGCCAAAATAGTTTAATTTGAGCATCTATTGAGTCCTGGCAGCAGATATAAAGATTTAAAGTTCTTGGCCTTGAGAAATGTCTGACTACATCTGGGTCTGAAATCTATGTGGTTTCCTATAAGCAGCATTCTCTAGGAAAATACATACTTTATATGCATTGTTAAGTATCCAGATGCTTGATCTAAAGACTAAAGAAGAGATGATTTATCAGAGAGGGAGACAGAACATGAGAGACTCCTAACTCTGGGAAATGAACAAGGGGTGGTGGAAAGGGAGGTGGGCGGGGGGTGGGGGTGACTGGGTGATGGGCACTGAGGGGGGCACTTGATGGGATGAGCACTGGGTGTTATGCTATATGTTGGCAAATTGAACTCCAATAAAAAAAAATCTTTACAAAACGGTAAAATAAAATAAAATAAAATAAAATAAAATAAAATAAAATAAAGAAGAGATGATGTGCCCAGTCTGGAAAGGGAGCGGACTCTTCACACTCATGGAGTAACTGATGGAACTGGCACTGGGCTTATTCTGTGTAGCTTTGCAAGGCAGAAGTAGAGCCAATGTGTGGAAATTACGTGAAGGCAGCTGTGAGTCCATTTTAAGAAAGATTTATTCTTTCTGATATTTAGAACTCTCTAAACCTGGAATAAGATGTCTTGTGGAGTGGTGAGTGCCTCATAAAGCAAACATAAAATAATATTCAGGCATTATAAAAGATGGAGCCAGATTCATTCATTTAACAATTATCTGCCATATACTCAGCATTCTGCTAGGATCTAGGCATTTAATACTGAGTAAGTAATAAATCTTGCCCTCAAGGAAACAGAGAGGTATATACACAAGTACATATAATATGAGGCATGACAGTAAATTTGAATGTACTAGAGGGTATTATGAAAGGCTTCCTAGAGGAAGTTAGTTTCTTTCTTTAAAAAATTTTTATTTGAGAGAGAGAGAGAGAGCACAAGGGGGTAAAGGGTAAGGGGTAAAAGGAAGGGAAGAGGAAGAGAATCTCAGACTCCCCACTGAGCGTGGAGCTCAATGCAGGGCTCCATCCCACCACCCTGACATCATGACCTGAGCTGAGATTATGACTTGAGCTGAAATCAAGAGTTGGACACTTAACCAACTGAGCCACCCAGGCACCCCGAGGAGGTTATTTCTGAGACCCAAAGGACAAGAATATAGCCAGGTCAAGATAGTCAAAGAGGAAAGCTGGACTCATCACACTTCTGATTTCAAACTGCATGACAAGGCGATAGTAACCAAAATAGAGTAGTACTAGAATAAAAATAGATGCGTAGACCAACGGAACAGAGGCAAGACTCTAGAAATAAACCCTCGCATATATGTGAACTGATATTTGACAACGGAGCAAAGAATACTCAATGAGGAAAGTCTAGTTTTTCAATAAACAGTGTTGGGAAAACTGGATATTCACTTGCAGAAGAATGAATTCGGACCCTTATTTTACATTCCTCACAAAAATTAACTCATTGGATAACAGATGTGAACACAAGCTCTAAAACATGAAAATTCCAGGAAGAGAATTTAGAGGTAAAGTTCCCTGACATTGGTCCTGGCAATAATTTTTTTTTGTATATGACATCCAAAGCAAAAGCAACAAAAGCAAAAATAAATAAATGAGACTATATCAAACTAAAAAGCTTCTGCACAGCCAAAGAATCAAGAAAATGAAAAGGCAACCGCCCAAATGGGACAAAATAATTGCAAAACATCCATCTGATAAGCGGTAAATATGCAAAAACCCAAGGAACTTACAATTCAATTGCAGGAAAACCAAACAATCTAATTTAAAAACAGGCAGAGGACTTGAACAGATATTTTTCCAAAGAAGACGCACAAATGGCCACCAGGTGCATGAAAAGATTCTCAACATCACTCATCATCGGGAATGCAAATGAAAGCTACGGGAGATATCTCCTCAGGACTTTTAGAATGATTCTAATTTTTAAAAAGGCAAAGAAAAGAACAAGCGTTGGTGAGGGTGTGGAGAGAAAGGAATCCTCGTGCACCGTGAGGAACGCAAACTGGTGCAGCCACTACAGAAAACAGTAGGGGGTTTCCTCAAAAAAGTAAAAATAGAACGAACTTGGGATCTGTTAATCCCACTTCTGGTTATTAATCCAAAGGAAATGAAATCAGGATCTCGAGACATCTGTACTCCTGTGGTCACTGCAGCCTTAGCCACAAGAGCCGAGAGAGGGAAACAACCCTAAGTGTCCGCCTATGGATGAACGGATAAAGAAGATGTGATACACATATGTGATAAATATGTGTGTAATTACATTATGTAATATACATGATATATCATTATATTAATAATGATTAATATATTAATACTATGCCTAATATATCATATATAGGAATATGATTCAGTCTCTTGCAACAGTATGGATAGATCTTGAGGGCATTATGTTAAATGAAATAAATCCGAAAGAGACAAATACTGTATGATATCCCTTGTGTATGAAATCGAAAAAAATCATAGAAATCTAAAAATCATAGAAACAGGAGTAGAACTGTGGTTGCTGGGGTGAAGAGGAGGCGAGCGGATGGAGACATGTTGCTAAAGTGTAAAACCTTCCCGTTGTAAGGTGAATAAACACCACAGCATGGGGACTATGCCTAACAATATTGTGTAATTGAAAATTGCTGAGAGGGCACATCTTAAATGTTTTCACCAGAAAAAGGGTAATTATGTGAGGTGATGGAGGTGTTGATCAACCCTACTGTAGTACACATGTATATGTACACATATATTGCAAAATATATGTGTATCAATATATACATATTTGCAATGTATTTTGCAATATATGGGTATCAAATCGTGATGCTGTACATCTTAACTTACCCAATGTTATTATCTCAACTCTATCTATATAACGTTGGAAAAACAGAAAGAAAGCTCCACATAGAGGCACACCTCCGAGGTATTGTGGGTTTGGTTCCAGACCACAGCAACAAGGAAAATAAACTAGCCAAATGAACATTTTTGTTTCCCGGTGCATGTAAAATTCATATTTACACTGTGCTGCTGTCTATTCCACGTGCAATAACGACATCATGTCTAAAAAACCGATGTGCTTGCCTTAATTAAAAAATGTCCTATTTTGGGATGCCTGGATGGCTCAGTGGTTGAGCGTCTACCTTCAGCTCAGGTCCTGATCCCAGGGTCCTGGGATCGAGTCCCACATCGGGCTCCTTGTGGGGAGCCTGCTTCTTCCTCTGCCTGTGTCTCTGCTTCTCTCTCTCTCTCTGTGTGTGTCTCTCATGAATAAATAAATAAAAATCTTTAAAAAACCCTCTACTTTTACACTGAGAATGCCAACCATCACCTGAGCTCTCAGCAAGTCCTATTCACTGATCGCAGATCATCATAACAAATAGAACAAAAATGAAGAGTTTGAAATACTGCAAGAATTACCAAAATGTGACCCAGAGACATGAAGTGAGCAAATTCTACTGGAAAAATGGCTGTGATAGACTTGCTCTACACAGGGCTGCCACAAACCTTCAATTTATTAAAAAAAACAAACACAAAAAACCCCCACAAAAAAACAATATCTGTAAAGCCCAACGAAGTGAAGATCAATAAAACAAGGTTTGTCTATAAAACAGATTGAGGTTCCCCTGAGATACTTTCCTAATCCTATTCTCTCTCTTCCCTCCCTAGACGTAGCCATTTGCCTGGATGCGGTATTTATCTCTGGCCTGTGTTAAGACTCTTGTTGCTACACATGTAACTATAAACAGAAACCATTTTGCACTTCAAGTCTGAAACTTTAAAAAAATGGTACAAGAGCACTAGCTATTTTTTTTATTGACCATTGTATTTTCAGACTCATCTATGTCCATACATATATATCTCATTCATTTTAACCTATGCTGAGGATTCCATTTTGTCAATGTACCACAGTTTATTTTCCCGTTGCCTGGTCTTGCAATGAACATTTTAGTATGGGTCTTTTTGTTCACAAAAGTGCAAACTCCCCTTAGTGTTATGGTCCGAATGTCTGTGTCCCCCCAAAATTCATAAGCTGAAGTCCTAGTCCCCAGGGTGATGGTATTTGGAGGTGGGGCCTTTGGAAGGGGATTAGATTTAGATGAGGTTGTGAGGGTAGAGCCTCTGTGATGGGATCAGTGCCCTTGTAAGGAGTGGAAAAGACCACCTCGCTCTCTCTCTCTCCGTCCTTCTCTCTGCCATGTGAGAATATAACAGGGAGGCGGCCCTCTGAAGGAGGAAGAGCGCTTGTAGCAGACATTAGGTCTGTTGGCACCTTGGTCTTGGACTTCCCGACCTTCAGAATTGTGAGAAATAAATGTTTGTTGTTTAGCCTCCAGTCTACGATATTGTGTTATAGCAACCCAAACGGACCAAGGCACCCAGAGAAGCCTCTGATCATCAGAGTGAAGAGCGGAACCCAACACTTCCTTGAACTTGCTTGGTGTTCTTCGTTGCAAAAATACAGACTCTGCTCTAACTGGTTTCGATTTGCATAATGGGGATCTATTAGAGGATTCTGAATCAAAATGAATCTCAAAATGGGGCAAAGAAGCAGATTTGGAAGCCCATAGGAAGAAAACAGATCCACTGACACTTCAGATTGCCCCAGTGGAACCTGCGGTGGCTGCTGTTGTCCACAGGAAGCCATCACTAGGAACTCTGTCTACTGCCTCTGAAAGGCCAACGTCACGTATTCCCCAAGCCAGAACTCTTCCACTCTTCTCTTTTCTAAATTACAGGTTCATCTAGGTGCACCTGAATCGTGAAGCCTGGGTCATATCTCATGTCCCTTGGCTTCAGCAGCAAGGGAGGCTGGGAAAGAGGAGACTGGCTTTTGCCCAAGGGAGGTGGAACTAAGAGTAGGAAATTCCTCCAATGGAGGACAGTTTTCAGAACATATTTGGTGGCTAAAAATCATAATAACGGTTCACTGTAAGACGCCAGATCAGAATTTTGGGTTTGAAGGCATGCATATCTTCTGCCTACTAGATTTGCTGAATTAATTTCCACGTGGTTATGCTTTTATTCGAAATGTATTAGTCATCTGTTGCTGTGTCACAAATTGTCCCCAAATTTAGCAGCTTAGAACACGACAAATATCCATAATTGCACAGTTTCCACAGGGCAGGGATCTGGGTGTTACTCAGCTGAGGCCTCTTGCTCAAGACCTCTAATGAGACTGCAGTCAAGCTGTGGGCGGGGCTGAGTGGCCATCAGCCCTCTAGGCTCACTGGGTCGTTGTTGGCAGGCCACAGAATATTCATTTCTGAGCCAGCTCACGTGACCGTTGTCAGGTCTCAGAGCTTCTCTGGAGGCTGGCTGGAGGTATCAGATTCTGGCCCTGGTGGGCTTCTCCATGGGGCTGTGCCCAGCATGTCTGCTCGCTTCCTCCAGCATGACAGATGAGAGCACCAGACAGAGGGCAGGGGGATTTTAAAGAATTGGTTCACACAGTAGTGGAGGCTGACCCAGGAAAGGGTTGTGGCTGGAGTCCAAAGGCAGACTGCTGGCAGAAATCCCTCCTCTTCAGGGGAAGTCTGTCTTTATTCCAGCAAGACCTTCAACTGATTGGGCGAGGCCCACCGGCATTATGGCATGTCTTGTGTTTTACTCTCAGTCTACGGATTTAAATGTTAATCTCTTCTAAGAAATGGCTTCACAGAACTATCCGGAACAGTGTTTGGTCAAATATCTGGATAGTGTGGCCTAGCTAAGTTGATAGATGAAATCAGTCATCACAATGTGTATGTGTAGGGAGGGGGTGGGGAGGGACAGATTGTCGCTCTCACCTGTACCACACTCCTGCCGTGACTGGGGAACCACTTAGAGGGCCTGGCCTGACACGAGGGAACTTCTGGGGAGTTGGTGCGGGTGCAGGGGGCAGAGTGTGGCTCTGTCAGGCCTCTGCAGGACACCGAGAAGCTTGGGCAACTGGAGAAAGGCTTATGAGCCAGGCTTCCTCAGTGGGAGCCCCCACCCCACCCGGGGGCTTTCTTATTTCATCCAGGGTCACACCTGGCTGGGGCCGCTCAGGGAGGAGAATTTCAAAGGGGGATTTAAGTATCTGAGATGGAATCCTCTACCCGCCGTGCCTCCCTTGCCAGCTGAGCTGTAGATCCAAACCCCTTCCAAAATCCATCCAGTAGTATTGGCATATTTTCTTTTTTTATCCTGGCAGATTATTTATTTATTATTTATTTTTTTAAAGATTTTATTTATTTATTCACAAGAAACACGAAGAGAGAGGCAAAGACTCAGGCAGAGGGAGAAGCAGGTTCCCGGCGGGGAGAGCCCGATGTGGGCCTCCTTCCCCGACAGATTCTTTAAATCTCCTGGTTGAACACTCATTTGGGAGAAAAGCAAGACTTAATAACTGGATTCTTTTTTTTTTTTTTTCTCAAAAAGGTTAACTGTTGGGGTGTCTGGGTGCCTCAGTCGGTGGAGTGTCTGCCTTTGGCTCAGGTCATGATCCCGGAGTCCTGGGATCGAGTCCCACGTCGGGCTCCCTGCTCAGTGGGGAGTCTGCTTCTCCCTCTGTTCCCTGCTCATGCTTTCTCTCCCTCTCTCTCCCTCTCTCCGTCTTTAAATAAACAAAATCTTTAAAAAAAAAAAAAAAAGGGTTAACTTCCTAGTGGAATAATCCAGGTGTTTTTTACGCCCGCCGTATCCTTCCTGTTCAATATGCCTTTTGCATAGTAACACTCAGAGCCTTCGGGTCACCATGTACTTTCTTATCCGTTGAAAAATGCTTCGAGACCCCCGCAGCTAGAGCAATTGTGTACACAGCTTTATTATTTTAAAATATCTTAGGGCCACCTCTGGTTGGAACACCGTCTAGCTATCAAGCACAGGGCTGAATTGGAGGGGAGAGAATGTGGTTGGACGGTTCAGTGAAAAATTGGGGCTCGGTTTCCCCTCCTGCCCTGCGGAGAGGGGTGAGGTTTTGGGGGGGGGGGTGCGCACTCTCTCGGGTTCCCAGGCCTCTTTGTGCTGCAAAGTTCCTTTGTTCCCTTTTACTGCACTGGAAAGTCCTTTGAATCTAAAGAAGTCTGTTTCTGCCCCTCTCCCTCTCCCTTTTCCCCATTTCTCTGGTTATTTAAAACGCTTCAATTTAAAGGAATTCTGGAGAAGGGCATCTTTACATTTCCGCCCATCAGTCAATAGTGAGGTAGGCTCTTCTAACTTCGCTTCCCATTTCTGTTCTGAGACTGAGACGGATTTCTGGCGACGTCTAGCCCTCCTGCCTCTGACCTGGTCCCATCCCATGCATTCCACACAAGCACCAGAGTTTTCTAATAGGTCCTGGTATTTTTATTGAATTAAATAGTAATTAAGTGATTGTGGGGTGCGTGTGTGTAAGTGTGTGACAGAGAGAGATGGTGACAGTTGTGAAATAGGATACAGGAAATATTGTGCCCTCATTCCCCTCCTTTCTCTGTCCTCTGCCTCCCAGCGTGTTCCTGACTACATCGTTGTGTTGGCTGCAATGTCTCCATGCCTTTCCATGGCTCCGCGATGCACAACCTGGCGCTGCCCATCATCTGGCGTCGTGAACAGGGATGATGCCTGAACTGCTTAGCTGTGGTGGGTGCCGCTGGTTGTCTTCCCCCGTTTTCCAATCCCCCTTTCCCTTGCTCGTGCCTCAGATGCCTTCCCAGCACGCTCCCTTCCTCCTCTGCCCACCCTAGCTAGGGCAGCCACATGACTTACTTTTGGTAGCTTCCTGCCTTTGGGTGTGGTACGAGCAAATGTGGTGCTTGTGATGCTCGGAGCCGGGACAGCCGTTTTGCATCCATGAGGCATCAAGACGGAAAGCCAACATTTGGGGTCAGGGGATTAGAAGGACGGCAAGAGCCTGGCTGGACACAGACGGCAGAGTATTTCTGAGATTGCCCCCCCTCTGATTTTCTCATCAAGGAAGCAACCCTTCCTTATTGTTCAAGGCACACTTTTTGGAGGTGGGATTTGCAGCCAAAAGTTTTTGTACCCGGTACGGAAGCTGGGTACAGCAGGGCTCAATATATACTTCTTGGATGTGTGAACAAGCACAAATGAACGAGACACACCTACGTCTACCACACTTACCAGCACTCCAGTTGGAGCTGACGGCTGACAGTTCCCAGGTCAGGCTTTGCTTTCCGCCTTCTGCACTCTGCACATGCTATTCTGTGTCTGGGACACCACCCTCCATCGGTGCTATGTATCATCCTTCAGGACTGAGCTCAAGTATGAGCAGCTGTTGACGACCTTGTTTGACGTCCCTAAGTAGACCCAAGGGTTCCGTCTATGATCCCACAGCAGCTGTTCCGGTTAGTAACAATCTCCTTCAAAACCTACTGGTGCAGTTAACCGTTTATTATGCCCCTGGACCCTCTGGGTGGGGAATCTGAACACGGCAGAGCAGGGATAGCTCGTCCCCCCTCAGCTGGACCCCTGACGGCTGGGCGAAGGTCATCTGATGACTTGTTCATGCACTGGGCTGGTAGTTGGTGCTGGGAATGGCTGAGCATCTGGGGTTTGGAGCAGCAGGGGCCCCTCGGGCATCTCTCTCTACACCTCCGTTGCTTCCCTACGTGGTCTATGCAGCATCGCAACTTCCAAATAGCCGGGCTTTTTAAAACGAGGTGGCTGAGGGTTCCAAAGCTGCACACTGAGACGCACACAGATAAAGGGAGAGAGAGAGGGGAATTGAGGAAGTTCGTAGCCTTTAAATGATCATGTCCCAGAAGCCACTTAGCACCATTCCTGCCATACTATATTGGTCAGAACAGTCATGAACCCACCTATGTTATAGAAGAAGGGAAATAGATTTCACCTCTCGATGGGGCACCGAAGATTCTGGAAGGTTCTGGAAAAGCAGAAGGAACTGAAAATACTGCCAGGCCATTTTTGGAAGATCCAACCTGCTACCGTGCCGTATACACGCCTCCACTGTATTTACTATGGTAGTATAATTGGCTTCTTGAACGCTCTCCTTCTGACTAGAATGTGAGCGCCTTGAAGTTCTGACTATGCTTCATTCACTTTCACGTCCCTGGCACCTTTATAAATATATGTTTGATAAGTGCCTTACACTAACCTCTCTGGGCTCACTTGATTAAAAAAGAAAAAAAAAGCATCAGGAGGAGCGAGGATTTTGACGTGGGTTGCCATGGTCCTTGCTGACCATGACATTGCGAGTCTGCTTCCCTTTCGGAGGCTAAGAGGACAACGGGTCTAGCTGATAGAGATATTGGTGGTTATCGGTTTTTCCAACTGTCAAGCTCTGTAGCTGTGCCGCCCTCCAGAACTTTCTAGGATGAGGGAAGCGTGAAATACCTGCACTGACCTCTGGATCACATGTGGCTATTGAGCCCTTGAAATGCAGCCAGTGTGACTGAGGAACTGAGTTTTACAATCGATCTAATTTCGGTTTGTTTTAATTAATTCTGTATAGCCCACGTGGTTAGAGGCTGCCTTATTGGACAGCTTAGGTGTAGAGCATCGAGTTTGGCCATTTGGTCTTGACCGCAGGACCAATACCCTGGGCCTGTCTTTCTTCATCCAAGAAGCAAAAGTCACAAAGGTGATTTTGCCTCCGTCCTTGACCCCTCCCTCCCACCAAAACACTCCTCTAAGTCCCCAGGATTGCTCCTTAGTGGCAGGTTTTGGTCAACTTTCTCCTGCTCACATTCTTTGTTTCTCTTTCAACCACTTGGTCATGACATAGAACGCCTTTTGTTCCCACTTTCTTTTTTCTACCCGGAGAAAAAAAATGCTTCCTGTGTCTCATTTGAGTCACGTAGTTATCTGTGGAGAAAAGTTGTAGATGTCACAGAAGCCTGTTACCACTTTCACGTCCTTGGATGAAACCCGCCTTTCAACATTCGTGATTGGCTCTTGTTGATTGTGTCACGGAATCTGGCCTCTCCAGCCACCCCATTTGATGCCAGTTGTCTTTCTCTGCGTGCCTCCTTTTGGCATGTCCTACTTTTTTTTTTTTTTTTTTTTTTATTAATCTTGAATCACTGGAATGTCCTTGCTTGTAATGTGGCTTTCCGGGGGAGTAGCGAGCATGGTCTCCTTCATGGTAAAGAAAGGGGCGGGTAGTCATCTTTACTGACCAGAGTGTAGCTTTGTGACCATTTTTGAACATTTTGAGAGAAAAACCAGATAGGTTTTCTGTCCCAAGCCCAGAGGTACAGCCGCACAGAGAGTTCAGGAAGCATGACTGGGGCTCAGGAATGTTTACATTTGAAAGGCAAACTTTATTTTCCCAAGAACAAGTGTGAAATGGGAATCTGGAGTGACCTGGGGATTTAGGTTTTGCAGCAAAGGCACTGAGGCAGCTCTGGAAAGGACAAGCCACAGGCTGCCTGGGGGCATCTGCAGGAAACACCGGGGAGGTCAGGACAGTGTACCTGCATCATCACTGGGCTTCACCCAGCGAATGGCAACTGTATGCATGGGATGGGGGTGCAGAAGAGGCAATTTTATCTGTTTTATTCGCTCTTGCACCCAGCGCTCGTTCACTTACCGAGTGTTTGTAAGTACGTACTATGGACCAGGTGCCATGTCAATAAACAAAACAGATGAAGATCCCTGCCCTTGAGGAGCTGAAATCCTGGCGTGGAGTGTGGCTGGGGGAGAAAGACACAAATAAAAGTCACTCAGATGCATACGTGTTGCTTGTTGGTTCATACACTTGTTCGGGCTACGAAAGGGGAAAGCATAGAGCAGAGTCGGGGCTGTGGGAAGGCTGTAGTTTAAATTGCAATTTTAGGGGATCCCTGGGTGGCTCAGCAGCTCAGCGCCCACCTTTGGCCCAGGGCCTGATCCTGGGGACCCGGGATCGAGTCCCACGTCGGGCTCCCTGCATGGAGCCTGCTTCTCCCTCTGCCTGTGTCTCTGCCTCTCTCTCTCCCTCTGTGTCTCTCGTGAATAAATAAATAAAATCTTTAAAAAATAAATAAATAAATTGCAATTTTAAGTATAACGGTCAGGCGAGCCTTCGTTGAAATAATATTTGAGCAAAGACCCGAATTGAGAGGAGATCGGCCCCTAGAGAAATGCCTGGCTCAGAACACATCTGTTAAACCAAGAAGCAAGTAAACTCAGGGCTCCCGCTCGCTGCATGTTCTTCAGGTGAGCTCGAGACGGGGTGTGGGACTCTGCTGCCCCTCGGGGAGATCTGGGGGCTTGGTTTTCTCTCCACAAGGAACACCCCACTCTCACTGCTGAGGACCTTCACACACCTCAGCTCCTCCTGGCTGTAAGCTGACGATTTCATCCCACGTTCCACAGAGGTTGGCTGATGTGTTTCAAAGCCAGATGAAAACGTGGCCTAATTGAATTTACCTAAATGTGCATTTTTGCAGCACTATTGTCTCCAACTGGTACTGTCTCGAGAAGTGTGAAGGCAAGTTCAACAAAATCCATCCATTCTACTGGACGTTGCCTAGGGTGAGGTGCCCGTGGAGATTTGCAGAATTGGTTCAGAAAAGCCAGGCTTCCCTGGCTTCGCAGTTTTGCCCAGGGCCAGGCCTGTGGGAGCATTTTAATAATGAACATTCTTCATGGCTCTGAAGTTATTTAATTTCATGGTGATTTTACAACTCTCGTTTTCAGACTCGAGTCACAGTGAAAGTAGATCGTTTGTTTGAGGTTCTCCAGAGTGAAAACATTAAAGCCCATAAAAAGTTTTGTGCGGCCAGAAGCCTAAGCCCTGGTGCTAAATGCTAGATCCAAATGGACTGAGTTTAGAGGACTTGGAGTTGATCAAATAATTCATTCATTTATTTGAAAAGTACATTTGAGCCCTTTGTCAGAGCCTCCAAGACGCTGCCAAAGACCCTTGCCTCATGCTATTCATGTTCTGGGTGGTTCTCTGCTACAAATACTGGGGCTGACCTGGGAAATCAACAGGACATTGTGCAAATAACACGGTGTGACTTATGAGGCCAGGGCACAAAGCACGTTATGGCTTTCATCTGGCTTTCCTGGGCACTTGCTGTGAGGGAAGCCATCACGTGCCCAGCAGCCCCTTGGAGATGTTCAAGCGGTGAGGAGCGAAGGCCTCTTGCCAACAACCAGCACCAGCTTGGCAGCGGTGAGTGTGAGTCATGTTGGAAGTGGACTTCCGGGCCCAGTCATGCCTTCCAATGGCCACGGCCTGGGTTGAGTCAGCCTCAAGTCCAGGCCTCTCATACTTCTGACCAATCAGCTTATAAATCGGGGGTCCCACAGCCTCCTCCTCAGATTTAACAATATGTGAGAATTGCTCACAAAACTCAGGAACACGCTCTACTGACTACTACTGGTTTCTTATAAAGACTATAACTCAGGAACAGCCAAACAGAGGAGATGCATAGACCAAGGTATGGGGTGGTGGGTGCTATATGGAGCTTCCATCCTCTCTGAGGACATGACCCTCCAATCACCTTGGTGTGTGTAACCACCTGGAAGCGCTCAACCCCATTGTTTAGGGGGTTTTGTGGGGGTTTCATTATATAGCTGTGATTGATTAGATCATTGGCCATTGGTGATTGACCTCAACCTCCAGCCACTGTCCCTCCTCTTCTCACAGCTGGTTGGCCTTTGGGGCATGGGTGGGAGGGGATGAACCAACCTGCCAATTATGCCTTGGTTTTGTTGGACCAGCCACCATCCTGAAGCTATCGAGGGGTCCCCAGCCACCACTTGTTTCACTAACATATAAAAGACATTTATCACTCAGTGGACTCCAAGGGTTTTAAGAGCTATGTGTCAGGAACTGGGGATAAAGAACAAATATGTATTTCCCATTATGCCACAATCGTTTTTTGTTTTTGTTTTGAGAGAGAGTGAGTGAGCAGGGGAAGGGGCAGAGGGAGAGAGAGAATCTTAAGCAGGTTCCACACCCAGTGTGGAGCCCAACACGGGGCTCGATCCCATGACCCTGAGGTCATGACCCGAACTGAAATCAAGAGTCTGCTGCTCAGACCGCTGAGCCACCCAGGCGCCCCTATACCACAATTGTTTGAAGCCAAAACTTTGAGGTAATGTTCTTGTTCAATAATTGATGACTAATCTAGATGTTGGTACTTGGAAGAGTGATGCCATCATAAGAAAAACCTGAGAATATGAGTGTGGTTTGTAAATGGGGTGGTGGGCGGAAAGTATTTGAGAAGAGTGTTAGTGAAAGCCCGAAGAAGGACTGGGACACCTGAAGCCACCCTCGGTTGACATTAGGTTGTAATCTTACATTTTAAGAGAATTTTTTCCACTGAAGCCCCAGGTGGCTGCTCCCTTCTCAACGACCTCCTAGTTTGTATGGGAAAAGTTTCCTTAGGTAATTTCCAGAAGGTTTCCAAAATGAAGGCCTCCTAAGCACCAGGACTGGTACAAATACAAATGTCACCTTCATCCTTCCCTTTGGTTTATTCATGTGTTCCACAAATGACTATTGAGCATCTATCACAGGCCAGGAGTGATGGTAGGCACTGGACATATAACTGTGAACAAGACAGATAGAGACTCTGCTCTCATGGCGCCTACGTCCCACTGGGAGGAGATGGAGAATAAATAAGCCATTGGTCACAATGACTTCAGGGGCTGATGTAAATGCTCCGAAGAAACATAGTCTATGACAAGAGTAGCTCTGATAAACGGTCCCCTTTGATCTCTCATGGCCTATCCATCTCCCACAGTTACAACTTCTAGATTCCAAGACTCCTGCCCATATCCCACTTTTTCTCCCACCACGCCATAATTGCCCAAATCTGGAAGCAACCAAGATGTGCCTGGCGATAAAGGAGGATTTTGACACTGTGTCACTCTTGAATTAGCTGCTTCTTCTGGAAGTGGCAACACATCCAAAGGCAGATAGAAAAATTTGACTCTGAGGTCATGAAGAGGATGGATGGCCTGGCACCAGGGACAAGTGACCTAAATGATTTTACGAGTGACCTGTGGTGGAATAACCTCGAGTTTATTCCAAGGGCTACCTTATTTTCAAACATTCAAATGTATTTTTTTTAAAGACTTTATATTTAGGGCAGCTTCAGGTTCACAGCAAAATTGAACAGAAGACACAGATTTCCAATATACTTCCTGCCCCCCTCCCCCACTCCATGCTCGGCTTCTCCCATTATCAGCATAGCCCATCAGACAGGTGCATTCATTATAATTGACCATAATCAACCCAAGTGTATAGTTGTACATTTTATGATTTCGGACAAATTTACCATAACACATATCTACTATTATAGCATCATATGAATATTACTGCCCTAAAAATCCTCTGTGCTCTGCCCTCTTCATCCTCCCACCTACCCTATCCCCACAACCCCTGGGAACCACTGACCTTTTTTACTGCCTCCATAGTTTTGTCTTTTCCAGAATGTCATGTGGTTGGAACCATACAGTAGTATGCAGCCTTTTCAGACTGACTTCTTTCGCTTAGTATTATTATGGTTCCTCCTTAACTTTTCATGGCTTCACAGCTCTCTCCTTTTTAGCCCTGGATAATATTTATTGGCTAGAGGTACCCCACCTTATTTATTTATTTATTATTTATCATCTGCTGCAGGCTGTCTTGGTTGCTTCCAAGTTTTAACCATCATGAATAAAGTTGCTATCAACATCTGTGCGCAGGTTTTTGCATGAACATATACGTTTTCCATTCCTTGGAGTAAACACCAAGGAGCACATCACTGGATTGTATGGTAAAGGCATGTTCAGCTTTGTAAGAAACTGCCAAACTATCTTCCAAAATGGTTGTATCATTTCGCATTCCCACCAGCAGTGAATGAGGGTTCCTGTTGCTCTACGTCCTTTCCAACATTTGGTGTTGTCACTGTCTTGGATTTTGGCCAGAAACTGTAGTTGTGTCTCATTATTAATTTAATCACGTTAATTAAAAAAAAATTAGTATAATTATTTTTTTTAGTACCCTTTTTTTTTTAGTACACTTTTAATCCACTGCCTACAGGTTTGAGTACCTGTAACGTGGAAGTCACTCATATATATAGTTTGATAGGGGGATAAAAGGAGTCCACAGGGAAAAAGAAACATTTAAAAATTTAGCTGGATCCTGAATGCTGTGCACTAAGAAATAGTGGCAAAAGAAAAAAAAAAAAAAGAGTGTGGGTCATCCGGTTTCAAAACAACAAAGAGAAGACCCTGTCACCTACCAGACACGCCCTACACTGCGGGTTCAATTCGTGCTGAGTGACTGCTGTGTTCTGGTCCTAGGATTAGAGCCCAAGGCGACAGGGAGAGTTGCTTTTTTTTTTTTTTTTTTGTGCTTGGAGCTCTTTTACATAAACAAGGTCCTGCTTCCCACCTCCTGTCCCTCCAATTGTTGACAATCTGCAATGCATATGAACAGGTTAAAAAAAAAGAAAGAAAGCAACATGCAGAACAGTATGTATTGCAAGTTACCACCTATGCCACACAGGAGAAACTTCGAGCTTAGCTATTTGTTCATCATTAATATTATTGAATCCTACTATGGGATAGGGATTTTGCTAGGTGCTCAGGATGCAGAAGTAAACAAAACAGATGCAATTGCTGCCCTCAAGGGAACGTTTACACTAAGGGTGTAAGTAAAACTGGTTTATTTTAGACACAGAGACTTGAAGTATGGCGTCTAGCTTGTAAGAACCAAGTAAAGGAAACTTCTTTAAATTAGGCTCAAGGTTGTGAGAAGATTTTTTAGAATGAGGAAATAAAAGGTAGTGATACTACGTTTTTGAGAGTACAGGACTCAAGCTAAAGGTGTGAAGAAAACAACTCAAGCTTTCTCTCTCTCTGGAGCCCAAGGCAGGGCTTGATCTCAAGGCTCTGAGATCAAGACCTGAGCTGAGATCAAGAATGGGACCCTTAACTGACTGAGCCACCCGGGTGCCCCACGACGCAAGCTCTCTTAAGCAACAGCAGGTAGCCGGGTTGGGAGAGGCGAATTCAATGGATTTCTCTCAGATTTCAAGAAATTGAACCGTCAATCCCAAGGACTGTGAGGCCTAGAGCTCTGACAGTAATGAAACTCAGCTCTCGATTCCCAGTTTCTGTGTCCCTTCATTGAAATCTTTCGCAGAGAAATAGCATTATTTGGTATTGCTTCTGAGCCAGGCTCCCCCATTCCTCCTAAGACAGTGAGATGAGCCTCACTTACTTTCAGGCATGAAGAAGGGATAAGATGGGGTCTGTTGGACTCTTCTTTTAAAGACTTGAATACTTTCATCCCCAATTTCCTCTTCTATTTCACCAAAGCAGCCCAGAATGGCCTCTGCACCTGTGCACCTTCTTCCTGTTGCCACTGCAGAGCCTGAGGTGGTCCAAGGCAGTGCTGGGGCAGGCACATCAAGCACCTGCAACGTCCCTAAGGCCTTTATCCTGCTGATATTTGCCTGATTCCACCGACTACGAATTACCAAGGGCTCTATATATGATATAGAACCAAGAGTACCAACAATTTGGGCAGCCTTGGAAAGTGTAGAATAGTAAACTAACCTTTCCTGAACTCTGGGAACTTCTTTTAAAGACATTGTCTAGCTTAGCGGTTCACTGGGATGTCGGGGCCAAACAGCTGTGGGGTTCAGATTTCAGCTCTGCCAATGACCAGCAGCATAGACCTGGGTGCGTTTCATGACTGCTGTGTGTTTTAGTTTCCTCGAGTGTAAGTTTGGGGCGGTAATGGCAGTGCTTATCTCATAGGGTTGTACAGCATGCACCTGCCCTCCGGATGCTGGAGCTTGGTGGTCTGGGGTGGCTTCACTCCCGGCTGGCCCCAGGACCTTGGCAACTCATTTTCCCTGTCTCTACCTCAAGTGCCCTCCTATACAAATGGGGGTAACTTATCTAAGAGCCTATCTCAGAGGGCCCTGGGGAAGACGAAATGAGTAAATGCATATGTAATGGGTTGGATCTTGTCCCCCAAAGAAGATATGTTGAAGGCCTTACTCCCATCACCTCAGAATGTGTCCTTTTGTGGAAATAGGGTCACTGCAGGTGTAATTAATTAAGATGAGGTCATTGGGGTGGGCCTTAACCCAGGAGGACAGGTGTCCTTACGAAAAGGGCGAGTTTGACCATAGACAGACATACTGGGGGAGAACTCATGTGAAGATGAAAGCAGAGATTGAGCTGATGTGCCCACAAGCTGAGGAACACCAAGGATGGCTAGCAAACCCCAGAAGCTAGGGGAGAGACGACGGGCCGCTTCCCTCTCAAGACATTTGGAAGAAACCGACCTTGCCCCCACCTTGATCTTGGACTGGCAGCTTCCAGAACTGTGAGAAAATACAACTGTGTTGTGTAAGTGCCCCCCACCTCCCACCCCAGCCTGGGGTACTTTGTTACTGCAGCCCCAGCAAACTGACACAGGAGGTCAAGGAGCATATGGAAGAGGGAAAAGGGTGTTAAGGTGTTAAGGGAGTTACTGTGGGAACCAGAGGGGCTCCAGGGAAGTCATCAGTGGACACAAATCATTTTTAGAACAAAGGACGCAGAGGCTCTGAATGACAAATATCCTCATCACAGATCCTTCCATGGAAAGAAGGCTCCACAAATAAAGGGATGGCTGGGCCTCCTTTTGGGGTGGATGCTCGGTGCCCGTTATGGTAGTGAGGACGAGGCTGGGTCCTGGTGCACCTGCTGCGCGGCCCACTGCGGAGCAAGAGACCCTCACCTTGGAGGGCACCGCCAAGAGCAGCAAGGGAGGCCGAGGACAGCAGAGGGTGAAACATCCGCTCCCCAGAAGGGACCCCAGGGTGCACCTTATCCCCAGGGGGAAGGAGCTGGTTTTGGGGGGGACTCTTCATCCACGCCTTGCTGTGCCCAGCCTGTCCCCCATTCCCATGACAAGTCCAGGAGCACTTCAAAGTGACTCAAAAGCCTGAAAGCTGTTTTGCTTCTGCGAAAGAGCAATCTGTCTGGCCTGTGCTCCTGGTCCTCAGACAACACGCTGGGGTTGGAGACCTGCCTCTCCTCCCACCATCGCCTCTGACAGAGCAGGGCGGCTCTATGAAGATCGTCGCTGGTGTTTTCAGCACTGGGGGAAGAGAAAGAAAAAATAGCCTTTTGTTCTCAGCAGGCCTGATGATACCTTGTGAAACCCTGGGGCTCATGTGCGGTCCCCCTGGAGTGGCACAGGACAGCCCCTTCCATCCAGCTCCCACTTGCCTGACCTGATGGAGTGCACTTCAGTTCCTTATTTGAGAATAATAATGCTAAAAAAAAATAAAATAAAATAAAGGAAAAGAATAATGATGCTGCGATTAGCATGTGTCCCCCCGGAGTTCCTCTGAGGAGGGGAGAGGCAGTTCAAAGTGCTTTGTTTTGCAATAGGAAGCTCCTTTTGATCAAATGTCAGCCTGTTATATTCTATTTGTTACAGGACACTGGTCCAGGGTCCCCGGGTGAGCACACCCGTCTGTGCAGCGTGCGCTGAAGCCCTTGCAGGGTCCAGAATGAAAGCCTTGCTCAGTCCTGCTCCGTCCAGTACAGTGACCACCAGCTGCTGGTGCGGCTCCGAGCACCTGGGATGCGGCGACGCAAAACTGACCTGTGCTCCTGGGAAGACACATGCTCCAGCTTTCAGAGGCTTCAGAATTGAAGTGTCATTACAATGAGGTTCACGTGTTTCTTTTTACCTTTAAAAAAGTGGTGGGGATCCCTGGGTGGCTCAGCAGTTTAGCGTCGCCTTTGGCCCAGTGCGTGATCCTGGGGTCCTGGGATCAAGTCCCGCATCGGGCTCGCTGCATGGATCCTGCTTCTCCTTCTGCCTCTCTCTCTCTCTCTCTGTGTATCTCTCATGAATAAATAAATAAAATCTTTAAAAATAAAATAATAATTTAAAAAAAGTGGCTGGGAGCCCCTCTGAAGGTCCATCTCTGACTTGGCATCAGTGCACGGGGCTCCCCCCAATCGTTTGCACAAGTGTTTCCCCTTAAAGGTTACTTGGATATCTTTTATGAGTTGTTTTCCAGTTGGGAGTTGAGCCCTGAGGCACCCTGAGTGGCTCAGTGGGTGAAGCGGTTGCCGTAGGCCCAGGTCCTGATCCCGGGGTCGAGCCCCGTGTGGCGCCCCCTGCTCATTGGGGAGTCTGCTTCTCCCTCCCCCTCTCTCCCCCCTACTCCCGCTCTCTTTCTCTCTCAAATAAATAAATGAAATCTTAAAAAAAAAAAGTTTAGTCCTGTCTTGTAGACGTTGATAACCAATACTTCATTCAGATATTTTATTTCTCTTTGATTGTTTTTTATGTTGGATGCAGCTGACTTTGTGACTTGCTACCAAATGTTGAAATACGATATTTGAGTTTCTTTGCTTCTATCAGGCCTATGTCCTCATCCTTAAACCAGAGTGCCGGGCAGGATATAATCCCAAAGACTCCTTCCAGCTTTAGGAAGGATGATTCTGTTTTTAAGGTGTGGGGCCTTAAATGGAAGAAGGAAAAATCTAGATTAACCTTGGATAGTCTTGACATGGGAGGCAGGATAGTTTTCCTGAGTAAGGTGCCCCCGGCCCCCTGGAGGCTATTCCTGCTGGGATGGTAGCCCGGGATCCCCCCATGGGGAGGCCAAGGCCTGGCAGGCACAGGGCACCAATGTGCCTCCTTCTGCGCCAAAGGGGAGCTACAGGCTGACCACGGCCTGTCCACGGGTGGCCGCCCTGCTCTGGTCGCAGCCCCGAGTGAGGCCAAGAGTCAAGGTGACAGACACAGTGTGTGTGTGGGGTCCCAACCACCCTGCCAGCAGCTTGCCCACACCCCTTGCCAAGGGTCTAACCCTTGGTACAAACAGGAGCTGATGGCTCCCAGCTGGTTCCAGCACTTGCTCCAGGGCCCGCTGTGGTGGGACTGGTGAAGCTGTGAACACTGGTGAGGATGGGGGCACAGGAGCTGCCCCCCTCGTGGCTCCAGCCTCGGGGAGACAGCAGCTGAGGGGGTCCCCGGCAGCCCAGGAGAACCCAGCTCTAGCCAGTAGCCCAGACTGGGCTCCGGCCCTTTACCACCCAGGCTCCTGACCAGCACGGCTCCGAAAGCGTTTCTTTAGGAGATGCGCTGACCTTCTGACCTTAGAAGGGATGAGTAATGTAAACAGAAGGGACACAGGCTCTTTTCTCTTGGTTTGCAATACATGTCCCTCTGGAATCTGAGGGGCAGGGGGGGCCAGGTAGGCCCCAGACAAAAGTATGAGGAGGCCCACACGAGTTGGTCCATTTCTGTCCCCCCTATTACTAGACTCTCCGACCCTATGACCCCCCTCTGTCCTCCCGAATTTATCACTGCTCTGTAGCCTGTGACATCTTTCGGCTTCTCACCTAATCTTCCCAACACACAACACGGTGACTCATGCATGCACTCACACACACACACACACACACACACACACACACACACACCCCACTCATTGGTAGCAACAAGGAATACAAAGGAATACACTCACCTGTGTCACTTCAAGTAGGCGGTACTACTAGCGTACACGTGGAAATAAGAAAACCCAGAATCTCACACTTGTTGTCAGGCCACCTGGGAATTGAAGGGAAGCTGCATAACCTCTCGAGAGGAATAAGAGATCACGAGCATCTCAGCCCAGAAGGGACTATGGCCCGAGGAGGGTCATTCAGCCCTTGAGGCCAGTTGTCGTGTTGCCGGCCCCCTGTCCTTCCTTCTCCCTCGCAGAAGCTGGAATGTGTTGACCTTCCGAGGGCTCAAGCATGCGGGGTGCATCTCCAGTTTCTCTCTCTCACACAGTGTGAATACCCACTTCCTTCTCTACGTGGTGACGTCCGTGCCCTCACAGCTTCTGCTGACTCCAGTTCCGTAATTTCTGCTTTCTCTTGACCTTCCAATATCTTTTTCCAATCCTGTTTGTCTTTTCTCTGTGTTGCTTTCTATCCTTCCCTCTTGCTACCAAAGATCGACTCTCGCCCTGTCTGCATTTCATATTTCTGAGAAAGAGAAGTTGGTGCCCGAATCACCATCATCTCTGCGGGGAGACATTTCTCACCAGCCTTTTGCATAGGCTGCTGGTCAACCCCAAGATGACTACCCTTGGGTTGGTTGTCCATCTCTGGGTCAGTCTTGAGTCATCCTGTGCCATGTGACCCTGTCCCCGGACGTGGCTATTTATGTTTATGGACCAGCAGCTTAGTGAAGGGAGCAACCTTGAGTATAACCCTTTAGCAGAGGTCAATGGGAGTGGGGAGTTCCAAGGCTTCTCCATCCCATCGACACCTGTAGGCTGCCTCTAAGTCCCACCTACAGGGACGGTTTCCTGTCTATCATTCATCTTCTCGGTCCAAGATCACATTTTTTAGGTCGCCACCCGCCTCGCTTGGCTGGTATATGACTTTTCTCTTTACCTGAGGGTGAAAGACAGGGAGGTGGAGAACTGGTATGATTTTGCTTCTTTAATCAAAAAAGCATTTAGGGGAAGGAAGCATCTCCCAGGGCTGTGAAATAGCACACATCATGTGCACCATCAGTGGCAAGAGCACTCTGCTGGGACTCTTCCCAGAGGAAGAACTTTCTGGGGAAGGAGAGGTAGGGTGGGCTGGGGGGTGTTTGGAAAGAAACCTCAGGTGTCTTTCAAACAGGCTGGTATCCCGGGACAGTGCCAGTCTGGGGGCCACATGACTCAGTCTTTTTATGCCGTGCGAACCTAAGAGGTCCACCCACCTCTTCTATTCCCTTTAAATAGCTGTCACTGATGATGTAAAGGAGAATCTTCTCAAGGCACCGCTGCTCTCCTCATACTTCAATGGCCTGGTTTCTGGTGTTTCCAAGTGAAATCATGTCCTGTAATTCTGGATCTGGATGATCTGATGTGTGAAATCCGAGAAGAACTGAACTTGGCGAAAAATGCTTTACATTTTCTTCCTAGAGGGAGCATTCTCGTGTTTCAGAAATCTCAGTAACGACACTCCTCTGGCAAGTCTCAGAGTCTGTCTCCTGTATGTTAATAATAACCCATACTCTGCTGTGCAAATGCCAGGCTGTTTTCTAGTAACATCTGGGGTTTTGAGGGCGTAAGTCCCTACTGGGCAGCAGGCACTGCAGTAGGGACTCTAAGTTCATGATGATCAGGACAGATGTATCTGTGGAGGTCATTATGGCCCGTGTAGCAAACAAACTCAAGAAGGCATCATGGCTCAAACATGCTAGATGTTTATGTCTTCCGCTCACATAAAGTTCACAATGGGCAGGGCTGATGAGTAGATGCCTTGTCCGAGTAGAAATTTGAGGACCCAGATTTCTTCCTCTTGTGATGGTGACATTTTCAATATGTGGCTTTCAAGGTCTCTGTGGATGTGGAGGATTGCTTGTAGGGGGTAGTTTCTATGGGCCAGGCCAACAAGGGCACTCACCACTTCCACTCACGTCACATTGGCTAATGCCAGTCCCACGACCTCACCGAACTGCAAGGGAAGCTGGGAGATGAGAACTGGGGTTAGGTGTGGGCCCAGTAAGAAGAGTCAATGGGGGGGCGGGCACCTGGGTGGCTCAGTGGTTGAGCATCTGCCTTCAGCCCAGGGCGTGATCCCGGAGTCCTGGGATTGAGTCCCGCATCGGGCTCCCCACAGAGAGCCTGCGTCTCCCTCTGCCTGTGTCTCTGCCTCTCTCTGTGTGTCTCTCATGAATAAACAAATAAAATCTTAAAAAAAAAAAAGAGGAGTCAGTGGGCTTTGATGCACACACAGCGGTTTCTGCTATAGTAAATAAGTTTCATGCTTTGAAGAAGCATTCATCCGTGATTTCAAGGAGGGTAAGATGCTTCAGGGTATGACAACTGGAGCCAATGGGCCAACTATTTTCCCTGGCTTTGAATACTGTTTACCAAGGACACAGCAATGGCTAATTTGGCTTCCACAGACTGCCTGTAGGGGAAGAATCTATCAACGAGGAACACCAGGACTCTAGTCCAGCATTCGAGGGGCACCATGGGGATGGGGACTAAGTATGCACAACTTTAGCTCCTTGCCTGGCTAAAGGATAACAACAGCTAGTATTTCCAGACCTCTTCCGAGATGCTAACATAGACACATGCATAGACATGTGTCTTACATGCATGTCTTACATGCATAGACACAACAGATGATAGAGACTCTTCAGGAGAGGGAAAACAATCTTAGGTTTGTGCTAAAGAACTAAATAAAAAGGCTGACTGGGTCTGTGGCCCCCCCGTCACACAGCTAGTGAACATGCCCAGGTGGTTTGACTGTGGAGCTGGTGTTAATCTTTTGCTGTATTTCCTTGTTAAATGAGTAAATCGGTCATTAAAAAAACAAGCAAACAAATGGACATTGTGCCTAATGCACTGATCTCTTATGAATTTAGTTAGGGTGGAGCCTGGTCTCCCAAATATTTGTCCTGTATGCACTGATAACGTTGAGTTGCTGGATGGGCAAAGTGGAAAAACTGTCTCCTGGCGATGGAAAGGCTTTCCCCTTCCAGTGGGCAAGAGCTTCCCTCAAGTCTCTTCTTCTCTGGCCTACTCCACTGTCCAAGCGTGGTTCCTTCAAGATTTTCTCCCTAAAATACAAATCAAAACCACAATGAGATACCACCTCGCACCTGTCAGCGTGCGAGGCTAAAATGAAAAACTCAGGAAACGACAGATGTTGGCAAGGATGTGGAGAAAGGGGAGCCCCCTTACACTGTTGGTGGGAATGCAAACTGGTGCGGCCACTCTAGAGAACAGCACGGAGGTTCCTCAAGAAGTTGAAAATAGAGCTACCCTATGATCCAGCAATTGCACTAATAGATATTTACCCCAAAGATACAACTGTAGTGATCTGAAGGGATAAGTGCACCAAATGTTCATAGCACCAATGTCCACAATAGCCACACTATGGAAAGAACCCACATGTCCAATGACAGATGAATGGATAAAGAAGAGGCAGTATATACACAATAGAGCATTACTCAGCCATCAAAGAAAGAAATCTTGCCTTTTGCAAGTATGTGGTTGGAAGTAGAGGGTATTATGCTAAGCAAAATAAGTCAATCAGAGAAAGACATCATATGATCTCACTCATATGTGAAATTTAAGAGACAAAACAGAAGATCACAGGGGAAGGGAAGAAAAAAATAAAACAAGATGAAACCAGAGAGGCAGACAAACCAAAATAAATTCTTAATCATAGGAAACAAACTGAGGGTTGCTGGAGGGGAGGGGATGGGGGGGCGGGGTAACTGGGTGATGGGCCTGAAGGAGGGCACATGATGGGGTGAGTGAGTGCTGGGTATTGCATGGCTGAATCACTGCCCCCTGCCTCTGAAACTAATAATACACTATATGTTAATCAATTGAATTTAAGTTGAAAAAAAAAAAAAAAGACCTTCCGTCTACTTCCTTGATAAAAAGCCTGGTTTGAAACTCAAATCTCAGTAAGGAGTTATTTGTTATAGGTCAACGCCGCCTTCCCATTCCTTGGTCCTGGCCAAGGGATTAAAAAAAAAAAACACACAAAAAAACAAAAACAAAAACAAAAACTGAAAGCTCCTCTGAATTATTAAGAAGGGAAAACACTTTGATACTTCAAAAAACTGTACTGTCATTCTGTGACTTGAAGAAAAACCTCAACTGTCTTTGCTTTTAAGGGGAAGCATGAAAAGCCAACGATTGGACGGTTTTCTCTTTGGCAGCCAGCTTCGCCTACCGGTAGGCCTGAGAGCAGAGCTTGAAAATATGGAGATAACGCCGTAGGCCGGGCAGAGAGGGGCGGTCGAGTCACCATACCCGGGAGGCGCTGAAGCAGATGCAGCAGAGGCCCAGGGGACAGAGCAGCTGAGTCTATCTGGGAGAAGGGTAATTTCCCCGGGGGAGATGACAAAAACCAGAAACACATTAAATAATTACTAGCATTAGGGATCTCTTTTTGCTTTCTTGAACGGAATGCGTACACCCCCAATATTCCACTATTAAATACTTATCAAGATGTTTCCTTTCTGGAAACAGAAAGAGGCTGGGTTCTCAGTCGGTTAGCATCTGCCTTGGGCTCAGGTCGTGACCTCAGGGTCCTGGGATCGAGCTCCACGTCGGGCTCCCTGGTCAGCGGGGAGCACGCTCCTCCCTCTCCCTCTGCTGCTCCTCCTGCTTGTGCTCTGCCTCTCAAATAAATACAGTCTTTAAAAAGAAAAAAAGCTGTTTCCCTTCTCCAGCCCTCTCCTGGCCCCCCGTTTGGAGAGCGCTGTTGCAGTCTGTCCTGGGCTTATTTTTGAAGGAGAGAAATTGAATGGAGACTAGAGAAGGGGTACCTGCCGGTGAGAGGCCAGCAGAGAGGAGGCTGTCTCCTGTGTGTGCAGTACAGAGCGCCAGCTCTGCAGGCAATTGGATGGGGAGGATGATGGGTTCTTTTTTTTTTTTTTAAGGATTTTTATTTTTTTTTAAAGATTTTATTTATTTATTCATCACAGAGAGAGAGGCAGAGACACAGGCAGAGGGAGAAGCAGGCTCCTCGCAGGGAGCCCGACGTGGGACTCGATCCTGGGACTCCAGGATCACGCCCTGGGCTGAAGGCAGGCGCTAACCCGCTGAGGCACCCGGGCATCTCAGGATGGTGGATTCTAAGGTGACATGATGAATAGCAGGGGGAGAGAATGAACCCCGACACAGCGGTGCAGGCAGAGAGGGGGCAGCCGGGCAACGAAAGCAACAGGGTGCTTGTGGACTCAGCGTCTAAGCACAAGAAGAGCTAGCATTTTTTGAATGCCTACCAACTGCCTGGTGCTCTGCCAAATGCTTTTTTCATGCATTATATGATTTGATTATCAAAACAGTGAAATTGTTATAAAGTTGGTATTATGCCCATTTTACAGATGAGGCATGGAAAGGCTTAGAAAGAGTAAATAACTCACCAAAGTTCACACGATCAGCCCATGGCAGGCCTAGGATTTCTACCCAGATTGGTCATCCTTCAGCGGCTCTGTTCTCACCCAGCACTAGCTTGCTGTCCTGCCTTCGTGGACATCGAACAAAGACAGAGGTCAAGAAATAAGGGCGTGGGTGCTGAGGGCATTGGCGGGAGAACATATTTGTCCCTCCAATTTTTTTTTAAGATTTTTAAAAAAGATTTTATTTATTTATTAGTGAGAGACACACACAGAGAGAGGCAGAGACATGGGCAGAGGGAGAAGCAGGCTCCATGCAGGGAACCTGATGTGGGACTTGATCCCATGACTCAGGATCATGCCCTGGGCCAAAGGCAGACGCTCAACCACTGAGCCACCCAGGCGTCCCTTTTTTAAAGATTTTATTTATTTATTCATGAGAGACACACAGAGAGAGAGGCAGAGACACAGGCAGAGGGAGAAGCAGCCTCCATGCAGGGAGCCCGATGTGGAACTCGATCCCAGGACCCCAGGATCACACCCTGGGCTGAAGGCAGGTGCTAAACCGCTGAGCCACCTGGGCTGCCCCTGCCCCTCCAATTCTGTGTTGTCTGGGCTAATAGCAACAAGTGTGCAGACCCCTGGCTTAGGCCAGTTGGATAAAAAGATAAAGACCCCTAATGTGAAGAAGATCCCACAAAATCCCACGGGATCCCACGAGACCCTCAGTTTGGGAAGGAAGCCAAGAGCAATTCAATCCCTGAAAATACAGGCACAAAACAGACTGGAGGCAGGTGGAAGGAGACATAAAGTAGAGCCTCTGACAGGTGACAACCTGTGACCCCAATGATTCCCAGATCCCACTCTTGAGACGTGTCCCAAATGCAGCCAAGTCTTCCGATGGCTGCGCATCCAGGTCTCTCTTTTCATTAATCTCCGAAGCCAGAAAATCCGTGGACCCACTCTCAACACGAAAATGCTAAAAGGTGTGCAACATCTCCTCTGTTAGGGCCCTGAGAGTTGAATTTCCTGGAACGATTCTTCATCTTTAGGCCAGTAATAACTCTGACTGGTTATTGAGTCTTTACTCCGTCTTTCCTAGGGATCGATTGAAGCGCTTTATATGCACGATCATTTTTAAGACACATCGATCCTGACAAGTGTGAATTTTAGGCCCATTTTATGAATGAAGTCAGTCCCTAGGGCCTGCCCTCTTCACCCCTGCATCCCCAGGACGAAGGATATTGAGATAGGCACTCCGGCGGTCTGCGAAGCCAGGGAATCTTCTCGTGTTTCTCACGAGTGAACGTTGATTTGGTGCATTTCGGGGAGAATTTGCCACAAACGATTGCAATCTATGTGCATCATAAGATTGGGTTTTGTTTTCAGCTCTTTCATGAACTTTGTACTTGGGGCTCAATGTCTTTCAAGATTTTTTTTTTAAATTTAAAAACCATTATTGTAAAACATACCTTATATGCCAGTGTATAAACATACCTGTGCAACGTGAATAATAGTAATACATCACATGGGTGTCTACACCTGGGCCAGGAAATAATATGTTCCTAAAGCCCAGAACCTTCTTGTGGGTTTTCTGATTGAAATTCCCTCCCTACCTCTGCAGGTGACCGCTAACTGAATTCTCTGTTAATTAATTTTTTTCTTTTTCTTCTCTTCTCTTTAGTTTTCTTTTCTTCTCTTCTCTTCTTTCTCTTCTCTTCTCTTCTCTTCTCTTCTCTTCTCTTCTCTTCTCTTCTCTTCTCTTCTCTCCTCTCCTCTCCTCTCCTCTCCTCTTCTCTTCTCTTCTCTTCTTCTCTCCTCTTCTCTTTTCTTCTCTTCTTCTCCCTTCCTTCATTCCTCCTTTCTTTCTCCTTCCCTCCCTACATCCTTCCTTCCTTTCTTTCTTCTTTTGTCTTTGCTTTTCCTTATTGCTTTATCACCTACGATCGTGTCTCTGAACAATGCATCTTTTAGTTTTAAATGTTTTTAAGCGTAGGTTAATTTCAACCTTACTGTTGTTCTCGCTTGCTTCTCTCACACCATTACGTTCTTGAGATTTATCCATCTCTTCATGCGCAGTGACTCATTGTCTTTCACGGCCACACACTGTGCTGTTGGGAGGTACTATTGTTTATTCATCCATTCTTCTATTGACGCCCATTTGGGTTGTTTCTTGCTCTCACTGACAACCATACTTTCCACATTCTGGGCAGAGTTCCTGTGCACAGGCACATGAGCTTCTCTAGGAGTGGAATGGCTGGATGTAAGTGTTTTCAGCCTATAACCCTTGTGGTTTTTCTTCTCCAGGGATGTTAGGAAAGCTGATGGATGGAGGCAGGACAATTAAATAAATGGCTTAAACTTGCCTGCTCTGGCATCAGGCTGCCTGGGTTCAAACTCTGGTGCTGCCACTCTTTGGCTGTGTGACCTTGGGCACCTCTCTGAGCCAAAATGTCCAGGTTTGCAAAACAGGTTGAACGACAAAGCTTAATTCACAAGGTTGCCTTGGGGATTATATGAATTAATGCTTGTTAAGGAAATGATTAGCACGGTGCTCCAAGACAAGAAGGGTTAGGGAAACATCACTCTTTGTATCTCCAGGTGAAGGGACGTTAAGGCAATGCTGCTGGAGTCTTTCCTCAGTCTCTTCTTCCTCCTCCCAGGAGGGACTTCTCCAATCTGGAACCTGGGAGAAGAAATGAGTCCAATGCCTCAGTCACTCTCGTTGGAAACCAGTCAGGCCATGGAAGGGTGTGTGGTGGTCTGTGTCTGCGTGTGGTAGGTTAAGGGGGACAAGCTCTGCCCTCAGGAGGAGGGGTCTGTGGGGTGCTGTCTGTAATTGGTGATCCCATCCAATTCATGGATCAAACATATGTGTTTGCTTTCTTGTATATGATCTAAAGCCTGTTCTATGGCCACGCCATCTGTGGTGGGGCTGCATTCTGGTCTCCCCCTCTCATCCTCTGCATCCTGCTGCTCAGGTGGCTCCAGGCCCTGGAGCAGGAAGGGAGGGGGCATCATTCATGGATCCCCAAGACATCAATGCTGAGTGCTCCATGGGCATACGTCAGCATAATGCAGAATGTGTTGGGAGCCTCCGAGCTTAAGATGCAGGTTGAGCTCCCTTATGGGCAGGACTGGAGCTGGGTTCTTCGGGTGGGTTCCGGCCCAAGTCCCATCTGGAAACACTCGAAAAGACCCAAATAATCTTCTTAGTTCATTTCATAACGTGAATGAGACAGTGTTGCCCACCGACAGTCAAGCTGATCTGAGGATTGAGGTTTCCCCTGCTATCGGGACATCCAGTTTTCAGAAAGGGCTGATGCCTTTCAGATTTGGCGGTCAGCTGAAGATCTGCAGTCCCGAAGTCACAGAGGGCAGTGTGGCACTGAGGACCACACAGAGCTCAAGCTGGCGTGTGTGTGTGTGTGTGTGTGTGTGTGTGTGTGTGTTCCGTATGAAGGGAAACAAATTAAAGCGGATGTCCAACACTTTGAATGTTTGTCGCTATGGAAAAGTATTATTGCTTTGATTCAAAGCAATAATTCTTTTACAAATAGTAGAGCTCCCTCGAGTTGCATGATTCAAACAGAGAGAGAGAGAGAGAGAGAGAGAGAGAGAGAGAAGGATGGAGCACAGAGCAAGATAGAAAGAGATGGGGAGAGCAGGGTAGTGGGTCCTCAAGGCCGCAGCGCTCCGAGCCTGCCTTTCCCTCCTGTTACATGCATTTCCCCTCATGATATTAACCAGATGAAAGAGTTATTTTCAAAGAGACCAAAAACATTTTGGGAGACACAGATGGAGATCTGGGGTCGTACGTGCGGCATAAGCTCCCCCTGCCTTCCCCAAACCATTCTCCAGCATGTTCCTCCGGCGTCCGAAGGCAGGTCATCTCGGTGCAAACAGCTGTGGGGGCACATGCTGTCCTCCTTTCCTGCTGGGGGGCCCCGGGCTGTGGGGGTCCGGCTGGTGTTTTCCATCGCTGGTATTTCAGAGAGCAGCAGGTATCAGGATGGCTCCGCGGGAAAAGCTGTATTTCGGATCTGCCACCGGCTGGTGGGTGACAGTGCAGTTCCTTCTGTCGCTGGGGCCTCTCCGGCTCCTCTGTCCGAGTTCTGGCTCCAGGACTGGTCTCTTACCGTGTCCCCCTCTTTGGGGCCTGGGTGTGACTTGGGACCCAGGGCTGGGCCGCCAGTTTGAGTGTCCATGGGCTGCGCACCCCGTCCATCCTGGCCTCGGGGCCTGGGAGAGGCCAAGGACAAACCCCCGCAGGGAGTGTGGCCGGGTCGCATCACAGGCAGGTCCTCTGGGTGAGGCTTAGAGAGGTGTCTCTTAGGAGACACGAGAAATATTTCCATAGCTACAATCCCAGGTTTCTCAGTGTCCCTGCACTGTCCCCTGCTGCCCCTAGCCGCCTGGACCCCTCGCTCAGAACTCTGGCCCCTGACACCTGTCGCCCCTTCTGGTACAGATGGGCCTGACTGCTCATGCTGGGGAGCGGGGCAGGAAGGGCTGGGGCGCAGGCCGGGGGGGGGGCACCCAGGTGGGGGTGGCACTGGCCAGCTCTGCGGAGGACAGTCGCGAAGCCTTCCCCGGTGCCTGGTGACTCAGTCCTGGACAGCACGCTCTGTCACCCGCCGGGGGGCCATCTGCTCCCGGGGAGCCAGCCGCCTCTGCAAACCCGAGTGATAACAAGTGGTCGCAGTTTCCCCGTTGCTGCTGCAACAAATGATCGCAGATCGAGGCTTCAAATAACCCAAATGTATTCCCCTCGGTGCTGGGGGTCAGAAGTCGAAGATCAAGGTGTCAGCGGAGACACGGGAGTCACCTTGCTCTGGAAGCTTCAGGGCAGCACGTTGCCTTGCCTTTTTGTGCATTCCTTGGCTCATGGCCCCTCCCCACCTTGCTCCTGCCATCGCATCCCTACTCCTCACTCCCACCGTCCTGCTTCCTTCTTAGCAGGATCCCTGTCGTCACTGGGGTCCACCTGAGTAGTCCGGGATAATCTCTAAGCACACCTGCAGGCCCTCTTTTACCATATTCTTGGGTTTCAGGGATCGGAACATGGACATCGTGGGGGGCATTATTGTGCCCACCATGCTCCCCCCGTTCCCCGGGGCTGCCAGGGGACAGAGCGATCCCCCTGAGGCCTGGCTTCGCAGGGCCTCCAGCTGTGCCAGCTGCCGAGGGGAGCCCAGGGGAGGAATCAGAATTCGCCCGGTGGTCTGACAAATAGATTCATAAAATGATTCACGGGAAAACTTACTCATGCGAAAATATGAGAAAAACACATTTTGAGGCTTTTTTGTTTGCTTGTTTGTTTTTTTAAGTAGGCTCCATGCCCAACGTGGAGCTCAACATGGGGCTTCAATTCAGGACCCTGAGATCAAGACTGGGCTGAGAGCAAGAGTCTGAGACAACCCACGTGCCCCAAGAATGACAGACACATCGCGACTGCGCACTGAACATTTTTGTTGAATGTAATAATAATTATGTGGAATCGGGACACTTCTGGAAAACAGCAGCGTATTTGGGGAGTGTGGTTTGCTCATGACAAAAGCCCCTTTGGCCGGACGGTGTCCTTCCCTCTACATCGGGGTGCTGGGGCCGCCCAATAGAATAGCACAGACTAGAGGGCTTGACACAATTTACTTTCTTGCACTTTTGAAGGCGGGATGTCCGAGATCAACGTGTCAGGGGTTGGTTCCTTCTCTTAAAGGCTCCCTCTTTGGCTTGCGGGTGCTCTGTGTCTCCACTGTCCGTCCACCTCTGGAGTCTCTTCCTCTTCGTATAAAGACACCAGTCATCCTGGATTAGGGCCCCACCCTAATGGCATCATTTTAACTTAATCACCTTCTTTCCGGTGCTGATTTCTAAGTTTCTTACATTCTGAAGTACTAGGTACTAGGACTTCAACATGTGAATCTAGGGGGTGCACAATTCAGCCCTCAACACCCCCTCTGCCCAGATTCCTACCTTTGATCCCTCTTCATGGTCTTTTTTCAGGAGATTCATGGTTTAACTGGGTTTACACATCAGGTAAACCCAGGGAAGGTTGTCCTATGAGGAACGAGGATTTATTAATCTCATTCATGAATAGGATACATATTTTCACTAAAAAAGGTTAGAATGCACTGAGACACTTGTAGTAGTGAAATAAAAAATGTATTTAAAAAATCGTAAGTAGGGGCGCCTGGGTGGCTCAGTCCGTTAAGGATCTGCCTTTGACTCAGGTCATGACCCCGGGTGCTGGGATTGGGCCCCGCATCGGGCTCCCCGCCTCTCCCTCTCCGTCTACTGCTCCCCTTGCTTGTGCTCTCGCCTTCTTGCTCTCTCTCTCTCAAATAAATTTTAAAAAATCTTTTGAAAATTTTAACATTTAAAAAAATATCAATTAGGGGCTTTGCATTGCATGTGATCTGATTTAATTCTCATAACTCCTTGAGACAGGTCTCTTGTACAGACCAGGGAACTGAAGCCCAGAGAGATTATGGGACTCGGTGAAAGCCCCACAACTGGGAAGCCATGTCTCTACCGAACTTTGGAGCTTGCATTCTCGATCATTTCATGAGGCGGTGCTGCAGTTGTACTTTTCATCACCTCGCCCGATTCTTTTATTTTTTTTTTAAAGATTTTTAAATTTATTTATTCACGAGAGACACACAGAGAGGCAGAGACACAGGCAGAGGGAGAAGCAGGCTCCATGCAGGGAGCCTGATGCGGGACTCGATCCCAGGACCCCGGGATCACGCCCAGAGCCCAAGGCAGATGCTCAGCCACTGAGCCACCCAGTGCCTCCCCCACCTGATTCTGCCAACAATTTGGAGGGTTAGGCATTAGTATACCCTCATTACAGATGGAGAAACTGAGGCATAGGTTATCAAGTAGTCTGCACAAGGTCGTTCACAGGAAACAAGCAGTGGAAATGGGGCACGAAGCCAAACTTACAACCCCCAAACTATAGTCACTATTTCCAGAATGCTGGTAGCTCCTGAAAGGGCTGTTGCCAGGTCAGTTCCCGTCGTGCTCCAGAGGTGGGCACGTCAGTAAGAGGATACGCTGGTTAACAGAAGCCAGAGACCAATCCTTTGTCATGAGACAGATGGAGAACTCCAGAATGGATCCGAAGCTCTGTGCCCTTCCAAAGTGTGGGCCGCAGACCATCAGCACCAGTATCACCCGGGAGCTTGTGGGAACTGCCCGACGTCATGACCCACGCTAGGCCCACTGGATCAGAATCTGCATTTTAACCAGATCCCCAGGTGAGCCTCGTGCACATGAAACACACACACACACACACACACACACACACACACTTATACCCCGTGTCATGGAACAAGCTGTGGTCATGCAAACTTCTCTTCCAGAGGCTCGGTGGCTGCCAGCATCAGGGTAGTGGTGTGGGCTGTGGGTTGGTGTTCTGTTTTGTTTTGTGGTAAATAGACTTTATTTTCCAGGGCAGTTTCAGGTGTGCAGCAAGGCAGGTGTGAGGGAAAGGGGCAGAGACCTCACTATACCCCCGGCCCTCACACACGCACAGCTCCCCCGTTATCAACCTCCCCACCAGACGGTACCTCCGCTGTGACTGCTGAGCCCACACTGGCCCATCGTAAGCCAGAGACCATAGTCTACGTCAGGGTTTGCTCTGGTTGTTGGACATTCTGTGGGTCTGGACAAGTGGATGGTTACTTGGACTCACCAGCCTCCCCAACTCTAAAATCCTATTCAACGGTTTGATCGACGCCTGCATATACCTGTCTAGTGAGCATCTCAACCTTCACGTGGCCTACAAGGCCTGCCACCACCCAAGGACGGTCCCCCCAGAGGCTTCTCCTCTCCCCAGTGCGACTCCTCCGGAGTTGTGCCAGTCATAGAGACACTACATGCCCACGCTGCTGCGCCAGAGAATCTCCTCGGCTTTGTCCTCAGGTATCTCAGAACCCCAAACGCTGTTGTCTTCCTTTAGCTGTTGTGTTAAAGGCACGTATCACCACGTCCCGTTTCCATAGATGCTGACTCAGTAGCTCTGAGATCGGGCCCAGGAACCTGCATTTTATCGAGGACCACACCTCCACCCTTCTGCCCTCACCCCCAATGGATTTTTTGATGACAGCTGTTCAAGGGTCATGTTTTGGGAATTGCATTTTTAAAAAATGCTATTTTGTGACTGTGGTTGGGGATTAGGGGTCCAAACTTGAGAAGCAGAAGAAGGTTAAAAAAAAGACTAGGGGATCCCTGGGTGGCTCAGCAGTTGAACACCTGCTTTCAGCTCAGGGCGTGATCCTGGAGTCCTGGGATCAAGTCTCGCGTCGGGCTCCCTGCATGGAGCTTGCTTCTCCCTTGGTCTGTGTCTCTCTCTGCCTTTCTCTCTCTTTCTCTCTGTGTCTCTCATGAATAAATAAATAAAATCTTAAAAAAAGAAAAAAAACTAGAGCAGGGTGCCTGAAAAGAAAAGAGGGTAGTATTCAGTCCTGCCACTTCCCTTCGTATTTATGAGCCTCGCTGGAGATTGTGATCAGTGGCCACTGGGACCAAATCACTGTTTTCAAGGTCAACGGCGGCCAAAGCATTTTGCCTTCTGTTTTCCTGCTGGTTTCTGACCAAAAAAAAAAAAAAAAAAAAAGAAAAAAGAAAAAAAGAACGCCTTATGATGAAGAGAGGATTTTTAAAACTCTCTCAGCCTAGCAGACCTGTGCCACACGGCTTCCTGGCCAACTTGAATGATAAAGTACAGCCAGTGATACCATCTTCAGCCAGGCTGCCCAGGAGAAAAAAGGCAATTTCATTGAAAATAAAAATCTACATCTTGAGTCAGAAGCGTGGTGGATCAATTTAAAGTTAAACGCCCTTTGTATTGGATTCATGAACTGTGAACTCTTCCTGTTTGAGACATTTTACAGGTTTGATCTAAACCTCAGGGCAGCACTCAAGATCCAGCATGATGTGAATGCAGAAAAAGAAAAAATCCACCTTGTCTTTTGGGGGTGGTGTGATGCTCATCTGTCTTCAGATTTCACAGGGTTGACCTTGGAGACCCAGTGGAGAAATCCCGGCAGGGGTGCCAAATGGCGAGCCCCCTGCCCTTGTGGCTGCTGTGTTTCCGTGTTCCAGGGCTCAAAGGGAGGGAGCTACGGTTATGTTCTCCTCTCTACGTGGATGGGTGAAAGCCATGTGAATGGATAACAATGGCTCTTCTAGAGGCTTCTATTTGGGGCTCCGGAGACCGTGCAGGAAAAGAAATAGAACAAGGGTGGTTGATGTTTTGAGTTGAGGCTGATGATAATGGAAGAACCGGCATCTGGAAGCGCCCCCATGTAGAGAGGAAGAGCACCCACATGACCTCAGCCCAGATGAGATGCCCAAACGAGTCAAATGTCACGTCACCAGAAGCTTGCCCCTTTAAGCACCAGCCTTTGTTTTGAAAACACACACGATGAACATCTTTCTAAAACTTTATCACACATTTCTGAGAAGTTCTTTATTGGAGAATATGGGATACAATTCACTGTGAGGGCAGAGAGGGATGATAGAGACTGTCTAGCTCTAGCTGTGTGCCTGTTTTGCAAGCGAGGAACGCAAGGCCCAGGAACATGGGGACCCTCGCCCCAGGCCATATAACCCACGCACAGGGGAACCAGGCTCTGAGAAATATTTGGAGATTTATTTCTATTCCACAATCCCACTCTTTTTGCCCCTCTCTCTAAAATGCTATTATTTTCTTACGTACTATTATTTTTATTTTTTAAAAATAAATAATGGCAAAGAAAACTTACAGAGACTCTTTTCCCTTAGGTGCAAATCTAGTTTTCTGGAAGGTCGGCGGGAGGGCAGTGAGGATAAAGGCAAGCTGTCATTCAGACCCAAGTGTTTCTGTCTGCTTAAGTTTATTTCTGCTTTTCTGCACATTGCTTCCAGATAAGAGCTCGTGCCTGCTAGACTTTATCTCAATGTATCCACCACCCTCTCTTCTCCCCTTTGGTCTGGAACTGGCAGCTGTTTCCATTACTTGGGTTGGGAGCAGAGTTCTGCTCAAGATTTATCTCCCCAGCGTTCACATCTTGTTTCTTGTTTTCCTAACAAACAGGAGACCAAGTGTGGGAAGTACTTGCTTTGTGATTGCATTGCCCACCCGAGAAGTCATTGCACACATGGTTAAATAGCAGGAACAATCCATTCTATTCTTTCTTTATAGAAATCCCCTCGGGGTTTTGTGTTGTTGTTGTTGTTTTCCAGATTGGAGAAGATAAAAACTGCCTGCTTCATTTTTCCTAACCCAACAGAGTGCTAGCTTGTGAGAAAAATTAAGGCCTTCCAGAACACTTAAAATGGAACAGTGTTTTCTACTGCCGTATGAGACAATACATGGATTTCTTCTTTCCTTCTTTTTCTTTTTTCTTTTCTTTTCTTTTCTTTTCTTTTCTTTTCTTTTCTTTTCTTTTCTTTTCTTTTCCTTTCCTTTCCTTTCCTTTCCTTTCCTTTCCTTTCCTTTCCTTTCCTTTCCTTTCCTTTCCTTTCCTTTCCTTTCCTTTCCTTTCCCTTTCCCTTTCCTTCTTTCTTCTTTTTTAACTAGGCCCCAGGCCCAGCAAGGAGCCCAACGTGGGCCTTGAACCCATACCCTTGAGATCAAGACCTGAGCTGAGATCAGGAGTCGGATGCTTAACTGACTGAACCACCCAGGTGCCCCAAGAATATATGGATTTTTTTGACAAGTGATTTTAAGACCCCCCTCCCCCCAATATTGTGATGTGATGAGTCTTTTAAAGACTATTTGTGATTCATTACTGTCTCGATGCTATTAATTTCTACTTCCTTATTTCCTTATGGTTTTGAACACAGCCTAGAAAAGACAAAAAAAGAAAAGAAAAGAAAAGAATCACTGCTTCCACCACTTAGACTTTTACTTAGAATTTATGTATTTTATTTACTTTTCTGTGGCAGTACGAAAATGAAATGTACGCTGAAGTACACAAAATGCACAGTCATAAGTGTAGAGCTTCATACAGTTTTATATACGTATGCACTCTTATAGCTACCTCTCAGATCAAGATGTAAAAAATCTGCAAAACTACAGAAAGTTTCCTTATGCTCTTCCCTGCCCAAGTGTGGCCACCTACTAGACCTGACCACTACTATGATTTTTATCACAATCTGTTGGTTTTGCCTTCTTCTGGGCTTCATATCAATGGAATCACACAGTTATTTCTCTTTTGTGTCTAGCTTCTTTCACCCCACGGGTCTGTGAGGCTACTGTGCTTGCGTCAGTAGATTTTTCTCTCTTAAATTGGGTTTAGCGTTTCATTATCTGACTATTTCAGAATTAATCCATTCTCCAGTTGATGGAGATCTTGATTGTTTTCAATATGGGGTCATTACACATAAAACTGCTAAGAACACACTGGCATATGCCTTTCAGTTGGTACAAGAACTCGTTTCCTTCTGGATACATACCAGGGAGTGGAATCGCTGGCTCATTGGGTAGGTGTTTGTTGGACTTTAGTAGTTGTTGCAAAATGGTTTTCTAAAATGACTGAGATCTCATCAACTATGTATAAGGGTTTCACGAGCTCGACATCTGTAGCGGTGCTTGATATCTCAGTCTTTTTAATTTTAGCCATCCTGGTGGGTGTGTCGTGGTAACTCATTACGGCTTTAATTTTCCTGGAGAGTAATAATGTTGACCAATTTTTCATAAGCTTATAAGCCAATTGGATACTTTTCTCTTTTATGAGAAGAGGCTTTTTTTGGGTACATTTTTACTTTGGATTGATTGTCTTTTACTTACTGATTTGTAGTAGTTCTTTATATATTCTCGATATGAGTCCTTCCCTGTTTTATATATTACAAATATTTTCTCCCATTCTATGGCTTGTCTGTTTTCTGTACTATACTGAAACATAGAAGTTATTAATTTTATTGAGACCCAATTTATCAAAAAGCATTTTTTTTTTTTTACTTTCATAGTTGCTTTTTTGTGGACCGTTGAAGAAATCTTTGCCTATGCATAGGTCAAGAAAAAAATATTCTTCTATGTTTCTTCTAGAAGCTTGATAATTTACCTTCCACATTGGTATCCTCTCAAACTAACTTTTGAGTGTGACCTGAGGTAGGGGGCAGGGTTCATTCCTTTCCCTCCCCAACCATATAAATATTCGATTGTTCCAGCACTATTTATTGCAAAGGCCATCCTTTCTCACCGTGATATGGTGGCCCTTTTGTCATACAGCAAGTGACAACATATGTGTGGGTCTATTTCTGGATAGAGGAACTCTACTATTAGTATATTCACTGCAGATGTTTGTAGTGGATACAGCATTGAATGGGCATCAGAAGCCCCGGCTTCCAGGTCAGCATCTCCAGGGAGAGCTGGGAGACTTGGAATTAGAGAACACATAGGCCAGCCACCCAAAACTCACACCTGGCTTTCTGTCCCCCATCCTCTATGGCCAGCAAGTGGCCACCTTCCTTCTTCAGTGCTACTTACACCATGAGGGCTGCTAGATGTAGACCTATTCAGCTACCCGATGGCCACCAGTTTCTTCCTCTTGGTAATTTGGCTTGAGAGTAACAGAGGTGACTAATTTGCACCGAGAGACCCTACAGAATAAACTTTGTGGCTCAATGAGGGGATGCCAAGGCCAAGTTTCATTTAAGTGAGAAGGTGCAGAAATTGTCCAATGAGCAAGCCAGCTGGCTGAGCAAGAGCGTGGGGGGGAAGAATGGAAGCAAAGCACAAAGAGGAATGGTGGAGATACCAGATGAGAGGGCAACACAGAAAGGTTGCCTGAGAGCTCTGTGAGAGACTCTTCTTAATCAATCTTCCAACGGCTGCTGGAGAGAGAACAGGAAAGATGAACAGAGGGGGGTGTATGCAATCAAAACACTGACTCATCCTGAAGACACTGTGGAGTGCTTTTTATAATTAAACAGAAATCACATCCAGATCTATTTCAACGATTTTCTTTTCTTCTTAGACCCCCAAGTGGCTTTGAAGTGTGTTTTACACAAGATCTCACAGAAGGTGAGTCCATTGCTGCAATGCTGGGAAAACCCTGCTCTTGCAACTGTCCCTTCCTCTCACCCCTGCACTGATGCCAAGATGGAGCTGCTATGCCTGGGTGAAGTGTGAACCCAGCAACTTCCATTTCCCATAGGCTGTGAATCTTTGTTAGGAGGTCTTATTTTTATTCAAGCTAGTTTGGATATTTCTTGCAACCAAACAAATTCTGACTAGATCCCTTGATGTTTTTGTTACTTCTGTTTTCCCACAACAGAAGTATCCTGGAGAGAGATGTTGGCCACCATAAGTGGAACTTGCCACAGAAGTTGGACACACACACGACTGGGCACAAAGCAGGGGAAGAGCAGCAAGAGGCAGCTTCATTTTGGGCTGTGGCATTCCCAGGATTGCACAAAGGGGATAAAATAACCAATAGTGCCTAGAACATACTTTTTTTCCCTACTGAAAACCAGGTATTATTGTTCATTTGTGAGATTGTAGTGATAATGTGCTCCCTAAAACCTGAAGAAGTGGCTGCCCTTAGTGTTTATCTAATCAAATCCACATACAAGAGGGTCATTGTCGTGTCCGAGAGTAAAGTGGGAAACTATAAATAAGGGCTCAAAGAATTTGGGAACAGCTGAACCTCCAACTCCAGGGTGGTTTGTCATTCGAAAAAGGAAGTCTAATCAATCTCATCGTGTCCTGTTTGGATAAAGGGTAGATGAACAGGAAAGGACTACTGGTGCCTGGAGAGGAGCTCTCTGCTGGTACAGGGACCATGGCCTAGAAGAACATCTCTGTGACCATCCGTCACCTTCCTTTGATCTGATGCCACACTCTCAGCTCACTTCTGATCACCAGTTGCCAAGATGTCTTCCAGCATTTTGTGCTGAGGAATGCCATGCCTCAGAAACAAGTAGGAGTAGTGTAGCCCCCAGCAGAGATAACTCTCACTGCCAAGTAATACATTTCTAGCTTGGTTTATGAGCTTCAGTGGTAAATGTCAGCACTCTTGTTTTCAACCAGCTCTGGTGCCCTAACAATACTAAGAGCAAGATTCTGGTCAGCTTTTTCCTGCAAATCAACTACATGGCTGTCCCTAGGTTACTCTATATCGGCATGGAAGTTTATTTGAAAAAATGTCTCACCATTGCCGCAAAATTATTTTGTGGACTCCAATTTCTAAAGTCACTTACAAGACCTTTGCAGCGGGTACTTAAATGCATTTGCACTGGAAGGCGCTCATGTCTTCGGAATTTTCAGCATTTCGGGGTTTTGGTAGCTCGGGTAGGAACAGAAATAAAACACGAGAAATAAGGTCATGTATTAGTTTGCTAGGGCTGCCATAATAAAATACCATGAACCTGGGGGCTTAAACAATAAAAATTCATTTTCTTACAGTTCTGGAGGCCGGAAATCCAAGAGCAAGGGCCAGAAGGATTAGTTTCCTTTGAGGCTTCTCTTCTTGGCTTGTAGACGGCTACCTTCTCCCTGTGTCCTCATGTGATTGACCCCTGTGTGCATGTACCCCTTCCTCTTCTTAAGGTCATCAGTCACATTGGACTAGGGCCTCACCTAACAGCCTCATTTTAACTGAATCACCTCTTTAAGACAATATCTCCACATATAGTTACATTCTGAGGTATTGGGGTTGGGACTTTCCAACCTATGGATTTGGGAAGATAAAATTCAGCCCATAAAATGTGGTGAAATCGGCCATGTTGAGGCACCAGGTCTTCTTGACTAATCCTATCGTTTTGGTGAGTTAGAGTAAGGAAGAACTGCTGGGGATTGGTAGGCTCACCCCATGTCAGCACCCAGACGGGGCAGGCAAGGTTAGCTCACCTGTTGTAGAATGTTTCCCAACAGAGCCTGTTCTTATGGAAAGCGTTATCAAAATGCAACTTGTAATTTTTGTGTTTTATGGACAGATGCACAGCTAACCTGAGCCTTCATTGTTTTCATCTCAAAACCAGTGGATAGGTGATGAACATTAATATCCTAAGCAGCGCAGGGGCATTGGTCTGGGTTTGGCGTAATGGTTGTTGTTTAAAGAGAAGGACTTTTCTGTGGGGAATGGTCAGTCAGCAGGCCCCAAAAGGGAGATTAGCGCTTCGTGGGCTGAGGCGTAGCTTCCCAGAATTCTGGGGATTTTGCCAGAGTCCAGCTGGTTCTCGGACAGGGCTTTAGACTTCATGGGGGGGCTATCAAAGGTCCCTCCTCTAACTGCTGGGTGGCCTGAGTCAACTTGCTCTCTGCCAATAATCTCAGCTCCAGATTTATAAATGATGAAAGGAAGCAGTTGAGTCCAAACTAGCTAAAACATAATCTCTGTTGCCCTAGCAATGGCTCCAGGGGCTCTGACAATGGGCTGTGTTTTTCTGAGCATAATTTATTTTACATGCTGCTGCCAGCTGCCAGGAGAGGGTGGGTGTGAAGAGGGTTGTAAATAAATTGAGATTTGCAAGGAGAAATCGCCTCATAGAAGAGTTAGAATGGCCAATGCATTCGTTCATTTATTTATTGAGCATCTACTAGGGTTAGGTACTGTGAGTGGAGTCAGGGGTACACTTCTGATTAAAATTGACAAAAATCCCTGCTCCCATGGGGCTTTCACTCTATTGGGCAGAGACTGATAATAAATAAAACCATTATGTAAAATCCATCTTATGTCAGATGATGATGTATAGTTAGAGATAAAGGAGGCAGGAAAGGGAAATGGGAAGTGTCCCAGTTGGCTGGCAGCTTCACAGTTGTAAAGGGCGCCCAGAGAAGGCTCCACAGAGAACATGACATTTGTGCAAAGTCTTGAAGAAAGCAAGGAAGGAAGCTATAGAGCTATTTGGGGGAAGAATGTTCCAGGAAGAGGGGATGCCTAAGCCATGACCTGAGACACAAGCAGGAAAAGCAAGGAAACCAGGGTGGCTAAGTGGAGAGAGGGGTGGGACCACGGGAGATGAGGTGGAGGGGCAGGGCTAGGGCAGGTGCATCACACGGGGCTTTGTGGGACATTGTGAGGACTATAACTTTCCCTTTGAGTGAGATGAGAAGCTGATGCAGGTTTTCCTTCCCCCTTAGCCTTATGGTGGTGTAATTGACAAATAACCTTGTGAGATCTTTCAAAACAACAACAACAACAACAAAAAAAAAAAACACACAAAATTATGAGATAATGAAAGCACACAACATGTTTGATATGTATACATCATGAAAGGGTTCCCCCTTCCAGTGAACACATCCTTCAAGGTCACCTGCAGCCATTATGGAAAACAGTACGGAGGTTTCTCAAGAAATTAAAAATAGGAATGCCGAGTGATCCAGAAGTCCCACTTCTGGGTATTTATCCAAAGGAAATAAAAGAATCTTCTGGAAGAGATAGCCCATGTTCATAGTGGCATTTTTCTTAGTAGCCAAGATATGGAAACAACTGAAGGTTTTGAGCAAGAGTGGCACAACCTGAAAACTTTTAAAAGGGTTGAGAACAATTCCAAGGGAGGCAAGCATGGAAGCAGGGAGATCAGTAAAGAAACTACCATGATAATCCAGGCAAGAGATTGTGGTGGCTTGGGCCAAGGTGGTAGCAGTGGACTGGTGAGAAGCGGTTGGGTTCTGGATATGTTTTGGAAGTAGACTCATTAGGATTGGCTGACAGCTTGGATGTGGGATATGAGCGGAAGAGAGGAAACAAGGTTGACTTCAAGGTTTTAGACTCATGATAATGAGAAATCTAGTGCCAAGGGGATGAGGAGTATTATCAGGAGGTGTTTCTAATCAAATGGATACACTTTGGAGTGTCTGATACTCAAGCATCATCCTTGACTCCTCTATGATTATTGATGGATAGAAAATGCTAAAACCGTCCGTTCTCGCTTCAAAGTAACGGACACCTCTAACTCTCTCATTCATTCATTCCACTCATTCAACCATACCTCAGGTGTCAACCAGGAACTCCTTATTCCTTGAGATCTACATGAGATTTACTTGAACACCACCATTCTATGGTATGTGCAAGTCCATCGGTCTTGCAGGGATTTCCATCAACTGACAGGGGGACTCTGGTTCTTCTGGCCTCTTCTGAATTCTGGCTACCAGCTGCTACCTGATTGTGCTCTGTGCTACGCATGATGGATGTCCAACACCCTATGACGATTGGGGATGGGACACCTGTTTCTTCATCTTTTCCAGGAGTAAGAATAATTTCCCCCATTGTCTTCTGCATAGCAGTTCAGTGGACATTTTATGGTGGCTTATGCTTGGCTTTCATCTCAAGATCTTATCCTAGAACTATGACATACTATCCTATGTCCTTAGATTAATCTGAAAGATTCTAGGCGGAACTTGTCTATTTTCTAGAGATTCCTCTGGCTGCTGGTTGGAGAACAGAAGGAAGGTAGATGAACGTGTACAGAAGCCATGCCCCTTGCTGTCTCCCACTGTGTGGTTGTCTGTACTTGCATCGTGCCACACTCTGTTAAGGATACTCCATGCTACTGTTGCTTGGGCTCCAATTATACCCTTCAGCCAGGTAGCTTCTATGGCTTTTCCGTTGCTCTCTTTAACCCTGAGACCCAATTTGGAACAGAGAGGGAGCCAAGTTACCACCACCATGCTCTAAACAGCCACTCTTCATCTCGAGTCACTACAGGTGCTTTACTTGGTTTTATCTAGCATCTTCCTCTGGTGGTCAATATTTGGAAGATCCACCCCACCAATTTGCCAAATGTCCCAGACATATCTGGCTATCATTTGGACTCCAGCTGGAACCTATAAGTCTTATGAATAAGTTCCTTCATTACACTTTGACCTCAATGACATTTATATAGGTCTTGAGTCAAATTACTTTTTTTTTTTCAAATTACTTTTGTGTAGAAAGAATATCCGTACTCTGAGATGACTGTGGTCATAGTTAAATAAACTATGTGTGTGACAATTTGTTGTGTCTCTTAGCCTCCATACTCAAATCGATACCCTGAAAAAGTCATTTCTAAGTGTCCTGGTGTTGCCAGTGAAAGAAGCTAGAATATTCTTGAGATTGTGCACCACTCAGCCAGTTAGGCAGATCCCTGAAGACAAAAGGTCTACTCCAGTCCTTGCTCTGTTCGTTTGTGGGCAATGTGGAGAGGCAGAAGTATGCTTCTGGTTGGAGTACACTGACACCCAGCAAAGATTTGGCCAGGCTTTGTCAGACAGGAGACTTTTGTGTCAAAACCAGGGGAAAAGTGCCATTATAGTTATTAAAATATAAAGCATTTTCCATTAGAACCATCTATTACTTATAAAATGAAATAGGGGTAGGAGTAATAAATGAGTGACAACGTAAACTTGCAAGCAGCAAAAATTTTATTTCAGTGTTATATTTTTTATATAACATAACATAATACATTATTAATGTGAGATTTTGATTGATCATAAGTTTTTTTTCTGCCTCACTTTTCTGCAAATTTATTAGTGTCTCAAAATTTGTACTTTTAGTAACTTTATTTTTTAATTGATATAATTGAAAGACATCAGCTGCTCTTGACAAATTGCAAGATTGCAACAAATTTTTCATCATTTTCAATTTTGAGAAGGTTTTTTTTTCTGTCGACATTACTGTTGTTGGAGCTATTAAGATTATAGTTCAAACAACGCTGGCCTGCATTCTGATAATTCTTTCAAACTATAATTTTTAGTACATCTAGAGCTAATGATTCTCACAGAACAATTTTTCTAAAAGGATTTAACCTTTCATATAAATCTGCTTTGCATAAGTCTGAGTTTAATTTTCAGTATAAATTTATACAATAACATTTTAATGTTTCTTCTGATGGTTCCTGTAGCGTGTGGGGGTGTAGTGAAGGAAACTATGAGTGGCTTAGTTTTTTTTTTTTTTTTTTTTAAGATTTTATTTATTTTTTGACAGAGAGAGAGAAAGAGCACAAGCAGGGGAAGCAGCAGGATTTTGGTTGATTGGGGAGCCCCATTCAGGGCTCCATCCCAGGACCCTGAGACCATGACCAGAGCTGAGGGCAGATGCTCAACCCACTGAGCCACCCAGGCTCCTCTAAGGGTGGCTTCGTGATGCAGGCATAATTCAAAATGCCTGTTCTGCTTCAACACAGCAGAAGTTCCCTTTAAAATTATCTTCCTCATTAATAATAGGCTCGTCCGAAGCTTGATCTGAAACTAGTGCTGTTTTCTATCAAATGTGACCATCTTTACATTTTAATTCCTAAGCCCGCAGATATTTGCTTTGTGATGTTCCATCAGTTTTCAAAACTGGAGTTTCTTTGAAGAATTCTGATAACGTGGTTATCTTCATTGCAAATCCACGTGTATGCTTCTGTTTTGTAATAATTCACTGGCAAAGGTCACTGCCTGAGAGTCAGCACGGCCGGTCCTGGGGCTCAGGCCCGAAAGTTAGAATCTGTGCTGCCGCTGCAGGGGTGGACTCTGGGGAGGGACAGGCGAGCTGCCTCCCAGCAAGGGTCTCATCGTTGTCACCGGGCAGAGCCCTGCTTCCTCCTGCAGCCACGGCCACGTGCACTGGGGTTACCGCCACTGCTGCTCTGCCTCAGTGACAGCGACCCACCTGTGGCCAGCTCTCAGCCCTGCTAGTCTGGAGGCGGCCTCCACGCCGCCCTCAGGTAGGTGCATGCACACTCTGCAGGCTGCCAGGCCCAGGGCTCAGGAGCCCAGCTGCCTCCCATACCTGTGAGCCAGAGTGGCTCCCAGGGTATCTCTGTGGCTCACAGGCAGGCTCCAGTTCCCTGTTGGGTTTCACCTAGAAAGCAGAAGTTCAGGGTTAAAATTATTAGGAATTTCAAGACAGTGAGGGCAGAGCATTAAATTAAGAGTGGGATCTTTAAAAAAAAAAAAAAAGAATGGGATCTTTCTGAGAGTGGGTCCTGTCTGACTGCGCAAGTTGCATGCCTGTCAAACCGGCCCTGGTTTATGTCATATGACATAAAGCAACTCTGTGCTGCAAGGTGACTACAGGGCGTAGGGAGACTGGATGGCCAAAGGTAGCCCATGCTTAAGATGTCTACAGCAGAGCTCTTCACCTCCTCCGGCCTCTAATCCCGCCCCACCTGTTTCCTCAACTTGGTAAATGGCTACTCCATTTTCCTAGCTGCCCAGGCCCACATTTTGGTGTTAAATGCCTCTCTTCTCTCTTACACTATTCGACTGGCTCTTCCTTTACAGTGTATCCTGCTCCGCTCTGGTGCTTGGGGCTCTGCAATAGCCTCTGCCCTGGTTCCCATGCTTCTATCCTTACCTTCTAATGTCCACTCTTTTTTATTTTTCTAAATTTATATATTTATTTGAGGGGAGGAGAGGCAGACAGAGAGAGAGAGAGAATCCTGAACTAGACTCCCCGCTGAGTGCAGAGTCCACAGGGGGCTCAATCCCAGGACCCTGAGAGTAGACCAGAGCCTGCTGCTTACCCCACTGAGCCACACAGGTGCCCCCCTAATGTCCATTCTTAACACATCAGCTGGAAAGATCTTTAGAAAACATTCAATGGGTCATGTTATTCACCTGGTCAAAGTTTGATGGTTTCCCATCCTATTTAGATGAAAACCCACTGGCCCACAAAGCTCCCTGTTCACCTCTGACATTACAACCTCCTCCAGCCACACCTCCTCCTTGTGGTCCCTCCAAGGAGCCAAGCATCTACTGCACTTGCACTCGCTCCTCACGCTGGGAAATGCTCCTGCCCCAGGATACAGCCCCGTCAGCAATTTCACTTCCTCTGGGGTTTTGCTCAAGCATCTTCTCAGAGGACTTTCCCTGACACTCTGTTAAAGGAGACCCCCTTCTAGCATCTCCATCTCTGTACTGTGTTTTTCCCATAATGCTTATCATCATCAGGCATCCTAAATATTGACTTTGGTTTGTTTGTGGTCTGTCTCCCCCTCCTAGAATATAAGATCGAAGGGGACAAGACTTATGTTTTGTTCACTCTCTTCTCAGCACCTAGAATTGGACTTGGCCCAGAGTAGTCACTCAGTAAACACTTACGAGATAGATGAGTGAGTAGGACCTTGGAAGCTTGGCTGGTTTTGTTAAGGGCACCCTGATTTCTAGGCAGGATGATGAGGGTTAAGCATGAGCACTGTAATTGTAGGCTGGGGAGGTGGTTCTTAAAATGTGGTCTGTGGACCCACGGGGGTCCCAGAGACTCCTCTTCACTGAATTAACATTTGGACTGATAGTTCAAAAACAATGGTGAGTGAAGCCGCAATGCTGCAGTACATGTGGAAGCAGTGGCACCAAACTGTACCATCATGCACTCGTCTAGACAGAATGACCAGTTCACTTAAGAATGTTCTCGATGTGAAAACTAACTACACCAAATGTCAACCCCTTGAGTCAATAGCATTTTAATGTTTGGTCTGGTGAATGGGAGTATGCACCAAGCCCCTTTGCTGTATATACCAAAGGATAGTGGTGGTCTCAAAGAAAAGCCCTTGTACGATGGTACAAGATGAACCACCCATGATCCTTAGGGGTAGTTTTAAAAAAATTTTTATTTATTTATTCATTACAAAGAATAAGTGGGCAGAGACACAGGCAGAAGGCGAAGCAGCTCCATGCCAGGAGCCTGATGTGGGACTCGATCCTGGGACTCCAGGATCACGCCCTGGGCCGAAGGCAGGTGCTAAACTGCTGAGCCACCCAGGGATCCCCCTTAGGGGTAGTTTTTAAGATAAGAACTGACTTGGAAACTGTGGTTATTTAGATTTGAATGTTTGCTTTTTTTTTTTTTTTTTTCCAGAAAATGAATGAAAAGAGGCTGTCACTTCGAGAGGAACAACGTATCTGTTGCCAATGATAAAAACTTGAGCTTTCAAGGGAAAATTAGAAACTCGGGAAAACTTGTCTTCACTGCAGTGAGTTTGACAGCTTTCCAATACTTGCAAGACTTTTTGATACGATCCGCGGTGTATTATTGAAATATATATATAAAATGTGTCAATATTTGAGAGATCTGTGTAACTCAGTGAACCAATATTTTCCAAATGACCAATGCATGCCTGTTATAAAACTATGCATGGAAAAAGAGCATTCACGCTATAAGAGGAACCATGGGATTTTAATATAACAGAGTATGAAAAATTCATTAATCTGGTTTCAGATTCCACACTGCAACTAACTTTTCAGAAACTATCACTTGTCAAGTTTTCATGTGGTATCAAGGAAATACCCACCATTATCTATCTGAAAAGGTTACTAAGATATTTCCCCCTTTTCCAATTATATATTTTTGCAAAGGTGGATTTTCTTTATATACTTAAACTGAAAAAACATAACTCAACATATTAAATGCAGCAAGCAGATATGAGAATCCAGCTTTTATTAAGTGTGACATAAAACAGATGGATGCGCAGAAATATCAAGTAATGACACCTTTCTTACTAATTTGTTTTAGAAAACACTGTTATTTCTTTAAATGGCTTTATTAAGGTATAATTGAGATACAATAAAACACCCATGTTTAAGTTCTACAATTTGCTGAGTTTGACATGTGAATACATCTGTGAAACCATCACCTCAAATCAAGGTAATAAATATAACCATGTTCCCAAAAGTGTTCCTTCTTAAAGCCCTCCTACCCTCCCTCCCTTTCCTACCTCCCTCATTTCTAGGCAACCAGTGATCTTTCTGTCACTCTATTTTAGTTTGCATTTTCTAGAATTTTATATAAATGGAATCAAAGACTTGGTGCACTTTTTTTTATATCTTGGTTCTTTTCACAAGATAATTATCTCGAGATTCACCTATTTTTTTAAAAAAATTATTTATTTATTCATGAGAGACACAGAGAGAGGCAGAGACACAGGCAGAGGGAGAAGCAGGCTCCCTGAGGGGAGCCTGATGTGGGACTCGATCCCATGGCCCCCTGGATCGTGACCTGAGCTGAAGGCAGATGCTCAACCCCTGAGCCACCCAAGTGCTCCTTCACCTATGTTTTTGCATGTATCAAAACCTCATTCATTCTTATGGTTGAGTATTCTAGTGTGTGGATATAGCATAATTTGCAGCTCCCTTCACCTATGGCTGTGGTCTAAATGCATGTGGCCCCACCTCTCCACCCCAATTCATATGTTAAAAACCTAATCCCCAAGGTGATGTCACCAGGAGGTGGGGTCTTCAGGAGGTGATTAGATCATGGGGACTGAGATATTGGGGAATTAGTGCCTTTACAGAAAAGATCCCAGAGAGTGTGCTTGCGCCTTCCACCACATGAAGATAGAATGACAAGTCTGCATCCAGGAAGGGAGCCCTCCCCTCATCATGCCGACACTCTGATCACAGACTTTCAGTCTTTGGAAGTATAACAGATAAATACATTTCCACCGTTTATAAACTACTCACTCTATGTTTTTTGCTTATAGCAAAAGATGGACTAAGAGACTTGCTGAATGGCACTGGGATTGTGAACATCCATATATAAGTCTATGGATGGACATCAGCTTTCATATCTCTTTGGTAAATACCGAGGAGAGAAATGGTTGGGCCAAGAGCTAGGTGTCTGCTTAACATTTTAAGAAATTGCCAAAGAGTTTCCCCAAGTGCAGAGTCTGCAATTTACAATAGTTTGACTCAACATTTTTCAACTTTACAATGCTCCAAAAGCGTTACGCATTCAGTAGAAATCAACCTTTGATTTTTGAATTTTGATCTTTTCTCAGGGCTGGTGATATGTGGTACATACTCTTCCTGATGTGGGACAGTGACAGGCCTCAGCTTCTAGTCAGCTGTGTGATTGTGAGAGTAAACAACCAATACATTCACAACCATTCTGTTTTTCATTTTCAATACAGTAGTCAACACATTACACCTAATACTCAACACTTTCTTATAAACAGGCTTTGTGTTACACGATTTTGCCCCACTGCAGGCTACTGTAAGTATGCTGAGCACATTTAAGGTAGGCGAGGCTAAGCCATGGTGTTTGGTAAGTGAGGTGTGTTAAAATGCATTTTCAACCGATGATGGGCTTATTGGAACGTAACCCCATTGTAAGTCGAGGAAGATCTGTAGTTGTACCATTTAATTTTTTTTATTTTCTAAAATTAATTACTTTATTTTTTAAATTCCAGTATAATTAATGTACAGTGTTATATTAGTTTCAGGTGTACCATATAGTGATTCAAGAATTCTATACATTACTCAGTGCTCATCGTAATAAGTGTCCTTTTAATCCCCTTCACCTGTTTCACTCATCCCACAACCCACTTCCCCTCTGGTGACCATCAAGTTTGTTCTCTACAGTTAAGTCTATTTTTTTTTCTCTTTTATTACATTCTTCCTTCTGTTTTCTCTGGGTTAAGTTTGCTCTTTTTTTCATTTTCCTAATCCTTTAAGCTGGAAAGTAATGTTAGAGATTTGAGATATTTATACTTTCTTTTTTTTAGATTTATTTATTTGGTTTAGAGATTGAGAGAGAGAGAAAGCATGAGCAGGAAGGGCAGAGGGAAAGAGAATCTCAAGCGCACTCCACATGAGCGTGGAGCCCGATGAGGGGCTCCATCCCACAAATGAGTCACCCAAGTTCACCCCTCTTCTTTTTTTTAAACATAGGAACTTAGAGTTCTAAATTTCTCTCTGAGCATTGCTTTTGCAGCATGTTTGGTATGCTGTCTTTTAGTTTTGACTCATCCCAACGTATTTTCTAATTTCCTTTGTCTTTTTTTCTTTGTTTAAGACTATATTGTTTAAGCACACTGTCAAAAAATTTAAAAAAGAACTACCATGATATCTGGCAATTACACTTCTGGGTGTTTATCCAAAGAGAATGAAAACACTAACTTGAAAAGATATATGCACCCTCGTATTTATTGCAGCTTTATTTATAATAACCAAGATATGTAAACAACCTAAATGTCCATTGATAGATGAATGGATAAATAAATTGTAGGGACTATATATGTCTATATATATATATATATATATATATATACTTTGAATGTTAATCTTTTATTGATAACAAAGCAGCAATGTTGGGGGATGTTTCCAAGATACCATGAGCAGGTGTATCTCCATGCCAGTGTTGTGTGATGTACATGCGTGCCCATGTGTGTGTATGTGTGTGTGTGTATGTAACTGGGGGAGTGATCTGTGAAACTGGGAAGTCCAACCCTACAGAGACAGGAAAGGAGAGACCAAAGAGCCTTGGAGAGGCTGGGCGCTGGAGAAGAGTCCTCACAGGCCATGTTGAGTTCAGCTTCCAGGAATAGCAGGTGCTTTGGGCCAGGCAGTGGCTGGGGGCTGCTGCACCTACTGTGCTGGGCTTTCAGGAGGGGCTGCTAGAGCCACAGGATTTTATATATATATATATATATATATATATATATATATATATATATATAAAAAATATATATATTTTATATATATATCTATATCTGAGATATATAATATTCTGAGATATATATCTATCTATAGATATTTATATATATATATATCTCAGAATATTATTCAGCCATAAAAAAGAATGAAATCTTTCCATGCATGACAACATGATGGATAGATCTCAGGAGCACTATACTCAGTGAAGTAAGCCAGACAGAGAAAAGCAAATGATCTCTTTTATGTGTGGAATCTAAAACAAAAACAAAAAACCAAGCTCATAGATATAGAGAAGAGATTGGTAGTTGTCAGATTGTCAGAGGCAAGTGGGTAGAGGAGAGGAAAAAATGAGTGAAGAGAGTCAAAGGAAAAAGAAAATAAAAGAAAAATAAAAAGCAATGCCAAAGATAATGTAATAGCACTGAATTGTCAGAACTAAACTGTGCTTTCCATAGCAGGTGAGCAAACAACAATTGCTCAATGAATTAGCTAGACAACTCTTGGTTTAAAAAATAACAACAAAACTCCTCTACTGCATACTTCATATCAAACAAGTGGAGTGGGAATTGAATGCCGCAGAAATAACCTATGAAACCTAAAATCAAAAACAAACCAAATCAGGATACTATTGAAAAATATTAATCATTTTGCTTTTTATACCTAATCACTTGAAAGTTAGTTACCCCCTTGTCAGCCCGAGAGAACACGTTGCCTGCAGAAGGGATTAGTAGACAGGGAATAAAAAGTGATATCCAACATCAAAGTTCAAGCTTAGAAAATAAAACAAGCTACTAAAATAGACTTTTTGAGACTCAAAGGCAAATCTTGAGGAAAAGCAAGAGTGTAGGACATAAGCAGACCTAGAGAGAATGTGGGAATATGGAGGAAGAAGGAGGTCATGATCCACCTTCACCTGGGCTGGGGTTTGGCAAGGAGCAGGTGCATCTTAGAAGAGTTAGTTGGGGGGCAGGGAAGGAGGAGATCTGTCCTGGCCAGGGACAAGGGGATGCAGCTCCCTATCAGACATAAGCCAGCACTTCTTGGCTCACACCAAGGAACCCCCAAGGGAGAGCTAAGTTAGCAGCTGTAGACCATGGTCTTGTCTTTGGAGGGGAACAGTGTATACTGTTCTAGGAGAAAAGATACATAGCTCTTTGCCTGCTCCTTGGGCTTCCAATGATGGCTACCAGCATGCTTCCCGTGCATTTCCCAGCAGTGTTGTCCTCCCAGTGACCTGACACTTTGCTGATCCCCATGTGACCCACTGGTATATGGCAACTTACTTAAAAAAAAAAAGTGTGCTGTTTAATTTCCACATATTCGTGGATAGTCCAGACTTTCTTCATTATTGATTTCTGATTTTGCTCTATCGTTAAGAAAGATATTTTGTATAATATTAATCTTTTTAAATCGACTGAGACTTGTTTTGTCCCCCAGCATATAGTCTATCTTAGAGAGTAGGAAAGAGAGGTACAAGTGTCAAGGGAACCTGTACGGGAGGTGTCACCTGGCCTGGGAAGCCAGGGAAGGCTTCCCAGTGAAAGTGACAGCTCTGCTGAGAGCTGAGACATAGAGATGTGTTAACTTGGTGAAGGTGAGAAAGAATAGGGATTTTTTTCATTACTCCATTTGGCTTCTCAGAGACTGACTTGCTAGTCTTTTTGTCTTCTTCCTCCTCCTCCTATTCCTTCTTAATTTCTTCCTTACCCTCTTCCCTCTCCCTCTTTCTTTCCTCTGCCTCCTGTTTAGTTCTTTGTTAATTTGGAATAAATACTAAAGCCCTTCTCAGTTGGATGAACAAACATTAGAGTTTTTGTATGCAGAGTGTTTAAAGTAAATGTAAAATCTGAAAGGAGAAGGTCTGTGCTTGTTGTGTGAGCTGATGAAATTTAGGGAGAGGTCAAGTTTCCAGGGTTTTGATGATGCAGGCTTTATGGTTGGGGGTGGAGGGTGGCAGCAGGGAGAGAAAAAAGGAAGGAGCTGGAATCAATCAGTCATAAGCTGAACCACTTCCGGCAAGGAAATTTAATTTCAGTGATTGAATCACTGACTCACGAAAATAACTAAATGCAGTGTGTATTTAGGTTTTAAACACACTTGGACCATCTACGTTAATGGAAATACGAAGATGTGTGGTGTTAATCACCCAACAGGAGACAACATATTTCTACTTAGACTTTCATCTTTTACCATAAAGGGCCTCTCAGGAGTCTGCAGCACAGAGGAATTTATCTCCCTGGGAACCACATTTCTAGAGTTAGACCACTTTGGCATGGTACCAACATTAGCTGTAATGCAAACTAGAACGGTAAGCCCTTTGGCTTCTTGGCTCTGCAATTAAACATCAGGTCCTTAGTTTGACTGGGATATGTGACCTTTCCAAATGAAGCAAAGGTCTGGTGTAGCTGTAAGCCTAATTTATCTTTCTTATCAGTGAAGAAACAGGCAGAAACAAGGTCAAAGCAAGAGACCTCCTCCACTGGGATTGTTAAAAGCTATTGTTCCATAATTACTGTGACTAAGGCAACAAACAAACTATTGAGGTTGACAGCCCCCTTAGATCAGTGCAGCTGAATTTCTGTAGGTTTTTCCTGCATGTTCCCAATGAAAGTATAGCATGTTTTCACAGAGAAAGCAAAAGAGGACAATAGATAATTATAATTCCAGAAAAGCTATTGTAACACATTCTGCCAATGTGAAAGGGGATGCATTTCATTTAGGCTTATTTTTAATATGGTAGCAAAACACCACCATATTGGGGAAAAAGTTTATTCGTCATCCAAAATAATGAGAAGTGTAGTTAAAAAGAAGTGCACTTTGCACTTAAACTAGGCTAGCCTACCCTAGACTCCTGTAACTCTAACCTGGTTGAAGGCCATGACGTAGGTATTCATGGCTTCCCCTCTTTCGTGACACACGTTCCATAGTGACTGCTCGAGAAATATTTCGTAAGTTGCAATGAGTTGAGCTAGTTTCAATTATCCAAAAGTTCTCTTTTTATCACCAGAGAACAAAATCAGGGAAATCGTGGCAGACTTTCTCACCCAGTGACATATTCATTCTTGAAATACATGTTAGCATAGCTGTCTCTCGGCACTAGAGTGGCAGTCACATGCCAGCCAGCCTCTGGACATGGATACAAGAGCTCCTAGAAAGATTTTCTCTCTCTCTATTTGACTGGCCAGCAGATTCATAGTCTCACGAGTGTATTAGTGGAGGCAGGTATGAGTATATGGTCTAAAAAATTTTTTTGAGGAGATGTCCCTCACTTTCCTATCATTGGCAAAATTTCTTTTACGAGATCACAGAAAAGTTTTAAAGACCGGTCAAAGAAGCCATGGAAAGATATTTCCATCTTTCCCTATGAAGGACCTCTCAGAATTATGTAAGTCAAAGGAATTTATCTTCCCAGGAGTCTAATTTAGGAGGAAACCATTATATATTGTATGATTGAGAGTACATTGCTTTGAGGTACTCAATTGATAACAGATATTTACTGAATGCTTACAAGTTGCCAGGCATCATCTTTTTTTTTTCTAATATTTTATTTATTCATGAGAGACACAGAAAAACAGGCAGAGACACAGGCAGAGGGAGAAGCAGGCTCCCCATGGGGAGCCCAATGCAGGACACGACCCCAGGACCCCAGAATCATGCCCTGAGCTGAAAATAGACTCTCAACCACTAAGCCACCCAGGTGCCCCTCCAAGCATTGTTATAGACAATATGATGATGAATAAGATAAAGTCATTTGCCTTCTGGAATTTGATGAAAGACAGTAGAAAACAAACAAGTATATATAGACTATAAAGCTAAGTGGTGAAAAATCTTACAAAAAAAATGTAGGATAAGAGATAAAAAGTGAGAGAGCTGCCAGGGAAGACCTTTTTGAAGAGGTGACATCTGTGACATCTGTACTAAAGAGTACATGCAAAGACAATGAAGGAACTTGGCTTATTTGAGGAATAGTCATGAGGCCAGTGTGTCTATAACATTAGTGGGAAAAAAAAGGCACAGATCTGGTGAAAAACATCAACACACATAATCAAGAAGCTCAATAATCCTGAAGAAGACAATCATGAAGACAAACATACCTAGACACATGATAATGAAACTGCTGAAAACCAAAGACAGAAAGAAAAATCTTAAAAGCAGCCAGAGGATAAAGTTCTATCACGTACAGGAGAACAGTGAACATAATGACAGCTAACTTCTCATCAGAAACCAGGGACTCAGAAGATGAAGAACAATGTCTTTAAAATCCCAAACGGAGGGGCAGCCCAGGTAGCTTACCAGTTTAGTGCCACCTTCAACCCAGGGCCTGATTCTGGAGACACTAGATAGAGTCCCACATTGGGCTCCCAGCAGGGAGCCTGCTTCTCCCTCTGCCTGTGTCTCTACCTCTCTCTGTGTGTCTCTCATGAATAAATAAATAAAATCTTAAAAACAAAATCCTGAAAGGAAAATAGCCTGTCAATTGCAAATTCTATACTTACTAAAAATATCCTTCAACAAGGAAGGTAAAATCAATATGCTTTCATAAAAAAGAAGGCTGAGAGAATTCTTTGCAAATAGGCTCATTCATACTATAAGCAATGCTGAAAGAAGCTCTTCAGATAGAAGGAAAATAATATCCAGTTGGATATTCAAAAGTGATGAAGAAAATGAAACGGATAAATGTGGTTAGATAGAAAAGTTTTTTGTTTAATTGCTTTATCTCCTTATTTTAAATTACAACTGACTATTTTAAGTGAAAACATGTATTTTGAGTTTAATAACAAATGTAGAAGTAAAATATAATGCTATGATAGCATAAAGGATAATAGGGATTGTAAATGGAATTTTAATCTTGTAAGATTCTTACATTACACATTAAATGGTATCATAGTAATTCAAGGTATGTTGTGAAAGTTAAGGACACATGTTAAAATCCCTAGGGAAACCAATGGGATCAATAGAAAAAATTACTAACATGGTAGATATCAACACAGCCATATAAATAATTGGAGTAAGTGTAAATGGTCTATACACACTAATTTAAGGCAGAGATTGTCAGACTCTTTTTTTTTTAAAAGAAAAATTATAAAGGATTTACTTTAACTATGAAGACTAAGATAGTTTGAAAGCAAAAGGATAGAAAAATATATAAATGCTAATACTAAGAAGGCAGATTTGGCCAAAGTATTGGACAAAGTAGACTTCAAGATGAGGAGGGTTACCAGAGCTAAAGAAAGACTTTTCATAATGATAAAAAGGCCAGTCCATGAAGAAGACAAGTGAATCATAGATAGGTATGCCCTTCATGACAACATGAAGCAAAACTGACAGAAGGAAGAAATAAGCACAGCGCAATCCAATGTATTATTATCTGTTTCTCAATAATTTCCAGGAGAGACAACATCAATCCTTGCTATAGTCATCCGAGCAGTGGTTGCTTCTTCAGGGGCAGAGAGGAGGGAGGTTGACTAGAAAATAACACGAGGGAATTGTTTGGAGTGCTAAAAAGTTTCTGTGTCTTGATAGCTTTTATAGATAGGTATATACATCTAGCAAAACTTCTCAAAGTTTATACTTAAAATCAATGTAATTTACTATAGGTAAAATTTACTTGCTATTTAAATTGAGCATACATTTATAAAACCTAGTTCTGATACGTTATGGCTCCGATTTCTTGTTAGATGCCAACGTGGAGATATTAAAGTGATATGTGTTTTGGGTGAGTCTAAAGTGCAGGTTGGTGCTGGAGCTATAAATTTGAGAGTCACTATAGAGGAATGAGGTTTAAATCCACAGGACTGAATGAGATCACTCAGATACTCAAAGTATAGGCGACATCTGAGGACCAAGGCTTGAAGACGCATGCTAACACTGAGAATTTCAGGCAGTAAAGGAAAGCCATCAAAGAACATTGAGAATTATTAACCAGAGACAAGAAAACCAGGAGGATGAAGACACATTCAGGATGTATGTCAAAGAAGACAGAATGATCAAGTCATACTCTGTTTATTTATTTATTTTTTATGTATTTGTTTTTTTTTTTTGTATTTGTTTTTTAAATAAAAAAATTAACCTTTCTAATGTAAACAGTTCAGTGGCATTTAGTAAATTCATGGAGTTGAAACACCAACCACCTTGTGTTCTGTTTAGAGACACACTAAGAAACGTGCTAACAACTGCCCACCCATTTCTCCAAGATGGAAGCCATTGGCAACTTTAAAAGAAAAGATACGTAAGAATGTGAGAATGCCAATAAAAAAAACCAATAATAATAAAAAAAAAAGAATGTGAGAATGCACAGAATGAAGTCTTACCATCTGTGACAACGTGACTGAACCTGGAGGGTGTTACGCGAAGTGAAATAAGTCAGATAGGGAAAGACAAATTACCATATGATTTCACTTGTATGTCAACTCTGAGGAATAGAACAAACGAACTAAGAAAAACAACACAAAGAGAAACAGACTCATAAATATAGAGAACGAACTCGTGGTTGCCATTGAGGAGGGGAGTAGGGAGATGGGTGAAGTGGGTGAAGGGGATTATCAGGTACAAGCTTCCGGTTATAAAATAAGTAGGTCACAGAGAGAAAAAGAACAGCATGGGACACATCATCAGTAATATTGTAATAACTGTGCGCTGAGCGATGGTAACTGTACTGTCGTGAGCCTATTGTGGTCTCTGCAATCGACAAATCACTGTGTTGCACACCTGAAGCCAACATATACGGGCTATATATCAACTATACTTTCATGAAAATAAAAACTAAAAAAATGTAAACAAAGAGGTAAAATGCCAAGTCTGACTGAAGGGGGTTAAGGAGAATATAGGAAAGGACGGTAAAGCACAGACAACTTTCCAGGAGCTGTTTTTCTGTGTTGCCCAGAAGAGGTGACATTAACTGCTTCTTCCATTTGAATGATGCTTGTGGGCCTGGGACTCTGTTGTCTAGAAAGAATTTACAGAGAGCGATGATGGTGGGTGGGGACTTAGGAACCATATCCTTCGGTGACTTTGAGGGGAGTTCTAACCAAATCCCTAGAGAGGCCCCTCAAGATTGGATGGGGACACAGAGTGATTTGCACCTGCTCGTACTTTAGTTCCTCTTCCTTATTTAGGTTTTAAAAACATTTGTTTAGATTTATTTGGAGTCTTCTCCGAATAAAGAGGCTTGTCCTGTTTGTGAGAGGGTGGATGGCTGATGGTCATCGTCAATCTCTTTGGAAGGAAGTCGCAGTAGGCGTTGACCCGACGTGCCTACCCCACAGATGTACAACGTCTCCATTCAGCATGTGCTTTGTTAAGGATCTCACCTCTCCAGGTATTCCTTCTAAACACACCTATTACTCTCCCTTGGAGAAATTCTTCATTTTTCTGTTAAGATATAATTTCAATTCCATGTCACAGAAATACAAAAATAGCAGTGGCGTGAATGAAATAGAAAGTTTATTTCTCTCGCACTGAAAAATCTGTGCTGGTATGGCAGCTCTGCTCTGCGAGATCACTGGGAGTCTAGACACCTTCTCTCTTCCTGTCCCACCAACTGTGCGGGGTGTTCCTATCCACATGGCGCAAGATGACTCACCACCATGTTTGTACTCCAGCCATTGGGAATGAGGAAAGAAGAAGGAGGATGCGCATCCTTTCCCCTTAAGGCCAGGACCTAGAGTGGCCCACATCACTTTATTTTCATCCTTTTGGCCAGTCCCCAGTCACAGAAATGCCTACGTTATATGACCTTTCTTTGGAGTGGCATGATGATCAGCTAAAAAAAACCACCATGCGTGATGGGAAGATGGATGCTGATCTAAAACCAGCAATTGTTTCCTTTTCCTATGATGTTTTAGGTTTCTAGTGCTCCCTTAGAGATTGGCATTTGGGCAAGTGGCTGTCCTGCCTCTTATTCCACATCCACCCTTAGGATCATCACAGGATGAGGAGGTAGGGTGACCCTACAATAAATCTTCCAAGGGGTACAGCATCTCCTTTCCTTTATTTCACACATTTGACTTCTGCTTTAGATACAGTTTTAACAAAGGGTTGCCAAGTTGTGGTTCATTTTGTGACTGAGCCACACGGTGCATAAATATTTGCTCAAATATTATCCCGAGTGTGTCTGTGAGGGTATTTTTGGATGAGATTAACATTTGTATCTGTAGGCTGAGTAAAGCAGACTGCCTTCCCTAATGTGAGTGGGCCTCATCCAATCAGTTGAAGGGCTGAACGGAACAAAAAGACTCACCCTCCCTGTGAAAGAACTCTTTTTGTCTGACCACCTGAGCTGGGATATTAGTCTTTTTCTGCCTTCAAACTCGGATTGAAACACTGGCTCTTCTTGGGCCTTGAGTCTGCTGGCTTTCAGACTGGAATGTACACCACCAGCTCTCCTGGGTCTCCATCTTGCTGACTGGAGCTCTTGAAACATCTCAGCCTCCATAATCACTTGCTCAAAACCCTATAAGACCCTCTGCCCCTCCCCTTTCAAATATTATTGGTTCTGATTATCTGGATAAGCCTCACTAATAAACGAGCTTTTAAAAAATCCCTGAGGGGCCCTTGGGGGGCCCAATGGTTGAGCATCTGCCTCTGGCTCAGGGCGTGATCCTGGGGTTCCAGGATCGAGTCCCACATTGGGCTCCCTGCAGGGAGCCTGCTTCTCCCTCTGTCTGTGTCTCTGCCTCTCTCTCTGTGTCTCTTATGAATAAATAAATGAAATCTTTTTTTAAAAATCCCTGAAAACCAACTAGTTAGTCTCTGAATGTAACACATGGGAGAAGTAGGGCCCAGACTCACTGTGGCCCCCACGAATTAGGTGGTCCCACAGTCATCCTAATGTGTCCCGTCTTTCTTATCTTTCAGGTCACATTGCAGATGAAAATACACTGTTTCACTAAAAGGCATTTTCATATGCTGCTTCTCAAGTGAAGTTGGTCTTAGGCTTCGTATTATTTGAACAATCTCCAGAGAAGCTGTGAAATAAAAATTCACTTTTCATACGAAGTTATTATTTTTTTTTCCCTAGGCTACAGTGATGGGAAGATGTGGGAAACAAACATATTTTGCTATTTTAATGATCAGCCCTGGAACAGAACAGCCTTTAAAACCTGTCTGGTAGCTGGATTGGTCGTTGAATTCCACAGGCAAACGCCAGCATCACCAAAGTGAAAACACAAGCGTTAGAACAAAGAGACACTGTAAGCATTTTGCACTAAGCAGACTAAAATCCAGATCTGATTTGTCAAAGCTCAAAAATAAATTAACCGCTTGCTGTGGCACAGTTTGTCTAAGTAACCCCATGGCCCATTCTCCCTCGAGTGTGGGTGGAAGTGAAGAACTGTTAGCTGCTCTGGAGGAGACGCTGGGAAGAATCATAATTTCTCTGGCTACAGCGACAGTATTTTCTGTCCCCAAAATCAAGTCATGTCAGCAATGGCTTTTAGGAAGGAGCTAATGGAAACTTTAGTTTGGTCATGACTGAAGTGTCTTGGGAAATTTGTGCCAATTATTCTGTTTCTGTACTACTAAAAAACCCAACTTTTTTTGAGGTATGAGTCACATAACATAAAATTCTGTTGAAAGTGCGCAGTTCAGTGGGGTTTAGTATATTTACAATGTTGTGTAGCCCTCACTGCTGTCTAGTTCCAGAACACCTTCACCACACCCCAAAAGAGGCCCCTTATCTATCAGCAGTGACTCCGTATTTCCTCCTCTCCCCATTTCCTGCCAACCACTGATCTACTTTTGTCCATTTGGATTTGCCCATTCTGGACATTTCACAGACGTGGAATCTTACGATACATGGTGCCTGGCTTCGTTCAGTCAGCATATAATGTCTTCAAGGCTCACTCACCTTGTAGCAAGTGTCAGCATTTCATTCCTTTTTATGGCCAAATAATAGTCCACATCATGGACAGACCACCTTTTCCTTGCCCATTTATCGGTTGGTAGACACTTAGGTTATTTCTACTTGGTGGTTATCATGAATAACGCTGCTACCAATACCATTCGAGTTTTGTGTAGATGTATGTTTTTAGTTCTTTAAGTATGTACCTAGTAGGGTAATTGCTGGCTCATATAGTTACTCTATTTTTTAAAAATAATTAATTTATTTAAAAAAATATTTCATTTATTTATTCATGAGAGACATACACAGAGAGGCCGAGACACAGGCAGAGGGAGAAGCAGGCCCCCTGCAGGGAGCCTGCTGCGGGACTCAATCCCAGGACCCCGGGATCAGGCCCTGAGCCAAAGGCAGGTCCTCAAACGCTGAGCCACCCGGGCACCCCAGTCACTCTATTTTAATATTTTCTGGTAACTGCTACATTGTTTTCCTGAGGATGAGGACAGGCCATTTTACATTCCCCCCGCCAGGGTATGAGGGCTCCAGTTTCTCCCTCTTCTAACCAACCCTTGCTTGTCTCTGTCTTTCTTTGCGATCGATTGTCCTGGTGCCTGTGAAGTGCTATGTCATGGTTGTGATTTGCATTTTCCTCAGGATTGAATGAAGATGAGCATTTTTTTCATTTGCTGATGGGTCATTTTCTGTCTCCTTGTGAGGTGCCTGCTGGAGTATTTTGCCCTTTAAACAAATGTCACTGTCTGTCTTTTTAATAGTGAGCTCTTGGAGTTCTTTATGGAAGTTCCCTGTTAACTCTTGGAATTGCATTTATTTTCTTGCAGGGTGGAACTGGCTCTTTAACTTTTCTTAATGTCTCTCGAAGGGGAGAAAAAATCTAATTTTGATGCCAGTCTACTTTATCAGATTTTTGGTTATGCTTTCTGTTTTTGGCGTCCTGTCTATGAAATCTTTTTCTATTTCCAGGTCGTGAAAACTTTCTTACATGTTTTCTTTCAGAGGTTTTAGAGTTTTTAGCTTCTATGCATAGGCTTAGAAAGCGTTTTGAGTTAATTTTTCTCTGCGGCATGAGTTAAGAGTTGAGGTTGCCCCCCATATGGTATCTAATTGTTCCAACACCCCCTGTTAACATTTCCTCACTGAATTTTCTTGACAACCTAGTCAAAGTCAATCGCCATAAAGGTCTATTTCTCGAATCTCTATACTGGTTGTTCTGTTTTGATCTATTTGTCTAGCCTTTCACTAATACCATATGGTCTTGGTTTCTATAGCCTTATACTTAGACATGAAATCAAGTACAGAAAGTTCTCAAACTTTGATCTTCTTTGCAAGATTGCTCTGGCTATTTTATAACTTAACATTCATATATAAATTTTAGAACTGGCTTATTAATTATTACAAGAAGCCTGTTGGGATTCTGATTGAGATTGTTTTCAATCTATGGGATGACTTGAGGAGAAATGAGATCCTAATAAAATTGAGTCTTCCAACCCATGAATATAAGATAACTCTCCAGTTATTTCAGGCTTTATTTGCTCAGCTTTCAAAATAGAGGTAATGCATATCTTTCATTACATTTATTCTTAAAAATGTTAGTATGTTTTGTTATTGTACACGGTGTTTTCAAATATATTTTTCAGTTTTTTGTTGCTGGTATAATTAAGCATATTTGATTTTAGTATATTGGCTTTATATTTTACAATCTTATGGAATTCACTCGATGTTTTTAACCTTTTCTATATATCTATTAGGATTTCATTTCTACTCAATCATACTGTCTATGGATAAAGACAGTTATACTTTTTTCTTTCTTTGGAGACTTTTTGCCTTCTATTTCCTTTTTTTGCTGTATTGAACTGGCTAGAACCTCCCGTATGATGTTGGATAGAGTATTGACATTAGGCATCCTCACTTCATTCCTGATTTTAGGGAAGAAACTAATTCTTTCATCTTTAAATGCCATTTTATCTATAGATTTTTTTATAAGTGCTCTTTATCTGATTGAAGGTATTCTTTCCTATTTTGCTGAGAGTTTTTACAATGAAGCTGTTTGAAATTTGTCAAAAGCTTTTTCTGTATCTACTGAAATGATCACCTGCTTTAACTCTTTTATCTTGTTATGTAGTAGATTTCATTTATCGATTTTCAGATATTAATTCTATCTTGCATTTCTAGTATATACCCCATTTATCATGACATATTTTCCTTTTTTATAAGTTGTTGGATTTAAAAAAATTTTACACCTATGTTTTAAAGGATATTGATTTTAGTTTTTTTTTTTTTTTAAAGATCTTATTTATTTATTCATGAGAGACACACAGAGAGAGAGAGGCAGAGACTCAGGCAGAGAGAGAAGCAGGCTCCATGCAGGGAGCCCAACGTGGGACTCGATCCCAGGACTCCAGGATCACGCCCTGGGCCAAAGGCAGGTGCTAAACCGCTGAGCCACCCAGGATCCCCTAGTTTTTGTTTTTGTTTTATTTTTTATTTTTTTTTATAATGTCCTTGTCAGAGTATGCTGGCCATATAATATAGCATTCTTGCTTCTATTTTCAGAATTGGTGCAATATTGTTAATGTATCCTCCTCAAATGTTAGAATTCACCAGTATGGCAGATTTTGGGTTGGATTCTCCATAAGCAAATGCTAGATGGAATATGAGGGGGAAAGAGGTCTCTTAGTGAGCAACACCTACACTGGTAGAGGGAGCAGTGTGGGTTAGAGGGAGAAGTGAAACTTCAGTGAAGGCCTAACCAGCATGGCCAACCTTGCAGGCAGGGAGCTTGGGAGCCGGTCTTGCTCCTGAGAGTTTCAGACCTAGCCTTTGAACCTTGTCTTACAGCTTGCTTCAAGAAATCCCTGATAGTGGGCGGGACAGTACTCAGCAGCCAAGGTTGTCCCCACTCATCTTAGCCAACTCGGAATCTGAATTCTAACCTGTGTTGCTCAGCATGTGACAGTGTTCGGCCTCCTGTGCCATAGTCCAGGAGGTGCTGGGCCATTTGTGGGGCTCACCTTGTTCGTTTCCCTTCACTCAAGCATCACAGTTCTGCAATGCCTGTCATCAAAGAAATTCATTATTTCATTTATCTTTTTCAGTTTCACACTTGGTTTCAATAAGAGGGTTAGTTCCGGACCAATTACTCCGTGATTTTGGGAAGAAAACATCTCTTAGTTAGGCTTTTAACAGCCAGTTATGTAGACACTTATTTTTCATTATCTTTTCTAGAAATTTATTTTTGACACAGCATTAATACATTTTGAGATGTATTTTTCCTTAGCTGGCTAAAAATGTCTAAAAATCTTGGAATCACAAAAGGCAGCAATAAACCCAGATCACAGCTTAAAATGTTTTGCTAATGTAGGTCTCTCTTCAGATGTTCCCTTCTCCTCCCATCATCACAATAACATCCTTTAGAAAAAAATAAAACAGATCGCATAAACATGTTTCAGCACAGATTTCCAGACTCCTCAGCCCAAACAGAGAACATCCATCTTTACCCCAGCTTCACAGTTGAATTCTATGCCTGGGCCACTTCCGCAAAAACCCTCACAAATCTGAGTGGCATCACCACATGGCCATAGTGGAGCTCTGGTGGCCTGCTCCTTCTGGCTCTCGGGATTCTTTGTTCTTATATATGATGGTGGGCTGGGAAGTCAAACCTGTGAAGCTTCTCAGGTTCATGCTTTTCAAGAAAGAGTACTTGGGATAAAATTGGTTGGCTAGAATGAAAGGAAGTAGGGGATGATGTGGAGAAGGGAGGAGCTTTGGGCATATTTCATTTTTATTTTTGTACATTGCTAGGTATGCATTAAGCACTCATACAGAAAACAGATACTTAGTTATTGGTGGATATGGCATTTCAATATTCAACGTAACTGGTTCTTTTTCTTTCTTAGCCATCAGCTCATCTCAACCCAACATTCCCCATTCCCCTGTGGAAGGAATCGTTGCTTTATTTTGGCACTTTTGAAGTAATGGCAGACATTGTGAATGCAGAAGCAATGGCAGCGGAATGGAAAAGAATTATCAGCTAGTGAGATTTCTAGTGTGGGTGTTGAAAACTAATGAAATGCTGTATTATTCGGTGTTCTGCTCTAGAGAACTTTTGATATTCATCTTCTTTAGTTAAATTTGACTCTATTACTTATTATCATTGCAGAAATGTGAAGAATAAGAAGTTCAGAAGGCATTTGTGTTCAAATAGAGTGCAATTAAAAAGTCCCTGGCAAGCATTATAGCTCATAAACAAGAGAACTAGCAAGAAGAAAAATTCAAGAAGCAAAAGCTGAAGCAAGTTATAACCTGCCAGAGAGGAGAAAGGCAATAGAAAGTCAGAAAGGGAAAAAAAGGAACAGTTATGACCACTAATTAGCAAATGGAAAAAGATAATTAGCACCCCCCCGCCCAAAGGTTGAATTATGAAAAGCACTACTTCAGTTTCAACAAAGAAATTTCAGGCAGTGACAAGCTTTTAAACTTACAATGAGGATTGATGAATAGAAAATAATTGCTATCAGGATATTTCAGGGAACAAAGAAATAAATGAGTCCAAGATACAATTAAAAAAAAAAAACTAGTGGACTAAAAAAAATTTGCCAAAGTTAGACTATGTCACTGTACTCTCAAACCCTCTTGTGTTTTCTACAGCTATTCTGATTCTTTCATTCAGGATTGCCAGATCCCTCATAAATGTCTCTCCAGGAGACACTTGCTGTTGGGTCACTGCCATCTGTCAGAATCACATCCTCAAAAAGTACACAAACAGATCTCTTACGGATCTTCATTTTCAAGATGCTTCTGATTGGCTTCATCCATAGTGTGATGTTGTCTTGATTGAGGTTTGAGTAACTGTTAACAGTGAGCACTGAGGTGAGACTACAAAGCAGAGGAGTATCTTTTTTTAAAAAAAATTATTTCTTTGAGAGAGAGAGAGAGGGGGAGAGAGAGAGAGAGAGAGAGAAGAGGAGTGGGGGTGGGGTAGTGGAGCAGCAGAGGGAGAGGGAGAAGCAGACTCCTTGCTCAGCAGGGAGTAGGATGCAGGGCTTCATCCCAGGACCTTGAGATCATGACCCCAGCCAAAGGCAGACGCTTAACAGACTGAGCCACCCAGGTGCCCAGCAGAGGACTATCTTTAGACCAAAACTGGCTAAAGAAACATCAACAAGGTAAACTTGTTCCTACCAATAAAAATAGTTACCATTTCTTGAGTGCCTAGTATAGGCAAGCCCTCTGCACCTAACGTCCAGTTTCCTCCTCACAACAATATTATGAGGTTTGGATGATGACCCTTACTTTACAGATGAGGAAACCACAGGTCAAAGAGCTTCAGGAATTTCTGCAACATCTCATGGCTGGTAAGTGGCAGACTTGACCCAAGGCCTTCCTCACCAAACCAGGTGCTCTTACACTGACACGATGTTATTATTGGTGAGACCCTTTGCAGCTGTAAGTGCTTTCACCTGAGAAATGACAGCTAGCCACATCTGATGACAGTTCGAAGCAGCTGCTGTGATAAGAGAGAAGAAAATAGCTGAATTTCAAATCAGGGGTTAGATTCTAGAGTCCGTGAATAAAGTGACAAGATGTAGCTCATAGACAAAATAAATTTTGAGTGGCTGCAATGGATTAAGCATGCTCTACCCTAAGTACATAAGCAACTGTCTAAGAACTCTGAAGAGTAAATACCAGTAGGTATATCAGGGCCAAAAAGTAAAATCTGGAGGAGTGACTAATACAGGGATACATTTCTTTCTTTCTTCATTTTGGAATCCACCATACCTTCTGGTTTATACTTGAGAGCAGCCTGCATCCTGGACTTGTGCAGGAGATAAGGACTGAAAAAGCTCCAAGAAAACCCCTCACTTTGTGCTGGTAGGCCAGGAAGTAGGAGCTGCACAGGGCAGAGCATGGGGAAGAAATGCCCTGGCATTTTCTGTCTTGCTCACTCTCCCAATCCTACTCTGAGGCAGGCCCCCATCATGAAGCTGTCCTAGAGTGGCAGCAGAAGCTGTACGTGAACTCACCAAGACAGCTCAACCTCAGATCTAAAACACAGACATGTAAGTCTCTGAGAAAAAACCTTTCTCTCTGACCAGCAAGCCCTGTGGTCTTGTACTGCTGTGTCCTTGAGGCGGACTCAGTCATAGGAAGTGTGTCACAGTGTAGAGAGGATGAACATCCAGGTTCCTAGCTAGAAGACCAGGAAAGTGATCCCTTGTTGATAGAGAGTGTGGGTGAAGGAAATTGAGCAAAGAGATGCTCTAAATCTGTGTGTAAATTCCTGGACCCATCATTGAGTTGACGTGCATGAAACTGACTTGAAGCAGCAAAGCAAAGGTTTGAGAAACCAAACTACAACATAGATCACCTCTCAGGTCCCAGAGCTAGGAAGTGCTCACATGGGGGCAGACTCGAATAGTACAGCAAAGGCTTTGAAAACTAAACTGACACGGAAGCCACAGTACACAAAAGAGCATCAGGAGTTATCCTCTGAATCTCCTCAGATTGATTGCTGGAACAAAAATACTGGTATTTCCAGAGGATTTAAACAGGACCCAGAGACTCAAAACAAAACTTTCAAAATGCCCAGGATATTATCTGATATTACTCCACATACAAAGAACCAGGGAAAATCTCAACTACTTTCATGGGAAGATAATCAAGAGTCCAATCCCAAAATGACACAGATGTTGGAGATATCAGGCAAAGACTTTAAAGCAATTATTTTATGTGCACTTTATGAAGTAAGGGCAAACACTCTTGAAATGAAGGCAAGATTAATATTTTCACAAACAGAGATGTCTGGGTGGCTTAGTGGTTGAGCGTCTGCCTTCGGCTCAGGGAGTGATCCTGGGGTCCTGGGATCAAGTCTCACATTGGGCTCCTGCATGGAGCCTGCTTCTCCCTCTGCCTGTGTCTCTGCCTCTCTCTCTGTGCCTCTCATGAATAAATAAATTACTTTAGAAAAAAATAAAATGAAATTTTCACCAAATAAAAGCTATAAGAAAGAATTAAAGGAATATTTTAGAATTCAAATCTTGCCATCACTGAAATAAAAAGCCCCACAGAATGCAATGGTTCAATAGCAAAATGGAGATAACTCAGTCAAAGAACTTGAAAACAGATACATAGAAATTAGCCACAGAGAATTTAAAAATATTTTGAACATACCAAAATCTATGGGATGCCACTAAGGCAGTGCTCATGGAAAAATTTAAAACATTAAATAAAAATATGAAATTTAAAACATTAAGACATATTAATAAGGAAGAAAGGTCTCAGATAAAAATATATTACACCTCAAGAAGCTAGAAAAAGAACATTAAATTAAATCCAGAGCAAGCAGAAGAAAGGAAACAATAAACAATAGAAATCAATGAAATTAAAAACAGAAGAACAAGAGAGGAAATCAATGAGATCAAAAGCTGGTTCTTTGAAAAGATGCATAAAATCTGTACTGAGCTGAGAGAGAGAAGACATGAATTACCAATATAAAAAAACAAAAGAGGGTGTATCATGATAGACCCCAGTGACACACTGAAAATACAACAAGAGAACAGTATAAACAATTCTATGCCTATGAATTCAATAACTTTGATGAAAAGGATCAATTCTTTGAGAAGACACAGATTACCAAAATTTATACAGAAGAAATAGATGACCTGAGTAGTTTTATATATATTTAAAAAATGAATTTCATAGTTAAGAACCTCCTAACAAGGAAAACTTCAAGCCTAGATTACTTTACTGGTGAATTATTCCAAATATTTAAGGAAGGTATCATATCAATTCCACATGGTCTCTATTCATTCTATGAGGCCAGCATAACGTGCATGCAGAATGAGGGAAGCCAAAAAGGAGAAAAAGGAGGAGGAGCCTACAGCTTAATACCCCTTATGAACACAGGCACAGAAATTCCTAAAAAACTATGAATGGAAAAAAAAAAAAAACTATGAATGGTTCAAATCCAGCTATAAATACAAAATATAATGTATCACTACCAAAGCGGAGTGGGGGGAGTTGTTTATTCTGGAAATGCAAGGCTGGTTCAACCTTCTAAAACGAATCAGCCTAGCTCACCATCTTATATTGATAGACTGAAGAAGAAAAAGCATGAGATCATTTCAACAGACTCAAAAAAGTGGGCAAAATTAAACATTCAGCATACATTCTGACAAAAACCCAAGCTGATAAAAGGTCCAAAATAAGTCCTTACTTAATGAAAGATTGAATGCTTTCCCTTTAGGATTGGGAACAAAATAAGGCTGTCTGTATTCACGATTTCTGTTCAACATCATACTGGACACTCTAGTCAGTGAAATAAAGCAAGAAAAAGAGATAAAGACATATTGACTGGAAATAAAGAAATAAAACTTCTTTTGTTCACAGGCAACATGATTATCTACATAGAAAATCCCAAGAATTCTACAAAAAGCTCCTAGAACTAATTAGTGAGTTTAGCATGGTTGCAAGGTACATTATCAACATATAAAATCAATGGAATGCTCTTTGTACTTCTCTCCCTACCACTTTGAACAATTGGAAACAAAAATTTTACAAAACTATCATTTTCAATTGTTGCTCCAAAATGAAGCGCTTAGGCATAAATCCAATGAAATATAGACAGGTTGTGTGTGCTGAAGACTACAAAATGCTGATGAAAGAGACCAAAGACCTAGATCAATGGAGAGATATATCATGTCCATGGATTGGAAGATTCAGTATTGTTAAGATGTTAATTGTCATCAAATTGATCTACAGATCTATTGCAATCTCGATCAAAATTACTTCAGATTTTCTTATAATATCAAAATCTGATTCTAAAATTTATACAGAATACAAAGTAACTAAAAAAACTCAAATAATTTTTAAAAAGAAGAAAAAAGTTGGGGGACTCAAACCACCTGATTTTAAGACTTCCTGTAAAGTTACAGTAATGAAGAGAATGTGTCTGCTGGAAGAACAGACACAGAGTAGAGTCAAGAAATAGACCCACACTAATATATAGGATAGGATTGATAGGATTTTTGACAAAGGTGTAAAGTCAATTCAATAGAGATTGCTTTTTCTGTAACTGATGCTTGAAAAATTGCACAATCATACATAAAACAATGAATCATGACCTATGCTTCACACTTAATACCAAAATTATCGACATGAGTTTTAGACCTAAATGCAAAATGTAAGATGGTGAAACTTTTAGAAAAAAGTATAGGAGGAAATGTTCATGATGCTGATTTAAGGCACAGAGTTCTTAGATGTGCCATGAAAAGCACAATCTGTAAATGAAAAAGATGATAAGTTGGACTTAATCAACATTCCAAACTTTGGCTCTGCAAAAGAAATCGTTGGAAAATGAAAAAAACAAGACTGGGAGAAACATTTGCAAATCAAATATCTAACAAAGGACTTGTATCTGAAAATAGCCTCTCAAAAATGAAAAGTAAGACAACAAACAACCCAATTTAAAAAAATGAGCGAAAGCACATTCACTTTACCGAAAAAGATACATGGATGGCAAGTAAACATACGAAAAGACGCTCAACATCATTAGTCATTAGGAAATGCACGTGCGATACCGTGGGATACTTATTAAAATGGGTGACATAAGAACAAACTGAGAATAGCAGTTGCTGGCAAGGGTAGAGCAATTGGAACTCTCAAGCATTGCTGGTGGGAATGCAAACTGGTAGAGCCACTTTAGAAAATCGTTTGGCAGTTCTTTATAAATTTAAATATATACCTACCATATGACCCAGCAATGGGAAGTGAAAAGTTATTTTCACACAAGAACATGGAGGCAAATGTTCATCGCAGCATTGTTCATAATCACCCAAAACTAGAAGCACCCCATTATCCTTTAGCTGGCAAATGAATAAACACAATACAGTGCACCCATGCAATGGACTATTACTTGGCAATAAAAAGGAATGAACTATTGCTACTTGCAGTGGCAGAGATGACTCTCAAAAGCATTATCTACATGAAAGAAGTCAGGCTCAGAGCATTATCTACAGTCTGATTCCATCCACTTGAGGTTCTAGAAAAGGTAATACTTTTCCATGGATGGAAAACAGCTCAGTGGGTTAGAGGTGGGAGAGATTTGACCGCAGAGCAGCAGCAGCAGCAGCAGCAGGGTTGGAGGGGATCTCCTTGGAGTGAGGGAACTGGTAATCTGCATCCTGGTTGTGGACGTGGTTTCATGAATCTCTGCGTTTTTCAAAACTTAACATTAGAAAGTTAATTTTACTTTATTTAAGTTAGAAATAATTCTGAAAGTTATTTGTGTAAATTCTTTAAGTAAAGTCCTTTAGGTTTAGGATCAGAAACATTGACTGCAATCCCTGGGACACTCTGATAGAAATAAATAGAGCAGAGAAGCCTATGATGTTTTAAGGGGTCTCTGCCTCCGTAGGATCTCCAAGACTGGCTTATGACAATCAAACCCCTAAATCATCCCCAAGCCAACTCTGTATTTTACCACAGCTGGAAAATTCCAGCCACATCCCTAAATTCCTCATCTTTAACTTTCTAGTTCAAGGACCTGAAGCACAAGGACCCATCTGCATTTTCCATTAAGTGGCAATGCCAAGGACCAAAGAAAATAAGAAAGTAAGTAAGTAAGCAAATAAATAAATAGGGCAACACCTGGGGTTGGAGGAATATAAAATAGACGCAAGCACACTTTGTTTCTGGGGAGTGTGTGCCAAGCTGAAGCCTTTACACCAGGTGGTAAGCTGGGATCAGGACAACGTCTTCATCTTGCTTGGCATTTCCAAGTTTTCTCATGGCAAATTTTTACTGCATTTAGCAGATCACCATTGGAACCAGGTTTATGCAGCAGAAACATCTTCAATCAGTTTAGGATTTGGAAGGCAGAAATAATCTTTTTTTTTTTTTTTTCTGTTAAAGAGGAAGAGCTATCTGCGGTTGATGCTCACGGCTATTCTCTTCGCAGTTCTCTTATTTTATGAATTTTAAATCTATTACTTAGTGATCGTGCAGTATAGCTGGCCTGAGGTGAAAAAAGCCAGCTTTCGCAGAGAACAAGAGTTCTTGAACTTGTGCTAGCCCAGATCGTGTTTTGGGCTGATAGCCACTCATTTGGGAAGATAAGAAGTCATTAGGTGGGTGGATTATGAAGAAAACAGCAAATGGGGAGAACCTTCCAGAATGTTCTTGGTTGCCATGACCCGAAACCACCTTTACTGTGAGGGATGCTCAGGCGGTAGAGCTCCTTCTAGGCTGATGGCTGATGTGGGAAGATGTCAGATGTTCAGCCATCCACTTGATGTGAAGCTCAGTGCAGTTGTGGGCAACCATGACATTGGTTTCCTCTCTCAGATGAAGACATACGACGTAAGATGACTTGAGAACATTTTCAACTTTGAAAAGCTGTTTTCTCCTAAAGCAATACATTTGGCGACAGTGAATAGCACTGCGCTGGGAAGAAATGGTTGCAATTGCTCTGCTGTGGCAGCTGCACCTCTGGAAAGTTCTCTCAAGTGGAATGACTCCCACCAGCCGGAGGAACATTGCTTGGCTGGTGTAGAGATAAGCTTCCAGCTGCAGCCCAGGCCTCCGGCTACATTGTCTACTTTACCTAAGATGTGATGCTCAAATGTCATGGGGAAGATTCTACTCATTTCCAGAAAAAGGTGGTGTGCTTTCTTGAAGCTTCACAGAAGTCGCTGGGGTGGTTTGACCCCAAGCTGATGCAGAGTGGCCGAACCCATAAGGTCCACAGTCCTTGGTCTTTTGCTTGGAGGAACAGAAACTACCCTGGTCTCAGCTTGGGTGGCCGAACACTCATGACCATTCTGTCCCCAGGAGTGGATTCCACTTGAAGACATGGCCCTCATCATGTGCAGAGAGCGGCACTGCTCCGACGGTCCACCTGTTAGCTCACTTCACCTATTCCTTTCAGGTAACACTTCCTTGGAAAGCCTAAGTCCACATGAAAAGCAAGAATTCTGCACGGAGGAGTGAATGTCAAAGTCAGAGAAACTGAATTTCACGCAGACCATGTGTTAGGACCGATCGGATGTTGAGTGTGAATCCAGGGCATTTTCACGGCCCTCATACAAATCTTCAGTCATTGGCAAGAATTACTGCAATGCAGTTGATTGAATTGTTTTCATGCTATAAAAATGGAATGAGCGTTATACGACACTTCTCTTTCCTTGCTACATAATTTTAATTACAGTTATGTAATCAGCCGTTACAGCTGCACAATATACGAAAGTTACGAGCGCCATCACCTGTGTGCGCACACACTTTCTCTGGTGCGTTTGGCAATTCTGGATGTGCACAGGTGTTGCATTTTCTTCCATCCTTATATGCGGGAGATCTCAAACTCCTCACTATCACGCAGCTGCTCCCTTAATGAAAAATGCAGCTGCCGTGAGTAGGAGCGTGTTGGTTTGGTTGACTAGCTCTTCTTGGCTAAATTAATTGAATTAGATGTTTAAATAGAGGTAATTGTCTCTTCACCACACAGAAATGAGCAGATCTGCATCTAATGTCTTTCAATAAATATGAGACTAAAAAAAAAAAAAAAAAGGAGGAGATGGCCTTTGCTATTTCAGAAAAATTTCAATTGTATCTTGATAAGCTTAAGCCAAAGAAAATGTATTCTTTTGTATTTTGTAAGAGTCTGGTTTTTTTTTCTCCTTTAATTGAACTCCTAAATAGGCAGGTAAATTAGTACAAGGCTATCTTATGAGGAAAAATTACTGAGTAAGTATGCATTTTACAAAATAGAAATTCATTTTGGGGGGATAGTATATCTAGGTTTTTCGTGTCTACGTTTTACTTGGAAAGCGTGTAGGGAAGTGAAAATAATTTCCCATTTATATGTCTCAGTTGAGCTGAGATTTTTGTGAACAGTTAGGATTGAGAGAGGTGATCAGGTAATGCTAACAAGAAAAATATATATATACAGTGATTAGATCGACTGTCCATAAAATTTTCATCTTTCATTTCGCAGACAGGGAATGTCTAAATTGAACAAAGGAAATTATAAGGGATTACAAATCTTTTTTATTTATTTTTTATTTACTTTTTATTTTTGGGGGGGATTACAAATCTTAATTGATAAGTCAGATTTAAAATATGAAAGATTAAAAGCGGTCCAGATGTTAGAAAAAGAAAAGAAATTTGAAATTTATGCAAGTTGTCTAATACGACAGCAATGTGCAGAATATGAACCCTCCCTGCTACAATAATTCTCCCCGTTCATATATTATGTGATATTATAACTTTCAGGATATCATTCAAGGGTGTGAAATCATTGTACACTTTGGCTTTATAAAATAAAAGTGTTCTAACATCGCTTCATTAAAAGACTGATCAAAACATCATGTCTTTACTATCTTAAACCAGGCACAAATATTCGCATCCTTTTTTTGCGCTGGTTGACTAATGGAAGCAAGGTTGATAACAGTTTAAACACTTTGAGATAATGGCTGGACTATTTACAATCAGGGAATCTGGAAAGTCTTTTTTTTAAATTTTCCTTGACATTTTGTTATGAAAATTTCTTAAAATATGGAAAATGTCAAAGAATTCTACAGTGATCGCCCACATCGCCACCATTTGGATTCTACAATTGACACCTTAGTATACGGCTGGATTTATCACACTTCTATCCATCCAGCTAATCCCCTACCCGTCCATCAATCCATTTTATTTTTTGATGCATTTCAAGGAAGTTGTAGGCATTAGCATGCTTCCTCTCAAGTACTTCAGAATGCATAACATCAACTAGAGCTGTGAAAATCTTTTAATAGCAAAAGACTTAAAGATCATATTGTCTGGAGAGGGAAATGATATCCTTGGATCCTTGAAAAGAAAAACAATAAAGCTACAATTTGGACACTTGGATGAATTTCAGTGTTTTATAGCTAAAGCTCAGAAAAATAGGGACGCCTGGGTGGCTCAGTGGTTGAGCATCTGCCTTCAGCTCAGGGCGTGATCCCGGGGTCCTGGGATCAAGTCCTGCATTGGGCTCCCCGAGTGGAGCCTGCTTCTCCCTCTGCCTATGTCTCCACCTCTCTCTCTGTGTCTCTCATGAATGAATAAATAAATAAAATCTTAAAAAAAAAGAGCTCAGAAAAATAAAGACAAACTGCTGACACAGTTTATTAATTTTTATGAAAGATTTTATTTCCTTATTTTAGAGAGGGACAGAGAGAGAAGGGGGCATGTGAGCATGGAGGATGGGGAGCAGAGGGAGAGAAAGTCTTTTTTTAAAAATACTTTATTTATTTATTTGAGAGAGAGAGAGAGAGAGAGAATGAGAACACAAGCCAGAGGAGAGGCAGGGGGAGAAGCAGATTCCTGGCCAAGTAGGGAGACCGATGTGGGGCTCAGTCCCAGGACTTTGGGATTATGACCTGAGCTGAAGGCAGATGGTTAACTGACTGAGCCACCCAGGTGCCCCTGGGAGAGAGAGAGAGACTTAAGCAGACCCCACTTTGAGTGTGGAGCCTGATGTGGGGCTTTGTCTCACACCTTGAGATCACGACCTGTGCCAAAACCAAGAGCCAAAACCAATTGTGCCCCTGATGACACAGTTCATGATTAAAAAAAAAAAAAAAAATCCTCTAAACTCCTAAACTTCCACCAGCAGGAAGAGAGCTTCCAAAGTTTTTCATCCCCCAACACAGGCATTTTCTCCAAAGCCCAGCTCTGATATGGCAGCTGTTGTACACACACACACTCTCTCTCTCTCTCTCTCTCTCACTTTCTTTCCTGTTAAATGTGCCAAATCCTGACAAAGCCAGGAGAACTAAAAGAGAGGTTCCTACCTGAAAAGGCAGAAAATCATTAACTGATGTGGCTGTTGTCTCAGCAATCTGGACAATCTACTAACCAGCCAATTAACTCCCAAGGAAGTGAGAGGCTGCTCCAGACCAGTTCTAGTAATTTCTAAAAATTCAAGTGCCAGAGAAAGTAGTGCCTTTCGCTCTTGCACTGTCCAGATGTAATGGAGATGTGGCCATTACATCTGGGCAGGAATTAGTTGATTTGGCCTCTCTGTATTCTAAACACACCAGGACCGTTCTGCATTTAGGCGAAAAGAATTAAAAGCTTTGAGAATGCCAAGAGGCAAATCACCTTGATGTCGGTTTTACTAATCTGGCGTCTGTCCTAACTGCATGCATGGAATTTTCTCAGTGGATTTAACATCCAATGAATTGCACAGAAATCTAATTTTCATTCCTAGACTTCCATTCGGTAGTGAGCTGTGACCACCTCCATCTACTGCGGAAGACGGTGTCATAGAACGGATGTTTATTGGGTTTTCTTTTTTGCTTCATTAAGCTCCCTTTAACCTATCATGACCAAACTATATGTAACTCAGAGAAGTGGCATCCATTTCGGTCCAGGAGGTAGTTCCACAGATTTCTGGGTGGAGGTTTAAAACAATAGAAGTAACATCCTCATAAAGTACCTGTGTGGTGGCTTAGGTGTTTAAGGAAAAAGTAGAAGATTGAGTGGAGAGAGATGTAGGGAGAAAGGGAAAAAAGAAAGACAAAAGAAAAGGAAAACTCATCTATGGATTTTGTGTTTATACACACACATTCTTCCCCAAAACTGAGGAGTTCTTCAGAAATGACCTTGAAAGAACCTATTTCTGGAAACTCATGGGCCAGGGTAATAGCAGTAGCCTGGTTCGGTACAAATAAAGTGGGTTGGGTACGGCTGGTGCAAGTCAGTCTACCACAGAGTGACGCTTAAGAAAACATGTTTGAAGCTTTACCCCACCACCTGCCTACGGGAAGACTTTGGGTGACATCACTTTGCCCAAACCCCTTACCTATGAAAAGAAGCTAATGATGGTGCCTCCCTCACAGAATCAGAGCGAAGTTTAAATTAAATCATCCATGTCCTTGGATGCCTGCTCAGTAGATGTTCTCCGCTTCTTCCTTCCTGATGGATCCCAGTTTTGTCTGAGGATGCGCAGGGCCCACAGGCTCAAGGTAGCTAAGCTCCATCTCCAGGCCCAGGAAGGCAAATGCCAATGCCTTCTCTCCTTTAGCTACAGGTGTACAGGGAGCGATTCGTTCTGCTGTAGCCTCTGTGTTGTGATGTTGGGAGCTATGGCAGCCCTTCTGGAGCTGTGAAGGGAATTAGCCGGGGACGAACGAACCCGCTGAGAGCAGCAGAGTTGAAAGGAGAGAAGAACCTGTGGATCCAATGAAGTCATTTAGCCACGAATCATCCAAACTGGAAGACGTTTTACCTCTGGACTGTAATCTGTGATAACAGTCTTGTCGTTTAAGCCATTTTAAATTGGCTTCTCTCTGTAACTTTGCAGCCGAAAGCACTCCAAGGGGACACCGCTGTGTAAAGCGTTTAGGGCACAGTAACTCTGCAGTTATAAAGCATAGCCGGTGGACTGTGCATCAGACTTAGGGGTGCAGTCAGTCTAGGGCCCAGCTCCTTGGCCTGAAACTGGTTTTGTTGGCCACTGCTGGTTACCGCTGTTGGTGTCAGTTCTCTCACCCTCACTCTTGACCTGGTCTGACGTTACCTCTACAGTCTCTCCTGCCTGTGTGCTTCCTTGCGGTGTCACTGTTGGACCTCATCCCCATCCCCCGGCCCAGAATTCTTCCCCTTACCTGCTATACTGAGAGTTCCTTCCAGAGCAGTCCTGCCCTCCCCCCAAGTCTGTGCCCTCTGCACCAGCTTTGCCTGCTCCAGTTATGTCTGAGCAAGACCAAAGGGTAGCATTACACTCTTGAACCACGCTCGGAATGTCTTTCTGAACTAAGCATGAGTATGGGGAGCTAGGCCCAGCCCCCACCCCCCTGTACTCAGAGGCTCTAGAACAATGGCTCTCAACTGGGGGGAAAGGAAGCCTACTTTGTCCATGAGGGGACACCCGGCACTGTCCAGAGACGTGTTGGTCGCTGGGGGATGCAACCCGTATCTAGTGGGTAGAGGCCAAGGAGACCGCTACACATCCTACAATACAGGGATCTGCGCTCCCCCACACAGACTCACCTGGTCTATAATAGCAATCGTGCTGAGAGACCCTGCTCTAAAAAAATGTGGAAATTTTAGGGGCACCTGAGTGGCTCAATGGTTGAGCATCTGCCTTTGGCTCAGGTCATGATCCCCAGGGTCCTGGGATCGAGTTCCACATCGGGTTCCCCGCAGGGAACCTGCTTCTCCCTCTGCCTGTGCCTCTGTCTCTCTCTCTGTGACTCCCATGAATAAATAAAATCTCTTTAAAAATGTGGAAAATTTGAAAAGGCATCACGTTCCAGGGCTTCCTTAGCTTTGCGGCATCCCCAGCCTCCGACCCCAGCAGCGTCGCCCCTACACCTTTCTGCTGAATTAGTCCTTTGTACTCTGTGCTGCACGGGCACAAGAGGAGGCCTCCTGCTCTCGGATGTTACTTATCTGCTGTGCTTCCTCTGGACCCTTCTGGTTTTTTAAAAAAAGGACTGCATGAATAATGAAAGCTTACTTTGGGGACAAGAGCTTTTGATCCTCAGATGGTTTCCTGTTTCCTGGAGAATTTTGCACACTTTTTCCTCCTCTCCGGCATAATTCTAAAACCATACAAGCCAGTCCTCGGTCAAAGTCTCTTTGTAATGTTAGTAGCTTGCAGCCTTAGGAAACTAGACCGTATCTTAGATTGATGCCACCCCTGTTAAGGTTCAAAATTACAGTCTGCCCTGCTCTTGTGGAAACCTCCCATCTTAACAGCAAGGGTGGCCTTTGTCCAGCATATCGGTGAAACTTTATTTTTGTAGAGTTTCCTTTCAAGATGGTAGGTTCTTGCACATTCTGGGGTCAAGGAGGGGAAAGTCCATTACTGATAGGAAAAGGAAACAGTGGATCAGATCTTTACGGGGTAACATGAAAGTCAGAACTGGTTCATTGAATTCTTTGGATTCACTCAGACCTTCAAGTTTATTAAGTGACCTCCAAGTCTTGAAACTTCTTAGCTATGAAAGGTGACAGGTCACTGTCCCCAAATCAGGAGAAATATCAGCCTGTGCCATCAAAGATTATGGGGCCACAGGGCCAGAAGGTCAAAATTGGAGACTTCGATTTTGTGTTCCAGAAAATGGGGAGCTACTTCTGTAACTACGACCTCAGACCCTACAGTGATTTCGAATTTCCCAAGGAGATTTCGCCCACCCCGTGATTTCGATTGCTGCTCATCACAGCGACCCTGTGTGGTCGGGACTTCAAGTATGATTACCCACACTGAGCCAAGGGAAGAAATGAGAACTACCAAGGTTACATGACTTACTTAAGAAGAAACCAATTTAAAATCACAATTACTCACTGAGAGATACGTGACTTTTGATCATAACCGAATGTTTCAGATCTTCCCCAGGACAGGCTAAGATTTAAGGCAATCTGGACAATATGTCCCTTTATCAGATAACAAGTCCTAATTTTTTTTATTCAGAATATATAGTCCCAGGAATGTTGACCTGGAGTGGCCAAGCAGGAATTTATTAATTTATCCTTCATTCATTTACTTAGCCATCACTGATTAATTTGGATGTGGGAGATGTGAAGTTTTGTCCTGGAGGCTGGAAGGAGGGGGACAATGAGAAATAAGATACAAAATGTGGCTTTGCCCGCTAGTTGCTTATGGCTTTCTAGAGGAGGCAGACAGGTAAGCCACCAGCAGTCACTTGGGCAGGAGGACTGGAAAGGGGAAGAAGCCACAGTTTTGGAATCAGGGTGGAAGGAGCAAGTCCTTCTGCCCGAGAGAGAACAAGTGAGATTTTGGCGGAAGAAGAGTTAGGTCGTACGCTGGGCCTTGAAAGAGCAAGATCCAGAAAAATCAGAGAAGATGTGTGACAGAGAAGGAAGGAATATTCACTTCAGACTCCTAACGTTCCCGGGTGAATCTTCAGCCAACGTTGGCTTCGGGGCTCTCAATTTATCATGGGACAGCATCTGAGGCCGTACACCTGCTGGCTTGTTAACACGAGGGGAAGCATTTTGTCTCTTTCCCTTCTAGGGAACGAATGTGCCATTTAGTTCAGGGCGCAGACCCGATGGAACTTCCACAAGGGCAAGGTACCTCATTTCTTCTCTCGGTTGACAAGATCAGTGCAAACCTCCGCCATGGCCTTCTCTGCATCTTCTCCTCACGCAACGTGGTCAAAGTAGATACTAATGGACACAGGCCTAGAGAGCTAGAGACGGAGGCGGTGTCGAGGGATGCGTATTTGTGCGCACGCATCACATTTTCCTATGCACTGGGCACTGTGACCCTGTCATTAGTCTTCAGGGATCTATGAGTTTGGTGGAGTTAAGGGAACTGAGATTCATTGAGGTAGAGTAATATGTTCAAAATCACACAGATAGGAGGTGAGAGCACAGGCTGGAGGGTGTCTGCTTTGCTCAGAACCCCCTGTGCTCTCTCTCTGCAATGCTCTACTGCCTTTGACTAGTTCGGGGAAAGAGAACATCCACGCTGTGAATGCAGAGACGATCCACATTGTTCCACAGAATCTGTTCTCCTTTCTTCCTTCTGGTGACAGACCCACCTCCCTCTCAATCTCATCACTTTCCGCAGAGCACCCGGCCTCCAGCTGTGGCTTCCATCTCGAAGCTTGCCTCGTTGCTAGGGGTGACCTCATGATTTGTGCCTTCCCAAAGAAGAGGAAGGGAGCCAAGGTGACTGGGAGCTATCTGGGCATCACACCCCGAGAGGGAGGTGATCTGCTCTCCACTTTTTTTTTTCTTCCCTCTCTCTGTGGCCTGGAACATGGGCACGGTGCTGGTGTCTTCCCTGGTGGAGCAGACCAGCATGGTGGACATGGCCTTAAGAAGGCCACGCGATTGCACAGGTGGATTAGAAAATAGGGCAGAAAGCTGCCTCTAAGGTGGAAAGCCACTCCCGGGGTGAAAGTGCCCAAGCTGAGCAAGGATCAAAACAAAATTATTAAGACTTCATCGAGGGCTAGAATGTGTGCTCTCCCAGTCTTGATGTCACAGACTGTAAATCGCTCAGTAATGGTTGTTGGTCCCTTGCTATTGGTCAAAACTGCACCTAGGTTGATGATCACCCTATGATCCCTGCCTCGAGCACTGACTTCTAATTCTGTCACAAACCCTGGGTGAATACTAATAAAAAAGAAAAAAAACCCACTGGTAAAGCCCTTCTGGGGGGTCTTGTCCACTGCTGACATTAGCCTCTCTCGTTATCATTTCTGCGTCCGCTCCCTTGTCGGACAAGGGAGAAGGTTTCAGGCTTGAACAGCTTGCAACACAGCATGTTAGAAAGAATGTGGGGGCTTGGACAATTTGGTGGAGCAGAGCTTGGACCACCCACCCGCCTCTGGGCAGTTGGTGAAAAAGAAACTTCTATTTGAGCCTCTGTAATTTTTTGGTCTTCTAAATTATTCTCTAATGAATGTAACTTCTATGAGGGAAGAGCACTATTCAGAATCTCTTAGGGTGTCACAGCTGTCCCATTCCAGATCTATAAAAAGGGCCAACCATGGTGGGTTGCCATTTAAGACCCCTTGACAAAGGCTTATTTGCCTTCTGGTCTGACCAGGCTTCATCCCATCACAGTGGGATCCCGAATGCCTCTGTTGCTCTCAGGGCACACAGCCTTCAGATATCAGGCCACACCGGACACACACCTAACGTCAAATAGTGGGAGACTGTAATCACTCTTGTTCTCAAACTGCTCATCTCCGAAGATGTCTGCTTTTCTATCACTGAGTGGAACGGCTCAGATCACCGTTATGTTGCCCTGAGGCCTCCTAGTCAAATGTGTAGAGAAGGAAGTGTGCCAAACAAAAGCAATCATTTTCATCCCCCATGCTCCTTAAGGACACACTGATTGTGTCATTGGTTGTCAGATCTCATGGACCTTGGCTCCTGAAGGGTGTCTGAGCAGACTTGATCCACTATCTGTTTGGACGAGGGCTTCTGAGTTTTGCTCTAAAGCCCTAATGATCCCCTGTAGCCCTCACTGGGACACAGCTGGAGTCACACTCGTGGAATGAGAGCAGTGAGACTGCTGCAGGAGCCCCAGGGCAAGGAGCTCGGGACGTACATGGAAAATGGAAAGTTCTCGAATGGCACTAATTGCTGATCTAGAAGACTATGAGCCATCCTAAATGAAGGTCAGACGAGTTGCTTAAGAGTGATTTGTTCTAAAAAAAAGTGTGGCTTGGTAGAGCTACTCTGTAATTAAAATCTAGCTCGCAAGTTCTAATCACCTAGGGCCTGCTACTTTGCTCTGCTTCTTGCCCAGACCATACCTCTGGCCCCGACTGACTAGCTGGGTGGTCTCCAGGAGTTCAGCTTGAATGGATCACAGCACATCTGTCATCTCTAGACAATTAGGAATTAAACCATGAAAGGAAAGATTCATAATCATTGGGACTTACAGACTTCTCTGATCAGCTGAGGAAACCTACAAAAAAAAAAAAAAAAAGGACATTTGCATATTATTTTGCATATCTTGTGGCTGTCCATAGAACACCATGGAACCCGTCCATGAATACCCAGATTCATAGCCCATGCACCTGCGGCTGGTTGGTAGTAGGACGTTTGCATAAAAGTATCATAATATTCAAGCCTGTTGGAAACTCCTTCAGGACAAGAGATATAATATGGTGACCTGGTACAGCCCTGTGTACTAGGTGTCGTATGAGATGTGTAGAGAACCAAGTGTCACAGGCTTGACTTTTCCATTTGATCTAAAGATCTCGAGTCAAAATACCTCATTTTTAGAAATACTTAGAAGTGAGGTGACAGAGAGAGTGAGGAAAATGGTAGGGACTCGGTGTCCAGGAATTCTTGATTCCATCCATATGTAAATCATTTAATAGCTTATAAATGATTTAGCAGCTGGTCACTGGCCCCAGAATAAATCTTTTAATAGGCAAGAAGCCTCGTTCTTTTTCACTGTTAGAAGATCCAGCCTAAAATCGATGTAATACTTTTGAGCTGCCTAATTTTGTTCACTAGCATAAGGATTCTTAGCTTGATTTCAATTTGAAAAAAACATCACCACTGTTTTCTTGCCTTCTGTGACAGAGACTGTTAGCTGTTCCCAAGATCCATTTCCTCTCCTTCCTCAGTAGACAACGCCAGGGTGCTGGCTGGACACATGACTGCCCAGCATACATATGCTATTTCCCAGCCACCTTTGCATCTGGGTGTGGTCATCTCACTAAATTCTGGGGAAGAGGTTGTAATCGATTCGTGTGCCAGGGATTGTCATTGAGTACTGGTTGGGGCGGGCGTCTCTTCTCTTCTTCCTTTCCTCCTTTCTGCTGGTTGGAATGTAGACTTGAGGAAGAGCCATCCTGGATTCCAAGGTCCTGATGCATGTCGGAGAGCCCTGAGTCCCTGCCAGGGTGGAGATGCCCAACTGGTCCTGAATTATTTCCGGCTCCTCAATACCACCCCCACACTTGGAAATTTGCTAGAAGGACTCTCAGCATTCAGCATATAGCTGTGCTCATGGCTAAGATTTATTACAGCCCTGTAGTATGGATACACAGCCTGGTCATAAGGGAAAAAACACACACATAGTCTGGAGGAATCCATTTGCAGGCTTCCTTGAGCTCTCTGCCTCCCATGAGGGGGTCACGTAGAGCTCACTCTTCCCTCAGCAGTGAAAATGCAGCAACATGTGTGTGATGTCTCTACAAAGGCAAGCTCGTTAGAGACTCAGTGCCCAGTTGGGAAGTGGTCATGTTAGGCATCCCCTGCCTAGCACAGACCAAAATTCCAACTTCTCACAAGGAAAGTAAACAGATAGTCGAGGCCCAGTGTTTAGTGGTATAAGATCCTTGATCTCAATTGAAAAAAAAAAAAATCCCCCAGTATTTTCTTGTATTCTGTGGCAGAGATTGCTATTTTTCCCCCAATATATGCTCATTGTTGACTTGGGACACTCAAGAGCCAAATTTCCAGATGCCAGCTAAAGGGCTGACCTTGCCAACAGGCCTGTCTAAGGAGAGCAGTTTCAGACTTGCTACTTTAACTCTTCTGCACCAGAGTGATCTACATTTAGAGAGAAATAAACTTCCCACTGGTTTAAGCCAATGGTCTTTTGGGTTTTCCGTCTCTTGTAGCCAAATCTAATTCTAGTACCCTTCCTACTTCGTGTACTTGAAACTTAGGTAGAACTAAACCTTGCTGTCCAGTTTAACAGTGGAAGTGGATACTGCAGGCTGATTGAGATACACTCACTTAAGAACACACATTTTCAGGGGCTCCTGACTCTTGATTTCAGCTCGGGTCATGATCTCAGGGTTGTGAGATCGAGCCCATATTGGGCTCAGTACTGGACATAGAGCCTGCTTAAGATTTTCTCTCTCGCTCTCCTTCTGCCTCTCTCCCCACTCATTCATGTGCTCTCAAAAAAAAAAAAACAAAACAAAAAACCCCCCAGAACATGTTTTCATAACCCCAAATTCTGCTGGACCGCAGGCAGCATCAGTCCTCCAGGTTCATTTGTAAACCGACTGCACAAATCAGCTCATGAAATAAAGCCAAGTTTAGTCTAACATGCAGTTGGAGAGACCAGATTCCAGTTGAGAACCTGCAACTTGCTTCTTACTTCTAGGGACCCTATAGCGGAACAGGGCAATGACCAAGTGCAGGGAATGACTTGGGGATGACATTGCTCTGGCTTATTGTAGACCTGATTAATCACAGAGCCTCTTTACATTTCAGCTTCACGATGATCGTTCACACTGAGAAACACTGCACTCTTTAGATTTTTCTACTGAATTTACTCTCTAGAGGTTTGGGGTTTTAAAAAACTTTTTTTAAATTGCTTGCTTTTTGGAATGGGAGGGACTCTAACTCTTCTTCATTTTACAGAGGTAAAATGTAACACGTCTCGTAAGACCCAGCAAGTTAGCAAAAGTAGAAATAGAAATCTGTCATCTTGATCCCCATCCACATACCACCCTGAATAATCAACCTTCTAATATCATCTGCTCATTCAGAAAACTGGGAACTCTCGATCCTCTATGAAAACAGATCTGGGCACACAGACAGTCCCCAAAAGATTGACTCACTGACCGACTATAATGTCACTGACTCACTCTCCAGCTGTGTGGTGCTTTCTGAGGCCGGAAGAAAAGTTTTCTAGTAGAGGCGTGTGGATAAACAGAAGGCACATCACTCTATGACATTACATTTGCTTCTTGGGGTATTTTAAATGGTGTTTGTGGGAGAGTAAAAATTATCCTGGAACGCAGGAAGCAGCTCAGTACCTCTGTGCTGATTATAACCACAGGACTTCCCTTCGAGTCAGCTTCAAGATGCTTCTCTGGCAACTTCCTTTGAGGTACTTCCAAGATACGTGTTATTAACATTTAAGCCACTAATTAATTTGCATGCACACCAAACAATACTGCAGTTTTCACACGCTTGTGTGAGCACTGGGTAAATGCTACTTGGGGAGGCTAATATCTATTCATCAAACTAAGAGACGTTGCCCAGTTGCTGAATAACAACCCCTTTTAAAGAAAAGTATATACCGAATGTGAAAACCGTGGTCTTAAAATCAAATGACTCAGAGGGTTTTCTGGATATTATTTGGAACCAGGACTGGCTGTTTGCTTTTGCTCACTTATTTGAGATGTCTGTGGGCTGACCAGAGTCTCAGGCAGCTTAATAACTAGGTGCAGAAAAACCATCAAATTGCTGAGGGCTGCTCTTTGTCACCTGATGGTCATGCTGAGCAAAGCGTGGAAGTCCCTATGAGCACAATCAAAGAGGAGAAGAAACACGCACGTGTGCACACACACACACACACACACACACACATCCTGAAACACCAAAGAGATCATTCCCTTGGCCTGGGAGCAGTGGGATGGCGGGAAAGGCAGGGACTTGGGATGAACCGTCAACTAGCCGTTCACCAGACTGGAGGGAGGGCACTGCTAGCATAACTGGTAGGGCTGTTGTGAGGATAGAAATGAGAATATTTATGCAAACATCTGTGGAGTTTTGGGGAGATGCTAAGAGGTCTGTCTCACTCCTTCCATCCTCTTCCCAGAGGGAAAAAAAAATGTTCTTAGTGCTGAAGACATGATTAGATTCTTAAGAGTGTAAGAAACCAGCTCCATAAATTGGGAGGCATATGTCAAGGTTCTGTGTGTTGTTTTTTTTTTCCTTCCCAAATAGAAAAGAAATACACACTTCTACATTTCCACAGACGATGACACCCCAGCCACTCCACCGCTTCGCAGATGGCGTTCCACGAGCCTGCCAGCGACAATGTGTTTGCTCATATGGGCATTTTCCAAAGCTTGTTGGTACCAAAGTTCTTTTTCTCTTTCAGTTTTTGACTTCTTGACCATGAAGTACTCACATGGTTATGTATGGCTTCTTTCTTCCTATTGGTGCTGATTTTCCTTTTTTTCTTTTTCTTTCTTTTTTTTTTAAAGACTGAAAGTGAAGGTATTTTTACACACCATCCCTCGGTGGCTTTGCCATGTGAACAGACCCTGCCTGTTTGTCTCCGTCCCTTCTTCTTCTCCTCCATCTCTCACGAGTCCTGTTTTCCTGAGAAAGAGGAGTCCCCGGTGTTCCAGGCATACAGAGATAATTTTTCCCTAGAACAGTGTTTCATGGCTGTGGGATATGATTATAGGTGATTTTAGGTGACACACAGATGCAGCATTTAATGGCATTTTATCACATTCTGAGAAAACCATTTTCTTTTCAATTCTCCTTTAGTCCTTTTGATTCCATGAAGGAGAGAGTCTCGGGGTTGCACAATTATGCTTGAACATTTCTCTAGCATTTCAGTCTTCATTTGTAACAGGGGAAGAGCAGATCATTAAGAATTTAATTACAGAGGAGCTTTTTTTTTTTTTTTTTGCAGTTTTCAATTCTGCTAACATTTTTAATTTATGACAAATGATATATTCTTTTCATTTGTAAAAATGAACAGTTGGGTTTCCTTTTCAAAATCAATTTCTCATTAATAGTGATAAATAAAATCTTAACAAAATAATATTCCTTGAATTTGAAAGGTGAGTGATTGAAAGGAGCAAACAATAGTTCAGGGAAGACTTGAATATGTCAAAACAGTGATGGCGGCACTTGCATGACTTGACCATTTGTTTGGGACCATCGAGAGAAGCTAAACACGTAGAGAGGGTGGAGTAGGTGCTGCTCAGAATGTATTGATTCTCTCTCAAGAAACATAAAGGCCACTTTCCCTTCTTCTTCTTCCACTGATACCCCCTAGCATCATCACTGCCACCATCACCTCTATGACTTGTCACCAGTGGTCATGCACGCCAGCGGTCACCAGTGGTCATGCACGCCAGCGTCTCCCCACCCTCCTCCTCGGGTTCCAAATGACAACCTGAATTCTGAAAAGAGAAAATATTTCAGTTAGGATGATTTTACATTTTGATATGAAAAAATACAAAGAATAGAGAATAGCATCCACTTACCACAGTGAGCTCCAAAACTACCAAGTACCTCAGCAGCTACAGGGAGAAAATGTTCTTAACTTAAAATATTATGACCCCAGACAGGAGTCCATTGAAAAGGTCACTATTTTTTGTTTTTTAAGAGAAAGAGAGAAAGTGAATGTGTGTGTGCAAATGGGGTGTGGGATGGGAGGTGAGGGGCAGGGGGAAAGAGAGAGAATCTTAAGCAGTTTCATGCTCAATGCCAACCTAACCTGGGGCTTGATCTAAGGACCTTGCGATCATGACCTGAGCTAGAGTCAGGAGTAGGTCTCTCTCTCTCTTTCTCTTTTTATTTATTTTTCATGAGAGACACAGAGAGAGAGGCAGAGACACAGGCAGAAGGAGAAGCAGGCTCCCTGCGGGGAGCCCAACATAGGACTCGATCCCAAGACCCCAGGATCACGACCTGAGCCAAAGCCAGACACTTAACCACTGAGCCACCCAGGTGCCCTGAAAAGGTCAGAATTTTTAAATGTGGTAATTATGGCATCAATTATCTTTTGCTACAACAATGTGGGGTTGCTAACTCACAGCCACACAAAATCAGGGTGGCATTTAACAACAGGTGTTCACGGTTCACATATGTGGGGTGGTCAGGTAGGGCCTCTGCTGATCCTGGCTGGGCTCACTGCACGTCAGGATGTTGGCTGGCTGTTCATGCCCTAGGCCGGCTCTGCTGGGGCAACCTTCACTCTGTTACCCGGCCCCTTGTTCACTAGCAGGTAACCTGGATAGTTTCTTGTGATAATAGTTGTTCGAGATCCTGCTTGTGTTGTGTTTGTCATCATCCCACTGGTCTAAAGAAGTCATATGGCTGGGCCTAGAGGTGGAGCAGGGGGGCATGGTAAAGTCCCCTGGCAAAGGGCGTGGATACAGGGGGGATAGTGAACTGGGGCCATTTTGCAATCTACCAAAGTCTTAAAGCCACTCCTGGAAAGGATTTCAAACAGTTTTTTTTTTTTTTTTTTAAATTAAAGCCACGTTGGAATAAATACATTCCTTAAAAAATACCAGCAATATGGTAAGATATACCAAGGGTACATCTTACACTGTAACGATCTTACTCATTATACCTAATTGTGTTTCTTCAACAAAACTGAGGCTGATCTGATTTTTTTTAACAGTCAATATGTTTTATTGTGAACATTTTTGTATGCCATTATATGTTTCTTTAAATGCACAATTTTTAATAGTGCCAAAGTACGTAGTTACAGATGTTCCGTGATTTATTTAACCAACCCCTTATTATCAGATATTTTTGCTGTCTCCATTTCTTTTTTTCATGGACACAGCTGATGATGACCTTATTTCCTTTTCTACGCAGAAAGCAAAGAGAGACAGAGCTGCAGCAAGATGACATGACTTTGCTCTTTCAGAAACCAAGAGAGATGTTTATTGCCAAAGTCTCCCGAAAGCTAAGCTGATGACTGGCTGGCTTTCAGCTTCCAGCCTGACCCTGGTAACCTCAGGCAGCAGGTCACTCACATGAGGAAGTGATAGCCCCTAGCCCCGACCATCTGAGCACCAGCGGAGATTGGAAACATGACCTGGCGCTGCTTGGGAGAAGTCACTTATTTTTGTTTGGTGGGAAGCCGGGGCAAGGGTGGTGAGAAGACATCGCCCTAAATATGATATAATCCAGCTGTCCAAATACGTACAACTCAGTTCAGCCAGTCATCCATTCCCCCAAACCCAGATGTTTGCCATCACACAAGCTCAGATTTTCTTTCCTAACATCCAACATAACTTGTACTAATCATATTTGTCAAAGAGCTGCATTTGCTTTTAATTAGAAGACATCTATCTGGATTCCCTGGGTTCCCTTTGCTTCAGCTCAGAGACACAGCCTACATTATTAATAAGCTTTAAACTGTAACTACCCTTGCCTAGCGACAAATCACTGAGGCTTTCCTTCCACCCCTGAGTTCAAATATAAGAATATCAGTATTACCCTAACACTGACTATTTGCTGATTTCTAGTATTTGGTAGCCTACTGATAATTTTGTTCCACCTGCGTGTTCTCCAACCACTAGCTCTCATGATGGCCGTGGGCTCTTCATATCTTCATGCCTTTGTGTTCAAAAGTCTCCAACAATCATGTTTGCTGGTTAGACCTACTTCAAAGTCTGGTCAGATGTGTGATCTTGCTTTGGTCAGTAACAATGCTTCTGAGCCTTAATTTCCTTAACTGAGAATTAGAGGAGAATAAAATGGTGTTGGGAGGATTAAAAGTCACGAAATATTTCAAACAGCCAGCAGAGTGCCTAGTATACAGCATGTACGCTAAGACTTCCCCTCCTACCACCCCTTGAAATAACTCCAACTAGGAAGCGCCTGGGTGGCTCAGTCAGTTGAACCTCTGACTCTTGATTTCGGCTCAGGTCATGATCTCAGAGTCCTGAGATGAACTCTGCCTCTGGCTCCTAGCTCAGGGCATGGTCTGCTTAAGATGATCTTCCTCTACCCCTCCTACCACTCATGTGTTGGCTCTCTGTCTCCCTCTCAAATATATAAAATAAATCTAAACAAACACCAAAAAAACAACCTTTAGCTAGGAGTCTGACTTTCTAAGTGCCTATCCAGCCCTACTTCTGGGGACTGAGAAAGATTTTCAATGAGATTAGTTTTTAAGCTTTAGTCCTTCTGTCTAAGAGAGAGTGAGCCAAGAAAGTAAGAGGAAAAACCCTCTATGAACATTCTGGATCTGCTGGAAGTAGGTGAGGGTTATTCTAGAATGGGTTCCTTTCTTGTACGATATGTTTCTAGATCAGTTTTTGATCTGTTGCTTTGCTTATGAAGAGCATCTTCTGCTGATTGTATTTCTCAAGTATATTGATAGTAGATACCAGGGGAGCATTCATGACTTTGGGAAGATATGCCTATTATTAAAAATAAAGACATCGATGATATGATTAATCCTTTTTATTTTCACTGACTTGTTTATCAGGAGTTTCTTTTCAAAAAGTGACTCATTCTTTTTAAAAACTTTTAAAAAGATTTTATTTATTTATTTGAGAGGAAGAGAGAGCACAAGCAAGGGGAGCTGCAGGCAGGTGGAGAGGGAGAAGCAGGCTCCCTGCTGAGCAGGGAACCCGACATGGGGCTCCATCCCAGGACCCTGGGATCATGATCTGAGCTGAAGGCAGATGCCTAACCGACTGAGCCACCCTGGTGCCCCGAAGGTGACTCATTCTTAATGAGAAGACAAAATCCCGATTCTGAGTGTATGAATCTAAGCCAAGCCCAAGAATGTTGCAAAAGTATTGAGATGGGTGCTCTTGAGGCCCTGCTGGGTCAACAGATAGCCTGTCCTCCTCTCTGTCCATCAGTCTCTCCCTGCCTGTCCGCTGCTCTGCCTTCCCTTTCTCCTCCCTCTCCCATCTCTTTTTGAATTCTCTGCTGTGGTCTCATCTGCTACCTTGTCATGGCTCCTGGCTTTCCCTCACCATTAACATCTTGCCTGGTTTACACTCACCTCCTTGCTTTAGCTTCTGATCTTTTCATCCAGACTGAGTCAAATTTAAGCCAGCTGCAGGTTGAGGCATAAAATAAACATTTATGGTTGGCATCTGAGACGTCCAGCATGATTCTTCTTGTAAATAGAATGAAGGTTACAGAAACAGTTAACATTTTTGCCCACAGACACCAGGTATCCTGCTAACTGCCTTCCATGTACCCTATGGGCGCAATGTTTGCATTGACCCAGAATTCATTAATGGAAGCCCTAACCTCTTCCTGTGTGGCTATATTTGGAGATGGGGCCTCTAAGGAAGTAATTAAGGTTAAGTGAGGTCACAACAGTGAGGTCCTGATCCAATAGGACTCGTGTCCTTGTTAGAAGAGATACCAGAGAGCCTTAGCACGCTCACTCCCTCCCCTAACAACCACATACACAGAGGGAAGTCCTAATGAGCACCCAGCAAGAGGTGCACCCATCTGCAACTCCAGCAGAGAGTTCTTATCAAACTCGGGCATCTTAATCCTGGGCTTCCAGTCTTCAGAAATGGGAGAAAATGCTCCCAAATACTCAGTTATTATGTGGCGGAGATTAGAACTTGAACCCAGGTGACCTAACTCTAGAATTCAAGTTCCACATATTTGCTTCAGCCTGATACCATCAAACCAACAAACACACCCTCCTTAAATTATGGAGAAAATAAGCATCTTTGAAAGCATGCAAATAGTGAAAGTAATTTTGAAAAAAAACCTGTTTTCAGTTCAAAAGTATTGATTTGACCTAAGACACCACAACTTAGCCAAAATGTATGAATTAGTAGTAAATTAAAATTTACTTATGGAAATTCTGTTTAATTTAAAAGCTCTTTGATTTGCATTACTGCATTTCATATTTACTACTTTTCGACTTAGCAATTTTTAAAATTCCATTTATTGCTTTTAAGCCTTAAATCACTCTGCTATGGAGCCACAGCAGAAAAGACATGGTGTGTGTGTGTGGGGGGGAGGTGGGGGGTGCCTGGATGACTCAGTTGGTTAAGCATCCCGACTCTTGATTTCGACTCGGGCCATGATCTCAGGGTTGTGAGACCGAGCCCAACATTCAGCTCTGTACTCAGCACAGTTTCTGCTTGTGTCTCTCCCTCTGCCCCCCACCCCTACCCCTGCTCGCACACACATGCGCTCCCCCCCACCTCAAATCAACCAATCAATCAAATCTTTAGAAAGAAAAGAAAGAAAGAAAGAAAGAGAAGACTTGGTCCCTGCTTTGGAGGAGATCAGTCATAGTGGAGAAAGTGACATTCAGAGCTAGAACATTCCCTGACACATTTACTCAATAAATATTTTTGAGACCCTACTATGGGCTAGGTACCATTGAGAGCTGACTAGGAGTTTCCCAGGTGGGTAAAATACATGTACACATGTGTGTGTATGTGAATCTGTATGATGGTGGAAGTGGTGGGTGAAGAAGCCATTCAGGAGAGGAGAAACTATATGAAAAATTCCAGATGGGTGAACAGATTAAATACGAATTTATTTGTATGGAGACATCTGCATGGCTCAGTTGGTTAAGTGGCTGCCTTTGGCTCAGGTCCTGGGATCGAGAGCCCCAAGTCAGTCTCTCTGCTCAGCGGGGAGTCTGCTTCTACCTCTCTCTCTGCTCCTCCACCCCTGCTGGTGCACACACACACTCTTTCTCAAATAAATAAGCAAAATCCTAAAAAAAAAAAAAAAAGAATTTGTCTGTATGAGTTTGTGTGGATGTGTGCGTGTGGATGTGTGTGTGTGAGTGTGAGTGTGGATGTGTGTAAATGTATGTGGATGTGTGTATGAGTTTGTATGTGTGTATATGTGTATGTGTGGTAGTGGAGGTAGGTAGGGGGGACATTCAAGAGAGGAAAGAATTTCTGAACAGATTGAACAAAATCAGTTTCTGCTTTCTTCTTCTTCTTGATCTTCTTCCTCCTCCTCCTCCTCCGCCTCCTCCTCCTCCTCCTCCTTCTTCTTCTTCTTCTTCTTCTTCTTCTTCTTCTTCTTCTTCTTCTTCTTCTTCTTCTTCGCATACTCCTCCTGTAAGAACCAATGTTTTGTAGCATGTATGGGCTGCACTTGTAACTGAAAGACCCTGATTACTAAAAAAATTATTTTGGGCTGTGCCTTTAAACTTAACCAAGGCTTGTTTCATGAGAGAGGAGATGCCCAAGAGCTCAGCTTCCCTCCTCATGGCTGCTTGCAAAAGGAAGATGCTGAGCCAGGTGCCTGGTGCCAGCCTAGAGTGAGGAGCATCACAAATATTTATCGAAGCAATGTGAGTATATGGTTTTATAAAAATTATATGCAAAGACTTAGAACTTAAAGCAACAGTCCCCTGGTCAACATCTTCCTGAGATCAGCTCTCCAGAGATGACAACTTATAATTGATTTAGTAGTTTCTATTTTTAATTCTTCTAATGGGTCCTCCATGTCACTAAGTATATGACTATATGACTCCAATTTTAGAAATTATGTATTAATTTCCCCCTGATATAGATAAGGGATTAGTCCACATGAAACAGTTTTCCAAACAGTTTCAATCCACTTTCTAGTGCTAACACTGAAAATTTAAACAAAATATTTACATCATTGTTTCTTGAATTATCCAATACAAAGATTGTCTCTTGAGACCCCTCTTTATAGGAGGAAAATATTAGTTTTCAGCCTTCTATATCTGTGTCTTTTTGATTTTGTACTCCTTCATTTTGCCAGACAACATCCTCCAATAGCTTTTGACAAAAGGTATGAAAGGAGGTAGTTTTTTTAGAATCCTTGCATACCTGCCAGTAACTTTCATATGAATCCACATTTCCTGACATTTTGGTAGTATATAGAATTGTAGTTTGAAAATAACTTCGGAGTTTTTTGGAGGCATTGCTCAAATGTCTTATAGTCCTTGTCAGTGGGATGTCTTTTGCCCAATTCTTTTTTTTTTTTTGTAAGTGAACCCTTTGTCTTTCTGAAAGCCTTAAAATGTTCTCTTCATCCTTAATGTTCTGAAATTTCACAATGATACATCCAGGTACTGTCACGTGGGAAATTTGCTAGATGCCACGTAGCTTTCAAATATACCTGCTTGCTAGTAGAAGTAGCATTAGTGTACTACTCCAGATACTGCAGAAGAGAAAGGCTTGAAGAGCAAATTAAAATGTTCAGAGCACATGGTTTGTGAAGTCAGTGGAGATCATACAGCAAGAAGGTAGGGCAAGTTTTGGGTAAGTTAACCCTTAGGATAAGGTGTAAACAGGTAAAGGAACACTACTGATCCTGCAGTATGCAATGTACCTTTGTCAGCTTTCTCTCCCCGCGCTCCTCAACTCATTCTGCAACTCCAGCTTCCCCCAGTGATGGTAGGTTACTAGGACTGGAGTGTTTGAGCAAGGGGGCTCACAGATGGAAGGTGCCCTGGGCCAGTGGTACAGACTTGTTTCGTTGGAGAGATTCAGAACAAGTATGCCGGGCCACTGCTATAGCTAGCCAAGTAGCCTGCCTTGTAGCCATGGATTTTATTTTATTTATTTTATTTATTTTATTTATTTAAAAAGATTTTATTTATTTATTCATGAGAGACACACAGAGAGACAGGCAGAGGGAGAAGCAGGCTCCCTGCAGGGAGCCTGATGTGGGACTTGATCCCAGGACCCCGGGATCATGCCCTGAGCTAAAGGCAGATGCTCAACCGCTGAGCTACCCAGGCATCCCTTAGCCATGGATTTTATTATCATTTCTTGAGCTGAGGGCACATAGAGCCAGAATGGGCATCACTAATGACTGGTTGAGTTAGGCCTCTGATACCTGCTGAGTGCTTCATGCCTCACGTATATTCAGTGAATTTTGAGTTTTTAGCCTGGTGTGTATTCCATATATCATGAATATTTAGTATCCCAGGGACCTTGTATATATTTAGTTGCTCATGCATATTAATTATCTTTTGGTTCTTCTATCCCTTCTATGTTTAGCACATACATGCTCTGCTTACTATTTATCTGTGCTTAAGACACGTTATGAGTTTCATTCATTCTATTTATTTTCTTTTCTCCTATAGCAGAATTTTTTTTTTTTTTTTTTTTTTTTTGCTTATCCTGCTTGGCATTTGGTGGATACTTTTACTTTGAAAACTTAAGTTGTATTTCAGGAATGTCCCTGTACTCTCTCTTTAATAATTTCCCCCCTCCATTTTCCCTAATTTTCTCTTTCTGGAGCCCATGAGTAGTAAGCTGAATCTACCAAATAAATCATTAATATCACTTACTTTATGACCGTTATCTCCTATTTTCTTATTTTTTTTTCCTTTTCTTTCCATTTGGAAAAATCTTCAGTATTTTTATTCAACCTGTCTATTGACTTTTTGAATTCAGTAGCCACCTTTAAAAAAATTAACTTTATTTTTTACAACAGTCCTAGATTTATAGAAAAATTGGGAAGATGGCACAGAGAGTTCTCGCACACCTTACACTCCATTTCCTTTATTATTAACATCTTATTAGTAAGATGCATTGGTTACACGGTTGCAATTAATGAAACAATACTGATACATTATTAACTAAAGTTCCTAGTTCTTCTGGATTTCTTTAGCTTTTGCTTGAGTCCTTTATCTTTTCCTGGACCCCATCCAGGAGACCATATTACATTGAATTGTCAAGGCTCTTTTGGCTCCTGTCCCACTATTGGAATTTGTTTGATATTTTTCTCATGATAAACAGGGTCAGAGATGACTGAGAGGAAGACCGCAGAGTGTCATTTTTATCACATCACTATCAAGGGCATGTTCCATCAGCATGATTTATGACTGTTGATCCTGGCCTTGATCACCCGGCTGAAGTAGGGCTTATCATTTTTCTCCACTGCAGAGCTACTCCTTCTCTCTCCCCTTTCCACACCCTGGTCTTTGAAAGGATGTCACTATGCGCAGTCCATCCCTAAGGAGTGAAGCGTTAAGTTCTTCTCTCCTTGAGGATGAAGTACCTACGAAAACTATTTGGAATTCTTCTGCATGGGAGACTTGTCTCCTCTGCTCAGTAATGGCATTTTTAATTTCCAAAACCCCAAACCTGTTTTCTGATGGTCCTTTTCTCAGAGTGTCCCACTCACATATGCTATTTCTTCTCTCATTTTTCTGATGATAGCATTAGAAGTTTTGGCAGGAAGAGTCTCATTAGTTTCCTGAATTTCTCCATTTCTTCAGAAGTTTGCTTATCTTAGTCTTTCTCTGACATTTCAATTTGTTCTCAAATTTCTGGAGATCCTTGGTTGCTTTTTTTATATCCGGAGAGAAATCAATAAACAGGAGGGCTCAGAGCTCTGTCTGTGGGAGTAGAGCTTGTTGGCTAACAGGTGTCACTTTAGGGTAAGAAGAGAGCAGTCCCCTATGCTGGGGTCAGGGAGGGGCTTCAGAATGCAGAGACATTTATCTGAGACACCAACACTCACACTAGCTATCCTGGTTATTCATAGACAGCTTATGTGGTTTCTTTATTTTCCAAACAAATTTTAAGCTAACATATTTTATTTTAAAAAGTTTTTATTGAGCTATACTTGACATATATGGTGTTACATTAATTTCAGGTATACAATGATTCAATAATTCTATACATTTTTCAGTGCTTATCAAGATAAGGGTATTCCTGATTCCCTTTATCTATTTTACCCATCCCCATGCCCCCCTCCCCTTTGGCAACCACTAGTTCTTTGTATCTGGGAGTCGGTTTTTTGGTTTGTCTTTTTTTCTTTGTTCATTTGTTTTGTTTCTTAAATTACAGATGTTAAGTGAAATCATAAGGGTATTTGTCTTTGACTGACTTATTTCACTGAGCATTATACTTTCTAGCTCCATCCATGTGATTGCAAATGGCAAGACTTCATTCTTTTTGATCACCAAGTAATACTCCATTATCTCTATCTATCTATCTATCTATCTATCTATCTATCTATCATCTATCTATATCTCACAACTTCTTTATCTATTCATCTACTGATATGGATACTAGAATTGCTTTCATGACTTGACTATTACTGCAATAAACATAGGGATGCTATATACCTTATCAAATTAGTGTTTTGTTTTCTCTGGGTAGATATCCAGTAGTGGAATTACTGGATCATATGATAATTCTACTTTTAGGGTTGTTTTTCTTTTCTTTTTCTTTTTTTTTTTTTTTGAGAAAGATTTTATTTATTTAAGAGAGAGACCTCCTGGACAGAGTGAGAGGAAGAGAGCATGAGCATTGAGGGGGGGCGGATGGTGGAGTAGAGGGGGCAGAGGGAGACGAAGGATCAGACACCCCACTGAGCAGGGAGCCCAATGCGGGGCTTGATCCCAAGACTATGGGATCATGACCTGAACCAAAAGCAGATGCTTGACTGACTGAGCCACCCAGGTGCTGTAGTTTTTTGAAGCACCTTCATACTTTTCCACGGTGGCTGCACCAGTTTACATTCTCACCTGTAGTGCATATTAGTTCCATTTTCTCCTGTCATCTCTTTAGAGGAGAGCCCTTTATGTCTTTATGTGGGTGGGGGTGCTAAATGCCTGACTGCTGGTTGTTCTGAGCACAGGACTGGGGGAGAGGGGTCAATGGGGGGGCCATTTGTTCTGTTTGACTCTTGCGTAACGCCTGTGTGTCCTATCTCACTTCTCATTTTTGCCCTCCGTTATATGCAGTTTGCTAGGCTGGCCAGTCCCCAGGACTATAGCAAGCAGCATCCGGATACACTGCAGCCTTTGTCCCTAGCAGGGTCTGCCAGGACTACGTGCTGCATTGTCCAGTCTACTTCATCGCTCTGTATTCTTCATCTGCTTCCAATCCCCCTGGAACTTGTTAAGATCTTTTTTTTTTTTTTAATATTTATTTATTTATTTATTTATTTATTTATTTATTTATTTATTCATGATAGACATAGAGAGAGAGAGAGGCAGAGACACAGGAGGAGGGAGAAGCAGGCTCCATGACGGGACTTCAGGATCGCGCCCTGGGCCCTGGGCCAAAGGCAGGCGCTAAACCGCTGAGCCACGCAGGGATCCCCCTGTTAAGATCTTTCATACTCTGATGGGCTCCCTCTTGTCCTGGCTGTCATTCTTTAGTGTCACTTTAATGTGATCATGGGAGAGAGGAGATAAACATGATGCTCCATTTGTTACCTTAGACACTGCTCCGTTTGTTTTAATAAAAACACGGTGTATTGTGTGGATTAAGGTAGGCTAAATTGCTGTGACACATTGATCCTAAAATGCACTTGACATAATAGGTTATTTCACACTAGGTTTCCAGCAGTAGCTCTCCTAAACGCAGGGATTCTGGAACCCTTGTGGTTTGCCATCCTTAGTGTGCGTGGCCAGCGGAAGAGAAAAGAGGGTGGGGAGGGGGCATGGGTGCTTCCCAAAAGCTTTGGGCCAGCAGCACACGCATCGCATCTGCTCATACTACTGATGAGAGCTGGTCCTATGCGCACAGCAAGATTCGAGGAGCCTGGACAACGTGGTCCCTAACCAGGCCCTTCTTGTCAGTGGCACCTGCATGTGATGACAAGAAGGATGGATGTGATTGTCCACCTGGTTGTACACCTTTGCCACATGTGAACAGGCCTGGAGTGCAGGGGAGAAGCGATGGTGAGACCTGGGCAGATTTACCATCTGCTCGGTGACAATTACCGGTCTGTGACAGCAGCGTGGTGTGGCACCTTCACACCCGTGTGTCCCATCCCCCCCAAACCACCACGAGTCTCACTGAGCTACCGCGGCTGCTTCGAAGGGAAACTGAAGGCGACGATGCTCACTTAATAAAATCTATGTGTCAGGCACTCTGCTAGGTGATTTACATACAACCCAGACAACACATGCTCTCCCTGAGTCACAACAAAAGCTGTTTCTCTCTGTGAAATTTGGGCTCCCTGTGGGAAAGGCATGGTACTTGGGCATCTTTTTAAAGGAATAATTTGGCATAAAATCACTGCTCACCTACTAGGTGTTAGAATGTCAGTGCCAGGTCTTTGGAACGCAGGGATGGAAAAAGCTCCATGTCTCATTTTCCAGGAACTCAATTTTCTCAAAAATGCAAACAAACACTCGTAATGCAATGTGATGCAGCCATAGTGAGAGGCAGGGGGAGGAGAGAATTTTCTCTGCCTTAGAGAGGTGGGGTGGGCTGGGAGGAGGGGATCGGAGGTGTCAGAAAGCAGGCGGCTAGCATTCAAACAGGACAGGTAAGAAATTGCCCGAGAGAAAGGAGGAGAGGGATGTGGAGGCAAAGAGACGACTGTGAGTCAAGATTCATGGGTTGCCCAGGGAGTGAGTGGCTGGTACATGGGGGGCCAGGAAGGTGAGGCTAGAAAGAGGAGGTCAGTAGACAGTTTCCCCGAGGCCAGGGGTTTCTCCACCTCTGCACTAGTGACATTTGGGGCCTGGTAACTCTTTGCTGTAGGAGGATTCCTGTGCATTGTAAGATGTTTAGCAGCAACCCTGGCCCCTGCCCGCTAGATGCCCATAGCGTGTCCCAAGTTGTGACAACCGCAAATGTCTGCCTACACTTTGCCAAGTGTCTCCCAGGAGACAGAATGGCTCAGCTGAGAGCCACTGCCTGAGACAGCTATCACCCTGCTTTGACCACCCAACCAGAGAATAAAGTCTAGTGTTTGCATCTAGTAGGTCTATGTGCAAGTTGAGGACAGATCCCCCTTTGAGCCCAACGGTCCTATTCCATTAGCCAGGAGCCGTGCCCTGGCACAAAATAGCATTATGGGGATCAGCCAATACATAATTTTATTTTATATTATGGTTACCCTTAAGATGCCTGTCTCTTGCAGTAAATTGAAAGCCAGCCTCGTAGGCATTCAGTGTACATTTACTTCCTTAAATGGAAGGGTAGGTCATTTAAAAATAAACTGATTGAGATCCAAGCAGATTTAAAATGATTTTTGAGTGTGCTTTCTATTTTTGCAGGCCAGAATGATCTCTTTCATGCCTTATGACCTAACCCCTAAAAAAAAAAAAAAAGTTTGCTCACTTGCCAATGTCCCTGCAGTCCATCTGGGGAACATATCAGCCAGGCTCCTACATTTTCTCAACTAACTGTTGACTTTGCTGCCTGCACATCTGGCATCTAAAACATGTGGATGACTCTTTAATCAACAGCCCTGCATATCATTGCTTTGAACACCTGTCAGAGAATTTATCCAAGAATTGATTGCACTTCAGCGTTTGCCAAGAGTGCGATCGAGACATCTGATTTGCAGGGAGGCCATCTAGATGGCAAATTAGCTCCCCATTTCATTCGGTTCCCTCCTACCTCTGTCCAGAGTCATCCTATTAGGAAAATGGTAAGTCTGGGCTCTGTTATTCAAGCTTTCCACAGTAGTGTTTTTGGTGAGACTAGGTAGTGAGTTGGCCTTTTTTTTTTTTTTTTTTTTTTTTTTTTTTTGAGAGGGAAATATCATTTGTGGGAGAAATCTGTCTTTTGAAGAATCATAGTCAAAGTTGTTGGTTATAATCCAATGTCTGCTTCCTAAGAGTGGGCTGAGTTCCGGCGCCAGCAGTGAGGGAAGAAAAAGCCTTTGGACAGAATATGGGCAGGTTCCAAGGCCAGCATCAGGGATGGCCAGAGGGAATGACAATAATGACCTCATGAAAGGAATGAAACATGCTCTGAAGAAGTAGCTAGCTTGGGGCCTGGGATGGAGTGGGGGCATCTTCCAAGCCTTCGGAATTGGTCCTTTGGACACCGGTAAGCCCTCAGGTGAAACCTAGGGAAGAAAAAAAAGACATTTTCACTCTAAGTGAGATGGGATGCCTGGGCCATTTAATTTTAATCAAGACTGAATATATATAGGGCAGCCCTGGTGGCCCAGTGGTTTAGCGCCGCCTTCGGCCCAGGGTGCGATCCTAGAGACCCGGGACCGGGTCCCACATTGGGTTCCCTGCATGGAGCCTGCTTCTTCCTCTGCCTGTGTCTCTGCCTCTTTCTCTCTTCCTCTGTGTCTCTCATAAATAAATAAATAAAATCGTAAAAAAAAAAAAAAAAAAAAAAAAGAAAGACTGAATATATAGACAGTGGCCAGACTGTAGATAAGAATAGAACCCTGAGGGTGCCTGGGTGGTTAAGCATTAAGACTCTTGAGTTTGGATCAGGTCATGATCTCAGGGTTGTGAGATCAAGCCCTACATCCGGCTCCGTGCTCGGTAGAGAGTCTGCTTGAGATTGTCTCTCTCCTTCCCTTTCCCTTTGCCCCTCCCTCCTGCTCTCTCTATCTCTTTCTCTAAAATAAATAAAATCTTTAAAAAAAAATAGAACTCTTAAAGAATAGAACTCTGACCCACACTCGCAGCAAACTGTCCAGGAAATCAACCTATTATTTTGAATAACCAGCCCAGGAAGCCAGCCTGCTGTGAGGGGGACTTGTAGGAGGTCTATGATCTCTGGACACTAGTCCAGGAAGCCAAATAGTAACTCCCATAGCAATCATTCCCAAATGGCTAGGACTTGATTAATAACTGACAGCTTCCCCAATGTGTGTCCCTACTTGGAACTTAGGACCAACCAGAGAAAACCAAATATGCACTATTTAGTGATCACATAGGATGCCTGCTTCTAGTTAGCCCACCTACAGCTTGCCCAGGCCAACTGCCTCCAATCAGGGTGCACCTGAAGCCTCCTCTCTTCCCACTACAGAGCTTTCCTGTGGCTCTACCTGCCTGTGGGTCTTGGCCAAAACATAAATGATGACAGCTTCGCTATAGTAAGCTCTGAATAAATAGCTCATTTGTTCTCATTTGGTCAGTCTTCATTTACTTCCATGGAACGTTGAGAGTAATGTAGCTTACCCTTGAACCCCAGGTTACTCAAGTCATGGAGAAGCACATGTGTGGCATGCTTCCTCTTCTTCTGTGCCTGTGTGCCCTATTCCTTCTCTCTGGATGGCCTTCTCCCTTCCCCCTGGAGAAATCCCACTCATCTTCCTGGCCCCTGCTTCTGAGGAGGCTTCTCTGTCCATCATTAGCAAAATCCCAGGAATTCTGTTCTTCCCCCATGTTAGAAGGCCACAGCAGTCCAACACTCAATGTCAATGGGAAAGAAACCAGTATTTCCTGAGGATTTTCTCTTTTCTGGGTGTTTAGTACATGTGTCATTTCATCAAATCCTCTCTTAAGTTTGTGAAGTAGGAATTCCTCCCTCCACTTCACAGATGATGAAAGCAAGACCTTAACTCATCATATAAAATTAAAGATGTGTCTGTCCTTTCTGATTAGATTTGGAGCTCCTTGGTATGACTATTTCTTTTGAATTTTAATTCTTCATGCAGAGCAAATGCTGGACACATGAAAGATGTTTCCTAAGGGCTGGGTGAGTGAGCAAATGAACAAATGACTACAGGCCAGGAAAAAGGAATTTGTTTACAAGCCTAGTCGGGCTTAGAGGACTAATTATTCAAAAGTGTGGACCATATGGTTCCTATAGGTAAAGGAATATAAGTCAAACTTTGTCTTTTACCCAGACCCACTTTCTCTGGACAGGAAATCAATCATTATAAGATTCCAGGTGGGGGCTGCAAGTGTTTCTAGTTCTGGCTACGTGGGTGTGGGGGCTTTGATGTCCATGAGTCACGTATGGAAGACTTACCAGGCAGTAGTGGCTTCCTTCCATGGTGAGAAGGCAAATATCAGCAGGTGATCTATACTCTGTGCCTAAACAGCAGAGAAGGAATTTTCTTGTGTAATCAGTGTATGTAAGAGCATAGCATTGCACCCAGCCTTGGGGCGTTCACATCTTTGGTGCCTTGGGTTTACTTAATTATTTTAAACATTTTTTTTGTTGATAAGTTTTCATAGCAACAGTGTCAACAAATATTTTGAAGGGACAAATTCTATTTCCAGCACCTTCAGGTAATGTTTCGTTTTTGCCCATTACCTAGCCCTGCTCATCCATGATTACACATTTTATAGACTTGCAGCCACGAGGCAATGTCTTTTTCAAATTCTGCCATTTGACTTAACAGCACATCAAAAACAGTTTCTATGCTTCCAAAGCCTGCATATTTAGAAATCTCAGTGTTTGCACAATATTCCGTAACTTCCTAAATTATTCCCACATTGTTGTGCAGTTGGTTTGCTCCTCATATTTCTGGTATTTTTTAAAAGGTAGCATTTGCAGGAAGCATCTTCTTGCACATATTTTTTGCCTTCTGAATAACATGGCCTTAGAATAAATGCTTCGGAGGAGACTTTCTGACATCCTTGTGGTCTCTGCTACATTACCATATTGCTTTGCAAAAGCACTTCTGCTAACTTAGAGAACTAGATTAGAGCTTCGGGAGGATGTCTTGCTATGAACTCTATGCAGATGTCTCCATAGGGCAAGAGTCTGGACGATTGATGGATGAAGCATCTCCTTAGAAAGAATTAAAAAGCACTGGGCGAGGTAGCCATGTGGGCTGCACATGTAGGAGAAATTACCACCAAGGCCACCTTGATCAGAATTTTCTGAGGCAAAACTGTTTTGCTCTGGATACTTGAACTCTCATAACTGTAATGGAAGCTTTTCCTTTCCCCACTCCTGAGATTTGTATCTCATACATGTAAGTGTGACTGCTTTTTAATAGACGCACGAGAATTCTTGCATGTAAACAAGGATCATCTTTCAAAGATCTTGCCACAGGAACCTAATGTGATTGCTAAAATTCTTGAAGAATTGCATTGATATCCAGTTTTTAAACCCTAAAAGGAAATTTAGACTCATTTTATCTTTTTCTATACCACAAGATATAGTCACCCAGCCTGATCACCAAGGAGGCAGGTTACCTTCATAACCACAGCTGCCATCCCAGGAGCACCCACTGTGTGACAGGTTCAGTGCTAAGTCTCATGGAAACTCAACTAATAATATTGAGAGGGAGGTGCTCCTGAGGTACCCATTTTATAGATCAGGAAACTGAGACTTAAGAGCATGAGAGAAGTGCTCTGTTATATAGCAGGGATAGTGGCTGGTGTTGAGATCAGGCCTTCAGAGTCTCGAGCTGGAGGACTTGACTACTTGTCAGAAGGTGAGGGGAATCTGCCTCCTCAGCAAGGGGGATGGGCAGTAGAAGAGTTTTCCCAAAAGAAAGGCTCAGCGGCTAAGGTACCTGGGCATGGGAAGGGCAGAGATTGAGAGCACAGAATCAGAGCCTAGATTCAGGCAGGTGTACCTGGGTCATGGGTCTGGAGGAGTAACTTTGTCATTCTCGCCCTCTCCTCTCCGAGGGCCTGCGCTCTGCCAGTGAACCCCAGCCACAGACAAACCTTCTAGATGCTGCCTCATTCGCATCACTATGTTTCTGCCTTGTGGGAATCCCATCATCTACTTGGAAACTCACTGAACAGGCCACTGCCTCTGCCTGCATCATAATGCTTCTTGCTTCATCCTTAGACATCAGGCATCACTTAGTCAGCTACTGTTCCCCTGTCCCCTTCTCCAGGCCCTGCCTCATGTCAGGTCCTGGCTTCCCCCACCTACTTCCCCCTTCTACAGCTGAGAGGTGCCACGGTTTATTTCCAAGAACCAGCAGGGTGCTAACGTGCCTTGCTTGCCTGGTCGGCTCTCTTTTGTCAATCCTACCTGTGCCCAACCTCCAGCCCATTCTAGTAGACAAGGGTTCTTGTACTGGATCCTGGCTCCTTCCCCTCTCACTCACCTCATCTTGTCTCCTTCCCCACAAGAATCTCATCCTTGGGGCGTTTGGGTGGCTCAGTGGTTGAGCATTTGCCTTCAGCCCAGGTCGTGATCCTGGGGTTCCGGGATCAAGTCCCACATTGGGGTCCAAATGGGGAGCCTGCTTCTCCCTCTGCCTGTGTCTCTGCCTCTCTCTTTGTGTCTCTCATAAATAAATAAATAAAGTCTTTAAAAAGAAATGAACCTCATCCTCACACCCTAGTTCTCATGTATGACAGAGGAAACCGGAAAAATTTTGGAGACAAAAGCCTGGGATATAGCCAGAGAGCTGACTCGTACTGTGCACTTGCCCGTTTCACATATACTATCCCTTTCGATCCTCACATTAACTCTTAAGAGAAAGGCAATGATTATTTTCTTCTACTTTAGAAACAGAGGAACTAAATTTCAGTCAACTTAAGTAATTCTCTCAGTGTTACACAGCTAGAAAATGGCTGACCCAGATTCGAATGCAGAATTTTGTCTCTAGAGTCCACTCTTCTAACTACTATGCTCCAGTGCTATCTCAGAGGAGAGGGCTGATGAGGGGCAGGGATGGGATGGACCTAGAGACTGGGAGAAATCTTGGTTTCAGAATGAGGGTGACCCAAGAGAGAGGGATAAAATTTGAGAAAAAAATAAGACATACCAAACATACCGTGTCTAAAATGAACTCTTGATGTCACCCCTGAACCCTGATTCTCCCCAGTCTTTCCCACCTTAGTCAATGGCAGTTCTATCTTTCCACTTGTTCGGGCCGAAAGCCTTGTGATCATCCTTGACTCTTCCCTTCTTCCTATTTTTCTTCCATCAGAAATTTTTTTTAAGTTTTTTTTTTTTAATTTTTTATGATAGTCACACAGAGAGAGAGAGAGAGAGAGAGAGAGAGGCAGAGACATAGGCAGAGGGAGAAGCAGGCTCCATGCACCGGGAGCCCGATGTGGGACTTGATCCTGGGTCTCCAGGATCGCGCCCTGGGCCAAAGGCAGGCGCTAAACCGCTGCGCCACCCAGGGATCCCCCATCAGAAATTTTTATTGGCTCCATCATTAAATTGCAGAATCTAACTACTACGCTCCCTGGGCTTAGCCACTGTCATGTCTCATCTGGATCATTCCAGTGACCTCCTCACTGATAGCCCTGCTTCTGCCCTTGCACTCCTACAGTCTAGTCCCTACACATCAACCAGGGTGGTCTTCCCAAAACACAAATCAGATCAGATCACTCTTCTGCTCCAAACTCACTAATGGCTCATCATTTCAGTGGCTCCCTCTTCCCCACCCTCCCAGCCCGCTTATCTCCCATTGCACCCCCTCGTTCACTCTCCTGCAGTCTCACTGAACCCCTGACTATTCCCCAAACAGCTCAAACATGCCAAGCATGCCAAGAGATGTGAGCTGTACATTGCATATGCCTAAACATTAAGTGTTCCTCCCTGCTGAATGGTGGGAACCAAACAATTGTCCTGAACTCTGATTGCAGATCACCTTTTTTTTTGTTTCTATTCTGTGAGTTTTAATGAAGATAAAAGACATTCTATTAAAATCAAGGACTTTGGTTGACCTAATATGGTATCTGGAGAGTTTCAGGGATGACATATATTTTGCTTATTAATTATCATCCCCTCAATAATCTTGATCATAAGGTGTATTGACTAAAGCTTAGAACCATGATTTTGCCTGTTTGACATTGCAGGAACTTCCAGGTAAGGGGAGGGAGTGTCAGACATTCCCCAATTCGTGATTTAGGCCAGGAGTTGGCAACATTTTTTCCAGAGATGTTCAGGTAGTATACAGTTTAGGGATTTACTGGTCACTGTAATGTGAAAGCAGGTATAGGTATTACGTTAATAAATGAGTGTGGTTATGTTCCAACAAAATTTATTTACAAAAACAAAAGTGATGCCCCCCCTAGCCATTATTGGCCCCCTAGCCATAGGAGCTAGGCTATTTGGCCCCCTAGGCATAATTTGCCAATCCCTGATCTAGAGACTCATGTGGGAGCCCAAGCCAAAACATATGAGCATACGTCAGATATATTTCCATGGACACTCCTGGCCAGAATATAAATCACATTCTATTTTTTTCTTGTACTTAGTGTCTAGCACCTCACCTGGAACATAGCAAATATTCCTTAAAACCTTTTTGGAATAAATGACTGTATGAATGAGGTATAGAGTTTGAAGTGGGCAGATATTTTTCTATACTTTCAAAGAGATCTTGTTCATTTAGGCATTTACTTGACAAACATTTACTCAGAGCCCCCATTTGATGAATAAAAATATGGGATTTAAAAAAAAAAGATTTAATTCATTCATTTATTTTAGAGAGAGAGAGTGCAAGCAAGTGGCAGGGGTAGGGGCAGGAGCAGGGGGGAAGGGAGAGGGAGAGGAAAAGAATCTCAAGCAGATTCCACACCAAGCCTGGAGCCTGACAGGGCTTGATTTTACAACCCAAGATGACCACCCGAGCTGAAACCAAGAGCCAGCATTCAACAGACTGAGCCACCCCGGTGCCCCAAAAAGATGGGACCTCACAGAGCAGAGTCTACCTCAGGAGTCAGATGCTCAAGAAGGAGTATCAGCAATGTGTGAAAAGTGTTAACAGGGCAAGTTCAAGAGGCTTCAGAAGCACTTGGAGGACTGGGGACAAATAGACTCTGTACCTGTCAGTCAAGCCACATTATTTTCTGGGTAGCAAAGGCATGAGTCCCATATGAGGGGACCAGAGCTTATGCAATGATAAATTTGTCATCTTTATAAACACTGATAAACTGTTTAGTGGCAGCACCCATCTTCAATAAAGGAGGCTCAAACTGCTCCCACAACAGGGCTTTCCAATTGTTAATCAAGTGGAAATCATTCTGCTGTGAAGACTGCATTAAGAGTTTTAGAGCATCATTTTATTTCTCTTCAAGCCTTTTTGAGGGAGTATTATGTTCAGAGCCAGGCTTTTAACAAAGCATTATGTTTAATCTTTTTTACCACTTTGATCTTTTTTCTGTAAAAATTATTTTCATTATTCCAAGTTTCATTCTGCTTTTCCTATGCATCCTTTATAAAACTGTCTGTAAGAAATAAAGAGCCCATTAAATGCTGTGAAGTCCTAACCTACCTTTAATAAAGAAAGAAATATGAGAGCCCTAACAGAAGGTCACTGCATTGTGAGAAAAATGGATTCACAGTGGGCGTAGGTTTCTTTTTGTGTACATGCTGGATGCAGTGCCTGGTCAAGGACTGTAAGAAAAATGGCAAACTCCATCCCTGCAATTTATCAGAATGACGTTTCTTATACTAAAGATAGCCAGACTATAACAGAAGATCTAATGTTCATGTCATCAGAGTCCCCAAAGGAGAAGAAGAAAATGAGTGGGGCTGAAAAAGTACTTGAAGCAATAATGGCTGAAAAGTTCCCCAATTCGGTAAAAGATCTGAGTTCACAGATGTAAGAAGCTGGATGAATCCTAAACAGGGTTAACCTAAAGGAATTAAGACAAAAACACATACTCAAACTTCTGAAAAATAAAAGTGAAGAAAAATATCTTGAAATCAATAAGTAGGAAATAAAACCTTATCTAAAGGGGGAAAACAAATTGAATGACATTGGATGATGTTTCTCATCAGAAACCATGGAAGCCAGTGTACAACAATCTCCAAGTGTTGAAAGATACTATGAACTTGGAATCCTAATCCCAGTGAAAACATGCTTCAGGAAATGAAGGAGGAAAAAACTTTTTCAGATGAAGGAACTAAGAGAATATGTCAGTAGCATACCAACCCTAAAAGAATGGCTAAATTTCTGCTTAAGTTCTCTAAGCAGAAAACAAACAAACAAACAATAAAAGAAGAAATCTTGAATCATCAAGAAGGAAGAAAGATCACAGCAAAAATACAGATAAATACAACAGACTTCCCTTCTCTTGCATTTTCTAAATTATTTTTTATGGTGAGAGCAAAAGGGATAATATTGTCTCTAGGGTTCTAACTGTAGAGATAATATCTACAATAATTATATTATAAATGGGGAAAAATAAAGGGACATAGAGAAAGGTACGTTTTCTATACTTCATTTAAACTGGTAAAATTGCAACACCAGTAGATTGTGTTAACATCTGTATATCCAAAGTAATATGTACAGCAACCACTAAAAAAAATCTGTATTAATATACAGTAAAAAAAATGCTATAGATAAATAAAAACCAGAATTCTAAAAAATAATTCAAGTAATCCACAGAAAGGAAAAAGGAAAAACAGAAAAATGAATAAACAAAACATTTTAATGGCACACATGCACTAACATTAATAATTACATTAAATGGAAATTGTCCAAATACACTAATTAAAAGATAGAGATTGACAAAGGGAATTAAAAAAATGCACATCAATATGCTGTCTATAAGAAATTCACTCCAAATATAATGGTATGGGCCCATTGAAACCAAAAGGATGGGAAAAGTTAAATCATTTAAACATTAGTCAAAGGAAAAAAGGAGTGGCTATTTTAATATCAAATACAGTAGACCTCAGAGCAAAGAAAATTACCGGAGACAAAGAAAAATGTATATAATGAGAAAAGGGCTGATCTACTAAGAAAACATAGCAATCCTAAATGTTTATTCAACAGAGGTACAAAAACTGTGAAGCAAAACTGAGAGAACTGAAAGAACAAATAGATAAATTCATAGTTACAGCTGATAACTTCAATGTCCTATTTCAACAATTGAAACAGAACAAAAGCAGCAAAGATATAGAAGAACTCAACAACGCCATCAACCCAAGATAGAATTGACATTTATAGAATAGTCTACCAACAATAGCAGGATACCCATTCTTTTCAAGTGCCCGTATAATGTGTACCAGGACAGACCACATCCTGGGCTATAAAACAAACCTCAACAAATTGAAAAGAATGGAAATCATACAGTGTTGAGAGAGTGTTCTCGAACCACAAAGGAATTAAAGTAGAAATCAATAAAAGAGATAACAGGAAAATCTCCGAACACTTGGAAACGGCACACTTCTAAATACTCTGGGGATCAAAGAGAAAGTCTCGAGGGAAATTAAAAAAATACATTGAATGAAGATGATAATACAACATACAAAAACGTGTGAGACAGTTTTAGTTATACAAATGGATAAGTTCTGGAGACCTTATGTACAGCAATGTGACTATAGTTAACAATACTGTATCGTACACATAAAATTCGTCAAGGAGGTAGATTGTAAGTGTTCTTACCACACACACGCACAGAAAATAGCAACTATGTGAAGTCATAGAAGGCAGAATGATAGAAGGAAAAGTGAAGTTAAGTAACTTGATTGTGGAGATTATTTCACAGTGTGTGTGTGTATCTCAAAATATCAAGCTGTATACCTTAAGAAAAAATACAATTTTCATTTGTCAATTTTATGTCAACAAAACTGAAAAAAAATTGTGAGACAGTGAAGTAGTGTGGATAGGGAAATTTATAGCATTGAATGCATACATTAGAAAAGAAAAAAATTTCAAATAAATACTAAAAGCTACCATTTCAAGAACACATGATAAGAAGAGCAAACTAAACCCAAAACAAGTAGAAAGAAAAGGTAAGAAAGAAAGATAAGAACTGAAATCAATGAAGTTGAAACAGAAAAACAATAGCAAAAAAAAATCAATGAAAGAAAGTGCTGAATCTTAGAAAAGATTAAAAACATTGACAAAACTTTAGCACGACTGAGAAAAAAGAGAAAACACAAATTATCAACATCAGGAATGAAGCAAAGAATATCACCACAGACCTTGCAATACCAAAGCAGTAAAATACTCTGAATTGGTAAAATACTCTGAATATCTCTCCACACATAAATTTGATGTTTGTTGATGACAAATTTGACATCATGTTGACATTACATTGATAAACTTACTCCTCAGAAAACACAAACCATAAATCAACCATATTTAAATAGTTTGAATAGCTCTATAACAATTAAGGCAACTGAATATGTAATTTTAAAATTCCACCAAAAGAAATCTCCAGCACAAATGGTTTCACAGGAGATATCTATCAAACACATAAAGAAAAATTAAACCTATTCTTCACAATCTCTTCCACCAAATAGAAGAGAAAGGACTATTTCTCAACTCATTTTATAAAGGTGGTATTGCCTTGATATGAAAATCAAATAAATACAGTATATAAAAAGAATACTGCAGACTAATATTCTTCATGACTATATGGCTACAAAAGATCCTTAATGAAATACTAGCAAATAGAATTCGTAAAGTACAAAACATGTGGACACCAAAACTACAATTGCAATTACAATTGATAATCGCAGGGGTGGGGGAGAAATATGTAGGTATAAATCTAACAAGACACGTACAGGACTTGAAAGCTGAGAACCACAGAATGCTGGTAAAAGAAATTAAAGAACATCTAGATAAATGAAGAGATATGCCATGTTCATAGATTGTCAGACTCAATGGCAAAGATGCCAATTCTCCCCAAGTTGATGTATATCATGAAATTCATATCAATTGGGACACCTGGGTGGTTCAGTGGTTTGGTGCCTGCCTTTGGCCCAGGGCGTGATCTTGGAGTCCGGGGATTGAGTTCCACATTGGGCTCCCTGCATGGAGCCTGCTTCTCTCTGCTGGTGTCTCTGCCTCTCTCTCTCTCTGTGTTTCTCATGAATAAATTAAAAAAAAAAAAAAAGAAAGAAAGAAATTCCTATCAAAAGGCCAACAAGATATTTTTTGTATACAGCAATATTATTCCAAAATTCATATGGAAAGACAAAAGAACTACAATAGCTAACACCATTTTTGAAAAGGAAGATTAAAGTGAGAGGAATTGGTGTATTTCATTTCAAGACTTATTAAATAGAGTTATCAAGACTGACTGTGTGGTATTGCCAGAGGGGTTGACACACAGATCGATGGAACAGAAATAGAGCTCCCAAAATATGCCCTGCCTTTTTTTTTTTTTTTTTTTTTTTTACGAAGGTGCAAAAGTAATTCAATGGAAGAAATATAACCTTTTCAGCAAATGATCCTGAAGTGATTGGATATCCACAGACAAAAAAAAAAAAAGAAAAAGAAAAAAGAAAAAAAAATGAACCTTGACCTAAGTCTCACAACTTAGACGGAAATTAACTCAAAATGGATGGTAAGCCTAAATGTGAAACTATAAAACTTGTAGAAAAAAGTAAGCAAAGGAGAAATCTCGAGGATCTAGAGTTACACAAAGAGTTTTTACATTTAACACCAAAAGCATGATCCATCAAAGAGAAATTGATAAATTGAACTTCATTAAAATGAAAACTTCTGCTCTATGAAAGACCCTATTAAGAGGTGGAGAAGACAAGCTACAGACTGGGAGAACACATTTTCAAACTATATTGTATAGTTTGAAACAAAAGACTAGTATTTAAATATATGAAGAACTCTAAAAACAACAAAACCCAAAAACAAGTCTCAATCCAGTTAAACCATAGGCGGAAGTTTCATCAAGTGGATATACAGACGGAAAGTAAATGCATGAAAAGATGCTAAACATCATTGGTCTTTGGAAATGGAAATAAGGTATCACCGCACACCTAGCGGGATGACTAAAGTAAAAAAGAAAGAAAACACAAAATGCTAGTAAGGATGTGGAGAAACTGGATCATTCCTACATCCCTGGGAGGAATGTACAATGGTACAGCCACTCTAAAAAAAAGGTTTGACAATGTCTTTAACATCTCAATATGTAGCTACTATTCAACCCAGAAATCACACTTTGGGGCATTTGTCCCAGAGACATGAAGACATGTTTACGGGGAAACCTATACACAAATATTTATGGCAGCTTCATTTGTAATAGTCCTAAACTGGGAACAACTTAGAGGTCCTTGAGTGGTTGAATGGTTAAACAAACTGACACACACACACACACACACTGTGTAGGATTGGCTCCGACACAGGAAGGAAGGAGGTGTTAATACATGTAACAACCCAGATCAACCTCCAAAAAATTATGCTAAGTGAAAAAATTCAAATCCAAAAAGTTTACATACCATATGATTCCATCGATATAAAATTCCTGAAATGATACAGTTATAGAAATGGAGGACAGATTAGTGGTTTCCAGAGGGAGTGGGGGTAAGAAAGAAGCGAATGTGGTTGTAAAAGTCACCGTGAGCGACCTTGGCGGCGATGGAAATGTTCTGTCTTGACTGTATCAATGTCAATACTGTGGTTGTGATATTGCTCAGCAGTTATGTCAGACGAGAGAAATTGGGTAACAGGTGCATTGGATCCCTTCTGATTTATTTCTTACAATTGCATGTAAATCTAAAATCATCTCAAAATTAGAACTATGATTTTAATTTTAAACTTATCGAGATTTGTTAAAATCATAGGCTTGATTTTGAAAATCCAGTAATGAGGGATCCCTGGGTGGCGCAGCGGTTTGGTGCCTGCCTTTGGCCCGGGGCGCGATCCTGGAGACCCGGGGTCGAATCCCACGTCGGGCTCCCGGTGCATGGAGCCTGCTTCTCCCTCTGCCTGTGTCTCTGCCTCTCTCTCTCTCTCTCTCTCTCTCTCTGTGACTATAATAAATAAATTAAAAAAAAAAGAAAATCCAGTAATGAGAGGATTAAAAAAAATCAGGACCAGAAAATACTTATTAAGCAGCTTCCTATGGCCATGGACCATTTGGGGAGTTAAGGATCCATCAGGAATGGAAGAGGCCAAATCCCTGCTCTCATGGGGCTTATAGTCTAGTACAGGAGAGAGAGAAGGAACAAAGAAATGTTGGCAAGTGCTATTATGGAAAATAAAACAACTTGAGGAGATTGTGATTAGGGAAAGGATGAGAGGCTTGTTTAGGGAAGGTGATCCAGGCAGGTCTCTCAGGAGACTCCCAGTGTGGAGATTTAAGACAGTTTTATTCGGGACATGTTGTGCCCTGGGGTGCCAGTGGGGTATACACATCCAGGTAGAGATGTCCAGAGGTAGGAATAGAAACATAGATTTTGACTCATTTTCATGGAGAAGGATATGTAGGAGCTATGGGAATGAATGAGATAACCAATAGTGAGGGCGTGGAGGGGAGAGCAAGAACCAAGCACACCACCTTTCTGGGGCATCATGGACAACCCCCCACCCCCACCCCAGTGAACCTGGCTTTGTACTGGGCTGAGCTAGACCTTCTCAGTTTTCTCTGTGACTCCTTTTCTTTCAACCTCCTATCACTGGGCTGTATCAGCCTTCAGTCCTTGGATCTCCATTCTTCTGAGTCTCCACGACTCCCTTGGAGACCTCATCTGGCCTGGCCCCTTCTCCTGAGCTCCAGGCTCCTACATTCCGCTACGTATCTTCACTCCGTTTGGAGGGTAGCAACCTCATTTTCTGGAAATAAATCTGACAACATGGATATGGATAGGGAAGAAATGCAGGAGATTTCTAACAGATCCTAAAGTTCAGTATCTTGAGTCAGAGCCTCATGGTCCAAACTTTTATCCGGAAGTTTTCTTTTAGATTCTCGTCAAAGCCTTTCTCTTCTCACTGGCATACGTACGGTTTGTACACTTCATTTTTAGCCCATCTTTTACAACTGCTCTAGGGCAAAAAAACATAATAGCGAATGAAAATGAGATAACAGCACTTGGTGGGAAGATCTTATTACCCCCTTATCTAGTTTTGTTTTCAATGGTTCTATTAATAAAGATAAGTTTTGCAGAGGCAGATATAATCCCTGATACAAATCCTATTCCAAACTCCAGACACCTTTTATTCTGAAATGTGTGCATATTCTCCAGTCCACAGTGAACAATTTCTAAGCAGTCAGAGGTATCTCCTATAATTAACATCTTTCCAAATCACTTTAACATTTGGCCAATTTCATGACTTCTATATGTTTAGACTAAAAACGGAGATCACATCTTCATTTATATGCCCACTGTATTTTGAACAGAGATCCAATGAGGGTATTTACTCCTTCCTGTGGAAATTATTACATGGCTTGAGAAAAAGATGGCAGATTTTTTTTTTCCAGTTTGTCTATTTGGAGCCAGTAAAGTGTGCATTACTTATCTCCCTCCGTGTGACAAATTACTCCATAATTTGATGGCTTAAAGCAACAATACTTATTGTCTCATAGTTTCTGCGGATCAGAAATCTGGGCATGGCTTAGTTGGGTCTTGTGAGTCAAGGTCACTCAACAGCTGGAATGAAGATGTCAACCTGGGATGCAGTTAACATGAGGCTGGACTGGGGTGGAATATTCTCCTGAGTTCAGGTGAACCATTCACATGGTTCATAGGATTCAGTTTCTCACCTCATGAGCCTCTTACTTCAAGAGCCAGCTCACGACATGGTCGCCTACTTCATCAGAGTAAGCAAAAGAGAAGAGACTTGGGGAGGGGGGGGGGGGAGAATGCAGAAAGAGAGCAAGACAGAAGTCAGTCTTTTGTAATCCAATTTTTAAGTGACATTCCATCACTTTGCACTGTTCTTTTTATCAGAAGCAAGTCACTTGGCCCAGTCCACCCTCATGTGAAAGGAGATATATAAGCGCATAGTACCAAGAGGTAGACACGGTTGGGAGACGTTTTAAAAGCAGACTACCATAGGATGCTGGACATTTGTTGAATGAAAGAATAACCGGATAAATGAGGTTATATAGTCTGATGCCAATTATTATGAAGGAACAAGCCATATGACGCTCTTGACAAAGTCAACTCATCTGGTTGACACCTCTAGGTCAAAGTACCTTTCAGCGAAGGATGCCTGGGTGGCTCAGCAGTTGAGCGTCTACCTTCAGCTCAGGTCGTGATCCCGGGGTCCCAGGATCGAGTCCCACATCGGGCTCCCTGCAGGGAGCCTGCTTCTCCCTCTGCCTGTGTCTCTGCCCTGCTCTCTGTGTCTCTCATGAATAAATAAATAAAATCTAAGAGACAACAAAAACAAAGTACCTTTCAGTGAGGCATCCAGCTAAACCATGGCCAGATTTCTGCCCCCACAGAAGCTATGAGACAATAAATACTGTTCCCTGTTCATGGAATGCTCTAATTGTTAGAAAGTTAGGTGTCCTTACAGCTTTGTTGAATCCATAGGGCATGGAGAGGGCACTTCCTTAAAATGTTTATTTGTGTCTAGTTGGTTTCTGCCAACCTGACTGTGGAAAGTAGGCATTTTCAGTGAGCTGTCATTGACTCACTCAGAAAGATTCAAGCTTATAAAAATCTTGGGCTTATAAAAGAAAATCTTTCCTTGATTAAATAGAAAAGGATTGTTATCAGCCCCCCCACCACTGCCACCCCAAAATGCACTTTTGGAATTAATAAATTTGCCCAAAAGAGATACAGTCAAGACTTTAGATTAATAAATGAGTGAATACCAATACCAAATAATTTCTGTAGTTATCTCAGTAAATCTGGTGGGGAGACCAACCACAGAAACCAGGCCTAGACCAGCCTCAAAGTCAGAGTCGCTGGGTAGAGGATGTGGTCTATATAGACAACGGAATATTACTCAGCCGTCAGAAAGGACAAATACCCACCATTTGCTTCGACGTGGACGGAACTGGAGGGTATTATGCTGAGTGAAGTAAGTCAGTCAGAGAAGGACAATCATCATATGGTTTCACTCATCTGGTGAATGCAAGAAAGAGTGAAAGGGATTATAAGGGAAGGAGGGGAACTGAGTAGGAAAAATTAGAGAGGGAGACAAACCATGAGAGGCTCCTAACTCTGGGAAATGACCAAAGGGTTGCAAAAGGAAAGGTGGGCTGGGGGATGGGGTGACTGGGTGACAGGCACTGAGGAGGGCACTTGATGGGATGAGCACTGGGGGTTATACTATACGTTGGCAAATTGAATTTAAATTAAACAAAATGTAAAAAAAAAAAGTCAGAGTCACTGGAAACAAGAAATATTCCTATAAAAAGCCTGCAGCACAACTCTGAATGTTCCTGTGTCTCAGCCCTCACCACCACCAAGATTTGTGACTGTTGATTGCACCAGATTTCCCAAACAAAGCTCTGCTACAGCCTTGAACCCCCCGCCCCCCATGTCACTTGGGGTTTTTGGAATCATAGCCCGGCCCAAAGTCCCCCCAACCTTTTCCACCATTGATCCGCAACAGTCTCTGAGACTCCTGCTGCCACTTATTGAAGTCGAAGCAGAATCTAAGTATGACATATCCCCTTTAAAGGTATCTCACCTGGGAGGAGACACACACCAACTCATAAGTAAAGATAATTAAATCGGACCCCAAGCAGAAACCTAGTAAGTAGAACTCCTGAAAGTAAAGTCTGTGGCAAAGTGATTGGGAAGCTGCCTGGAACATTCTGGGGGCTCTGGACCGGTCCCTTGGGGGAGCCTGCGCATGGGAAAGAGGAGCATCCTCTGCATCTCTCCCAGCCTCTTGGCTGCACCACTGTTGTGCACTGACTGCAGTAAGCACATAATTTCCGATCCATCTCACAATCCCATTAGGGAGTCTCACTACCTCTTCAAGGTTTAAGGAAACAAAGGGACAGGAGGAGGGTGAGCCAGGATCTGAGAGCAGCATCGTCTAGCTTTATTACCCTAACATGACTACGATTCGGGTACGGTCTGGATTGAATAGCGTCCCTTCCCAAATTTATGTCCACCCAGAACCTCAGAATGTGACCTTATTTGGAAATAGGGTCTTTGTACATGTAATGAGTTACACTAAAATGAGATCACAGTGGATCAAGGTGGGCCCTAAGTCCAGTGACTGGTGTCTTTATAAGAGAAAGGAAAGAAGATTCAGACACATAGACACATATATCCAGGGAAGAAGGCCATATGATGATGGAGGTAGGAACCGAGCCATGAAGCACCAACCAAGCAACCGCAGGGATTGCTGGCAGCCACCAGAAGCTAGGAAGAGACAAAGAAGTTTTCTTCCCTAGAGACTTTAGAATAGCGCCCACCGACACTTTATTTAGGACCTCCAGTCTCCAGAACTGTAGGAGAACACATTTGTGTTGTAGAAGACACCCTGTTGGTAGTGCTTTGTCATGGCGGCCCTGGGAAACCAATATAGATTTCCTGAAATGGACGCAAGCCCATGTGTTCCATACCATTGTTGCTGGGCGTTTTGATCACATCATTTACTGCCTGGGGTCCCAAATAAACATTTCCCAACCTGAACTCCCCATCCCAATCCTTTTATCCCCTGTTTCTCTTTACACTCTTCCTTCAGGTCTGGGGTCCTTTATATTAGGGTTCACAGTTTTACATACCTCAAGGATTCCTGGGCCAGTGAGAGATTTTGTCCCAGGCCACATGCCTGCCCGCTTCCTCCACCCTCTTCCCAGCATCCCATACCTCTTCTCACCTGACCAGGTAAGTCCTATGTAAGATGCCCAGGGATGAGTACCACACATGCCGACCGCCCAGGTATTCCTGGCCTGTGAGAGCCATGTTTCCGACTCACAGTGGCATGAATACAGGTTGTGAGATTTTTTTTCAAAGGGAACCACATTCTTTCATCTTATCCATGGGATATTTTCTAAATCACATTCATATTACCAATTTTGTGGACATCACCACAGAGAGCCAGATTTTCTTTAAAAATTCCACTGGGCTGCCTTCTTCCATGGAGCTCCAAAAAAATGGCAGTCTAGCTATTGTTCTTGGTAGATCTTGTTCCAGCAAGTTCTGCATCCACTTAACTTTATGAATTCGGGTTCTGTGGTTTGGATTCCATCCCTGCTCCCCTACCGCCCTCTTCTCAATTTAAACCCTTCTAATCTAGGATTTCAGACAAAGTTGGGGGTTGGGGGTGGGGGGGAAACTGAAGTACTGTTATATTCTTTGTCTCTTGCTGCCCCCTGCTGGGCAAATCCTTTTTCCTTGTTTTTGTTTTTATTTTTGTTTTCATTTAAAATTAAGGAGATGAACTGAACAGATTCCTACGGACGGAGGTATTAGGGAGAAGCAAAGTATCTTAGAAGGAGGGAGAGAGCCAATTTCCATTGTTTGAGATTCTTAGTTCACTTTAAAAAAATGAACAAATGGTAACTGTGATATTTAAAATATGTTTATATTTAACTGCTTGGTATTTTTAAACACACACAAATACAATATACTATAATTGTGTTTCCATGAAAGGATTAGATTTGCAAAAGTATCAATTCAAAGTATGGTGGTAGTTGGCCTAGCGATGGGACATAATAGAGTCTTCTTTCAATGTATTAGTATATCTTGGTCTGTGACTGCATCTGACACTGCATTTGGGGTGACTGGCAAGGCCTTTTCCCATAGTGCAGTGAGGCAGAAAGGCCTTCCCACCCTCCCCGTGATAGTGCAGAGGGAGACTGGCTCTCTGGGAGCCTCCAGGGAAGGTGAATGAAAGGAAGCAAGAGAAGGGGGAGGTGGAAAGTATAGACTTGTCCCCAACCCCAGTCTTCCTAATACCCCACAAGCAAGGTAAAATGCTGTGTACCCTTCCCCTTGGATGCCATGTTTGTTAGAAAACTTCTCTTGGGGGTAGGAAGGAGTCTGAAGTGCCTCTGTGTAGAGCTTCCCTGGGATGGCTGGTTACTGCCAGGCACTGCCTCAGCGCAGAAGGCCATCAGAAGAGCCTAGAACCAGGCCCTGGCCCCAGAACTTGACTGCAAGGGTGGAGAGAAGGTCACTGAAACAGCTTCTCCCAACAGGAGAAAGCTGGGGTCTCCCTCAGCTTCCAATACCTGATGGACTTCTCTTCAGGTTTCAGACCTCAGACCTCACTGGGGAGTCAAGGCCTCTTGGGAAAATACAGTGTCCTACAAGCAGGATCCAGGTCACCGGGTCTGCTGTATACACTAGGAATCCTGCTGCTTCAGACTCTCTCCCACTCAGGTTCCCTTCCCCCACCACTCAAGGCCCTGAACGCAAATTTGGTTAACAATATCATTTGTTTCTTTTTCACCTAGAGTCTTTTGCAATAAGCTTTATCATTTGAACTAGTTGGTCCCAGATGCTGGGACACTGATCAGAAGCAGATTTAAGTCGATTTGAAGGAACTAATGGAGAGAACCATGCTTATTTCCCTTCCTACTTGAGTTTGTGGGTTAAAATTCAAACCCGCTATCCATTTGCCCAGATATCTCTTGTAGTCTTCTAGGTATAATCAGTGCCTCCAACACTGACCCTTCTTCCAGGCCTCCAACCATCCTGTAACTTCTCCAGTTGTGAGCAATTGAGAATAAGGGTTTCACGTTTCTATGGCAATTTCCCACTGCTGCAACATCTATGTGCAAAATCAGTGGACTTGTAGCTCTCAGAATGGAGTAGTGGCTTATTCAGGCATTGTCAGACTCAGGTGTTGGGTCCCATGTGGCCTGAGGGTGTACTAATCATGCCCATTAGAATTACACATCCGGGATGAATGGGGGAAAAATAAAATCTTTCAGTGCAGATAGCTTAAGAAATATGGGCGAGGGGGCCTCTCACTGAATGGAGGTTACCCTGGTCTCTGCGTATGTGGAGACTTACTCTTTTCCCTTCCCCTGTTAGAATGTGAGTTCCAGGAGAACATGGCTTGTGTTGTCTTGTTTATCACAGAATCCAGTGCTCGAATGGTGACCTAGTAAACACTCACTAAATATTTGTTGATGGGCTCCGTGCCTCTGGTCAGCAGAGTCAACCCAGTACATTTTCCAGGCTGCAAGCAGGACGATCTTTGTAAAACTCAAATCTGGTCAAGAGCTTTTCTCCATTTAGGACCTTTTAATGACTCCTTAGTGACCAAGGGCAAGTCAAAAGCCCTGAAGGAAGCTAATAAGGGTCTTGGCCTGCATTCCAGCCATGCTGAACTCAAATCTTGCTGAATGGTCATGCTCTCCAGCCTCCCCATCTGCACTAGCCTGCTCTCTCTGCTGGGGACTCTCTTCACCCTCCTTGGTCAGTGATAACGGTGTCAGGTCTCAGCTGTAACTCCCACTGACAGGCCCCCAGAGTGACGCCAGTCACATCCCACTGCAGCTATTATTCCGTACACCCACAGGAAGATGGCAGCTGCCTACCTCACCCACCGTTACATCCCCTCCAAACTAAGGCAGTGCTGCTCACAGGTAGACAGGTAACACGATGGTGTCTTTATAGCAGGGATAAGGAGGACTCAAGAGGCTTCAGTCATGGGAAGGAGGGTAGTCACCTCTTACTCTTTGGCTGGTCAAGAGTGACCAACAGATTCAACTTTAGACATTCACCAACGGAAAGACTTCACTTATGTAATGTCCCTATGCCTCAGTTTCCACCTGCAACAGGACTCATGGTTGAACATGGATAAAATGAGGTGGAGTTCTCATCTCAGGACCTGACAATTAGTGCTTAATTTGCATTAATGGCTTCATTAATGTTGGTTGTGGTTTTACCATTACTTCTGAGACCCCTGGCATTCCGCTTTCTTCATGGCTAAGTTGCTATGATCTTCTCTCAGGGTTTCCATTGCATAAAATGTGGCATAAACATCTCTCTTCTTTTTCTTCCTTTTTAAAAAAATATTATTTATTTATTTATTTTTTATTTGAAAGAGAGAGAGAGAGAGAGAGCTCAGGCAGGAGGGAGGGGCAGAGGGAGAAGCAACTCCCTGCTGAGCAGGTGCTCCCCCTTTCTTTTTCTGCTGGTCTCTTAATAGGCTTTCAGGGAAGGGTGTTGGCTGCTAATCACACCACTATCTTAAAAATAACACATAGGAGCGTGTTAGCTATGGACCAGACATCTTATTCTTAATTACCCACCTTTCTTACATGACTTCCTGAAATCCAGATGCTCCATTTTATTTTGAGGGTTTGGGAGGGGTATTGTGGCTAAAGTTTATCCACCCTCCCCATTCAGGCTTTTTTAAAGTCTCCTTTTTATTTTTTTAAGATTGGACAGAAAAAATATGTTTGATGAGAAAATCTTTGGGGATCCCTGGGTGGCTCAGGGGTTTAGTGCCTGCCTTTGGCCCAGGGCGTGATCCTGGAGTCCTGGGATCAAGTCCCGCGTCAGGCTCCTGGTATGGAGCCTGCTTCTCCCTCTGTCTGTGTCTCTGCCTCTCTCTCTCTCTCTGTCTCTGTATGACTATCATAAATAAAAAATAAAAAAAATTTTTTTTAAATCTTAAAAAAAAAAAGAAAATCTTTCTTGGTGCTTGCAAGTCTCAAGTGGGCGGTTGTATGTGGAAGCACTCCAGGTGCCCACTGCCATGAGGATGCTAATAGGAATAATAAAATTAACAACCATAAAACCATTTCTTGATGGGACTTGTTACTACAGGATTAAAACTACTATTCTCATGTCATTGCCAGTAAGTGTCAGAAGTTGACTTGGAAAGCAAGTCCAATCTTCTGTTACACAGACATGGTCCCAGGTTGACCTTTCCTCACCCAGGACGGTATGAGTTTGTGCTGAGCAATGCAGTATCTCATTTAGGTCTTTCCTGACCAACCACCAATTTCCTCCTGTCCCTTAGGTCCAGGAGATCTGCTAGGGACAGGTCGTAGTCACCCCACGGAATCGTGTGTGTGTACACGAGAGCCTGCGCCTGTGTGTGGATATGTGCGTTTGCGTGCATGCATGCACGTAGCCGTGCATTTGCTACGGTTCTAGTGTCAGGTTGCAGTCCACATGCTAAGCATCCCCCTTATTTTCCTTTTAGTGCGACCTTTCAAAATTAAATTAGTCTGGTTAAATAAACATGATGAAATAGATACTTTAGGCTTTAACAAACAGATTCACTCTAAGCTTGAGTGGGAGGAATAGAGTTGGTTTGGAATCTGTACTTTGGGACCCAGAAAATTCTCTCTGCGGAAATTTGTATCATGACCTATTCATTGCAAGAATAAAAATTTTCTTAAGCACTGAACTGAAAGAGTGAGCTTTAAAAATGCCTGAGCGATAGCCTGAGAGTGATTCTAGGCCAGAGATTCTCAAAGTCAAGTATGCACTGAAGCCACCTGGAGGGCTCTTGTGGGATGGCAATAGAGTTCCCTAGAGTTCCTGATTCAGTCTGGGTGCAGCTGGAGAACCTGCACTTCTTTTTTGTTGTTGTTGTTTGTTTTTTTAAAATATTTTATTTATTTATTTGACAGAGAGAGAGCGAGAGAGGCAGAGAGCGTACAAGCAGGGGGAGCAGAAGCAGGCTTCCTGCTGAGCAGGGAGCCCAAGGTGGGGCTGGATCCCAGGACCCTGAGACCATGACCTGAGCCCAAGGCAGATGCTTAACCGACTGAGCCACCCAGGCACCCGGAGAATCTGCATCTCTAACAAGCTCTCAGGTGATGCTGGTCTGGGGAGGCACTTACAGAACCACTGGTGAGACCACAGGCTCTGAGACTCGGCCACATAAAAATGAATGATGCCCACAACACCCCCTCTCCCCTTGGCCCCAGGGACTCCTTGAATTTGATTGAGATCAAATTCGAGATTTTCAAAGCTCCCCAGATGGTTATAATGCGTGGTAAAGTTTGAGAACCGCTGACATGGGAGCAAAAACTCACGTGAGGACCAGTGAGGGCATTGGAATCCCAGGGCGCGTGAAGTGCTGACCAGCTCTGTCGGATGACTGTGGCCCCGAATGGTGATAAAAGGGCAGGCAAAGTCTCCAAGTGCATGACTTGCTAGCAGCAACTGTGCCCAGCAGTATTCAGCACTCGTACCTCTCAGGGTTCTTAGTACATAAAGAGGCTTGTCGTGGTACCTGGGTAGCCTAGGGGTTGAGCACCGGCCTTCAGCCCAGGGCGTGATCCTGGGGTCCTGGGATTGAGTCCCGCATTGGGCTCCCTGTGTGGAGCCTGTTTCTCCCTCTGCCTGTGTCTCTGCCTCTCTCTGTGTGTCTCTCATGAATAAATAGATAAAACCTTAAAAAAAAAAAAAAAAGGAAGCTTGTTGCTAACTAAGCAGAGAGAGTTTAGTAAAAAGATATGGGGTGATTTGAGGCTGTTTCCTGGACTGGTGCACAAAACCAAGCCCAGGATGGCCTGATCAGGAAACTCCAGTGGCTGCCCCACCAGACGTGGGGAGAACCACTGAGGTCACAGCCCCACCAGGAACTTGACATTGTAAACTTCTGGCACCCCTGAAAGCCAGACACCTCCACGCAGCTCTTACCAGTAGAACGAGTCTCCCGGAGTACAAGTCTTAGCTGAGTGACCTTGATTAGAGGAGCCCCTGTCACAAGCCCTGCCCTGGCTGTTACGGAAACCCAGGGATGCAGGTTCTTATTGACCCTGGCCATGGAAGTCAGGGAATTCCTCCGAATATCACAAGGTTCTTCCGCAGGCAGCGGAGGTGACTAGGTGTGTTTACTACGCTCAGACCCAGGACTCCTACATTTTTCTTTTCTGAGCTGCCAGGACCCTGTCCAGGAGGTTCCTCCACCCCCCAAGCAACCGTGAAACCAGTTGTCCCAGTTCTCTCCATCTTCCCCTGCTGTCCAGGATGGATTTTACTGCCAATCCCTGCTTTTTTCAAAGAGCAAACAGGTAGTGACCACATGAAAGAGCAGAACTACTGTACCTGTCTTCTGTGCAATGCCTCCTCTTTGGCCTGGATAAAAGATGGGACTAAAGATTCTGGAATGTTGCTCACACACAGATTCCTGTGCAAAAAAAAGCCAAGGGCAGAGTCATTAGGAGTGCTGCTGCCTGGGACTGTTCTGAATTCCTGACACAAACCAGAAAAGAGGTTTTGACAACCCAAATGGAGTTGGAGCAGGTCTAACTGAGTTGCGGCCCTGGGGTGGCCCTGGCCTCCTTGGAAACGACAGCCAATGGGTGGGGCTCAGCTTGCAAATTCCATTTGTTCTCCAGAAGCCAACCGCATGAGCTCCTTGAACACAGGGTCATTTGTCCTTTGTCATCCTCAGGCCTGTGGAGAGTCCCAGCACCTGTGAATAGGGCTCTGCGCTGTGCTCCGTCCTGCTCACCGCCTCCAGGGTCACAGCAGGCACTTGCATCAGTCCTGTCTGCCCACAGAGAAGCCCAAAGTGGAAATGATAAGAAACTTGTTCAAGTTCAGGAACTTGACTTTGTGATTCAAACCCTACCTGACTCCAGAGCCATTACTGTTTATTTCACAATGAAAATACGTTAGTATACTGGGTGACGTTAATGTACGGAGGGGGGCACTTGATGGGACGAGCACTGGGTTTATACTATATGTTAGCAAATGGAACTCCAATAAAAAATAAACAAACAAAAAAAGAAAATACTTTAGTATGTTTTATTTTTGATTATATGACTTGTCAATATTGTGAAAATTCAAACAGGGCAAGAAAATGTAAGGGAAAAGGTCAAACTCACCTGAAATCCCATGACCCTGAGATTACAAACATCGTATTTTGGTAGGTATTCTTTTATGCATCAGTTTACACACACACACACACACACACACACACCACACACACACACAGAGGCACACGCAATGCTGGGCAAATGGAATTCCTACGCTAATGTTGGTTCATGAAGCTCTTGCTTGTTCGTTGGTCGGTATAGCTCAACCAAATCCTGTTTCCTTATTGAAGTTGTGATTGTGGGTGAAAAAGAAAGTTTGCCCCTGGGTGGATGGGGCCCTACGTAGTAGGCCTGCCTCTTTGCCACGTAGGAACTGGGCAGGAGGGCAGGCCGGGGAGGGAGTGTGGCATGATCAGGAGCATAGATGCCTGGAGTCAGACTGCAAGGGCTCCCTCACTTATGAGCTGTGCAATCCCAGGGAAGTTACTTAACCTCTTTGCATTGCAGTCCCACACCTCGGAAGTAGGAATAATGGTACCTACCCGATAGGGTTGTTGTGATAATTAAATTTAAAAAAATAAACAATTTTAAATTTAAAAAATTAAAAAAAATAACTGAATGAAACACGTTGTGAGTGCCTGCTTCATACCACGTACTCAGCAGAGACAGAGAAATGCAAAGTTTAGTAAAACGAGATCTGCCCTCAAGAAGCTTACAGTCTGGTGTCTCCGGATGTTTCTGTGTTGGAATCACACATGTGCGCACACAGATACACACACACTTTGAGAGGATGATTTTTCTGACAGCAAGAGTCATCTGGTCAAATTGTTTTTAAATTTAAGCTGCGGGACGCCTAGGTGGTTCAGTGGTTGAGCATCTGCCTTTGGCTTAGGTCATGATCCTGGGGTCCTGGGATCGAGTCCCCTGCAGGGAGCCTGCTTCTCCCTCTGCCTGTGTCTCTGCCTCTCTCCATGTCTCTCATGAATACGTAAATAAAATCTTTCAAAAACAAAAATAACAAAAATAAATTTAAGCTGCAAGGTACAGATGGATGAAAATTAAAGCCCAGACACCACCAAATTAACTACACTTGTTTTATTCTGTTTGGTTTATAAGGACAGCAGAAGAAAAAGAACTCTAAAATTGAGTCCAAATGTCGACCACCCAATTAGATGGAGCGTAAGCTTCCCTCCAGAGTAATAAGCCACACGCATCCCACTGGGGACAGACACAGCCCTTATGAAAGTGTATGGAGACAGGAAGAGCCACCACAACCAGGCAGAGATCATTCCATCTTGCACGTGTGCCTTTGGAATACCAGTTGAGCACTCCCTTATGACAAAGGGAAAAACATGCTTGATGGAACAGAAAATGTTTCATTCTTGGCCAAATCCAATTCCTTTTCTGGCATGTGTACCTCAGCGGACCAGGAAGAGGTTAGCCAAGGTGTCTGCACAGGTTCCTGGTGGTTAATAAAACAGATGCTGAGCGTCCTCAGTGTTCTCCAGTGTAATCCACTTAAACATGCAAACTCCTTTAAGTAAGTAAACCAAGAATAATTTAAGTAAACCAAGAGTATTTTAATGGTTTTTGTTCCTCCTTCTAATCCCACAGTGTCGTTATTTGCCTTCTAGTAATTACTTCTTACAGCAGATTCAGCGACAGTTTTTTCTTTTGTTGGTAGACACATGATTGGATTTTTTTGGCTAGCTCCATGAATTTGTTAATCAACCACCCTGGGGGAAAACAGAAAAGCGGACTAAATATTAGAGGTGTTTTCTTCTAGATTTTATTACTTACAGACACAAAGCTTTTTGTCGATTTGAAAAAAAAAATGTTTCTCCACTTTATTAAACTTGGGACTCCTTCAAGAAAATGTCACCGAATGGACTAAAATCTGTTATTGGCACGATTGCCTCTGTTATTGTATGGGAAAGGATCAAAATAGCAATGTCAGCTATTAAGAAGAGCAAAATTCATTCAATTTACTTTTTTATTGTTTGCTAAGTGAGTTCAGTTGTAGCCAAAAGAGATGCTGGAGGAGCAGTAGGGTGTTTCCCCACCTTCTCCCCCAGTGCTTGGCATGTGGGGTTCATTTGGGCTTTACTCAGACTTTGAGGAAGGCTCTCAGAGCACCTGGGCAGGGCTGCCCGCCCCTCTCCATTTGCTGCCGTGCACCCTACATTTTGCCATGTTCCATTTGGCTATGACCCCAATCTAATGTCTTATGAAATATATCTTTCTCTGGAAAATATGACTCTCCTTTACATTAAATACACAGGAAAGGGGTCCAATTAAAGGAAGACATTTTACCATTGCTAGCTGTTTTTGAAAATGCCACATCTCAGAGGAGTTGTGTTCACCAACTGAATCAAACAAAACAGCAGTCTGGTAGATTTTAGGAATTTCCCAAGATACCATTAAAAGCCATTTTTTGGGGGATATATGAACATTGCATGAGAATCTCTTTCCACAAACTCCAGTATGGAGAAATACAACTATATTTTCCGTAACTCAAATTCATTTCTGACTCTGAGCTTTCTTTCTGCTATACTTGGGCCTACGTGCATGCAGGGACTGGTTACTGAGGAAAGGTTTGAAATTACAGCTCCACTTGCTTAACTTTGGATAAAATTTAAAAATCAATATCTCGACATTGCTCAAATTGCTTTAAAATCTCTTCTTTCATTCCTATCGATATGCTTTTGTGAGATTAGTCTTTCTTCTGTGTAAGCAAAATACACAAATTATTAAGGTATATATTAGCCTCTGTGAGGATCGTTTGATGGCAAAGTGGCTGCGTAGGTGACAAATCCCTCAGCAAGAAGCAAGCTCATTTAGTTACATTAAAACTTTAAAAACTAATGAACTTGGAGTTGTTCTAAGTGCATACAGATGTTTCAACTAGGTTATTCACTCACTAATTCTTTTTTTAAGATTGCAGAAAACAAAATTTACAAGTGTAATTGCAATTCTGCTTTAATCACCTATGTTTGCCCTTTTAATGAGCAACATGAATAGTTTTTGTGATTTTTTTCTTTTTCTCTGTGTTTGCTACGACTACATTCATTGAACTTTAATTTTATGTTTATTGAATCGAATAATAATAAAAAATTGGTCATATATTTTGTATTTTTTTCATTTAATTTTCCTAGTAATTATTTCATTTGTATTTTCAAAAGTATTCATCTGTGACAATAAAAAAGTAAAAAACGAAAGAATCAAGTCCTTCATTACAAATAGTTTGAGAACTTACAAAGAACTCAAGTTACACTATGCCCTAAATTTTATATGGCCATTTTCTCCTTCTCTAAAAGAGCTGCTGCTTCAGAAAGCAGTCTTTCCCAGAAATCCCTGAGACAGCTTCGTCTGGTCCTTCTTAGCTCAGAGAAAGAAAGGAAGCAGGTTCAGTACCCTAGTTACTCAGCAGTTATTTCTGATAAAAATTAATTACTAACATCTGACTTCCATAAAGGTCTAATCCCAAAGACCCTGCTCTTTCTAAGGTACCATACTATCTCCTGAAGGAGGCGGAATTTATTTATTCAAGAAATATTTATTGAGCAAGTATTATATGCCTGGCTTGTTTTGAGCATTGAGAAGCCAGTAGTAATTAAAACAGACAAAAATCCCTGCCCTTAGGATGTTTACATTCTAGTGGAAGGTGTAGGACTTGGTGTTGACTGTGTCATTACACTCGAAGTTAGGTTTTTCTCAGATGCTTAAGTTTCAGTTTCATGTTTTCCTGTTAAAAACAAGTGCATAAGAGAGATTTTGCCCCAGTTCATGGATAGAGTGAGTTAATAGGATTCACTTTCTCATTGTTAAAGATTTTAATCAAATTTTTCTTAAAGCTTCAGTACTAGACTCTAAGATGGAAATTGATCAAACACCAACATATCTTGTTATTTTGAGATGAATATATTAGTATTTTAGCTTGCTTTGTAAAGATCACATGACCTTCAGGTGTTTGATCTCCAAGGACAAGTTTGAGAACTCCTAGTCATATTCTCAAGCAGTAGACAAAAAGGCAGCTGCTGTCCTAACCTCAGGTCAAATTTAAAGATGAGTAAGCATATTTCTAAAGGGCTGGTGGGTCACTACCTTGCATATTTATAGAAATATTGAGTTTTCCAGAATCATGAAGCAGTGCTATTGGAAAAATGGCTTATCAAAACCAGTCCTGGGAAAATCATCAAGAGAACATGAAGAGTAAAAACATGAGTAATCAATATAGTTTAAAATGTTGGCCTAACTGTAAATGAGAGAAAGGCAATTAAGACGACAAAAATCCTATTTTTCACCTATCCAATGCCCAAACCTTAAAACATCAACGAATGGTATGCAGTGCTGGAGAGAATGATGAGGTGGTCAGTCTCTTGTGCTACTTTCAGGAGTGCAAATAGGATGCAACTTTTCACAAGAGCACTGTCCATTGATAGTTTTAAATCAATGCATAATCTTTGCTCCAACTACTAAATTTCTGGAAATCTGTTACGAATCAGAAATGTAGACAGAGGGTCATGCAGGAAAATATTTAGTGCAGTACAATTCACTCCAGTAAAAATAAGTGTAAACAATCTAGATTTTTCACAGAAACGAAATAGGTAAGTATGTTGTGAGCTACAGGATCTAATTATATAACCATGAACTGTTTATAAAGCTAAGGGGCAAAAGTAAGATGATAGTATAAGGTCAAGCAGAGGAAAAATATGCATTTATGAAAAGAATATAGAAGGCTGTTCATCATGGTGGCTATAGTTAACAACACTGTGTCATTTACATGAAAATTGCTGCGAGATAGATCTTAAATGTTCTCACCACAAAAAAAAAGTAGCTGTGAAGTGGTAGATGGGTTCACCAACTTTGCTGTGATCACCATTGCACAATATGTACGTATATCGAGTCATTGTGTAGAAGGCTTAAACCTACGCAATGTTATTTGTCAATTATATCTCAATAAAACTGGAAACAGAACAGAACCGAAAAATACAAAAAGGAACCCCACTAAAATTTTAACAGTCATATTTTCCAGATGGAGGTGTTCTGGCCAGTTTCTTGTTTTATTTTTTTTCATGATTATGATATATTACTCTGATAACTAAAACTTTTTGGGGAAAAGTCCAAGTATAAACCATTTTACAGTTATCCGTTCATTAAAGATTTCCATGGTTAGGGCTGACTTTTACATGACTGAAGAAATTTTCAGTTCATAGCCGAAGAAAGAACCTATAAGAGCAAGCACGCACGTACACACACGTGGAAATCTCTGGGCGTGCAAACGACTCCACCCACCAGTCACTCACTCCATGAACACATGCCTCAGAGAGCAGAGATGGAGACACTGAGCTTGAACGAAGGCTCATTGCTTGTATATCTCACCGTGTGTTTAAAGAGATGGTGAACATGGTACATTTGTGCAAACGCATAAACACACTGCACACAAAGTCCCATGTACTGAGGGGTCTTCACCTCAGCACTATGGCATTTTGGACCAGGTAAGTTCTTCCTTGGGGGGGCTCTCCTGTGGGTCGTAGGATGTTTCGCAGTGTGTATGAGTTCTACCCACCAGGTGCCAGTAAGAGCCCCAACCTTGGGCATGATAACAAAGTGATGTTTCCAGGTATTGCCCAATGTCCTGGAGGGCAGGAAGGCTCCTTGCCAACTGGGAACCGCTGATGTGCACTGTGCCCTGTGCCATGCAGAGGTGCACCTGCATGCACGGATACCAGTGTACAACCAGGGCTCCATTTTATGGGTCACGGCTGTGCCGAACCCAATGCTAAAATTTTGAGTGTCACATTTCCATATTGTATCTTAAGGGTTATTTAAGGAGGATCCAGGGAGAACAGGGTTCTATGTGACTGCCCTTTGGAATGGGTTTAAAACCCTAGCCCAGTGTAGATTACATTGCATGTAATCTTAACATTTTAGGCAATCTTAACATTTTAGGTAATATTTAGACATAAGCAAACTGTGGACTGCTGATGGATATACATCAAGTGTTAAGCTCCGGATGATGGGGGAAAAGTTGATATTGCATATGTTTTTTAATGGGCTTTAGAGTCAAACGAATACAATCCTCCAAAGGCAATTCATAACTGACTGTAATCTGGCTCAGGGAGCAAGCTGACACATGCCCTAGAAACTAGGGTGCCTCACTCTGCAGCCAGGGCTAGGTCAGCTCACCCAGGGCAGGCTGGAACCTTCCTGCAGCTTTCTGTAGACCTTCACAGGTAAAGGACACTATTTCTTGGAAAGGCATTTATTATTGGAGGATGACTTGGCAACTGGGGAAAAAAAATCACCCTAAGAAATGTAAAACTTACGAATCAATAAAAAGTTGATTGCATAGATCTGGAAGTTGCGTTTGTTTACTGGAACACAGACTCACATCTGGCTGTTTCATTAGTCACAGCACTAGCATTACTGATAAAAGCTACAGGCGGACTCACAGCGATCTCACGGAAACAAGTTCGAATCTGCAAACATTTCAGCACAAAGTGAGCCTGGAATAAACAATAAGGCTTTTCCTACTTTACACAACCTCATCCTCCTATTGACATGGAGATACTCAAACCACTTTGGCACAGGGGCCCCTGGCTGGCTCAGTCAGTTGGGCATCTGATTCTTGATCTCAGCTCAGTTCTTGAACTGAGTCCTGAGTTCAAGTCCCATGTTGGGCTCCTTGCTGGGTGTGGAGCCTCATGCCCACTTAAAACACACACACACACACACATACACACAAAAAAAGCCACCTTGGCATAAACACCACTGACACACAAGCACACGCATGTGGTTCCAGGCCAGGGCCATGCTGATCCAGGCGGGTCAGGCTCCAGAGTGAAGGCAGGCGGCAGCAGAACCAGGAGCTCGCCTTCTCTAACACAGCAGCCCAGTTAGCAGCAGACTCCACTGGTCCACTCACTCCCATAACCACACTGCTGGTGCGCCAAGACACGGGGTGACCTAGAGAGTGAGAAAGATAGGCTCTAAGAAAGACATATCTGCTTTGATAACATTTACGTAACCTTTAAACACATACCTGGTAAAGCATATGGTAAATAGACACACAGGTATTCATGTAAAAATATAAAACACAATTGTAAGAATATACAATAAACTCATGGTAATGGTGGAATTTAGATTGCCTGATATAAGGGGACTTTACTTTTTTTTTCATTAAAAAACAAAGACAAATTTTTAAAAATGCTAAGTTATTAGTTCTAGATGATAGGAAAAACATATTTTTATTATTTTATTTTATTTTATTTTATTTTATTTTATTTTATTTTATTTTATTTTATTTTATTTTATATTTTATTTTTAATGAGCTTAGCAGTTAAATGGGTCCAGGTTTTTGTCTTGGCCACTTAATAGCTGAGAGGCCTTGAGCAGGTGTCTTGAATATACCCAGTCTCATCAGATCATTGTGAGGATTAAATGAAAAAAAAAAAAAAAAAAAAAAAAAAACCTCAGGGTCAGGCACTTAATATGTGCTCAATTCAAAGTAGCTACTACTAACATGACGAGTTCCAAGGTTACGAGCATTGCATTCTGCGTGTCAAACAGAAAATCTGTTGCCTTGATTTGTGCCCAGAGGGCTGAGAACTCAGCCCAGAAGCTCCAGTGGTTCCCAGGTTAGCTGTGGAGCCCAGTGCACTCAGCTGCTGGGACAAGGTGAAGAAGGGGCATCCCACAAAGCCGCACGGTGTCGGGTTTTATCAGAAGGAGATCATACATTAAGGCTTAGTAGGAGAGGACGTGTGCCACCCCACCCCACCCCCATCTCCCCGATTCTACAGACAGGTGTCCGGTCAGCTTGCTGAACACACAGGGTTATGTTCCAGGAGGGGTGTCCCGCCCTCCCTTTGCTCTCCAGTGTTTGGGCTGAACTTGGCAGTGAGCCCTATCAATTTGAGTAGGAGTGGATAGTCCCAGTCTGAATTGGATACCAGATGCTTAGGAAAGGCTGCAGAATGCAAGGTGCTCAGCACCTGGATTCCTTGGGACCCATGTGGTGGGTGGTGCACGGCATGCCTCCTTCTCTGGGAGAGGAAGCTCCCTGTCCTATGGGAAGTTTCGTTTGGGCACCGCTGGGGTGAAAGCCAGCACTGTTCCAGATAGTCCCCTGCAAGGAGTCCTAAACGAGCCTTGTTTCCTGCTCGATCGTCAACATTGGTGTAGAGAATGACTGACACGCTTACAGGCACTGAGCAGCAGCAGCAAGCTTCCTAGAGCATCCCTGAAGGCCATGGGGCCAACGTAGATCACGTCTCTGGCATTGTCTTCTGTAACAATGCTGTGGAAGGTAGAGGCTTTGGTGGGCTTGGTGAGGACATTCTAGATACGGGGCACTTGAGTTGGATGTCGAAACTGGAATTTGGAATTTGGAGGATGGGGGAGAGAAAAAGCTGGAAGAACCAAATGAGCAAAAACATGGCAGGGGGACAAGGGAAGTGACTTGCAGAACAGTAGGTGGATAAGTAATGCTCAGATTGAAAGTTTAGTTGGAGGTGGGTCAGAAAAGGGGGTGGAGTTCTGACTGCAGTGAGAACCAGTCGCTAAAGCTTTTAGACTTGACCCCAAAAGCAGCTAAGGCATAGCAGCACCTGGGTAATAGCTCGGGTCTCTTGGTTGTTCTCCATCTCTGCTCCTCTCAATGTCTCTGCCTTCAGGAAGTATATTGTTTCGCTGGATATTGGGGTGATCTGGGCTCCCATTCAGGAAGCAGTTGTGTGCCTTGGCCAAATCACCTTTCTGGGTTTCAGTTTCTCCAATCCAAAATGAGATGGTTGGAGCAAATATTTTCCAGCGCGTCGAGATGGAAGTAAACTTTTTTTTTTTTTTTTGGAAAATTAGTATAATTACAGTGTTTGCAAAAGGGTCTGGAAAGAGGAAGAACCTGCACAGACACCAAAATCCTTTTGGCATAAACACTCCCCCCAGCACTTTCTCCCCCCCCCCTTTTGTTTTAACCACTGTAAGGTGCAATTGTTATTTGATTTAATTTAGTCTTCAGGCATTGACTACTCTTTACTATAGGGCCAGTTTCATGTGGCAAATATTTTCATTATTAATGAGGTTTGAGTCTGCCATCAAGCCTAATAGCTCATCTTTTTAATCTTCTGTTTTGAAGTCTTACCTAATATCTGGAATCCATCTTAATGCCAAATTCCAGGTGTTCACTTGTGTTTGTCCACTACACAAAACAGGTTTTAGGAAGGGGAGCAAAGCGGAGATCAGAAGTACCCAACCAAATGCCAGACCACATAAGCTTTGTCACCAAGTGCCCTGACGTCTGCCAAACTGAAGTTCTTGAGGATCTCAAAGAATTCGAAACCATATATAAAATAAATAAATGCAAATGGCACATCTCCTAGTTACACTAGGTCTCCCTGGACTTCCTCAGATCCAAGTGTTTCTCTTGTTCTTTCCTTCATTGGTGTCAGGGGGACCAGAGCCAGAGTTTGACCGTTTACTGAAAGATTATATACAAGGAGGGAGGAATAAAAGAATAATATTGAGTCAGACCCTATGGGGAAGTAAAAGTAAACATCTCCCTAGAAAATAAACTTCTGCTCTTTCAAACCCCGGGATGCCACCTTTTCAAGAGTGAGCTGTTCAAGCCCTGGAGTCCTCCCTGAGAAGACCTCTTTAAAGAAAAGAGGTCAAATTAGAAGTCAGACAAATCACTTCCATATTTTCATCATTTTTATCAGTTACACCTCTATTTATCTGATCTTGCCCACTATGTTTTAAAACTCTAAAAGGCAAATTTTAATATTAGACCCCAAAGGCTTATTATACAATGCTATGTACACATAAAAGAAAAGCCTCTGTTTCTTCTTCTCTCAACATTGCTGACACCAGATGTGCACGTTCCTCCCACACCAGCCAATTCTCCAACTCTCTGGACACCAACTGGGTGTTCCCCAATTCAGTTATGACACCAACCACCAGGAGTTAGTGCACACCCCACGGGTCAAAGGCCCAGTCCCGTAAGATTGCTTCCCACTTCAGATGCCAACAGCAAGTCCCCCGTTGTCACCTTTATTTCTGACCAACTGGCTGTAAATTGTGGTTTCCCACAACCCCCTCCTTCAGGTTTGATAATTTGTTAGAGTGGCTCACAGAACTCAGGAAGGTGCTTGGCTTACTACTGCCTGGGTGTTATACAGATTACAGCTTGGGAACAGCCAAATGGAGAAGATGCCCAGGACAAGGTATATGGGAAGGGCCACGGAGCTTCCCTGCTCGCCCTGGGTGTACCACACTCCCAGCCTCTCCATATGTTCATCAACCTGGAAGCTCCCCAAATCCCTTCTGTTAGGAGGTTTTTGTTTTGTTTTTTAACGGAGGCTTCATTATATAGGAACGCATTACGTAGGTATGATTAATTCTTTGGCCGTTAGTGATGCACTCAACCTCCAGCCCTTCTTCCAAGCGGTTGGGGGTGGTGCTGAAAGTGCCAATTCTCTAATCACATGATCCATTCCTGGCAACTGGCCCCCATCTTTCAGAAGCATAAATTCAGGTATGGTTGGAAGGGGCTTATAATAAATAACAAAAGATGCTCCTCTTATCCTTATCACTGAGGATTACTTTAGGACCTCTGTGCTGGGAACTTGGGATAAAGACCAAAGGTATATTTCTTATGATATCATAATAGCACGATGTGACCATATACAGAGCTGTCTACCCATCCATCTATCTCAACGAATCCTGATGACTGTTCCAGTTATTTATTGCTGCATGACAAACCACTTCAATGTGGTGGCACAAACCAATAATCATTTTTGTTATGTTCGTAGATCTGTTGATTAGGAATTTGGGCAATGGGGGATAGCTTGTCTATACTCTCTGATATCTGGGGTCACAGCTTAGAAGACTTGAATCCCCTGGACTTTTGGGTGCTGGTACCTATGGAAGCTTCTGCACTCAAATGTCTTATACCTGTAACTCAAAGGCTAGCTCAGCAGAGACTGTTGACCAGAGTATCTACATGTGGTGTGTACATGTAGCTGGGTTCCCTCACTCCAGGACTCCTCAAGATTTCTTACATGGTCTAAGAACAAGTGTTCTAGGGAACAACCTTGGATATTAGAAAGTTCCATGACCCTTTATCCTAGCCTTGGAAATCTCATGTCATTACTTTCACCAAACTTCATTGGTCAAAGCAGATAAAGACGAGTGGATATAGATCCCACCTCTCGATAAGAGGAATATCAAAGAATTTTGTGGCCATATTTTAAAACCAATTGACCTTTACTAAATTTTCATTTTATTTGGATGTATTTCTAAGATTTTGAAACTCCTTGGACACCAATCAGTTTATTCTTAGGAGATAGAAGGTAAGTTGGTAATATAACCCACAGGGCAGCCCCTGTCCTTCCATGACTCCAGGATGGAGGTCTCTAACTGCCTTCTAAAGGTAGGAACATGAAGGAAATGGATCTTAAACGTACCTCCCCACCTGTTGCCAAGAACACAGTGTGTATTGGACCCTGTCATGACTATCTGCATGTCAATGGATTTGGGTAGTTTCTATAAAGTCATACAGAACTGGAGGTGGGAGAGGGAATCAGACATGATGCCCTGATCTACTACTTCTTACCCTCAACCCATAAAAAGGAAGACTCACCACCTCAGGGTATGGCTTGGGCCTTAGTTGGGGGTGAGGGAGTTCCTCCTTCCAATCCACATTACAAAATCTCCTTGCATGACCTGACAAAAATGGGTCTGTTTCTGAACCACTTCTCTCTCATCTTCAAGATTCTCCCTAGGTCACAGGGGAGAGGAAAGAAGTCTCAGTTTACCTGGGCATAGCACTACTGTTTGTTTGTTTTTTTTTTTAAATATTTTATTTATTTATTTGAGAGACAGAGAGAGAGGATGAGTAGTGAGGAGGGGCAGAGGGAGAGAGAGAGAAGCAGACTACCTGCTGTGTGGGGAGCCCAATGCAGGGCTCAATCGCAGGACCTGGAGATCCTGACCTGAACTGAAACCACCTAGGCACCCCAAGCGTTATTGTTTTTATTTTATAGGGTATGAAAGAAGGCAGTAAAGATGGTTCAGGGAAAGTCAGTTGTATACACGATAAAGAGAATCAGGTTGGCTGTTGGGGTCACTGAGGCTGGCAAGGCGACAGGTGGTCAGGAAATCACAAAGATGATTTTCTATGTCATGATTTTTCACAGGCTTGGCCATGCTACTCGTCTAGTTCTCCTTCCCAGAAGTCTTACTGCTTCATCACCACTAAAACGTAAAACTTTAACTGGGTCATGTGCTATACAAAGAGATGGTTCTAGCCCAGCACTGTGATGAACTCCTGAGTTGAGGCTGGGCAAGTCACATGCCATCTTAGGTCCTGCACAACTCAAACCTACCATGATTCATAGGGACAAGCTGGCTTCTGAAAAATCTTGACCATCGATTCATGGCAGATCAGAGAGGCAGGTCACCTTAATGCACAGGTACCAAATGTTGCATACGATATATTATGCCAAGAAATTATTCATGGTTTATCTAAAAATCAGATTTTAACTGAGCCCCTCATTTTCATTTGCTATTTTTGGCAATTCCACCTTCATAGAATGGAGATAGGCTCTAAATCAGGTATCAGCAGACATTTATTATAAAAACCCCACATAACAAATATTTTCAGGTTTGCCATTATTGTGCAAAAGCAGCCGTGGATGATATGCAAATGAATGGGTGTGGCCACGGGCCCAGTAAAGCTTTATTTATAAAACAAGCAGCAGGCCCTAGTTTGCACAGGTCTGTTGTAGAGCTAAACTACTCAGGCTTAAAGACCTCCATGCCACTTATCAGATGTGTACAAGGAAGCAACTTACTTAATCTCTTTGTGCCTCAGTCTCCTTATCTATCACTCAGGAGATAATAGTGCACCTGCCTCCTAGGGTTGGTGTGATGTGAAATGATTTCTTCTATGTGAAGTATCCCGTAGGATGGCTGCAAATAGCCAATGCTACGAATGACCAATGCATGGCACTTCGTGGGGGTGGGATTTAACACTCGAATCAAAGTGGGCTAGGTTGATGACAGTTAACACTCATAGAGCACTTACCCCGAGGGTAGGTACTCTATCCTTGACGACTTCTTTAAATCCTCATAACAGCCTCGGTTAGAGGCAAACCATCATTTTCATCCTTATCATCACCTCCTCTTTACAAATGAGGATGCTGAGACCCAGAGGGGCAGGTGGCTTGTCCAAGGTTGCCTAGTTTGCAAGTCCCCTCGCTGGGGCTTGAACCCCTGTAGCCTAAGGCCAGAGACCCTTCACTTCACCCCTGTTCTGGAAGGTGGAGGTGAGAGGAGAACCACAGGCAGATTAGGACAGGCCGCATGAAATGTTTGCACTGATGTTTGGCTGACGTGGGGACAATAACTTCAATCTCAGTTATTTTGAGAAACAAGACAACAGACCTTCCTTGGCCTTCGTTGGGAGTGTTTCTTCCCCCTCCATCCTCCTCAGCCCCGAGAACGACGACCCACATCTGCGGTGTCCCACTGAATTCACATTCAGCCATGGGGCAAAACTGCCAATTCTGGAAACATCTTAAATTCCAGGGGTGTGACCTCCTTTCCTTTCTTCCTCTCCAGAGTTTTCTCCTGTTTCTTTCTGCCTCCTCCTCACCTTCTTTCTCCCTAAACTTCTCTCTTCCTTCTCCTTGACTTATTCAGGCCTGAAGAGGACCCAGAGAGCAGATATTTGCTTTGGGAGGAGAAGAGAAAAATAAAAGATGAGTTAGCCAAGTAAAAGAACAACTCCGATTTTCCACAAAGGGCTACTTCATGGAAAGATTGTGACTTGCTGCTTTATAGCGACCCCCCCCCCACCCCACTCTCTTTTCTTTAGGAAAAACAAAGTTGATGTAAACAGCTGGAGACTGTAACTTGAAAAACCAAGAAAGTAAGATGAATAAAACTTCCTGTTTTCCTCTCCTCCCTGGGTCTACAGGGGGTTGGCCTACAAGGCTGCCTTCCAAACCAGATGTTTGATTCCCAAAGCTTGCTTCAGAGTCTCTGCATATCAATTATTCTTTACACAGCACGACCAGACCCTAGATTCAGTTACAACAAGCATGCTTCAGCCAAGAACCTGCTGGGACACAGGTCCTCTTGGGAGAGGCAGGGTAAATGTGGCCAGCATATGACATGCGACCAACAAGTTGAATCCTCTACTGTCACGATCTAAATTACATGCAACAGAGCTCCTCCTGCATGCCAGGTACCGTGCTTGGACTCTGGGGTTAATCTCACCTAATCCGCACAACCACCCCCCAAGGGAGGTACGATTACCATCCTTGTTCTGTAGGTTAGATCAAGCCTTAGAGAGGGTGGCCACTTCCCTGACCATAGCCTCCACACCTAGTGAGGGTCTCCCTTCACCCCTTCCCCACTTCCAGTCTTGCCTTGTTTAGAAAATTCTGCTGCATGGAAAGAAACACTGGGTGAGAGAAGCCCTCCTCTCTGGAAACGAGATACTTGTCTGTGTTATTTTCTGTTCCTGCCCGGGCTTCTGGGCGTGTTGTTTTTTCTTTGGCCACTCATCCTCCTTGGAGACATGTTGTCATCAATTTTGAAGGTCTGTCTGCATCCTCTGAGATCACACCCAGCTGGGACCGGCTGCCAGGAATAATGCAGCCTCCTTCCAGCCCCCACTTGGGCTCTCTGGTCCTCACATATGCAGCCCAGAGCAGGGAGGGCGTAGCCCCTTCATGGTCAAACTCTTAAGCTCTCAAACAGATCATAAAAATGAGCTCCAGGCAAGACACTCATCTATATTTGGTATTTTCATGCTGAGTGACAATCTGCCAGTAGGATTAGCGGTGGGGCCGTTATTAACAACCTCTTCCCTGAAAATCAGGGCACAAAATGTGTGCTTTCACTTGACATCGATTCTTGCCTCTTGGGCCATTACTAGTAGCTAGAAATACATACTCATCTAAAATGTAGGGTTTCCATTTGTTTTTATTTTTTGTTTGTTTTGGTTGAGATCTTCCAAATTTCCCATAATTTTCCAACTGGGAAGGATGCCAGTTTAGGGGATTCTTTTCAACCAGTTAATGGGCATCCGCCAGGGTACTTCAAAGCTTTTCTGGGTGGCCTCCCCGTCAGGTGCAGCTTCGTGTCACCATGCCTTTCAGTTTGCCACATGTCACGGTGGTAGGAAGAACACGCTCACCGTTAGCACCCCAGCCTCTGTGCCATACGTACTCTTCAAGGAAGAGGAGCCTTTCTCACTAAGTTAAGCAGCTACCAGGGTGGCCTCACTCGGGCCTTTTAGGCAGGGACACTGTAGGCCGGTGTTTCATGCTCCAAATCTGGAAACACCAATTTAAATGAAAAAACAACAACAACAACAACAACAACAAAAAAAAAAAAAAGAAAAGAAAAGAAAAGAAAAGAAAGAAAGAAAGAAAAAGAAAAAGAAAAAAGAAAAACAAGAAAGCAGATCTCTTTACTATAGAACTTCTCAGGACCATTAATATCCTAAAGTCACTGAGTCCCCAAGAAGAAACTGCAATGTATAGTCTCCTAAACCTCAATGACCTTGGTGCCCTTCGCTCAGAGACCACTTAATGATATTAGTGTCCCATAGACCCACTTTGGGAAATCACAGAGTAACCACACGGCCACCACAGACTCAGGACGGACTCATCTAATGCTGGGTGCTCTGCATACATCTTCTCACGGTGTATTCATCACAACCTCAACATTGGGCCTCATCATCCCCACTCTACAGGCACGGCCAACCAGGTGTAGAGGATTTCAGTTACCTGCTCAAGGACACACAGCCAGGCAAGGGTAGTGCAAGGGCAGAGGCCAAAGGTTTTGAACCCTACATTGTATGTTCTTTCTCCTTAAGAAAAATTTTTAATTACGTTCTTAATTTTAATTCCCATATAGTTAACTTACAGTGTTGTATTAGTGTCAGGTGTGCAATATGGTGATTTAACAATTCTATACATTACTCAGTGCTCATGATGACAAGTGCTCTTCTTAATCCCCATCCCCTATGTCACCCTCCCCATGCCCATCTCCCTTCTGGTGACCATCTATTTGTTCTCTGTCCTTAAGAGCCTGAAGAAACTTTTTTAAAAAAGATTTTATTTATTTATTTATGAGAGATATATAGAGAGAGGCAGAGACACAGGCAGAGGGAGAAGCAGGCTCCCTTCAGGGGGCCCGACCTGGGACTTGATCCCAAGACCCTGGAATCATGACCTGAGCCAAAGGCCGATCTGCAACCACGGAGCCACCCAGGTGTCCTGGAAGAAACTTTTTTTAAAAGGCATTTTTAAAATGCGGAAGGGAACGTAACAAACACCTACCTTTCTACCATGCAAAATTAGTAATTTAAGTTTAGTCCTATTTGTTTCCAGTCTTTCTTTCTTAAAGTGAATGAAATATTACAGATAAGTTATGTTTGTTTCTTACCAGGCTGCTTCTTTGTCATAAATGAACCCCAAGCCCAGGGGTGGGGGAGACGATGAAGTTGTGAAGGAGCACATCTAGGCTGCTTCTGGGTGCTCTCTTGCCAATCTATAAAAATATTTCTTCTCACTTATTTTTTTATTTCCCCAGTGCCCTCTTGAGTTCCACTCAAAAATCTCAGGCGCAAGAGGAAATATTTTAAAATAATGTGATAAACAAAACCTGAGGTCAGTAGCCAATATCTTGGTGTAGAGTTAAGAAAGGAGTCCCTAAATATTCAGTGAGTAGAATTGAAGTGGGGGGCTGGTGGGTATTCTCAGGTGGGACAGACCCAGAATGTGCTAGAGGAGCCAACAACAGTAAGTGCTGAGGAATGTTGACAAGTGACATCGTGCGATGTAGCCAGTGACATGCGATGTTACTGTTTCTTGCCCATCTTCTCCACTAGAACATCAACGTATGACGGTAGAGCCTTGTCTGTTTGCCACTGTGGGACCCTCTGGCCTGCCCTTCTCTGCTCCCTAGAGAATATTAAGAATTTCTGGAGAGGATGAAAGGAACCTTCTAAGAAGGAAGCAGATTTTTTTGTTTTCTGTTTTTCAAGATTTCAAGGAATCAAGGAGAACTAAATCTCACATCAAGGATTGAATATTAACTTGTGACACGGAGGGAAAGAGAAGATACTCCTGCTGGCGTTGTTCTACAAGGAGCCTCTTTTTGCAGGAGACAGATCTGCACATTCAGAAAAAGAATTAAACTCCCATGCTCCATGGAACAGTGTTTTCCCAGGGATGAATCTTGCTGGCTGGTCGCAGGAGGGAAGGACAAGAAATAGAGTGAGGAGGGTGTGGGCAGAAGGAGAGGGAGAAGGAGAGAGAAAATCCTAAGCAGGCTCCATGCTCAGCACGGCCAACACAGGGCTTGATCTCATGACCCTGAGACTGTGATCTGAGCTGAAATCAAAGGTTGGATGCTTAACTGACTGAGTCACCCAGATGCCCCAAGAAATGGAGTTTTGTATCTCCCATCTTTGGGGTACAGGGGTAACTGTGTGATGAATAGAGGTGGCTAACCAAAAGGATATTGATGGCCTTTGCTGTGGTCACAAAGGGCCTCCATATTTTTGTAGTTTGCAAAAGCAAAGATTTATTTCTGTTGACTGTGACTCTTCTGGGCTCTACTCCTTTGGTCACCCAGCTGGGTGTCCTATAATTCAACTAAATTCTGACACTATTTACCATGGGATAGCTTCAGATCCTGCAGGTTAAAGGCTCAGTTCTACAAAACTGCCCTTCATTCCCCACTTAAGACACCAAACCCAAGTCCCGGTTGTTACCTGTGCTTCTGACTGACCTGCTATAGATAGACCAGAGATTCTAGTGATCTCCTCCTTAGGTCCAACCCTGTTGGAGCAGCTCACAGAACTCAGAGAAACATTTTGCTCTCTAGGTGACCAGTTTATTACAAAAAGATCTATAATTCAGGAATAGCCAGATGGACAAGGTGCATAGGGCAGGTATGGGGAGGCAGCGCAGAGCTCCTATGCTTTCCCAATGCTTCCTTCTCTCCAAGTCACCTTGTGTTCACCAACCCAAAAGCTCTTAGAACCCCATCGTTTTGGGAAGGCAAACTAAGAGATAGAGGGTGGGGAAATGGTGAAAAGGTTGTCAAAAAATAAAGCTTCCAGTTATAAATAAGCACTGGGGAAACAATGGACAACATGATGACTATAGTTCACACTGCTTGCTGTATGGTACATCCAAAAGTTGCTAGGAGAGTAGGTCCTGAAATTTCTCATCACAAGGAAAAAATTTTTTTTCTTTCTTTTGTCTTTTTGTACTTGTATGAGGTGGTGAATGATAACTATTATGGTAATTATTTCACAATATATGTAAGTCAAGACATCATGCCGTACACCTCAGCTTCTACAGGGGGCTGTACATCGGTTAGAGCTCAATAAAATTGAAAGGAAAAAAATGCAGAGGGCAAAGCCAATGGTTTAATTAAGGAAATTTACTACAGATAACAAGCCAGACAGCAGGATGAATGAACCATATGATACAAATCACACACACACACACACACACACACACACATACACACACTGCATTGCAACAAGGAGTGGTATGTAGACCTCTGCAGAAAGCCTCAGATTGTTCAAAGAAGAGTGTTAGGCAAAACTTTGATTCCCATGTGGACAATGCGAACTCCCTCAGGAATCAGAACAAAATGTTAAGGAAATGATTACTATGGCCTTGATGTCAACCAAATAGGAAAGATTGACTAGGGAAGTAAAAGTAAGTCTGGAGCAAGTAATCACATATCTTAACATAGCAATAATTAATAATAATAATAATAATAATAAGTATGGTGATTATAGACAGCTATATACAGACTCTAGATAAAGTTGAGAGAAATGATAGCTATGATACCAGGGTTAGGAACTCTTAAAAATTCAATTAAAATGGGATCAGAGTCTCTAAAGTTGAATTCTGGCAAAACAACCATCAAGGATCTTGATGAGGAAGGCAAGCAAAGCTATGTAAAGAAACCCTGGCTCTCTGAGCCTAAATTTGAAAGGAATGTGTAAGAAAAGATATGTGGGGGGCACCTGGGTGGCTCGATCGGTTAAGAGTCTGGGTGTGGAGCCTGCTTAAGATTCTATCCCTCTCCCTCTGGTCTGCTCACTTGCCTTCTCTCTTTCTCTCTCTCTCTCCCTCTCTCTTTCCCTCTGCCCCTCCCCCTGTTCACATATTCTCTCTTTCTCTAAAAAAAAAATAATAAATTAAAAAAAAGTATCCATAGTCTCACTGCACAAAAGTAGCTACTATTGGCATTTAGTGATATATTCTCCTGGGTTTTTTCTTTTTTTTTTTTCTTTTTTTTCTGGGTTTTTTCTATGTGTGTTTGTACCCATTTAAACATATGTATACGAAGGATCTTGTCCTTTCAGGGAGGGACACAAAGCTTCATTGTCACCTCTAACCCAGTGTGTCCTGCTTCATCTCACGGAGGTCTCCTCTGCCTACAATCACTATTGGGAGAGGAATTCCCAAATAAAATGAACTCTAGGACCAGCTTTCCAATTTTCAAATTTAGGGTTTTCAATATCACTTCCAGGGACGTAGGAAGGAAGGTTGTTTATTTCTTCTCACCCACTTAGCTCAAAGCAGAGGGCTGGTTTCCTCAATCTCCTCATTCCCACTGCTCTTCCAAATTCATAGTTCCACCATCAAATCTCTTTGTGTACGATCCCAGCTGTACCATCCTCCACTCCTCATCTCTGCTGTTCTGTTGGCCTGGTGATCGACTTCTTTTTTAGAATATTTAGCACATTTTGGAATATAGTCTTTTTGACACTTTTCTGATAGATGCATGCACCACTTTTTCTGTTCTATTTTTTATGCTTGTCCTTAGTTACATGGCCCACATATCTTTTTTTAAAAAAAGATTTTATTTATTTAAGAAAGAGAGCGAGAGCCAGAAAGAGAGCATGGGTGGAGAGGAGGGGCAGAGGCAGAAGCAGACTCCCCACTGAGCCCAGGGAGCCTGAAGCGGGGCTCAATCCCAGGATGCTGAGATCATGACCTGAGCTGAAATCAAGAGTCAAGGCTTAACCCACTGAGCCACCCAGGAACCCCAAGGCTATAGACACTTTAAATTTTCTTTCTTGATGGCTTCCTGTGTTTTCTAAATTCTCAAAAATAAACACATATTTTTATTTTTTTAAAAAGTGCACAAGTAATATATAACACATAGGCCCTTGTGAAAAACTCAAGCAATACAAATAAATGGACAGTCTCCCCGGACCAAAACCTGTGACCCTAGTCCTTTCCCCAGAGCTCATATTCACCATCAGGTGGGCCTGAATCTTTCCAGATCCTTTTTCTTAATACATTTCCAAGGACTTTCTAGGTTTATAGCAAAATTTAGTGGCAAGTGCAGAAATTTCCATATATTCCTTGCCTACAGATGCCCAGCTTCTCCCACTATCAAAATCCAGCACCAGAGGGGCCCCTGGGTGGCTCAGTTGGTTAAGTGCCTGACTCTCGATTTCAGTTCAGGTCATGATCTCAGGGTTATGAGATCGAGCCCCACATGTTGAGTGGGGTCTACCTTCAGCGGGAGTCTGCTTGAGATTCTCTCTCTCCCTCTTACTGCTCCTCCCCCTTGGGCACTCATGCCCACGTGCACACACATAAACTCTCTATCTCTAAAAATAAATAAATAAATCATAAGAAAAATCCAGCACCAGAGTGGTGCATTTGTTACCTACAATCCATGAGCCTGCATTAACATAGCATTATCACCCCAAATCCGTGTCATTTCTTTTTAAAAGCATTTATATACATATATGTAAATTGTGGTCATTTGTGTATCTATAGTGCCACCCTGAACATTCTATTCTGCACTTTCTTTCTTTTTGATAACAATATTTCTTAGAAGCCTAATTTCATACTGATATTTCATTTCAGTATTTACAGAATTACTTCTTTTTAATTTAGTGGTTCATTCACTCAATAAATGTTAATTAAGTACCAGGATAAATAAATGGGTTCCGATGTTTGCTGTCAGTTTGTAACTCTGGGTTTGGGTTACTTACATTTTAAAATGTCTTTCTAATCAGAGAATTACAAAGTACAGCTATATTCGAGTCTATTTACCCTTTCCCTATCAACAAACATTTTAATGGGCCATTTTTTTCTCTGTTATAAACAAAATTACAATAAACATTTGCGAACATGTGTTTTCAAGAAACTGTGAGTTGAACTCTAGACAAGCAAAACTGTTGGGGTGGAAGGGGATATATAATTAACTAGTGAATTAATAGTAAATTCATAGCAAAAAATATTTACCAATTTATATTACAAGTAGTACATGTCATTTTTCTATACCTCGAATAACAAGGCTTTTTAAAAAATGTCTATTGCAGAACATGAGAGACTCCTAACTCTGGGAAACGAACTAGGGGTGGTGGAAGGGGAGGTGGGCGGGGGGTGGGGGTGACTGGGTGATGGGCACTGAGGGGTGCATTTGATGGGATGAGTACTGGGTGTTATTCTATATGTTGGCAAACTGAACACTAATAAAAAATAAATTTATAAAAATAAATAAATAAATAAATAAATAAATAAATAAATAAATAATGTCTATTGAACATCCGTGGTAGGTACTATTGTCCTTTGATAAGGAAATAGAGGCCATTGAGTCAAGCAAATGCTCAAAGTCACACAGTTAGCAAGTGGTGAAGCTGGGATAGTAACTGGGACATGACCCCAGAGCTTGTGTTCTGCTAGTCAAACTGGAGGAAAGTTGAACGTTCTTGTTTTGAATTATCCTGTCCGTTTTGTATTATGTTTGCTGGGCTTTCATTTTCTTCTATGAATCTCCCATTTGTGACCATTTCTTGCTGAGGTGGGCATTGAGCACAAAATATGATGGAACCCAATGATCCCCTCCTCCTAGCAGTCACATCCTAGGTGATCACCTTCCTTCGAGAGTGGGCTGCCCCTCATGGCTCACCTTGAACACACAAAATACAGCAAAAATGATGGGATGTCACTTCAGAGTTTAGGTTATAAAACCTGTGACTGTTGTTGTCTTGATGGCGTGGTCTCTGGGTCTTTCTCATTTGCTCACTCTGATAAAACCTGCTGCCATCTTGTGAGCCGCCCAAGTTGCAAAGATAGCCAGTGAGGTATTGGGGGTCTCATCTACCAGCGGGCAAGAAACTAAATCCTGCCAACAACCGAGAGCCATCCGAGATGTGTATCATTCCCAGTCAATCTCTGAAATGCCTGCAGCCACACTGGACACCCTGATTGCTCAACCTATCTGCAATTTTGCTTTTATATGAGTTAAGAATCTTGTTTTCCTTTTTCTACAACTGGATGGCCAACTGTCAAAAAACTATCTGTTGAATAGTCCAATGTTTAGCCATTGATTAAATGTCACCTTCATCGGTTATTTTTTATTTATTTTATTTATTTATTTATTTATTTTCCATCGGTTATTTTTTAAAAGATTTTATTTATTCATTCATGAGAGACACACACAGAGAGAGAGGCAGAGACACAGGCAGAGGGAGAAGCAGGCTCCCCACAAGGCACCTGATGTAGGACTCGATCCTGGGACCCTGGGATCATGCCCTGAGCCTAAGGCAAATGCTCAACCGCTGAGCCATCCAGGCGCCCCACCTTCATTGATTATTATATTTTCATACAAAAAACTACCTATTGAATAGTCCGTTTAGCCATTGATTAAATGTCACTTTCATCGGTTACTATATTTTCATATGCATGTATGTGAATCTGTTTTTCATACTTCGTATCTGACAACTAATCTGTGTATTTGTGTCTTAATTCTTGTCTTGATTTTGATGGCTGACTTTACAGTATATTTTGACATCTGGTATTTCACACTCTCTCACATTACTGTTTCCCAAAAGTCTGTTACCTACAGTTTTTCAGATGAAATTATAATCAGCTTGAAATTTCCATGAAAAATCTTAATGTTTTCAATAGAAATATATTACATTTGTAAATTAATTTGGGAAGCATTGGTATATTTATAATCTTCTGTGTTCCCTTTTAGAAACATTGTATATTACTCTACTTATCCAGGCTTTCCTTAATGTCTTTTCAGTAAAGTTTTGCAGCTTTCTTCCAGTACATCTTGAATATTTTACCATTGCTATTATGATTGAATCATTTTCCTTCTAATTGGTTATGAACATCATTGGTTTGTATATTTCATACTTTAGCATGATACTTTTCTGCTGTTTTCTGGTAGTGACTCCTACTGTGTGTGTGTGTGTGTGTGTGTGTGTGTGTGTCTTTTAATGAGGAATACCTGCTCGATTTTGGAAAATACCTTTTAGCATCTATTGAGATGTTCCTGTGGTTTGTATCCTTCAATCTGTTGCCACAGTGAGTAACATTAAAAGATCCTTAAAAATTTGAACTGTATTTTTGCATTTTTAGGTTAAATCCTACGTTGTTATGATATAATGTTCTTTCAACCCACTACTAGAGTTGGTTTGCCAACATTTTATTTAAGATTGGATTTTCCAACATTTTATTTAGGATTTTTGTATCAGTGTTTGAAAGCGAAATTAGCCTGCCATTCTCTTCTCTGTACCAACTGTGTCTGGTTTTAGAATCGGTGTTAGGTTAGCCTTAAAACTGAGTTGAGTCTCAGAGGGCACTTGATGTAATGAATTTAAATAAACAATTTTAAAAACAAAACAAAAATTGAGTCTCAACTTTTTTCATATTCTGGGACAATTTCTATAACACGGGACTTGTACATTCTTGGAACATTTTTTTAATGTCACCTGTAAAACCATCTGGCTCTAGTGCTTTTAAAGGGTTGCTGTATTATTTTTACAATTAGAAATCTTTTCCAAAAGTGAGACAGAAAAAGTTTGTTTTATTTTTATTCTATTTACTGTTTCTTTTTTAAATCGAGGTTTCATTGGTATACATTATTATATTAGTTTCAGATGTACACCATGATTCAATATTTGTATATATTGTGAAACATTCAGCAAAATAGTCTAGTTAACATCTGTCACCATACACAATTACAGAATTTTTTTTCTTGTGATGAGAACTTTTAAGATTTACTGTTTTAGCAACTTTCAAATATACACTACAGTATTATTAACCATAGTCACAATGCTGTACATCACATCCCCATGGATTATTTATTATATAACTGGAAGTTTGTACCTTTTGGCCTCTCTCATTCATTTTGTCACTTTCCCACCCCCCTAACTCCCACATCTGTCATCCACCAATCTATTCTGTGTGTCCATGAGCTTGTGGGTTTTTGGTTTTCCTTTTTGCATTTTTTTGGGGGGGATTTTATATATGATGAAATCATACAATGTTTGTCCTTCTCTATTTGACTTGTTTCCCTTAGCCCCAAGATTTCATTATTTTTCACGGTTGAATAGTATTTCATTGTATACACATCGCCTTTTCTTTATCCATTCATCTGTCTGTGAGCATTTCCATATCTTGGTTATTTGAAATAATGCTACAATAAAAATGGTCTTTTTGAGTCATTTGCTGTATTTCTAAACATATATTTCTCCCCCAAGTTTTCTGGTAAGTTTATTGTTGTTATTTGGGTTGATTTATTTGCTTGAAGATTTTATTATGTTTTATTACAAACTCTGTTTTCAAGTTACTGGTTCTCTAGAACCCTATGTAGTATTTCAAATATAGGTAGATTCCATTCACCCTTGAAGAAAGACTGCTTAAGGTTGAAGTCTTTGGCTTCAGTTCTCTATGTTAATGTAACAATTACTTCTAGAAAATATGTATAGATGTTTCAGGATTGATTTCTATGTAGAAGTAGGAAGTTATTTTCTCTAGCTGAAAGAGTTATGTTCTTGATTCATGTGATTAAAGCCTCATGAAGAAATAAAGCATCTGTGGGCACACATATAATGTACAGGCTCAGACCCAGAGACATACGCACTATATTCACTAGGATTTAAAAGCATTGAAAACAGAAGGTACTTGTTATTTTTAATTACAAAACACAAGACACATTTTCAGAATAGCAGGGTTTCCCCTCCATGGGAGGTTTGGGAAAGTTGATTTGAAACCCCACTGATCTGAAATATGGGACATAGATTATTGCCTTCCCTGCTTAGATGCGCGCAGGGGATACAACGGTTTTGTGCTTTGCCCTGATAAAATGTTACACACTTTGAACCAGTAATGGTAGTAGAGCCTCATGAGGAGAAAACCAGACGAGGCAACAACCCTGAGATGAAGAAAAGGCAAAAGTAGTGTTCCATCAGATCCAAAGACACGAAAGCTACTTCCACCTACTTTTGTTTTTCTGGAATAAATACTGATCAGTGTATAAATCAGTGTATAAAACCTTTTGTCTTTATTCTTTTTAAAAATATTTTAAAATATTAAACCATTTTAGCTTTTTTAAAATTTAAATTAAATTAGCCAACATATTAGTTTCAGATGTACTGTTCAATAATTTATTAGTTGCATATAACACCCAGTGTTTGTTCTTTTTAGATGATGGAATTTATGGTCACAAAAACCACACAGAATGCATTAGAGGTGGTTTGGAGGCTGTAGTGAATTTTTCTCTTTGTCTTTTCATCTGGTCTGTGCCTCTAGCCCTTAACTTCCCCAGCCTTGCTCACATGGTTCTTCTGAGTGTCTTTGGCCTATAATTTTCAACTCTTCCAGAGTGTGATGGTCCTGAGTAAAATCAGTATCAAGAACTATCACTAATTGCTCTTGAAATGAATCTCACTACCTATAGGATTATATGCTCTCTAAATTTTATCAGAACAATATTAGTCTGCTCACATTGATCTTGTTATGACCTCTTCTTTATCATCTTCTGCCTTGATTTGCTGAGAGCACACCAGTTTCCCATACTGGACCTAGAATCCTTTCCTGGAGATTAATCCAAATGCAATCCGTATGGCCAGGACTCTGACCTCTTGCGTAGCTCTTCTCCTATATATTTTTCCCATCTCACATCCTCATTACCAGAGATGGGGTTCCTGTTCTCTTACCATTTCTCTACTTGGCAACAAGGCACTGCCATCCATAAAACCAGGTAATCCTGCTTGGATTGCCTACCCACCCACTAAAATTTCTTAGAAATCATTGCCAGGTCTGATCCAGTGCAAAGTGGTCATGCCCCATTAGACATCAAACAGATGGTGGGCTCCCAAAGTTTGTTTACGCTGGCCCCCATTTCTCTTGGCTTGCTCATGTCTCCTTTCTGGTCTGAAATTGAGGCCCCAGGCTGTCTCATAACCGAGTCTACATGGGTTAGGGGAGAATTCCAGAGCAGGAGTGCTAAACCAAATATCTGAATGCTCTAAGTTTGGTATTTAAATATTATACCTTCTATGATGGTATAACACTTCGGGCTATAGCAAAGTAAAAATGCCATATTATCTTCATTTTAACCAAAGTGGTGGCTGGCTTTTAAATTCTATACCACCCTAAGTGAGCTGAGGGTGCAACCGTTCATAGGTACGAGCAGTGGAAGGCTACCACTGAGTTGAAAACAGCTTGGCTTCATTGTACTTTCAAATGCTTCAGTCTGAGAAATGGAGACAAAACTCTTAAGACTTCTTTGTTTCCTCTAGTTGTACATGTATCCATTAGTAGTTGTGCTTATTTTTTTTAACTTTTTATTTTGAAATAGGTTAAAACTCAGAAGAAGTTGAAAGATAGTAAAAAATTTTGGGGTACCCATGTCCCAGCTTCCCTCAATGATCATAGCCACAGTACATCATCAATACCAGAAAATTGACATCAGTACAACATAATTAACTCAGGTAAATTTTAGACTTTTTTTTCAGATTTCACTTCTATTTGTAGGTATCTATTATATGATTAATTTGTGCAACAGATAAGTATGCCTTTCAAAAAGCAGTATCAAAATTACTAAAAATATGTTTGACTCAATGTCTGATGTGGTCCCCCTCATCTGAAGTTAAAATAAACTGTCTCTTTTCAGTTTTCACATGGTTTGTTCTAACCATGCAAGAACAAATTTTCTTCTCTTCCCCTATTGGCTCCTTCCTCCTTCTCATCTCTCTCTTCTCAGTTTGGTTTTGCCAAAGCCTAAAATGACCTCCCTACCTCTCTCCTCTTTCCTACTTTTCTTCTTTCTTCTTCCTATAGGAGACCAGACTGATGTTGAGAAGTTGAACTGGACTTGCCCACAGTAAAGTATGTCAGTTAGGACACTGTCTAAGCTGCTGCAACAAAAAGACCCTGAAATGCAGAGGTTGGCAGGTGATCCCTGCAGGTATGCAGCACTTCTCCAGAAGGTCATCCAAGGTCTCAGGGCCCTTCTATAATTGCTCCTTCTCTTGGGTTTTGTCTTTATCTGCGTTTCTGAAGTTGAGTTACTACCATAATTGTATCCCAGCCCATATAAAGGGAGAAAGATGCAGGGAATAGAGGACAAACAGCTTTCTTTCGAGAATGTGATGCAGAAGTTGCAAACATGATTTCTGATTCTATTCCCTTGACCAGAAAGAACATAGTGGAATGGCCCTACTTAGCGGCAAAGGAGACTAAAGAATTGTAGTCTTTGGCTGAGTAGCCATGTGCTTTATTAATTCAATTTCTAAAAGATAGGAAGGTGTGGTGACTCCTCAAAAGATATATCCACCTGAAACCTGTGAATGTGACTTTATTTGGACAAAGTTTTTTGCAGATGTTACTGAATTAAGAACCTGGAGATGAGATCATATTGGGTTAGCTAGGTGGGCCCTAAACGTAATGGCAAGTGTCCTTATAAAAAGATAAGACACTTTATAAGTGTCCTTATAAAAAGATAAGTCAGAGGAGGTGCTATATAGACAGAAGCAGAGATTGGAGTGATGCGGCTTCAAGCTAAGAAACACCAAGAGTTTCCAGCAGCCACCAGAAGCTAGAAGAAAAGCAAGGAGTGGATTCTCCAAGAATATTAGCTACCTGAAGCTTCTGTCACATATTACTACAAACTTGACTCATAATAACAGAAACTTGTTTTCTCAGAGTTCTGGAGGGCAGACATCTTAAATCAAGGTATGGGCAGGGTTGGTTCCTTCTGGAGGCTCTGAGGGACAATGAATCCCTTCTGACTGTCAAAAACTCCTGCATCCCTTTCAGATTTTTGGTCCAAAAATTCCTCTTCCAGTTCCTTAACCCATTAAAACACTCTCTAAATTACTACTGACTGAATCAAGTAGTTTGCCATAGATGTAAATAAATTGCAATTTTTTCAAAGTAAATTCTGCCCTCAATATGGGGCTTGAACTCATGACCAAGAATTGGCTCTGTTGACTCAGCCAGCCAGGTACCTCATAAGCATTAAATCTTATTTGGTGGTTTGCATTTCTAAGGAGTTTATCAAAACTCGGTGAACATTAGTTGAGGAGCTAGTACTGAGCTGGGAGGCCCTCCTCCTACCAAAGGTGGCCACCCTCTATGCTCTCTTCCTCAGTGGTGCAACTTTCCCAGAAACCAGTATTTAAAAAAGAAAAATGTCTTGGGAGACAGGTAGTGGGTGGATGTTAAGATAAAATTCAGAACAGAATAGTTTATTATCTCCTGGATTTGACAGAGAAATCACCTCCTTCCAAGTGGTAGCAATAATTCAGAGATTTCAATGTATTCCTACAAGTTTCATATTGAACCCCACTTTTATTTCAATGGCTCCACTAGCTTCTATGTCCCAGAAAATATGCTCCATAAAGTCAATTTGTGAAGGGACAGCATCTTCACCAATCACTTTGGAGAGACCCATCTGAATCAGAAGGCCAACCTTGAAATGTAGTTTTCTCCAGGAAGTGGTAAGATTTAACAGTTTACTGCCATAACTAGTTTATAGCTAACAAAGTTTCAACCACCTTGGTCTAACCTGAATGAGGCTTTTGGGGAAATAGCAGTAAACAGAATGTAATGAAGTTAATTCCAGCGCAGCCAGAATTCAACTACTAAATTGAAGAGGGGAGTCAAGAGAAGAGCCTTCCTTCCCATCTTATTTCCTTCATTAGCTGAACTGGATTCGCATCTTTTACAAATAAGTCTGAAAAACAAAATTCCTGATAATATGTAAGAGATGTTTATGAGAGCCAAGTTACAAGTGACCAAAATAATAGGCCTTTCAGGCCTATTCAGGCCTTTCAATAGTCTGACTTCCCCTAATAAAATAATTCAAAGCAACAAAAATCATGATTTCTCCGACAATGCTTTACATGTTACCTGAGGTAATCCAGTGTTATTCACTGAATTTTGTGCATCCATCCAAAAAAGAAACCGTAAACCCCATTTCAGAATATGACCTTTTTTTGGAAATACGGTATTTATAGAGATAATAACATTAAAATGAGGTTATTTGGATGAACCCTAATCTAATCCGACTAGTGCCTTTATAAAACGGGGAAATGTGGACACTTAGACATATAGAGGCAAGAGAACCAGGGATGAGACAGCCATTAACAAGCTAAGGAGAGAGACGTGGAACAGATCCTTCTCTCTCAACTTTCCGAAGCATCCAACCCTGAATTTGGGCTTCTAGCCTCCAGAATGGTGAGACAATATCTCTGCTGTTTAAGCCCTCAGTTTGTGCTACGTTGTTAGGACAGGAGCCCTAGCAACTGAATACATCTGGCATTTAGGATTTGCCTCAAGAGCATCTCTTTTTAAATTTAAGAGAATTTAAGAATTTTGGAATATACATATACACATGTACACATGTACATGCACACACATAGTATTTATGGTTCGCTAATGGACTAAATAGCTCTGGTGTGACCTTTTAAATGAGGTTCAAACTCTTAATGATAGACAACATCCTTGGTTGCTCTGCTATAGTACTTTCTGCTTAGAAATAGTGAAGTTTGACTTAGTAAATGAATGAATGAATGAATGATGACAGTAGGTTACAAGTAAACTTACTGCTTTCAATAAGATTTAGGCAATAATTTGAATGAATTGAATGGAATGTGAGTTACATTTCATATTCTATGCAATCTGCTCTCTTGACTAATTTAAGTTGTCAAGGGATGGAGTTAAAGCATTCCAAATTGGAATGGTAGACGAGAGACCACAATAGTATTTGAGTTTTACTTCATTTTACTTAAGTACATACGTATTTTATTTTACTTAAGTAAATACATTTTACTTAAACTGACAAATAAATATAATTCTAGATCCATACCCTCCACCATCTCTCTTGTCCCTATTTTTCATTCTATTGATCTTGTCTCTCTGTAATTTTTACAGTGGATATTTTACTGACTGACTTGGACTCCACACTTGCCACTCACTAGACTCTGAAAAATCCCATTGTCAGCCCTGATCTGGGTCCTGAATGCTCATCCTATCTGCCTTAGTCTGCAGCAGCGAAATGGATGGTTTCCTAAGACTCATTCCCCTGAAACCACTACAAAATATAGTGCCTGCTTCCTCACCTGGCTGTAGCTGCATCTGGGCATGATGGCCTCTCCTTCTAGCCTGGCTTTCAAACTGGCATGAGTGTCTCCTATCAGCAAATCCCAGCCTAGAACCACTTGTCGGCAGGATTGTGGGAAATGTGGTCTCCAGAGAGGGCTAGCGGTGATGTTGTGTTGATAACAGATAATTAGCAAATTATTATTATAAATCACTGTGCTTCCATATAATGGAATACTATGCAAGAATTAAAAGGGATCAAGAAGCTTTACACATAGGCTAAAATTAAAAGACTTTCAAGACATATTAAGTGACAAGTGGATATTGGCTGTACAAGTAGAGTATAACCCCATTATTAAAAAAATAAAAAGTATTGGTATGTAGAAATGCATTTTTGTAAGGGCAGAGAAAACTATCTGGAAGGTCACATACCAAATGAATAGCTCTGGTTACTTCTGGGAAAGAGAATGGACTTACGGAGTTAGTGAGGAAGAGCTCCCATTTTTGCTTTATATCCTCCTTTATTGTGTATCTTTTTCATGAGAGTGGATTCATGCACAAATTATATAATTAACAGTTTTGAACTTTATATTTATGCAGATGTGTGTATATGCATATGTATGGGTACCTCCAGCTCTCTCTCTCTCTCTCTTTCTCTCTCTTCATCATACATTGAAATGTGCCAGATAGAGGGAAGCAACAATGACCAAACAGACACAGTCTGGGTCTTCACAGAACTTATAGTCACCTCTCCTCAGAAACCTTTAATGAATCCCGACTACTGATTGAACCCTAGCTCCTGAGCATGCCCTGCCTTCCCTGCTCGTGTTCCTCACCTATCCATTTGTGTCCTTTAGTCCTACTATTTCATCTCCCAGGGCCATTCTCTCTTCTTGCTTAAATTCTGCAAGTCTTTGCTTGCTTAAATTCTGCAAGTCTTTGCAAGTCTTGCTTAAATTCTTAAAGTCTTAAGTTCTACAGACTTCAAAATATGGTTCAACTCTTAGTTTCTCTAAAATTCATTGTGCTCTGGAGAGTGACTCCCAAACTTTAAGTCCCAACCCCATGTGAAGGTGGATGTCAACTTTCTCCCTGGGAACCAATCTCTTTAGATCTTTGTCAATAGTGTCAAGCACATGGCTATTTATAATCCATTTAATAGGGAAGGAAACTTCTGAAAGCCAGGACTGTTTTTCCCAAGACGGTGAGATAAGTACCGTGTAACCACCTCAGCCACCCTTCCGTCCTGAGATGAGATGCTGCTTTATGCCTGCTTTGTACTATTTTGAGAGGAAGCTTCTCAAAAAAAAAAAAAAAAGCTGAGGTCCAGAATTTTTGCGTGAGACATGATACTTTACACACAAGCACACATTAGCCTTTCTGTTCCGTTTGTTAAATTAATTAAACAAGGGGGCTCTGAGGTGGCCCAAAATCTGAGGTGGCCCAATGCCATGGCTTTCCTTGTAAGCAAACCAAAACCTAAACCTGTAAATGCCTCAAGGTCACAAAATTGAAACTCAATGACAACCAATCACAAACAGCCAACTTGGCTTTAAGTTTTAGCTAATCAGTAGTTTTCTCATTTTGCTTCTGTTTTCTCTGTACAAGTCTCTCCCTGAGCTCCTGTCCTAGGAGCACTCCTAACCGCTTCTGGTTCCTACAGGTATTTTTGTGGAAACCAAAGGACTTACTTTCAATAACAAAATAAGAGGAAGCCTTTTCTCTGAAACCTTCCCAAATAACTTTATATCTGTGTCCCCAGATGGGATTTACCTGAATGCTCCTGCTCCCTCGGCGTTGTGTTCTTCATGTGGCTACAGCATTAATCACACAGTTATGGTTAATTATTTAAGTAAAGATCTGTCTCCCTGTGAGATTGTGCTAGCCTCTGGAAGGATATTATGGTAATTAAGAAGTGTCTCTGGCCTCAGTGAGCCCATGAGTTCAGTTTTCTCAAAAAATGTCACAAGAACCACAAGATCCTTGAGAACTAAGCCTCCTGCTGGTCAGGCCTGTTCTCTCACCCCAGCTTGAACAGATGGCACCAGTCTGTTATTCCAACTAGTATGAATTGTGTCCTTAAAGGCACAACATGATTAACATTCATCAGTCAACAACTATTGAACGGAACACATACCAAGACAAGATGAAGCAGAGGTAGGGATCCAATGCTGAGTGAGATATGCTCCTTGACTGCCAGACCATGCAGACCTGAAATAAGTTTACCTGTTGTCATTATAACCAAAGGCTCTTTCTGCTTCTACTGTCCTCTCTATTCCTGTGGTTCTGTTGTCTTGCAAGGTTGAGTCTCCTCTATCCCCATGGAAAAACATGCCTGACTAGTATTAGTGAAGGATGAAGAAACCGTGGAGCAAAGTTGAACAGTCCCAGCCAAGCCCTGACAAATGGCTAACACACAACTGGACCAGCAGCTCCATGAGAATAAATGATAGTTATTTTAAGCCACTGAATTTGGGGCTGTTTGCTGTGCAGTGAATCTAGGCAGATAACTGCATGATGTTTTAATTGTATGATGTTATACTCCATCCCCCATTCACCATTTTTTGATAGTTACCTTACAGGTATGTGAGGTTGAATGTTCAGACAAACTCTACGACCTTTCGTTCCTTACATTATGACTCCCGTGTTTCTTAAAATTTGAAGGTCATAAAAATTACTGTGCGGGTTTGTACGTATAACTCATGTATGCAATACCTCACAGACAGGTTAAAGAATATTGCAAGGGTAGTTTTGATTGAATGAGATTTTTATGTACTCACTGATTTTAGAACCTAACTCCAGTTGAAGTAGAACTCCATTATTTATCAAGCTTACTCAAGTTATAAGCTTCTGGAGAGTAGGGACTGTATTATATTTACCGATCTGTGTCTATTCACTCCCACTCCACTCTCAGGCTAGTTCAGTGTTTGTTTAATTGAGTTGTTTTGTTGTTATTAAGCACCATGTTGCACAGGGCAACATTCCTAGAGACCTCTGGGGACAGTTTGTTTCTGCCAAAGGCTTGCAAGCTAAGGTGTGTAAGCAACCATTCTAACATACATACACACATACATACACACATACATACACATACGTACATACATATGTATATATATTTTTTTAATTGCCAAAATAAAGCCAGGAAACTCTGGTCTCTTGGGTGCACATTTCCCTTGCCAATTAAAGCAGCACCATTTTCTTTAGCGCTGCCTGCCAATCAGGTGCAAATTAAAAACAGGATATTTCAGGAAAAATGTCCCTCCCTCAGATTCTATCACACAGCTGCTCTCAGCTCACACACCCTGGCAATCACAAATGCCTCATGAACTCTTGCGCTTGAAGGAGGTATGCTCAAAGTTCGGGTCTGGTAACTGGGAATCTTCCCCAGGAGACCTGACCAAAGTTCCCACTCTGGCTGCAGGAGACTATGGCCCATTTCTCTTCTCAAACCTGCCCCCTGTGTGATCTAGGTCAATGCAGTGAACTTTCTCTGTTTGTCCAGCTGGACATTAAGGGTAGTGTCACCTAACTGCCTCACCAGGCTTTTCAGGAGTTTAGCATCTATCACTTTGAGGCCTTTGGTTGAAAAGTGCTATTATGCATGGGCAGGAGAGAAAAGACCACTTTGGCAGAAAGGGAGGAACAGAGTGGCAGAAAAAGGCCTGCAGCAAACCAGCCATTCCCATCATATCCCTTTAGATCCCTCAGGCATTTGCCAGAAACCAGTCTACCTTGTCCCTCAAATGTAGCAACCCAAATGTGGCATCTATATCTTGAGACCTCAGCCAAACTGAGATAAAAAGTGTCCCAGTTTTAATACCCTGTTGTTTTTCTGGTAAATTGCCAGGCTTGTAGGCACTTGAGAAATTTTACTGAATGGATGAATATTGCTATCTCTTTCTTCATAGATTGTTTTGTTTCATTAATGTGTTTTGACTCTAAATTTTAAGTTTCTCTAGGATACATATTAAGTTTCTCCAGGATAGATGCCTTGCACAAAGCAGGAATTCAGTCCAAGTTACTCAAAGTGTGGTCCTGGGACCACCAGCATCAAAGTTACATAAATGCTTGTTTAAAATTTAGAATTTGGTGTTCCTGCTGTAATAACTGACTTGAAGCAAGGATCTGCATCGCAACTGAGTTCTTCCAGTCATGTGTATTTATTCTAGGATCTGCCTTAGGCAAGAGAGGCTAAGATGTCTGGGGCCTGGGGAAGGAGGCAAAGAGGACTGGGAGACAGTCTTCTTAAATGTTGCAGTGATAGTTATCTGAACAATGTGTCTCAATAGTCACTGTCAGAAGTGCAAGTAAATTCTCCTTGCTTTCTTTTTCTATCTCTAAGAACAATTTGTACTTTTACACTGTAGAAGAAACAAATAAAACCAGTCTTTGTTTATCATAGCATATGTAGGAGATTTAGTGCACTTTGATAGTTCTATCATGCTTCTAAATGCTACATATTTTTTTCTTTCTGTATTTTGAGAAAAGTACATGTCCAACCCACCCTCCAGTATGCCATCTCCCTCAGACACTAAATTTATCGTGGAAGTGTTTGATTTCCTTAAAAACTCCTTCTATTGTCCTTAACCCAACGCCCTGCGTGCATACAGTAAACACCCACTAAATGTTCCAGTCTCCTGTTGAGATTTCAGGGCTTTGTTGAGCAACTCAGTGATTAATAGGAGAGTAGCAAACACAAAGCACCAGGTGTAGGTGTTATTATATATTGTCTAGAAGATCTTTGTCGGGAGAAGGATAGAGAATTATATGGAGAGACAGAGTCTGCAAATGCATGAGGTAATTAGAAACACCTGGTGTGCAAACAGCAGTGACCGTGCTGATATTTTTGTAAGGATAATCGCAATTTCAGTTATTTTCCCAACACTACAGATTTTTGTTCTGGCTCTTACTCTTAAAATATGCACCTGGCAATCTTAAGTAAAACTTTTGTCTCCTGTCAAACTCATCTTAAATGTTGGATGGAACTCCATTTTTATTAGGGGAGATTTTATAGCCATTGTCTGGAGTGATGAATACATGGCTTGAAGTGAACAAGCATTCCCCGTGGAAATGTTTCACTGTTACAAACTAGAATACAAACCTGTATTCAAGATACAGGGAATGAAGTCAGTACAAGAACTAGGTATCTATTTCTCCCCACTGACTTTAGTGATCTTTTTTGATCACTGCAGCAGATCATATTAAATTCTTTGGAGTTGACTTCATACACAACTTGGGAGAAAGAACCTATGAAAGATTGATTGCTAACTTCATAGTGCTATGCACAATGTGATGTTGTATATTTGGACCTTTCCTGGAGGGCAAAGTTTGGAGTGTCTGGGTCTCTTCCAGTAGATTACAATGTGAAAATGATAGAAAAAAAATCAACCAAACCAAAAGCTGTTTTTTAGAAAAGATCAATAAAATTGACAAAACTTTAGCTAGACTAATAAGACCAAAGAGTAAAGACTCAAATTACTGAAATCAGGAATGAAACAGGGAATATTGGTACTGAGCTTACAGAAATAAAAAGGATTATGGGGAAATACTATGAATAACCAGATTATTTGGATGAAATGTAGAAATTCTTTAAAAAACATAAAATACCAAAATTGACCCAGGAGGAAATAGAAAATGTAAATAAACCTATAACAAGTAAAGAAATTGACTTGGTAATTTAAAACCTTTCCACAAACAATAGCCCAGGCCTAGATGATTTACCACTGAATTCTACTAACCATGTAAAGAAGAATTAATGCTAATCCTTTACACATTCTTCCAAAAAATAGAAAAAGAGGTGATAGCCTCCAACTCATCCTAGGAGGCCAGTATAATCCTGTTACCAAAACCAGACAAAGACATCACAGAAAAGAAAACTTTGGGCCAATACCTTTATGAATATAGATGCAACAATTCTCAACAAACAACTAACAATGTGAATCTAGCTACATACATAAAAAATGTATTATCCATATGACCAAATGGGACCTATCATAGAAATACTAGTTTGGTTTGCAATCTGAAAATTAATTCTATACTATACCATTTGAATAGCATAAAGACAAAAAACACACAATCATCTCAATAGATGAAGAAAAAGCATTTGACAAAATCTAATACCTTTTCATGATAAAAAAAAATGTGCTTCATAGATAGAAGGGAATTTTCTCAAATTGATAAGGCATCTACAAAACATGAACACCTAACATCATACTTAACAGTGAAAGATTGAATGATTTCCTCCTGATTCATGTCTGCAACTTGGTACTTAGATTTGCAATAGGCATCTCAAGCTATACATATCCTGAATTGAACTCTTGATGCTCACCAAACCAGCTTCTTCTTCACTTTTCTCTTAGTAATTGGAATCATCATTCATCTGATTAAGCCAACCAAAAACCCAAGCATCATTCTCAGTTATAGTCATTCCCCCCACATCCCTTAGCAAACCTTGATTACACAACTCCAAAACATTATCAGGTGGTACCACAACAAAAACAAAAGGTGGGAGTACCTTTGGGATTAGGAAGTGTATGGAAACTGAAAGAACTTTTAGGAAAGCATGTTAGTGAAAGTGTTAAGTGTTTTGATTAAGTGTTTGATTAAAAAGCCAGGTGGCCTTAGTGGATGCTACCAGAGAGGATATAAAGGGAAGAAAGAAAATGGCATTGGAAATTAGAAGAGAGAGGATCCTTACCACACAGTGGCAGAATGTGTAGCAGCAGTAAACTGTAGAAAGTAGAAAACTGTGCCCAATGAACTGGGTGACCCAGACAAGAGGATTGTTGAAGGGCCTCCTGGTTTCTTCTTCCTACTTAAGTTTAAATGCAAGAGGAAAAAGATACAATGAAAGAAGAATGGTTAAACAAAAAAAAAGCCTGGACTTGCAATTTTTGAAAATTTTCAGCTTCTCCTAATGACAAAGCGTAAGATTAAGACATAGATTTGCAGTAACATATTGCAGCAATCCATAATTCATTACACAGAAATAGCTAATTTATGTACTTTCCATTATATTCAGAATAAAATCTCCAATTCTTTACTACAGCCTTTAAAATTCCCCCTTTATCTATCTAGAAGATCAACTCCTGTGCCAAGCTCCTCCTACCTCACTGGGCTCCAGCAAGGCTGAATTTCACTTCAGGCTTTTTTTGTGTAAGTGACTTTGTATTTTCCATTCCCTCAATTTCAAATGCTCTTCCTCCAATACCTTCCTGACTGGCACTTTGTTATTATTCAATCACTTCATTTGTATGTAGATCAAATGTATTTAAATCAAATACAAAAGGAAGGATTGAATGGAAAGGCAAAACTTCTCTAAGGAGGTAACATTTCAGCAGTCCGAATGACAAGAAAGAGCTAGCTATTGGTGTCATTCAAGGGCTGGTATTATTTTTAATTTATTGATTGGCTTATTATATTTTAATTGCCTTTATATCACATCAGAAATTTCAACTCCATGAAAGACCTGTTTTTCTCGCTTTCATTATATCCTCAGTACCCAAAACAATGACCAGCATTTCGTAGGACTCAACATATGTTTGCTGAATGAACAAATGAATGAATAGGCAAATGAATGCCTAGTTTAGGTAACTGGGGCTAGCTCTCACAGCTAGAAAATGATGAAACTGGTAACCCACCTTCTTAACCTCTCACCTCATTTACTTGAACACTGCCAATGAAATTGATGTCAATTACTTCAGATTTCTATACACATTGGCACTACCTTTTTAAAATGTATTAACAGAAAACCTTCAAAATAACATCATAAAATGTTGGTTGAAAGAAAAAAAATAAAATAAAATGTTGGTTGAAGAAGCTCTTATTTTGTTGAAGATGTGGTTAAATGGGAAAAGTGTTATGATTTCATTTGATCATTTCTTTCTATATATTTTCCATAGAATTTTCCTTTCTTCTGCCAGACTCAGGTAAGTAAGGGTTGGTATTTCATCATTTCTCCCTTTTTTCCTCTTAGTAAATTTTACAGAAAGAATTATGACCAAAGAAAAGCCCACCACCAGGAATATGAACATTGAAGAGCCATATGGAGCTGAGTGGAAGCCATTAGTGTCACTTCATCGTGTATGGGCAGTAAAATCACTCTGGCAACTGCCTTCATGACCCAAATTCATTGCCACATGGCAGCAAGTGTTCTGGCTGAGTGATTATTTTTGTAACTCCATCTGCCTGGCATCACCAGAGCCTCCAACAGCATAGATGGAAGTTGAGACAATCTCACCTGGGGGAAGAATCCAAGCTCCTTCATTATTGGTTACTCTAGGGCTTATGGGGTCTTTTCCAGCTGAGAATTCTGTTTTGATCTCACTAGGGGTGAATCCATTAGTCTCTCTGAGATGGCCCTATTGGCTCACTCAGCAACCCTCAACTCTTTTAGCTACATATTGAAAACTTTTCTTGAGCCAAAGGCAAGAGACATAAATAGCAACTGGCTTTGGAAACTGTGGACCAATTGTGTCTCATTCATCAGGCTTCTCACCAGTCTCACTCCACCCCCATAATAATTCCTCCAAACACAAACACACACACACACACATCACGCAAACACACGTACATACAAACACTCATACACCACCCCTTTAACAGTGACACTTTCAAATTAGCATGAAAACACAAAGGCTACGGTTGGTTTCCACATCTGTATCTTACTAGACTACCTTCTTCATTTCCTGAATTTGTTCTTATTTGAAATTTCATTGCAGATTATGTGCTTCAGTTCAAGTGGATATCGCTCTCTTTCCAGGAGAGTCAACAAGGAAATTAAAAAGGGAAGTAGGCTAGATTGAGATAATAGTGAAAATACTTCCTAGGTACATGGAGTCTCCAAGGCTTGGTCTTTGCCTAAACGCTCACCCCAATAAACCAGAGCAGCAAACTACAATGCAAGGTGGCAGATGTGGTGGGAGGTGGTGATATAGTATCTATGCATGGAGAGACCTGATCCCCGATTTCCAATACCTACTGGACTCTCTGTCTGGAGCAGTATTTTTTAATATGGGCTTTGGCATCAAATCGTCTTTGGAATAAACAGAAAGTAATGTGTGTATGTCTCTCTGAGACTGTTTCCCCATCTTTAAAATGAAAATGGTAATATCTGCCCTTCCAACACACAGCTCAGGATCATAGGAACTTGAATATGTGAAACAGCCTTAAACATGTGTGTTCCAAAGGAAAGGCATTATTATGTTTCATGTCAGCTTACAGTTTGCTTTAGGCAGCTGCATGGGGCCCAGCTAGAGAAATCTAAAATGTTCCCCTTCATCCTATGCGTGCTGATGGAAGCATGTTAGAGTACATATTAGTGGTTCTCAACTGGAGCTGATTTTGCCATCTGAGGGACATTCAACAATGTCTGGAGACAGTTCTGATTGTCACGGCCTTTGGAGGGGAACGGAGATTCCATGTATTGGCATCTACAGGCCAGAGGCCAGGCATGCTTCTGAACATCCAACAATGCACAGAGCAGCCCCTCACAATGAAAAAGTATCTGATTCAAAATGTAAGTATTGGGAAATTGAGAAATCCCAGTGTGTTCACATGCTTCCGCTCTGTGCCTTCAAGCCAAAGAACAGTTGGTTGTGTGCTTGATACGCTGCTGATCCTCTAGTGCACACCTTGAAATCTCCATAATCACGCCAGGGCCAGTGAAATTCCTTGCAGTGATCATGTGAAGGGGGAAAAGAAAGCCCCTGAAGTATCCAAACAGGTAACTCTCAATGTGAGGCCCTCAGTGCAGCCCCATTAGCATCCCCTGGGGAGCCAGTCAGAAATGCAAAGCCTGGGGCCCCCACTCCAGGCCTGCTGAATTGGTGGGGCCCAGCAATCTGTGTTTTATCAAGCCCTCCTGGTGATTCAACTACATGACTGCATCCTACAGGGTGAGAATAATCATCATGACTCAGACTTTGCCACGCTGCACTTGGACAAAGCAGTAGCCTGGGCCCAACTATGGGGATTCCTGGCTTATTTTTTGGCCCAGGAATCTCTGTGTTAGCCACAATATGCTTCAAGCGTAGGCAACCTCTAGCTGCCGCATTATGACTTAGACCTCCTGTTACATGGATCCTGGCTGAGAACCACCTGGGAGGAGTGATGCGGCCAGATGCACACTTTCACTTTGGATTAGGTGTTTTGGATGATGAGCTTCTCACAGCAGAGCTGAGTGTGGGCTTGACTCTCCCTGGGTGAGGGGCTGGCTCTAGGCTCTACAGCCCCTGCCACAAGAGCTGGGGCTGGTGTGATGTACTCTCTCTAGCTGGAAGGTCCTCCAGGGCAGAAATGGGGGTGGATAGGCATAGAACTTTCCAGAGCCCGTTACTATTCCTCCACATGAGGCTCCTGTTTCCAGACAATCCCAATGGGAAGAGAATACGTAAGTTCCTCCTGTATACCAGCTGTTATCTGGCCCTATCCCCTACACGTTCTCTGACCCTGTGGCCCAGGGAAAGTTAGATAACCTGCTCTAGACCACAACTGCTTCATAAGTAACTTTGGAGTAGTAATGACTTTCCACTACTTCATCAGAATATTCATCCACTTAATGAATATCTATTGCATACCTACCACATACTATTCGGTGTGGAAATTTGTAACTAGGAATTAAAGATGCATGACACATGGGGGATCTGGGTGGCTCTGCAGTTGAGTGTCTGCCTTTCACTCAGGTCGTGATCCCTGTCCTGGGATCGAGTCCTCAATCAGGCTCCCCGTGGGGAACCTGCTTCTGTTTCTGCCTACGTCTCTGCCTCCTGCCTCTCTCTCTGTGTCTCTCATGAATAAATAATGAAATCTTAAAAAAAAAAAAAAGATGCATGACACAGAATCATTTGGAAACACACACACACAATTGTTTATAACATAATGTGATAAATGCTACGCATGGTCTGATGGGAGCCTGGACAAGGAACTGCAGAAGACACCTGCCCAGAGTCAGGTAATGTGGCCCCTCCCATAGGCCCAGCCTTGGTGTCCATCAAGCAGCACAGCTCTCCCCTGGCCGAGGGCTGGGCCCAGTGTGCCCCTGGAGTCATGCTAATTCAGTCACCACATCCCTAGAATTACATTTATGAGCTAATAAAGCAAAGGCTGAAAAACACATGAATCCCATTTTTGCTAAAAGGGGAGGTATGAAAAAGCTACCTACCTGCTTCTGTGTCCTGAAACCCAGAACTGCTTTCTGAGAAATGATTGTTCAGCTTTTCCTTCAGTTCTAGAAGGACCCAATACACTGCTGCTAATAAGCACTCTCTTGCTGACCAGAGTTTTTCTGTTGCTTGCATCTAGGGCATTCTAACTAACACAGGGATTGTCGGGACTGAATGAGCAAAGGTGGATTCACTGTGAAGCTCTCTGAGCTGGGGCCTCAGGGCCCTCGCTGGCATAAGCCACTTCCAAGGTGCTCTGAGGAGCCTAAGCAAGGTGTTCACATGGTCAAAGGTTTTCACCATGTTGCAAAAATGAGTTTTAATAGCAACTAGTTAACACCACTGCTTCTTTCCAATCTGGCTTCCACTTAACCACATTGCCCTTTGTCCTAGATGATAATGAAGAGGCCAAAGTCATCATGACAACACAGCTAAGGGGAAGCCAAGTTTGAAAGACATTTTGTTGGGGTTTAATGGAGTAATTATTAGATATTCAGTCATTTTCAGATGTAGTAAAGTTATTGCCAGTCTTTCCAGTTTAGGAAAGCCACAGGCTTTATGCATCCTAAACCATCTATAGTTTAAAAAAATTAATCAACCATGAGGAATGACTAAATTATATTGCTATTTCTTTATTGAAAATGATGTTATAGGGATCCCTGGGTGGCGCAGCGGTTTGGCGCCTGCCTTTGGCCCAGGGTGCGATCCTGGAGACCCGGGATCGAATCCCACGTCGGGCTCCTGGTGCATAGAGCCTGCTTCTCCCTCTGCCTGTGTCTCTGCCTCTCTCTCTCTCTCTCTGTGACTATCATAAATAAGTAAAAAATTAAAAAAAAAAAAGAAAATGATGTTATAAAATGTTCTAAAGAAGTGACAAAAGAGTATGCAGCCTCCAAAACAAGCTAGAGAAAAAAATAAGGAAGAGGCATATCAAGCAATTAGTCAATAAAATTGATAAAATAGACTAATACAAAAAATACTAATGACTTGTAATGCAGTATTGGTCAGCTTTTCATGACTTGAATTTGTTGGGAGTTTTCTGATTCTAAATAAATATTCATGTTCACATCTAATTTTGTTCCTTTCTTAAAGAAGTCACCCCAGATGAGTAAGGATCAGATCCCACATAACCTGGTCCAGCCCTGCAGATAAAATTATGTATGGGATGGCCCTTTGGTTGTGTCAAGGTAAAGAACTACATCTTCCTCCAGCAAACTGGGAGCTGACTTTATGCCACGTACTGCATAGATACTGAGAGTCCAAAGTGGAAAATGCCAGTGGTTCCCAACCCCAGAGAGGGAGCAGAACTCTTAAAATATATAGATTTCTGGGTCTAAATGAGACCCACGGAGTTGAACTTTGGAATGGAGCCTATGAACCCATATTTTAAACAAATTTCTCTAAGTGATTTTTATGCAGCCAAAGCCAGATAATCGCACTATTGAATCATAGGGTAGCTCTACTTCTAATGTGTTCCACAGGGGCTGTACCAGTTTGCATTCCCACCAACAGCATGAGAAGGTTGCACTCCCTCCACATCCTCACCGACACTTGCCATTTCTTGTGTTTTTGATTTTAGCCATTCTGACAGGTGTGGGTTAATATCTCATTGCCTCCAGTTTTACCGGTAGGGAGACAGAGGCCTGGAAAGGTGAAGCAACCTGGCCGGGTCAGATAGCGAGGGGGCAGACCGAAGCCCCAAACCCAGGCAGTCCAACCACAAGTTCATGTTCTTCCCATGGTGATACACAACACCTCCATTTAATCACACGAGCCATGCCACGCTGGGGGGCATCAGCCTCCGGAACCTCTCTATTCAGAGTAGGGTTATAGGACCAGTGGTGGGGGGAGGGGTCACTGGGGACCTTGTGAGAAGTGCAAAATCTAGATCTGTTGAATCAGAATGTGCATTTTAAGAAGGTCTTGGGGGATTTGCGTCTACAGTGGATGAGAAAAGCCCTGTTCTGGAAAAGAGGGGTGGGTATAGAAGGGGGCTCCTTGGTACAGATGCAGACCAGCCTCATCCCCAGGGGTTTAGGATTATTGAAAATATGCTTCTCCAGTGGCCTGGCCCCTCACTCATCAGGGAGTGGGAAGTCCCCAAAATGTAAAAAAAGGATACTATTCCCACTGAAATTCCTCATTCAGAGGTTCTATTTCTCCCACCGACCTTGTTTTGAACTTTTATTTTATTTTATTTTAAATTTCTTTACTTATCCATGAGAGACACAGAGAGAGAGGCGGAGACACAGGCCGACGGAGAAGCAGGCTTCCTGGGGGAGCCCGATGTGGGACCCGATCTTAGGACCCGGGATCACGCCCTGGGCCAAAGGCAGATGCTCAACCACTGAGCCACCCTGGCATCCCAACACAAGATCTTTTATGTGGCCTCCCCATCCAAAAATGCGTAACTCCATCTAATCATGAGAAAACATCAGACAAACCTAGATGGGGGGACCTTCCATGCCAGAACTGACATAGCCTCTTTACAGCTGTCAATGTCAAGAAAGGTGAAGAAGGCCGAGGAACTGACTGGACAGCTATCCATAGTACTCCTGGGTTGGGTCCTGGATGGGGAAAAAGTGCTTCAAAGGACATTATTGGGACAGTGGGAAGAATCGGAACATGAATTGTAGCTTGAATAATAGTATATCAACATTAGATTTCCTGATTCTTGTGATCGAACTATGGTCATATGAGGGAATGTTTTTATTATTGAGAAATGCACTATGAAGTATTTAGGGGGTAAAGGGGCATGATACACTTACTCTACTAAGGATCAAAGACACTTAAACCACTGAGCCACCCAGATGCCCCAATGGTCCTGTTGTCTTAACAGTCATTTTCCCATGAATCCTGTGGTCCAGGAGTCTGCAGTCTAGCAAGGAAGAAAGCATAAATACAAATAACTATAATTCAAAGTAAAAAAAAAAAACCTATTAAGTGGCATGGAACGAAAATTGTATGGGAGTTGAGAGGAAGGAGAGATGCCTTCTAGTGATCATGTCTCCTTTCTATGCTTTGAACTTTTAAACCTGCCTTGCCCAATATGGTAGCACATGTGGCAACCAAGCCCTTGAACTGTGGCTAGTCCAAACTGACATATGATGGAAGTGCAAAACACACATCAGATTTTGAGGACGTATTACAAAAGGGAATAATAATTTATTACCGATAATTACTTATATAGATTGCACATTGAAATGATAACATTTGCAATACATTGGGTTAGATCAAGTGTACCATTACAATTAATTGCACCTTTTTATATTTTTTAAATGTGGCTTCCAGAGCATTGCCAGTGACGTCTGCCAAAGGACAGCAAGCATTTATGGCTTATATGTCTGTTGGACAGCGGGGCCCTAACTCTTGAGCCTCCGCAGTGAAGGAAGACTGAAATTTCTCTACTTTTCTGTCAAGTGATGAAAGGTGACAGCAGATTCTGACTCTGAGGACATTTATGGGATTAGTAATCCCCTTGAGACCAGGTTGGCATCCTAGCAAGATGCCTTCCATGGGGGCTGAGCCCTGGCAGTGGCAGAGCTGGTCTCTATGTGCACGAGGGCTTTGGATTTGGGGCTGAGAGAAGAGTCTGCTTGCAGCTTCTGGAGAACAGGGCAGGAGAGCTGGAGAAGGAAGGAGGTCTCGGTGATTCAGAGGCCTCTGCAGAGCTGGAGAACGGAGGTATATCTCCCATGCCTTGGCCTCTTGGAGGTAATAACTCTGTCTCCTTGAGTCCTTCTCAGTTCAGGACAGCCTAGCTGTCTCATGACGTAACTTGATAGAAAATGCATAGATGGAATATATATAAAAGTGCATCTCAGGGAATTATTCCCATAAAGGGTAACAGGACAAAAAGCCACAGGGCAAGGCAGCGTTTCTATACCATTGTCTTGCCAACACGCATGCCCGGATTACACACAAGGCAAACCAAGTGGGGAGCGCTTCCTGGAGACCAGAGCTGCAGCCCATATGGAGATTTCGAGGCCTGCCAAGGTCTGCTTCATGGTGAAATAGCTTTCAGCTGCTCCTGCAATTGGCTGCTCTAGGGCCCCGTTCAACAGCTTAGTTTCTGAGCCCGAGAAGGGGGAGATCCCTGAAGGCTGCAATTTAAAAACCAAAACAAGACCTTGCTAAATGTGTTCCAGCTTTTCCTGTCCTAACACAGACAGCTGCTTTGTGGGGCTCCTGAAGGTTGCTGCTATGGAATATTTCAAATAGGAAGGGAGTTCCTATGATTTCCTACTCAATGAGAAGGGGGCTCATCGTCTTGGGGTTGCATGCATTAGATGGCAGATAATATATGAGGTTTTTCACCATGTGATGGTAGCTGGGAGGAAGGGACAAAATGTTGGCATCTGGGGATGAACCCCAGGCACAGTCTTTGTTTTGTGGTTTGGATATTAATTATACCCAAGCAATCTGATAAGCTCTCCTGTAAAAGAGTGAGGGAGACCCTGGGCTCTAGGGAGATAAGCGGAAAGGTAGCCATGCCAAGGCCTATCAGGTGACATAACTTGGCAGCATAATTTAGTGCTAGTGGGTAGGAAAGAAAATCCTTTAAGAAGACTAGAAGGAGGCTTTTATGGTTTTGCATTGTTTGTTAAAATGCAGTAAAGTCTTGTAGGGAGTAGAAGAGTAATAATCACTGCCACCTTTGTGGGAACACACTCTACACCAGACCCTGCCCCAGACACTCTCACATATTCCTTCTGCTTTTCACATCAGGCCTGCCAGAGAGGTGCTGTTCACGTCTGCTCCACGTCAATCCTCTTTCCAAAGACAGGCTCTGTGGTTAAGCCGTGGTAAAGGCAAGAGGTGAGGCCACAGAGAAAGAAAAGAAATGTAAAAAGGCGTCATGTTTGTAATCATTTGCATGAATATTAGGGTCTTGTTGAAAATTACACTGATGCCACAGAGACCCTGGAAACATCTGTGGAGACAAGCTATCCCAGAGGTCCTGGAACAGAAGTTCTCACAAAATCAAGACCCTGGAATCAATGTAAAACATGCAGCAAGTAAGCAGAGAGATGGGATAGGATGACACACAGGGGTTGAGGTGCCCTGTAGGACACCTGAAGGCTGGAAGGACCACACTGGCGGAGTCCTGGATTAGGAATGCTGCTTCTCTCTCTGCCAAGTCAGCCTTTCTCACTAATGTGTGGCTGCAAAGACCAGAGTCGAGGTTTAAGCAAGGAAGCCCCCAAAGTAGAAAATACTTGGGGCAAAAATTCACACTTGCTTCATGGGACAGATATAGGAATAAGTGTCCTTGGCCACAGGATAGCTTGCCAATCAGCCTGATGAGCCACTCTGGGTCATTCTTGTGTTTTGTGAGTAGAGGACACATGGGAACGGAATGCGTAACAGCAATGGGAGGGCCAAACTAAAACTCTGTGGATATCAAAGTCTTCACATGCCTCATGTGTATTTAGTGTTTCAGGAATATTTGGTACTTCGTGAATATCAAGTGTCTCTTGACCCTTCCATTTCTTTCTATGTTCAACACTAATGCGCTCTACTTACTTTGATTTATTTAACACAGTCCATGAATTCTATGGCTCCCACTCTATTTGCTTGCTCATTATCTACACTTAACATATCTCATGAGTTTCACATCTTCTACAGCAGAATAGAAGAATATTTGACTATTCCCAAACAATTCTGGAAATGCACATCACAATTGATTAATGCTAACCATTCCTGTTGGGATAGAAGCCCTCTCAAGTTAGACCTTGCCTGTCCAGTTCATTGCTGTATCTTTAAAGTTTCATATATTATGAGTGCTCTTTTCTTTTAATTATTTTAAGGATTTTATTTATTTATTCATGAAAGACATAGGGGGAGAGAGAGGCAGAGACACAGGCAGAGGGAGAAGCAGGCTCCATGCAAGGAGCCTGATGTGGGACTTGATCCCGGGACTCTAGGGTCGCGCCCTGGGCCAAAGGCAGGCGCTAAACTGCTGAGCCACCCAGGGATCCCCATGAGTGCTCTTTAAATGGCTGAATGAATGAATGAACATCTTAGAAATGGGGAAATACACAGAGAAAAATCAGGCTAAATAAAGGATCTCACGAATCCAAATCTCTCTCTGCTAAAAAGCCATGGGTCCCAAGGCCACAGATGCCCTCCTTTTCTCTATTTTAATCAGCCCTGTGCTACTGCTAGAGCATCAGCTCCCAAAAGTATGGCCCCAGAGCAGCAGCAGCAGCAGCAGCAGCAGCATCTGGGAACTTGGTAGAAATGCAAATGCTCAGTTCCCCAGATGGCTCCCCCATCTACTGAGTCAGAAACTTTAAGGGTGGGTCCAGCAATCTGTATTTTCACAAACCCTCCAGGTGTTGGCTCGCATGCTCAAGTTTGAGAGTCACTGTGCCAGAACACTGTGGTGTTATAGGGTTTAATTTCAAGACATTTTCCTTCCAGGAAACTGTGTTTCTCCCCTCTGGAAACCAAGGCACAGTTTCATTTGTTTATCAATGAACCCACACATGTTTGCAGCCTCCCCGGCTGAGAGGATGCTTCCTTGCTGACAAATGCTATATGAGCAAGACCTGCTTTCCAAGCACACCCCCACAGGCTGGGCACAACTCGCACACCAGCTCCTTCTACCATGAAAATCCAACCAGGGAAGCAGGGAGGGGAGAAAGGTGGAAAGGGGGAAGTAGCTGGACAAAGCCAGCCCCTTGTGAGGATTTCTCTCTGAGGCTCATCGGGGAAGCTCAGGCAGGCATGTGCTTTATAAAGAGCACCCTGTGTTTTCAGCCCTCCAGTCTCCACCAGCAGATGCAACTGGGACCCAATTTGTGATAACCTTTTCATACAGAGAAAGAAGGGCCCAGAAAGGAATTCGGCATCACATGCTTAAAATAGCCAAGTATCATGTTTATCCTTCCATGAGTTTTGTTTTTTGGAATTACAAATGTATTTTTAAATACTACTCTGCTTAATTTCAATTATAAAAGTCATCTCTTCACTACAGAAAGTTTGAAAAACGTAGAAAAGTATAAAGAAGAAAATTTAAATCATCTACTACCCATTGGTCGAAGATGACCACTCTTAATATTTCGGGGTACTGTATTTGAGATAGAAAAATAAATGATAAGTAGATACTCCTCTTAATATTTTTACAGAGTAAGAAACCTCAATTTTGTTTTCTTACTTAATACCATATAATTACTTATAAGTATTATTTTTAATGGACACAAAATATTTTATTATTTGGATTTTACATAGCCCTTTTCCCATTATTAAATATTGTTGTTTCCAGTTTAAGGCTAATATAAATAACTTCTTTGGGTCTTTCTTTTGCATCTCTAATTACTTTTTAGGATTGATTTTTTAGAAGTGAGATTTCTGGATCAACTGGCCTTTTGTGGGTCTAGTGTGAGGTGGAAGGGAAGGGCTGTGTCCAGTCAGGAATGAACATGAAATTGGCTGTCCGGAGAGCTAGGCTTCACCCTCATGTTTGCTAGAGATTTGCCATGGGGTCTAGAACGAGTCACTCTTTCTCTCTGAATGTGTTTTCTCCTTGTTAAATGAAGTAGAGGGAATAGGTCCTTGCATCTCAAACAGAAATACTGCGCCACTGCACTAAAGCATGTAAAGCATTAATTTTATATTAAACGCAGTTATATTATGGAGTGATTATAAAAATGAAATTTTTTCTTAAAGATACAATTGAGGATTTCCTGCCTGTATTTAGCCAGTTGGATTTTTCCCACAGACCTCCCTCAAAGCTTATGTTCATTCTCTTTGGCCAGTAAGGGTATGTCAATGAAAAATTCTGAGAATTGGACTAGGTGACCTTTTTGCTTGCAGTCTGGATACTTGGTGCATAGCTAATTCCTGGCATATAAGCTACGGTATATTTAGCACATCTTCCAGGTCTATAATTTAGTCTTCATCCTGGGGTTGGAATATTTTCATACATTTTTTCTATTGATCAGCTTCATGTGAACTCAGGTTTAACAAAAAAATCCTGAATGTATTTTTAAAACCTGATCAATCTGCTCTTAGCCTGCAGTTATTCCATCACACATCACGCTGGTTCATAGAAACTCATTTTCATGTACTTCTTTTTTTTTTTAATTTAAATTCAAGTAGCCAACATATAGTACATCATTAGTTTCAGATGTAAAGTTCAATAATTCATCAGTTGCATATAACACCGAGTGCTCATCACATCACATGCCCTCTTTAATGCCCATCACCCAGTTACCCCTTACCCTATCCTCCCACCAACTTCCCCTCCAGCGACCCTCAGTTTGTTTCCTAGAGTTGTCTCTCAAAGTTTATCTCCTTCTCTGATACTTCCCATTTAGTTTTCCCTCCCTTCCCCTTATGATCCTCTGTGCTGTTTCTCTTGTCATGTACTTCTTCATTCACACAGAAACATTTATTTTCGCTCAATGCTATCAGACAGCATTACCATATGCCAAGCACTAAGATGAGTAAGATACCATCTCCAGCCCCATCTTCTAGGAGTTAATCATTATTTCTCATAAAGCATCCCAGAAAAAGACCCAATGTCAATAGGGATCATCCCAAAAAAGAAGTATTCATATCAAATATGTTTGGGAAGTGCTGAGTGAAAGCAAGTTAAGCAGCTTTATTTACAGGAGGACTTTTCAGAGCCTTTAACGTACTAATCTGCATTGTGAACCCTCAACAGGGACATGAAATATGCAATGTTCCTTGAGTTATTTGTTTAGGAAACTCTTCACTTGTAGGCATCTCCATGAACTAGAGACCCATGGCACACAATTTAAGAAATGCTTCCGGAAAAAAAAGAAGAAATGCTTCCATAGTAAAATCTAATCAGAGCATTTACTCAACCAATAAACAGTAGTTGTGTCAATAAGCCATGAAATACAGAGGGAATTGAAGACAGACACTTCCTCTTGAAGAGCTTTCAATCTAATGGGAAGGAGAGTCCTGAAACACCACAGGGAATAGGCACACACAAATGAAAATTGGTGTGAAAGTGTGGACACAGACGTGTGATCCACAGAAACTATGGAAAGAGAGAAAATTAAGAAAGGAAAGTTTCACCGAAGAAGTAGGGTTTGGAGACGTTCCTTTCACAAACCTAGATGGCAAAATTATTTTTCTTGTGAAAATGGTGTTGTTCATTAGGGAAAAACTTTTTTTTTAATACGGAAAAGTAAGGAAACACCTATCCTGCACACACACATACATACACACGTATACTTAATGTATTTTCTTGAGGGGGATTACCCAAAGTAGGAAGACCAGGTCAAAGACTAAGGAAAGTTTTAAGACTTTTGACCCATTTTGCCAGGTTGCTTTCCAAAACTGTAAATGAGAATTCTCTTGTCTTGCCAAAGGACCTTGCATTTCAGACTGATGCTTACGTTCACCGTAGTCAGTTCTGCGGTCAAAGCCAGTTTGTATTACTTTAAAAAAATATTGTCTATCATGCTATATAGGAAATACTTTTATGTGTTGGCTTTTAATTAAAAACATTAAAAGTATAAAAGAGAATATGTAACATTAATAAAGATAACAAGGTATAGACAACTTCATCAGAATTCTCTCTCAGAGAATACTATGTGTATTGGGAAGAAATATTTTGATAGGATGGATGGGGTAGAAATGAGGCACCAAAGAGCATGCTCAAAAGGAGAAAGATGGTCACTGACTGCTGTATCCTCACCTCCTAGAACAATCCTTGGCAAATGGCACTCAGTAGATATTTGTCAAATGTACAAATTATGAAACGTGCTTTCTAAGGAATATAGGTTCTATTGACTGGAGATCCTCTCTTTTGTTGAGTCCCTACACTGAGTTTCCCGGATTAGGGGCCGGAACAGAGACAGCTAAGTGGATCTGGCAAACAGAGGATGGAAGAGTTTGAACTTCCTCGGCTAATCTTAGAATGAGGGAGTCAAGAGAAATGATAGGCTCTTTATGGAGAAGAAGAAAGAGAGCGAAAAAGACCATTCTGGGTGGAAACTGATGTTGAGACAAAACTTCAGAGAACATGAACATCTTCATTAAAAAAAAACACTTAGGGGCACCTGGATGGCTCAGTCAGTTAAGCGTCTGACTCTTGATTTTTGGCTCAGGTCATGATCTCAGGGTCATGACATAGGCATGGAGACTGGTTAAGATGCTGTCTCTCCTGCTCCCTCTCCCTCTCCCTGCTTCAAAACAAATTAAGTTGCTTGCTGTAGGATGGCAACACAAACCCCTTTCCCAGTCTCCTCTTCAAAGCATTCAGCAAGGGCTGCTTTACTTGCTAAAGCTTTTATGAGTGGATTCTTTTTGGGGAGGGGGGTGGAATTCAAAGGGGTCCTGAGTTCCTCATCTATGTCCATCCAAGGAGTTACAAGTGGACAGCAAATGGGTATAGAGAGTGGAAAAATGAAGTTGCAGGTATATATGTGAAAGAATGAGAGAGCTCCCTCTCCTAAAATATCCTGCCCCCCCACCTGGTGAGCGGTATTCCCAGGGCTGTTTTAAAGTGCAGGTGGTTTGAAGTGCTGGTGTCGAGTAAGTGGCTGGTGTGTTGAACGCCTGTGGGCAAGCACCTGTGCATGTCGTAGGTTTATTGAACATTTCCTGGTGTGCCTTATTGGAAGAAAACGTCTGTGGCTTTTCATGCACTACTTCTAAAAAGTATAAAACTGCGTGGCTAGCAAACTTTGAGTTTCAAGAACATGTTTCTTTTAAACTTCATATCTAAAAATGAATCTCGTCAGCTTTATAAGCTCGTCTGTCCCTTACTTCAATTTTGAATTTTGTGAGGCAGCCAATCCAGAGTGGCTTTAGGTTCTCATGGGGCTTTTAGAATCTTATTATCTTTTGAGTGGTGCACCTGCAATATACATCAGAATGAAAAGGAAACAGCCCTGTCTCTATGCTTGATGTCTACGTTTACGGCGAATGAAAACTGTGAGCCTGATTGAATTACTTTCATGTTTAAAACTGACTCCACACTCCCATCTTCTATCTCCTTGGTAGTAGTGGAGAGCGCTGTACTTTTCACAGGATGTTGTATAATTCCCTTCTAGAAAGTTTCAATGGACACTACGACCCAGCAATTGCACTACTGGGTATTTACCCCAAAGACACTAATGTAGTGATCTGAAGGGGAACCTGCCACCCAATGTTCATAGCACCAATGTCCACAATAGCCAAACTGTGGAAAGAGCCCAGATGTCCATCAACAGATGAATGGATAAAGAAGATATGGTGTATGGATACAATGGAATATTACTCAGCCATCAAAAAATTGAAATCTTGCCATTTGCAACCACATGGATGGAACTAGAGTGTATTATGCTAAGCAAAGCAAGACAATCAGCGAAAGACAGTTATCATATGACCTCACTCATATGTGGAATTTAAGAAACAAAACAGGATCACAGGGGAAGACAGGAAAAAATAAAACAAGATGAAATCAGAGAGGGAGACAAACCATGAGAAACTCTTAATCATGGGAAACAAACTGAAGGTTGCTGGAGGGGAGGGGAGTGAGGGGATGGAGTAACTGGGTGATGGGCCTGAAGGAGGGCCTGTGATGTAAGGAGCACTGGGTGTTATATAAGACTGATGAATCACTGACTTCTACCTCTGAAACATAATAATGATAATAATAATAATAATTATAATAATTATAATAATAATAGCTTCAATGAACCTAAAAGTGACTAATGGGTAAACTATTTTCAAACATGGAATCCAGGACACAATAAAGTAGCCAAGATGTCAGAGTTACTGCTGGTTGGTCAACTGAGTAGGCTTACTATCTCACTATTTCTTCCCTCTCTGACTAAAGACCATAATTACCAAATCCTTTAAGAACATTCAAAATGTTGGTTCTTAAATCTCCAAGAAAGAAATAGGATAAATTTGTTTTATGACCACATTAAAAGCCTGTGCCCATTTAGAGGGCATTGATGTGGCTTTAAACCCACTCTTATTCCTGTGAAGTTTTCCTCTTATTATTTAATTTTCTGATTAAAAATATGATTCCTGGTAATATAATAGACAACATGAAACATAGACAAGGGCTTCTTGATTTTCAAGTCTCATGACCTAATTGATCTTTTGACTGAAGATGACAAGCAGTCCTCCAATGTATGGAGCTCTTCTTTATTGTGGCTCAAACAATTGATCTATTCCAGTGTTTTCAAATCTTTTCTTGGAATGTGATTATGATTTTGAAAATAATATTTTATTTATTTTATTTATTTTTATGATAGTCACAGAGAGAGAGAGAGAGAGGCAGAGACACAGACAGAGGGAGAAGCAGGCTCCATGCACTGGGAGCCCGACGTGGGACTCGATCCTGGGTCTCCAGGAGAGCACCCTGGGCCAAAGGCAGGCACCAAACCGCTGCGTCACCCAGGGATCCCTGAAAATAATATTTTAGATGTGGACCAAGTTTTCTCCCTCTCTCTCTCTTTCTCATAAAACGAAATAAGAAGTTTCTTAAAGGAATATTCTTTCCACATATGCTAAGCACTGAATCTTTCCATTCTATTTCTTAAAAAATTGTTCTTCCCTTTCCATCTTTTTTGAAATTCAGTTTGTGATATTAGTTTTGGGTGCACAATATAGTGATTCAACAATTCTATACTCAGCGCTCATCACGATAAGTGTGCTCTTTAATTCCCGTCACCTATTTCACCCAATCCCCCTCTGATGACCTTCAGTTTGTCCTCTAGAGTTAAGAGTCTGTTTCTTGGTTTGCCTCTCCCTTTCTCTCTCCCTTTTCCCTTTTGTTCATTTATTTTGTTTCTTAAATTCCACATATGAGTGAAATCATATGGTATTTGTCTTTGACTGGTTTTTGTCTCACTTAGCGTTATAGTCTCTAGGTCCATTCATGTTGCCAATGGCAAGATTTCTCATCTTTTTTATGGCTGAATAATATTCCATCGTGTATATACACCACACCTTCTTTGCCCATTCATCTTTTGACGGCCAGTTGGGCTGCTTCCGTAATTTGGCTATTGTTAATAATGCTGCAATAAACAAAGGAATGCATATATCCTTTTGAATTTGTGTTATGGTATTTTTTGGGGTAAACCCCCAGTAATGGAATTACTGGATTGTAGAGTAGTCCTATTTTTAATCTTTGAGGAAACTCCACACTGTTTTCCACAGTGGCTTCACCAGTTTCCATTCCCACCAGTAGTATGTGAGGGTTCCTTTTTCTCCACACCTTCGTCAACACTTGTGTTTTTTATTTTAGCCATTTGGGCAGGTGTGAGGTGATATCTCACTATGGTTTGATTTGCATTTCCCTGATAATGAGTGATGTTCAGCAACTTTTCACATGTCTGTTGGGCCATCCGCATGTCTTCTTTGGAGAAATATCTGTTCATGTCTTCTGTCCATTTTTAATTGGATTATTTGGTTTTGAGGTTTGGGTTGTAACAGTTCTTTCTATATTTTGGATACCAGTGCTTTATCAGATATGTCATTTGTGAATATCTTCTTCCATTCAGTAGGTTGCCTTTTAGTTTTGCTCATTGTTTCCTTCACCATGCAGAAGCTTTTAATTCTGATATAGTCCTGAGAGTTTATTTCTGGTTTTATTTCACTTGCCTGGGAAGACATATCTAGAATGATGTTGCTACAGTTGGTGTCAGAGACATTATTGCCTGTGCTCTCTTCTAGGATTTTTATGGTTTCAGGAATCACATTTAGGTTTTTAATCCATTCTGTTTATTTTGTGTGTGTGGTGTAAGAAAGTGGTCCAATTTCATTCTTTTGCACATAGATGTCCAGTTTTCCCAACACCATTTGTTGGGGCAAACTCTTTTTCCCTTTGCAGATTCTTTCCTCCTTTGTCAAAAATTAATTGACCATAACTGTGGGTTTATTTCTGAGTTTTCTATTCTGTCCCATTGATCTAATGTGTCTATTTTTGTGCTAGGACCATAGTCTTTTTTGATTACTGTGGCTTTGTAATATAACTTGAAGTCTAGAATTGTGATACTTCCAGCTTTGTTTTTCTTTTTGAGGCTTACTTTGGCTATTCAGAATCTTTTGCAGTTCCATTCAAATTTTAGAATTGTTTGTTCTAGTTCTGTGAAAAATGCTGCCAGTATTTTGATAGGGATTGCATTAAATGTGTAGATTGTATTGCAATTGTATTGTGTAGCTAGACACTTTAACAATATTTGTTCTTCCAATTCATGAGCATGGAATGTCTATTTCCTTGTATCCTCTTCAACTCCTTTCTCTAGTGTTTTATACTTTTCTGGGTACAGGTCTTTTACCTCTTTGGTTAAGTTTCTTCCTAGGTATTTTATTCTTTTTGGTGCAATTGTAAATGGGATTATTTTCTTAACTTCACTTTCTGTTGCTTCATTATTAATATATAGAAATGCAATAGATTTCTGATTTTCTATACTGTGACTTTACTGAATTTGTTTATAATTTCTAATAGTTTTTTAGTGGACTCTACAGTTTTCTATATATAGTATCATGTCATCTGCAAATAGTTAAAGTTTTACTTCTTCCTTGCCAGTTTGGATGCCTTTTATTTCTTTTTGTTGTCTGATTGCTGTGGCTAGGATGTACAGTACTTTGCTGAATAAAAGTGGTGAGAGTGGACATTCTTGTCTTATTCCTGATCTTAGGCAAAAAGCTCTTGGTTTATCCCCATTGAATACGATGTTTGCTGTGGGTTTTCATATAAAGCTTTTGTTAAGTTGAGCTATGTTTCTTCTAAACCTACTTTGTTGAGGTTTCTTTTTTTTTTTTAAATCATAAATGGGTGTTGTGCTTTGTCAAATGCTTTTTTCTGCATGTATTCAAAAGATGATAGGATTTTTATACTTTCTCTTATTGATGTGATGTATCATGTTGGTTGATTTGCAAATATTGAAAAACTCTTGCACCCCAGGAAAAAATCCCACTGGATCATGGTGAGTGAATTTTTTAAAAATATTGTTATATTTGGTTTGTTAGCATTTTGTTGAGGATTTTTGTATCTCTTCATTAGAGATATTAGCAGTAGTTCTCTTTTTTGGTGGTATCTTTATCTGGTTTTGGTATAAGGGCAATGCCGGCCTAAAAGGATGAGCTTCGAGGTTTTCCTTCCATTTCTATTTTTTGAAGTAGTTTGAGAAGAATAAATATTGACTCTTCTTTAAATGTTTGGTAGAATTCATCTGGATCTGGCCCTGGAAAAATGTTCATTGAGAGTTTTTTTTTTTTTTTTTTTACTGATTCAATTTCATTGCTGGTAATTAGGCTATTCAAATTTTCTATTCTTCCAGCTTCAGTTGTGGTAGGTTGTAAGTTTCTAGGAATTTATACATTTCTTCTAGGTTGTCCAGTATGTTAGCATATAGTTCTTCATAATATTCTCTTATAATTGTTTGTATTTCTGTGGTGTTGGTTGTCATCTCTCTTATTTGTGATTTTGTTTATTTGAGTCCTCTGTCTCTCTCTGTCTTTCTTATTATAATGAGTCTGGTGAGAGGTTTATCAATTTTGTTGACCTTTTCAAAGAACTAAATCCTTGTTTCACTGATCTGTTCTATTGATTTTTTTTAGTTTCTATATCATTTATTTCAGCCCTAATCTTTATCATTTCCTTCCTTCTGCTGGATTGTTCTTCCTTCTCAAGCTCTTTTAGGTATAAGGTTAGGTTGCTTATTTGACATTTTTCTTGCTTCTTGAAGTAGGCCTGTATTGCTATAAATTTCCCTCTTAGAACTGTGTTAGGTGCATCCCAAGGATTTTGGGTTGCTATGTTTTCATTTTCATTTATTTCCATGTACTTTTTAATGTCTTCTTTGATTTCTTGGTTGGCCCATTCATCATTTAATAGCATGTTATTTAACTTCTATGTATTTGTGCTCTTTCCAGATTTTTTTCTTGTGGTTAATTTCTAGTTTTATAACATGATATGACTTCAGTCTTTTTGAATTTGTTGAGATTTGTTTTGTGGGATAATGTGTGATCTATTCTGAGGAATGTTCCATGTGTACTTTAAAAGAATGTGTATTCTGCTGTATTAGGATGAAATATTCTGAATAGGGAGGTTAAATCCATTTGTTCTACTGTGTCATTCAAAGCCGTGCTTCCTTGTTTATTTTCTGTTTAGATGATCTGTCCATTGATGTAAGCATGTGTTAAAGTCCCCTACTATTATTGTATTACTGCTATTTAGTTTCTTTATGTTTGTTATTAACCGATATATTTGTGCTCCCATATTGGGTGCATAAATGTTTACAATAGTTATATCTTCTTGTTGGACTGTCCCCTTTATTATTATATAGTGTCCTCCTTTGTCTCTTGTTACAGTCTTTGTTTGAAAGTCTATTTTGTCCAATATAAGTATTGCTACCCCATCTTTTTTGACATCCATTTGCATGATGGATATTTCTCCGTCCTCTCACTTTCAGTCTGCAGGTGTCTTTAGGTCTAAAATGGGTCTCTTATAGGCAGCATATAGATGGGTCTTTTTTATCCACTCTGTCATCCTATGTCTTTTGAGTGGAGCATTTAGTCCATTTACATTCAAAGTCATTATTGATAGATATGTGTTTATGGCCATTTTGTTACTTGTTTTGTGGTTGTTTTGTAGTTTTTCTCTGATCCTTTTTTTTCTTGCTCTTTTTCATGGTCTGCTGACTTTCTTTAGTGATATACTTGGATTCCTTTCTCTCTACTCTTTGCATACCTGTTACTGGTTTTTGATTTGTGGTTATCATATAACATCTATGCACATAGCAGTCTAAATTAATTTAATGGTCACTGATGCTTGAATCCACTCTTTATTCCTCCCCCGCCCACTCCCATGTTTTGGGTATATGGTGTTATATTTTACATCCTTTTATTTTGTGAATCCCTTGACTGATTTTGATAGATATACTTGTTTTTACTGCTTTCGGTGAGGTTTGTGCTGGTCTTCTGAGGGAACCACAATGCCGGGACTTAGGCAAGTGAGACTGGAAAGGGCAGATCCACTGAAACATAAGGGGGCGGGGCTTGGTGTAAGCAAGTTAGATAGCGGTGTTGGCACCATGCTGGGTCCCTCGGGTGGCCCGTGTATGTATGTTGGGGGCACAGGGAGGGAAATGGTGCCTGCCAATTACTTTGTTCCTGGAGAGTTCTCCCTGCAATCACTGTTACTCTGGTGCTCTGGGATGAGTAAATAACTCTCCCTCACATATGCCTGAGATGTTTTTCAAACTGCTGCTTCTATGCTATATCTCTGAGGGCTGTTTGTTGTGCTGTCTCTTGAAGAGCAGGGACTCAGCTTCCTAATGCCCTCTGGGTTCCCCAAGAGCCGAGATCACTGATTTTTTAAATTCCAGGCTTTAAGTCCTACTGGTTGTAAGAACTCATGAAATTTAGCCCTTCTTGCTTTCAAAGTCAAATGTTATGGGGATTCATTTTCCCTGTGTGGGATCCCAAATGTGATAGTCTATTTTTCACCCTTCTCCACACCCCTGCTCCCTCCCAACTATGGGCAGTAGTCCGTCTTACTCCCAAACTAGTCTCTATCCTTCCTGCCTCTGTGATGTGGCCTCTTCTCTACCTTTAGTTGCAGAGTTTTTCTACCAATGTTAGGGTTGCTTTCTGGGTTGTTTATGCTGACATGACCCTTCCCATCTGAGGTAAATATACATTTTTAAATGTACATTTTCTAGCCTTGACCAAAAAAATGATACCAAAATGATGACTGTTATGATGAGGAACATAAATGTTGGTAAAAATACTGATTAAACGGAGATTCAACCAGCAACAATTCATTATAGGAAATTCTGTAGGATAAATGACCCTGTTCCTTCAAGAAATAAATCTTTTCTTAAAAAAGATTTTATTTATTTAAGAGAGAGGGAGAGATACAGAGCACAAGTGGGAGGAGGGGCAGTAGGAGTGGGAGAAGTGGACTCCCTGCTGAGCAGGGAACCTGAGGTGGAGCTTGATCCCAGGGCACTTGAGATTCTGACCTGAGCCAAAGGTAGCTGCTTAACCAACTAAGCCACCCAGGCACCCCCAAGAAACAAATCTTAAGGGAAAAAGAAAAGGAGGGAGCGAAGACTTACAGAAACATCAACCAAATGTATTGTAGGGACTTTTTGATCCTGATTTAATAAACCAACTGTTTAAAAAAAATTATGATGAAAAGGCAAAACTATGGAAATAATAAAAAGACCAGTAGTGGTTCAGGGTAGGGGAAAACTAGGCAGAGCACAGGGGATTTTTAGGGCAGTAAAAATACTGTGTGGACTATAATGGTGGATTCTTGTTATTACCTATTTGGCCAAACCTATAGAATGTGCAGCACCAAGAGTGAACTCCAATATACACTATGGATTTATGATGATTACATGTCGATATAGATTCATCAGTTGTAACATGTGTACTTCTCTGGTGTGGGATGTTGATAATGGGGGAGGCTGTGCATGTGCAGGGGTAGGGGGCACCTAGAAAATCTCTGGATCTACCTCTTAATTTTTTAATTTCTTTTTTTAAAAGATTTTATTTATTTATTCATGAAAGACACACAGAGGGGGTCCCTGGGTGGCGCAGCGGTTTGGCGCCTGCCTTTGGCCCAGGGCGCGATCCTGGAGACCCGGGATCGAATCCCATGTCGGGCTCCCGGTGCATGGAGCCTGCTTCTCCCTCTGCCTGTGTCTCTGCCTCTCTCTCTCTCTGTGACTATCATAAATAAATAAAAAAATTTAAAAAAAAAGAAAGAAAAAAAAAGAAAGACACACAGATAGAGGCAAAGACACAGGTAGAGAGAGAAGCAGGCTCCTCACAAGAAGCCCAATGTGGGACTTGATCCAGGAACTCCAGGATCATGCCCTGAGCCAAAGGCCGTCGCTCAACCACTGAGCCACTCAGGCGTCCCCCTCTTAATTTTGCTGTGAATTTAAAACCTCTCTTTCAAAAAGCCTTTTATAAACTCCAAAAAATGATGAGAAAAGGAAATTTGAACATGGTCTACTTGATGGTATTAAGCTATTATTAATTCAGCTGAGTGGTTGTACATGTTATATTTTTTTAAATAAGATTCCTAAAATTTAGAGATACTGCTTACCAAAGGATTTCATGTAAACATTGTAATTGCTTTGAAATGTAGTCTGGTGTTTATGGAAGAGAAGAGAGGGGAATACATCTGTGTACAGATGAAAAGAGATTGGCTCTAAATGAATCATCGTTACGCTGGGTGATTGGTTCATGGGTTTATTATAGGCTTATTAAACTAATCTCTCCACTTTTGTGAATTTTGAAATTTTCATAATAAGTTTAAAACAGCCAAAGCCAGTGTGTTTTGGATAAAGTTATCAAGCAGCACCAAGGGATCTTGGAGGACACAGTCAATTGAAGCTGGGAAAAATGACTGCTCAGGAAGAGCTGGTAAGGTGGGGGGACAGCAAGGAGGAGGACTATGCTCAGGTTATTGTGAGAGCAAAAGTTGCTGTTTTCTTGACCCAAATCTGGGCCACCTGGGCAAGACAGCAGACCCATGGTCACTTTAGAATGGACACTGACAGAGGAAGAAAGGCACAACAGACGGGAGATGGAAGAGGTACCATCCAATGTACAGCTGGCAGAGCATGTGGGCTGAAGTTGCAGCTGGAGGGCCAAGTGAGGGGAATCAAGTTCACAGATGCATTTCAAAAACTAATAAGGAAAAGATTTAAAACCCATCGGGCTCAAAGAAAACTCAGCTTTATGCTCTCCTTTTCTTGCTTAGGTGCCCCTTCCTACTGGCGTCTTCACTTTGAGGATGTAAAACAAAGCAAGACTTCTCCATGTTGTCAGAACTTCCAGGGCCACCCGGGTGGCTCAGTGGGTTAAGTGTCTGCCTTGGGTTCAGGACATGATTTCAGGGCGCTGGGATCGAGTCCTGCATGGGGCTCCCTGCTCAGCTGGGAGTCTGCTTCTCCTTCTCCCTCTGCCAGTCACTCTGCTTGTGCTCACTCTCTCTCTCTCTCTCAAATAAATAAATAAATAAATAAATAAATAAATAAAATCTTTGGGTTGGGTGGGAAGAAAAAAAGAACCTCCAATCATTTGTCAAATAACTCATATGGTGAAATGATGTCAAATGCCCAGGGTGGTGCTTGCCCACAGTGGGTGCTCAGCTGAAATGCAGTGAAGCAGATTGCTGGGGCACTACCCCAGTTCTTTTTCTTTTTAACCATGGACCCCTTCACTCATTTTATGTTTTGTTTCCTTGTATGTTAGTAGGCTATCATAACCCTTTTAACATCTCTCTAGCGCACGTTCTTCAAGTATTCATACTCAATATGAATGTATTACTCAAACTACATCCCTGAAGTGCTCATGATCTCCTAAGAGAGGGAACTGTCATCAAAGCAAAAACCAAAACACACGAAAAAGGAAGTCAACTTTATACTCCCTCCAGGGCCAGAGGGAACCAACGCCAGATTACAGGGTTGCCAGGCAAACACACCTCTCCTGTCTTCGACTTTCCCACTTCCTCTGCTTCAATCCTGGAGGACCCGGGGCAGGGCGCCTTGGGGTGGGGTGCAGAGCATTGGCAGGTGAATCTCATCAAGCAGGCCTGTGGGGGCAGTGGGGAGCAGATAGGGATCGGGGAGGCTTCATTTCAAAAGAAAGAGAGTTTCCACTGTTACATATGACTAAACAGTTTAACCGTAAAAGGGCTACCATTCTTCTAAGGAAAATAAACAGATACATCACAAGATCTGAGGAATACATAATCCGACAAAACAAGTCTGAAGAGTGGGGCGGGGGTCATAATTGGATTGTGTTCTCCTGAACTCACCAGCTCTACTGCTGCAACCAACAGTGTTGAACAATGTGGTATATGCAGCATATGCAGGGAAGACACACTGCTTTGCTTTGGTCGCAGCCAACAAATTGAGCTAAAGAAAATGTTACTCCCCAGATATCACTGTAGGGAGAGCTTGGCATTTATTTGGCAGAAATGTTTGGATGACTCACTGGCGCCTATTCCGACAACGGGGGTGACTCTAAGCTCCCGGACAAGGAAAGGTGACGGGGACCAAAGACACGAAACAAAAGAATGAGAGGAGTGTGTTGCACAAAATGACCTCCCACCCCAGCCCTTGTTCAAACCTTTAGTTGCCGAGAAGCTCAGCTGGGGCTGGCATTCCCTCCAGGAAACCAGTGAAGGGCAGAGGTCAGGGTAGGACCCTCAGCCAATCTACCCTATATTGCCACCCTGGCCCTGGACAGGACACCCGTGTGCGGCGTCCAACCTGGTTCTGCATCCTGGTGCACAGCTGCCCCGGTTCTCGGCCCTGGTTGCTGGAAGAAGACATGGCACAAAGAGACAAGGAGCCAAAAGGCCAAGAAGGCTGTCAAAGTGTGAGCCCTCAAAGCTTTGCAGGATGGATGAGGAAGGGCTGTGGACCTGGGATGTCAGGCAACCTTACACGATGTCACAAGTCGACTTGGTTATATACATGGCTGTCTCTGTGCGCTCCCTCCATGGTTTATCTGATCCTGCCAAACTGTATATAACTCGGAGTAAAAATCTCAGGGCTACCCCATCTATCACTGTTCACCATTCCTAATAACTGGATAAAAGAAACTAATCAAAACGAACTAATGAGGTGCTTGGCCTGCCTTGGACTTTTTCTGAAATCCCCCTGTCCCTCTCCCCAGCTGGGTCTTCACTCAAGGCAGCAGCTCGAGCTCCAAGGGGCCTGCACGTAGACCATCACATGCGGGGACCCCACCAGCTGCCTCTGCACACTCCACACTTTGTTTAAAGGAGAACCATATGGCAGGTCTAGGTAAGGCCCCTCTGAAAGAAAAACAAAATGTGTAGGCAAAAGAAAATAAATATGGAGGAGAACAGAGACAAAAGCAGCAAGTAAGAAGAGGAATGGGGATTAGCAGCTGTGGGGGGGGGGGGGATGTGGGCAGCTGGCTAAATGGGTCCCCGAGATGTGGATGGAGGAGAACCCCCCCAGCCGATCCACTTCTGCATCCAAGGTGAGATCAAGGGTGTTTCCTTGGGCCTTGAGCCTGTGCCATGTCTTGCGGTTAGACTTGGACCACAGCGACTCCAGCCCCCGAGTGCATGGGGAGAAGTGAAGGAGGGTGGTCTTGAGTGGAGGGATGCGTTGGAGGGTGGCTGGGACTCTGGGAACAGGAGTTTAACTCAGGAGATGAGGGAATCCTGCCGTGAGGCTGGAAGGGCAGAGGGAGAGATGATTAAAGCCACAGATCACAAGAGGGAATCCGAGAGGCCTGTGGTCATGCTGAGCTCCTTTCTGAGGGCCCTTCAGATACGTATTTGGAGCAACCTCAGGGAATATTTGGGTTGTAGAGAGAACTAAAACCATAAATGTTGCAGTGGCTGGACAAGGGGAAGAATATTAAGGAGTTGGGGTTTGAGGTACTGGAGTGAAGAGCAAACAATCCAATGGTGTGAGCATAGTCAGGCAAGGTAAGAGGAAATACAGAGGGACATTCTTGGCTCTGCGCTGGGTAGTCTGATTTCCCACTCACTCCAATCATGAGAAAGCATGGAAGCTCCCGACCGTGGTGGCCTCTGGTCACAGCTGAGGCTGCTTCCAGCTACAGTGTAACAGGGAACTCTACCTCCACTGCTGAAACAACAGAAATACTTAGGAACTTCTAGAACAAGAAGACTGGCCAACGGGCCATTCCGGGCTGATTAGTTCAGTGGCTCAGAGACTTCCTCAAGGACCCAGACTCCATCCTTCAGCTTGGCCAGCATTAGGATGAAGGCTGTGACCTTAGCCCAGCTCCCCAGCTGGTGACAAGATGGCCCCCGGATTTCCAGGAGCCATATCCCTGCTAGACACCATCCCAAAACAGAAAGGAGATTATGTCTTCCATGCCTATTTCTAAGCGTGAGGAAATCTTTTTCAGAAGATTCCCAGCCAACTTCATCTCACATCCTCTTGCCCAAGTTGTATCACATTTTCTGGCCTAAACCGGCCATTTGCAAGAGTCATGATTAGGTTAGACCGGGGGTCAGAATGACTTTTACATGGTTGAAAAAAAAAATCAGAAGAAGAAGAAGAATATTTTATGATGTGTATAAGGTATACAATGTTGAAATTTCAGTGTCCATCAATAAAGTTTTATTGGAACACAGCCACACGGTCATCCATATACGTGTTGCCTATGGCTGTCTGGGCAGAGCCAGGGTGAAAGTGCAGTAGGCAGATCCAGGACAGGCCAGTCTGACCAATCTTGTGGCCTGGAGGGGAGTCCAGAGACATCCAAAGTCATGTGAACCCCCCTGACAATTGATGAGCAGGCGTCTGACATGATGCCGTTTATTGGCAGGATTATTACGTGTCCAGATCCTGAGGTAGCTTCACTGACACATCTGGAATGTGTAACAAAATTCCAAATTCTCTTTTACTATGTGTGTGCTAGTAACCCGCCTTCAGAAGGTACTTTGTCGAGTTCAGGTAATTTTTAATGTCCTTCCAAAATCATACATCAGACACTAAGTCAGAATGACCAGGGTCTGCCAAATATTACGGGACTGAACAAATCAGGAAAGCTCCCCACACTCCATAATTCTCTAAGTCTGTCTTTTTGACACCTTGAATGATGAGGCAGGGAAACTGCTGGTCTGCTGGTAATTATCACCACCTGTTCTTCAAGCAGGGCGCCCCAGTAGAATAGTCTCCCTACCGGGCAGGGAAGGAGAGAGGGAGGGAGGGAGGGAGGGGGAGAGCCAGCCCTGTCTGGTGAGTGTCGCTGTGGGAGGCCCCCCTCCCCGCTGCGAGGGCACAATCTGTTCTGGGAACTGGCCTGGAGCTTGGCAAACTTGGGAAATGGCCAACATTTGTCCCTATCTCCCCTTAGTGGTTTCATCTGAACCATCTTGCTCAACCTTCTACCTCTCTCGGGCTCCTGGAGGTGGCCCAGTGCACTTTGGCGGCCAAGACCTCATTCTGTAAGATTACACAGAATACGTCCTCGTGGGCATGACCGGGAGCATGCCACCAGCTGCTGTTTAGCCTCCTGCACCCACCCAGCTGCAGTCTCTCCAAGGCAGTCCTCTCCACTGTGACATTTCCCACTTTGGGAAATGGCAGCCTGAACCCATAAGCTCCCACCTGGATTAACATCCTTCAAGGATCCTACAACTGCCTGACCAATAAAGTCCAAGTGCCTTGGTGTGACGTAGACCAGTGGTTCTTGAGTGGGGTCCCCGGATCAGGAGTGGGGTCACCTGGGCCTCCATCCCAGGAACTCTGGTGACAGGATTTGGGTGTTAACAAGCTCTCTGGGCCATTCTGATGTGATGCCAAGTTTGGGAATCCCTGATGCAGGCAACCCCTGCCCACCGAGCCAGATTCACGGCTCACTACCGATCACTCCGTATGCAGCCTGGGTTTACCCCCGAGATGGCAAGGAGATGTCACCAAATCTGTCATTTCTCTCTAGGCTGTAGTGGCTACCTGGCCTGCTGCCTGGAGGGCCATGAGGCCTCTCAGTCGTTGCTCCTCAGGCAGGAGATCTGCTCCACGGCTCAGGAGTGGCATCAATGCGTGTGAGGGGCAAGGGTGGGCATCGATGGGCCAGGCACTGCCTGGTCCCCGCTCAGGCTGCCAAAGTCCCCGCAGGGCAAAGGCCTGTGTTGCACTGATGTGATGGAGATCCCAGCCACCCTGGCAGGAACACGGGGGCTCAGAAGCTGACAGCCTCGAGGGGGTCAATTTAGCCCTAATCAACCCCTAATAAGGAATTGGGAGGATTCGGCTGGGACCAGGGTGCAGGGAGCTGCCCCTCTGCCTTTTCCCTTGTGTGCTTGCCTGGGACCGATGAGGGGCTGGGAGAGCCACGGGGCAGAAAGGGGACACCCCACATGAGGCGAGCCAACCTGTCATGTGGGGCTAGACACGGATACTGCGGCCAGGCTCCTGCTCAGGATCCCCAAGTCCCAAGGGGGGATTTCAGTGCGATACTTCATTTTTCCTCCACAAGAGGGGCGGGGGGCAGGAGGGCCAGACGGGGAGGAGCTAGAAGGGCTGCAGGAGCCAGGGCAGCAGCTGGAAGAGATTACAGGCAGCCCAGAGGCAGCAGGCAGGTAATAGTCTGGGGCGGCCAGGGCTGCAGAAGGAAACCTTTGCCCTAGAAGTGTTTGCAAAGTCCCCCCTCTCCTCCTACCCTCCCCCCACACACCCCTGGCCCCTGCTACCCGTTGACCCCCTGGCTGACATGCCGTGGAGGTTTGCACAGGGAAAAAATGAAATCTGCCTAGTAAGTTCTTTGGCATTCTGGAAATGGGGGCTATTGCTGTTCACTCCCCTCGTGCAAGAGGCAAGATGCTCCCTGCAGACCTACCTGAAGCACAAAATTAAATCAAGTTTCAGATTTCCCGTGGCCCTTTGGCTTGCCCTGATGTCCTTACACTTCTTGCGTGGGACCTTCGCAGCTGCACTTTTCCTTCAGATGACTCTGCAAGGCCTGCTGGTCCCTCTGCTTTGTCTCCTGACCTCCTCCCTCCTCCTAGGCGGAGCCAGGCAGGCCCAGGCAGGCCCAGGGAGATGGCAATGAGGGCCCTCTCTTCCCTCCAGGTTGGGAGTTTGCTTCCCACCCCCCAGAAACTCTGAAGGTTCTCTTTCCTCCTGGACATTGTAAGTCTAGCTCTTATATTTTGCTTTTTTTTAATATATATTTTGCTTTTTAAAATATATATATATTTTGCTTTTGCAAGGAAATTTACCTACCAAAGAACAGAGCTCTGTGTCCCTCTTGGTTATGGGAAAAAAAGTGCCTCAGGAAGTCTCGACAATGACCCCCATCCATGAAATATTCCAGCAAATCCTGCAATAATTCCCCCCCTTGTTGTAATATGTGAAGGAGGAATGCCAACAAAAATGGGTGTGTGTTAGCCTCTTAGATATCTCACTCTCGCATCTCTCTCTCTCTCCAGGAAAAAAAGGCAAACGAAAATGCAGAGGCATTTTTAGGAACTCTGCTCGATGCACTGCTTCCCCTGCATCGAGCACGCCTTGCAGGAATACAATCTGCACGCTATTATCCCTAATTTTCTGAGTCCTTGCTAAATTATATCAGACCTGCCACCCTGGCTGTTAAATGTCAGTTAAGACCTAATTAATTTAACTGCTCTGACAAGTTTAACTTCGTTCCCACAGAGACTGTAATTTGCCTTTTCCCAACTGATAGTGCTATAGGCACATTTTAAAAATAACTTTCATTGTTTTAAAAAATGTTAACCAAGGAGTATATGTTCATCATAGAAAAGTCAGAAGATAAAAAATCAAAATAAGTTGTAAAAGCCACATCATTTTATCATACAGTTATAAAGAACTATAAATATAAATTCTTTTCCTATTTTGGTATATGTAACAAAAGGTAATGTTTTATAAAACCTATGAATGAGCATTCCCCTTTTGCATTTCCATGTTCATGAGTCAAAATAGGATTTTGCAGACAGTGAGCATCAAAGCCAGGTTTTGTTCAGGGAGGGAGGATTTTTTTTTTTTATTGGGATATAATCAACACTTAATGTTGTATTAGTTTCAGGTGTACAACCTAATTATTCATTATTTGCATATATTGCAAAATGATCACCCCATCGAGTCTAGTTAGCATCCATCACCTACATAGTCACAGTTTTTTTTTCTTGTGATGAGAGTTTTTAAGAGCTAGTCTCGCCAACTTTCAAATATGCAATATGTCATTTTTAGCTATCGCCACCATGCTGTACATTAGGGTCCCCAGGACTTATTTATTTTATAACTGGGAGAGGAAGAAAAAAGTCCAGAGCCCGCATGCATGTGCTTATAAATTCTGGAGAGAGTCCGGGAGATAGAGGCCAGATGTGCAGAGCTCAGTGTCCTTGCTCCACGACAGAGGGTGTGACAGATAGGATGAGAGGAACTTCTAAGGACAGAGGACTTTTGCCTCAGTAGTACATTTTAGTTACTTAGTGTAAGACTGGATATGGCTTTTCCTTGCTGCAATCAGTTCCTCTTCGATGTTGGAAAATTGCTGCTTCCAACAAGGGGCTCAACGATAGGGTCATTAGAAGGAAAAAAAGTTCCCTCCTTGAATAATCGGAGGTGAGTTTCCAGGCTGGTGGCCAGCCCTTCATTCAGGGACTCCAATTCTTTGCCTACGAGTTGCTCTGCCACAGAGCCCAGAGCACTGTCACCAGCTGTACGTGGCTGCCATTGGGCGACTGCCATGTCCAGGTTTCATTCAGTAGGAAGGGAAAAGAGAGGTACAGGAGACACACCTCATGTCCTACGACTCTGGCCCAAAAGTGACAGGTGTCACATCTACTCAGGTTTCATTGCCCAGGGCCTGGTCACTTGACCAAATCCAACCACAAGGAATGCTGCATGCCGTGTTTGCCCAGGTACAGTTCTATCCTATGGATCAAAGGGAGGACGGCCTTTGGTTGCTCACTAGCAGTCTTCTCCTTCTCCTTCTCCTTCTCCTTCTTCTTCTTCTTCTTCTTCTTCTTCTTATTCTTATTCTTATTCTTATTCTTATTCTTATTCTTTTATTCTTCTTTTTTAAGATTTTATTTATTTATTCATGAGAGACACAGAGAGAAAGGCAGAAACACAGGCAGAGGGAGAAGCAGGGAGCCCGATGTGGGACTTGATCCCAGGGCCCCGGGATCACGCCCTGAGCCAAAGGCAGTCGCTCAAGAACAGAGCCACCCAGGCGTCCCTAGCAGTCATCTCCATTCCTTTCATTGTAGATAGGGGCCCTGAAGAGCCTGCCAGCACGGAAAGGGATCTTTGAAGACCACAGCGTGAGAGTCATAGTTTGCCATCAGGTGCCGTGAAGAGGGATGAAGTGATGTTCACAGCTGAGGCCAAGGCCAAGTCACCTACCCCCAGAGTGGGCCACAGAATCCGTGAGGGGTGAAATGAGGCCAGTCCAGCTCAGTGTTCCTGACCAGGCTGAGAGAAACTAGACTACAGGTTATACCAGCAGCCAATGTCAGTGGCAGAGGCCAGCCTGGTGGGCAGCAAGAAGAGTGACAAAGGACATCGCCAAGTCCAGAGGGGCCAGAGGACGTGTCATAGCTCTGAGAACCCATCACTCCACTGCCTGAAGCCCACAGTGAGCATCCTTCATACTCCGATTGCTGTCACAGGGCCAAGAAGTAGATAATGAAGAGGTCTGAAAACCTGAGTACGTAGACCCATAAAGGGCTCCCTGGACAGACTGCCCTCAGTGTGGAAGAGCTGATCAGGTTGGACTCGATTTATTCAATCCCATGTCTACCCAGAAGAGTGGGGAGCTTGTGAGAAAACCCAGATCAGGTCGTCCGTTAATAAAGACACTGCCATTTTACTCCTGCACGTCTGAGTGTAGTCTGAGGGCATACATTTTACACCCCAAAACTTATATATAAAGATGTCTTGGAAACGCCAGAGCTGGGATTAGAAGATGAAAGCTGATGATGTAAACTGCTTCCCACCCCCACCCAGAGGATAACTGTGCAGACCAAAAATCACTTAGCAGCCATTGAATGCTTACCTGGGTGTTGGGGTTCCCAGGAGAGGGCACTTGAGCTGTGATAAGTGAAGTGCAGACATGACAGTTAGACGGGGTGTGGACAGGGTCAGAGTTGATGTTTGATTTCCGGGAGAGACTCCAGGACATCATGAGTAAGGCCCCAGTGCCTGGGCTGAGCTCAGCAGCAGGGTCTGGAGGTCAGAGGGAGCAGGGGGTCTGGGTGCAGAAAGAGACAGGGTCTGAAGCCACTACCACCCTCTCTCCTTAGCCTCCTTGGGCCCTGAATGGGTAGGGGGATGGGGTTAAGGGATACCCAGAATCCAAGGAAAATGCATTAAGTCTCCAGTCTCTTGAAAACAATTCAAAAATCTCCAAAATCTGAGCCAAAAAAAAAAAAAAACCTTGCTTCCAAGTTGGACACATCGAAATGAAGCTGAAGCTGTTTACGGGTTTCTATTTACCCCACTTCATGTAAATCTCACTGCAGACATAGGAATAACCCCAGACCAAGGAGGGTGTTAGGTAATATACAGCATTTTCACCATGTTACCTTTCTAACATCTGAAAATTTCTGGATTTGAAACGCATCTGTCCAAGAGTTCATTACCAAGGATTTCATAGCCTGTATTTCAGAATCGCCTTTGCCTCCGTGCAATGCCCAGGGCTAACTGGGCAAAATCCTCTTCGCTGTCTTGGCAGATTTCCTTTAATACAGAGTTTCATCCAACAAAGATACAACTGACATTTATATTCTTTATCTGATCTTTAATGCTGATTTTATGGATACATAACAATTCAGCCAACTTTTTATTTCTAGTTTATGAGGAAGCAGGAAATGCCATTCTCTCCCCCCCATTTTTATCTACTTTCTTTTGTATGCTTTGTTTGGTTAGTAAGAAGGAGCGGTGTAATCACGCAGTGGATCAATGGCTAGGCTAGTTATTTTGCAATGCTAAGTATTTGGGAGTGTAGCCTGGAACTGTATACTCGGGGTAGGGATCACGAGGTAAAGGAGATTAAGACTGAGCGTCTACTCTGAAGCACGCTTCCTCTTATACCATTTAGTGTAAGCCCTATCGCATTTATCATTTAATCCATTTAATGGAATCCTCCTGAAATGATAAAATCGTCATTTTGCCACTACCACATAATGTAATCCTCATGAAAAGTTTGTGAAGTAAAAATTCCCACTTGTAAAGTTGGGCAAACTAAAGCTCAGAGAGGTTAAGGAATTGGCCCAAGGTCACACAGCCGGTAAGGAGCAGAGCCAGTTTTCCCTGGTCAAGAAACAGTTCCACCTAGGACCTGAATGTCCCCAATAAAACCCCTTCCCAACAAACCTCTGATTTACAACAAATCCATTAAGTGCGTCCTTGTCTGTATTCTATTTTTAATGGAAAAAAAAAAATACTCCCAAAGCACACTTCCTTATACCCTATTAATCATTAAGAGGATGGGATGGAATGGTCATCCAAGCTCTCAGGTAAATTTTGGTTGGTTCCTTCTTCCACTGTCGTTGTGCCCTAGACTCAAGAGAAGGAGGCAATGGGGAGTTAGGCTTACCTGTCACACTCATCAATCACTCCGAGTTTCCTAACCCAGAGGATGCTGGACATTTTTCCTCTTTCTCCACTCTCCCTAAGAGGGTTGTAGACAAGACATTGACCCCAGGCAACTAGACCTTGGAGAAGTATGAAGGGAGGGAGCACCTTGACTTAAGAATGACATCGAAAGATTTCTGGTAATAGGTCCTTTTAGTGTACAGGGCAATGAGGAAAGTATGTATGTAATTGTTTTTAAAATCTATATTCTAGGGTCATCCAGGTGGCTCAGTCAGTTAAGCGTCTAGCTCTTTTTTTTTTTTTTTTTTTTAGCTTCTAACTCTTGACTTCAGCTCAGGTCATGATCTCAGGGTCGTGAGATGGAGCCCTGTGTCAGGCTCCACCCTCAGCAGGGAGTCTGCTTGAGATTCCCCTCTCCCTCTGCCCCTTGCCCCACCCATCCTCTCTCTCTCTATCAAATAAATAAATAAAATCTTTTTAAAAATCCATATTCTATATTTTAAAATTCCTTTTCTATGTTTTTATTGATTTTAATTACATCAGTGTATTACAGCCAGCTAAACGTTAGTAGCTATATACTCCTACATCCATGCTAAACAGATGCTTGATACGGCTTAAGGAAATAGCTCTCCATCAAATATTTTACAATATTTTATGTCGTGTTCTGAAGATGACTTTTGTCATTCTCTTCCATCATCCTCATGCCCCCCTCACTCCTCACATCCCATTCTTGTGCTAAGTGAATTCTTTTCACCATTCTTTTCCTAAACGGAATCACCTTGTTCAGTGCTTTCTAGAAACTGATGAATTTCAAAGACAGAGGACAATTCTTTTTTTTTTTTTAATTGCCTTCCAACAGAGGGTACAGAGGCGACAAGGAGAAATCAAAGTCTCTAAAACGAGGTGAGCGCTCATCTGAATATTCATCCAGTGGGAACCTGGCCTCATTTGGCTCAACTTCGAGGAAATCATAGGCAACAGATGGAGAGCAAGCGTGAACTTTGCCTCAACAACAACTCAGGGCAGGGACTGAGGGAAAGCTCTGGAGTAGCATCGGACCACCCCATTGGCCTGGAGACCTGGAGGCCTCGAGGCCTGGCGACAGACCTTTTAGAAGGCAAAGGCCCCCTCTGGAAAAGAGGGCTGCTCCCTGGCACCGTGAAGCTCTGCAGGCACATTTTCTTGCTCCAGAAGGCAGTGAGGTTCTCTTAGGCTAGTGCGCAACTGCAAGAGCTCATAAAAGCCGGGACCATGACTTCATCTGTGGCCCACGAGCAGATGGTGACACAGATCAGAGCTACCAGCTAGTGGTGAATCAGGGTGAAGAAGAAAGACTGGAAAGACTGAGGAGCCCATGTGTGTGCATTAACAACTGCCCCCTACCAGGAATGGGATAACTTTGCTGTAAGTTCACAGCATCTTGAATAAGCATTAAGGGGACTGGTGAGTGTGCAGGATTCATTGCACAGATGCCCGATGTTCTTTGTCTCCTTAACTGGCTGGCTGAGCCCCCATTCAGTGGAGCTCATTCCAGCTTTAGGTTGGTTTTGGTCATTCCCTAATGTTGAGGGTGGAGGGGGTGGTGTGCATGTGGTTCATGGTATCTATTTGAGTAGGGAGTTTGACAGATACTCCCCTTCAGGACTGTAAAAATTTTCCCAAGAAAGTTTGGGGCTGGGATGCTTGGATGGCTTAGTGGTTGAGCATCTGCCTTTGGCTCAGGTCGTGATCCCGGGGTCCTGGGATTGAGTCCTGCATCCAACTCCCTCTGCCTATGTCTCTACCTCTCTCTCTCTCTCTCTGTGTCTCTCATGAATAAACCAATAAAAATGTTTAAAAATTTAAAAAACTTTTTAAAAAAAGTAAGTTTGGGCTTATGTAGGGCATATAACAATATGTGGTGAGGGCTGATTCTGAAAATGGTATTGGTGGTGGTGTTTTAATATTGAATAGCTAGGCATTTAAGGCCAAGGTGTCTCATATGGTCACGGGGTTTTCCATAGATCATGGAAATAGAGTCCCCATGTTATCGAGGATAGTACATTGAGTTCTTCATTCATTTTTGGACATTGTGCCAAGTACATATGTATTTGAATTCTAATTCTGTGTATCGAATCGTATTTTCCCAACACTGGGGTGGTATGTTATTTAAAGGCTACGTCGTGAATCCTTTTGTTCAGTGGGCCTGAGAGAATAAATACTTGTATTCCTCAGATGAAAGAAATCTTCTATTATAATAGTAGATAACCTTATTATTCATAAAAATCAGAATGCATCCATGCTGTCAATAAAGTCCTTCAATTAAAAAAATAACAATATATTTTTCTTATCACTTATTAAAGATACACTCTATTTTGTAACATTTTTGAAAAACACAGATATCAAAGGACAGCTTTCAAAGCATGGATGTAATACGTAATGACCATGCTTCTTCATTTGCTTCTGGAAGTCTCTTCATGAAGTGGTTAAACTCCTGACATGACCCTGGCACTAGAGATTGACCATATTTGTTCTTCTCTAGGTGTTTCCAGTTAGCAAGTCATTTAAAGCAAAGTCTCCAAACAGGTTGCTCATCCCAGGCCAGTTCGTAGGTACCCTGTGGTTGATCCGCTGTCATACGGCTGACCTTCGGGACTGGTGAGATGTCCCTGGGCTTATTTCCTTCTCAACTCTAGCATTCAATGAGGCTTTTAGAATATAAGTCAGAATCCTCTAACGTGTCAGACTGCAAGTCCTGAGAGGGCAGTTGGAAGGACAGGAGAGGAGTATTTATCTAAGAAACATCATAACAAAGATGAGCATGAAGGTCAGGTGGTAGTTAGCAAGCTCTGCTGCAGACATGCTACTCTCACAAATAAGAGAACTGAGGCCCGGAGATGATATATGCTTAGTCCTGATAGCCAAAAATATTTAAACACCAATCGGAGCCCAAAGGCTGATCAACATAATGTTCCACAAGCAGTGACTGAGCACCTTCTATGAACCAAGCACCTCAGGTGCCATCGAGAAGTGAAGCGAGGCCAGGCTCGTGAATGGGTCTGCAGTCCAGTAGGGCGGATGGTTGGCCAGGAGCCACTGCCAGGTCCTGCCATTGCTGCTTCTCTTACTATGGCTTTCCTTCTTCTCTGGCCTAAATTCAGATTGTTAAGTTAGACTTGGAACAACTCCATATCTCCATCCCATCTGGTTACCAAGGGACTGTATTTTACCCCAATACAGGCCACCCTTTACTTTCACAGCAGACAGCCGCAACCATCGGAGGGGCATGAGCTTTGAGTTGTTGTTCTAGTGGTGGTGATGAGTTTCCAGGAAGACACTGATTCCGTCCATCTTTTAACTAAAGACATCTTTTATTTTATTTTGGAGAGAGAGAGATAAAGGGAGAGTGTGAGCAGGAGGGGAGGGGCAAAGGGAGAGGGAGAAGGAGAATCTCAAGCAGATTCCCCACTGAGCTTGGAGCCCACCTCCAGGCTCCATCCCACTACCCTGAGATCACAACCTGAGCCAAAACCAAGAGTCCGACGCTTAACCGACTGAGCCACCCAGGTGATCCTAAAGATGCCTTTTAAGTAGCAGAAACTCCATAAAGAATGACACATGGACCCAGCTTGGACACACCTCAGATTTTGAAATGGAAAAAAAAAAAAAAAAAAAAAAACCAACAAGATAACAGCAGAGTAAGGAGAGGAAGAGCTATATAAAGGGATTACATCGTCCTCTGCAGCTGTTTAGTTCATTTTGTTTGATCTAATTCCCTCATTTGGGTGAGGCCAAAGCTGTGCACACATTGAGCCACATTCCTGCTTCGTGGTGGAGCACCACTCTCGTTTTCTCTCTCTCCTTCCATCCTTCTTTAAATTTACATTTCCTGCCATATACGTGAGTCCCTATAAATCTCCTGAAGTCCTTTCAGGAACTAGGAGAAATAGAAATTAAAAGAGCAATGATCATCGTCCATCTCAAGGAGAGTTAGCTCATTTACTGACTCCAAGGCGACCACAGAGGCCTTGTGGACAAGGACCCTCTACTTGTGTAATATCACAGAAGGCCTTGCGCCTGCTTAGAGCTCAACGTGCATCCCTGATTTAACTTGACAACACAGGGCCTCCAGCTGTGGTGGTCTGTAGTGTCCCCCTGGAGAGTTGAGAGAAGAATTTTAAGAAAAACAAATCAATGATTTATGGAATAGATGTAATTATATTGTCCAATGAAGTCCACATTCTCATAAACTTGTGAAAATAGTCAAGAATCGGATTGAAATCTTTTTTCTGGTGCCAGCTTCAGTAATCCTACAGGTGGCGACCCAGATGCTGCCTTTTGTTGTTCTTGTTTCTACATCTAATCTCTAACACATACCTCAATTCCTTCACCTCTCCCACTGTGCCGCACACCACTTGCAGCCCCATCACTGGTCACTCAATGACAACTTCTCCTTGGTGTCCCTGCTGCCTTCTACCCTCTCCATGTTCTCCATGGGTGTGGGCAGCTACAGTCTGGGTGTGTGACTTCTGTGCTCCATAACCTGGTATGCCTTTCTATTGCACTGTGTATCTGACCTCAGCAGCCTTTCTCAGTCCCCGGGATGCTCCACCCTCCTGGCCCCAGTGCCTTTACACATGCTTCCTCTGTGCCTGGGATACTCTGAACTTACCTTGAAGGACTCCACTTCCTCAGGCAGTCCTGCCCTGACTCCTCAGATACAGTCAGACATGATGAGTATTTATTGTCTCTCCTCCCTGTGCTTTTCCTTCATAGGATTTATGATGCCCAAAATGCAGGAACTATTTGAACATTGATTTGCATCATGTCTATTTCCCCTCGCTGCACGGGAGGTTCTCCAAAGGCAGGCACAGCACCACTCTTGTTTGTCACTTCATCCAAAGGAACTAGCCTGGCACGAGATAGGAGTTCCATATGTGTTTGTTGAGCGTATGAATAAATATAAGTTGTAAAACAATCAGAGCTTGTCGCCTGGTATCCCGATATGACCTTTGAGGTTAGAAAGACGTGGAGGCATTGATGGAGCTGGATCTAAAGAGGTGGGCTGAGCAGGAAGTGGTAGTAAAGGAATACTTAAAAAAGGCAAGGATGCGGGCAAAGGGGAACCGTCTTACACTGTCAGTGGGAATGCAAACTGGTGCAGCCACTCTGGAGAACAGTGTGGAGGTTCCTCAAAAAGTTCAAGTTAGAGCTACCCTGTGATCCAGCAATTGCACTACTAGGTATTTACCCAAAGGATACAAATATAGTGATTTGAAGGAGCACAGGCACCCCAGGGTTCATAACAGCAATGTCCACTGGAGCCAAAGTATGGAGAGAGCCCAGGTGTCCGTCGAGTGATGAGTGGTTAAAGAAGATGCGGTGTGTGTATGTGCACAGTGGAATATTAGGCAGCCAAAAGAATGACATCTTGCCATTTGCAATGACATGGATGGAACTAGAGGGTGTTATGCTGAGTGAAATAAGTCTGGCAGAGAAAGACAGATACCATGATTTCACTCAGATGTGAATTTAAGAAATGAAACAGATGAACATAGGGGAAGGAAAAGAAAAATAAAGTAAGATGAAAACAGAAAGGGAGGCAAACCATAGGAGACTCTTAACTCTAGGAAACAACCTAAGAGTTGCTGGAGGGGAGGTGTGTGGGGGGATGGGGTCCCTGAGGGCACATGATGTGATGAGCACTGGGTGTTATACACAATTGATGAATCACTAAATTCTACCTCTGAAACTAATAAAGAACAAACAAACAAACAAAAAAAAAAAAACAAAAAACAGGTCCCGAAGGCCCTAAGGAGCTGATCGGAATGCTAATTTAACAAGGATGCGTGTGAATGCTGAGTCGAGTGGCCCAGGGGTCTTCTTCTCAGTTGGGGAGAACAAAAACCTATCTGATTTTCCCCACCTGCTAAGCCCCACACATAAATCCCTTGGCCTATTTCTGCATCCTTTTTCTGCACATGGTAGATAAATCTGTGATTATCTTCTAGTGGTTCTGCTAGGTGGAAGCCAACATGCTGAATAAGTGACAAGTCATGATTCCTTTTAAAAATAGCTACACATTGAATTTCACCTCACCTTTCCTTGGCTTATCTTTGGAATTTTGACATATTTCTTAGTGTTTCAGGATAAATTAAGAGCTTTGGGGAATGAAAACAGCGTCCCTGGGTTGAGAAATCCAAAAATCAACCATAAGAAACTAGCATCCCTATAATTCTCGACTTAACTGGCTTTTTGGAGTTCCAGAGCTAACTTCACTGCATCTTATTTTGACAACATTGATTTTATTATTTTTTGCATACATTAGCTTAGACAAAAATACCTCTGTGAAGTTTTTAAATTTCAAGGTTATTTATTTTGTTTAAAAGATGTAGAATTTTTAGGGGCACCAGCGTGGCTCAGTCAGTTAAGCATCTATCTTCAGCTCAGGTCAGGTCATGGTCCCAAGGTCCTGGGATCGAGCCCCACATCGGGCTCCCCAGTCAGTGGAGAGTCTGCTTCTCCCTCTCCCTCTGTGTGCTCTCTCTCTCAAATAAATAAACCTTAAAAAAAATAAAAGATGAAGGATATATACTTTTGAAAGAGAAATTTTGATGGAACCTTTCAGAAACACAGAATCTGCCCAAAGATGTACGTAATCATTCATTTGTAAAGAATTTCCTGGCTGCCTACAGCCGGCAGGGGCATACAGATGGGCAGTAAGGGACAGAAAATGACAAAAAAAAAAAAAACAAAAACAAAAAAAAAACATAGTCCCTGCTCTCCAAGTGCTTACAATCTACTATGGGAGACGAGAAAAGTCGACACTTTTAATAATAACAGTAGATCAAGGAGGCAAGTTTTATTTTTTTTATTTTTTATTTTTATTTTTTTTATGGAGGCAAGTTTTAAATGTTGCTATAGAGACGCACACGCCATTCAATGTTTCCTGCACGTTTATGTGTCTTAATATATGTTTAGATAAGGGAAAGCTTCCTCCTAGGATGCACTGTCTAAAAGATTCTAGAAGAAGGTAAGATTTGAAATGCCCTAAAATGATGGCAGGTTTTTTTTTTTTTGCTTTGTCTTATGAATTTATTTATCATAAAGAATAAACATGTGTAGACAATACCGATGAATGAAGAGGATCAAATAAAAACCTCTACATGGAGAGGATCACCGTTAACATCCTCTTATCTGCATGTATCTGTGTTGTCATCCTACAAAATGGGAACCGTACACCCTATAGCCCTTGTCACCTGCCTTCTCATGTAATGGTTTATCACAAATACCTCTCTGCGCCCTCTTGTCAGTCAACACAGGGGCGCTTTTTTACAGAACAAGGGGGAAGGAAATCCCTAAATCTTTGTTGTTGTTGTTTGTTTGTTTGTTTTGGAAATCCCTAAATCGGAGCTGCAGGACCTTTGAGAACAGAGGTGTTGGAGCAAGTACAGGCTAGGCAGGGGGAGCCAGGCTCGGTGAGGGCCCGGGGACCCCTACTGAGCGCACAGTCCTAACTGGGCCATCCTTCCTTGGCATCAGAACATGCTGGCTGCACTTCAGACACACACCAACAGGCCATCTTACCGTCCTGATCACTAACCCCACCTGTACACCGACCTGAGCTACTGAGGTGTTTGGGGAAACAAGAGGTCTCTGAGAAGGACATCCTCCACCTGATGGTGCAGCGGCTGTGGCCGCTGCTGGGAGAGTCCTTGCCTTTCGACTCAGTGCCAACTGGAGCAAACGTGGCATGTGGGCGGCGATATTTTTACTGGAGAAAGAGCTGCCAATCCGATGGTAAAAGCCTACAATTTTCGGAATGTTTATAATCTAAGCGGGTGTGCTCAGGGTGCGGCCCAGCGAGAAGCTGCACGTCCCTCCCTGCAAACACACTAACCAAGGGTAAAGGTGCACAGACTGGTTGTTTTTCTCTGAAACAGAATAAATTTTCAAGTGCCCCGCATGCACATGCGGATGACTCAGAGAACGTCTGACCTTCGCTGCAGGAAGCTGGCGTCTGCCACTGTGGCAGTATTCCAGGGAAGAAGCGTCAGTGGGCTGACGTTCATGGCAATGAGGCCATGAGCTTTTGGACCTTCTCCTGCCTCATGAGTGCAGACTATTGGTATCTTGAAAGCAAGTGTCCTGTGGCCAGGTTGGGGGTGTGCATGGTTCTATTATTCATCTGCTTACTCTCTCTCTCCCCGCCCCACACTAATTTATTATTTATTATTTAATAATTAATTATTATTTAATAATTAATAAATTATTGAGTATATTACCATGTTCTAGCAACACAGCAAAATTCCACTAATGACAAAGGAAGGGCTTTCGGATCTGCCTCATGCATGAGCACGAGCATAGAGACTGGGGTGCCAGGCCGAACTGGGTCCAGCTACTCGAAGAATCGAGAGTGCAGGACTGGACCAAACGGAGCAGGTGGTGTGTCCACAGAAGAGGTGCAGTGTGGCTGTGTCCTGAGAGTTTATGATGCCAGGGCTGGATGTTTCCATCGCCCTTGGGGTGATCCCTTTGATGGATAAAGTACAGACTTCCCAGAAGGGAATCGAGGCAACCAGCCTTCTTCGGAGAGGAGGGCCTACCTCAGGGCCCTCAGAAGCGTCTGCCCTGTAGTTGCTCCCATACATGTGTTCTCTGCCTCGAGCTCCCAGAATGTGCCAGCATGCATCCTGCGTGACTCGCCTGCATTGAGTCAGTACTGCTTATTATTTCGTCAAGAGAAGTGTTCATTCCTTTTCTTTATTCCTTCCATACTGCCTCCCCCCTTTCCGATTGTGCTCTTCACTTAACTAAACTCATCCTCTCCAGAACTTTCTGAGAGGAACCTCTATGGCCTGTCTTTCCAGTCACGCGTTTATGAGCGGATGCCCAAGAAGCAGTAGAGAAGGCGGGCTCTGAGGTATGAGCTGCATGAAGCCACATGCGTGCAAATTGTGGCTTTGATAAATAATTCACTGTGTGAACTTGGACAAACTGTTTAACCTCCCTGTGCCTTAGTTTCCCCAGCTAAAAAGGAGGGGGAATAGAATTATCTACACCTAAGGGTTGTCGTGATTAAAAGACACGACAGTCATACAGTGCTCAGAGGTGCTCCTGGCCTTTAGTTAGCACTTAACTGGCATTAATGCTTATTATCATTTCTAGAGTCATTCTCAGGATTACAGAATTGGGAGGGCTCTTGAACAAATTTGGGGCTGAATATCAGAATCTCTGGGCCATCCGTTGCCTTTGCTGCTCTCCCTATCTAGCAACTGTACAGACCCCCTCCTACCCTCCTTTTCTAGCTACCTCCTGCTGCCGTTCATCACATGATGAGCTCCTGGGAATCAGAAATGAAGTCTTTGCTGTGGCTCTAAACTAAAATCAATTTCCATTTCATTTCCTTGCCAAATTTGTGTCTGGAGGGATAAGAGGACTTGCCAGGATTTGACAGCTGTTGCTGGGGAGGGAGTGTGGTAGGGAGCGGGCACCCAGGGCAGCATGAGGGAGCTGAGGAGAGAGGAGCCATGGCCATCCTGTACCTCCCAAGAGCTCCCTCTGGTCCCCTCTGTGCCTAGGGGGGGGACTCCATGAACACCTGAGAGGAAGGGTACTGTAAGGAGTTGCAGTTGCCCCTCTGGGGTCTTAGAATGTGAGGCATGATTTCAACACTGGCTGCAACATCAACCCCAAAGTTTTGTGGGATGACATAAACCACTGAATCTTCCACCTTCATTTTTATGGGGGATTTTTGCTAAATGTTTTCCCTGTGCCCTCATGTCTGGACACACCTCTGTTTTGAGTCAAGAAAATGATCTCTCTACTATGAGTAAGAGGCCCCAAAACATTATATTAAAATTCAATCAGTGTATCACATATTATTCTATAAGCCAGAAGGGAGGCAGGAGCCAGAGTGGCCTTTCAGGGCTGTTTCATCCCAGAAAACCTAGAGGAAGGGGAAATTTGAGTGAAGTACAGGGTTGCAGGCCCAAATAGGTCTTTAATACTCACCAGAACCTGCAAACCACTAAGTAATTCATGAAAGTCTTATTAAAAATTTTCTGTCTAATCCAAAATACAAAACATTAAAAATTGCATGGTGGGTTTTAAATATAGATTGACACGGAAGTTTATGAGTCTCGCCTCTGAAGGAGGCTCCGTGGGTTTGGATCTTGGCTCTACTATTTATTACGTGTGTGGCCTTGAGCCAGTTAGTCGACTTTGCTGTGCTGGTGTCCTCATCTGTCAAATGAGGTCAAGAGTAGCTGCCTTGAATCCCATCGTGCAAACCACTAGCTTCAGCTCCACTTCAACATCTTCTTTTTCACCTTTTATCCAAATCGTCACCAGGTCTTATTAGTTTTAGCTCTTAAATTGCTCTCGCAGCGTCTGCTTCCGTGTGCATCCACCGCAGTCCTCACTACCAGCACTCAGGTTCAAACCACCCACCCTGCTCCTCGGAAACTACCCACGTCGTTCATCTGAGCCACTGCCTTTTAGCTGGATTTCCTGAATCCATTCTGGTCCCTCCACCAACCCATTCTCCCAACTGAAGCCAGAGTATGCTTTCCAAATCCGATTAAGTCATCACCCTGGTGACACTATTCAAATGAGTTTTCATTATTTTTATTTTTATTTTTTTATTTTTCATTATTTTTAGAAATAATGACTTAATAACTTAATGACTTAAATCTTGACTTAATAACTCAGGCTGCAAGATCCTGCACGGTCTGACTCCTCCCTCTCCTGCCTGTTTCATCTCACAATCCTATGTCCCTTAGTCTCTCCTCTTCTGTCCTTCAGGCCTTCTTTCCATTTCTTTTATTCTTCGTGCTTCCTCTTGCCACAGGGTCTTCGCACATATTGCCTCGAATGATCTTCTGCACCTCCTCACCCTAATCGACGCCTACTTTTCATCTCAACTCAAGCCTCCCTGCTACAAGGATCTTCCCTGATCTCCCTGGTGTGATTGACATCTTCTAGTAAAGAATGTCACAGCACCAAGCACTTCTCCCGATAGAATTTTATGAATTCAGTCCTTCAACAAATATTTATTGAGCACCTACCATGTGTCAAGTTCTGTTCTAGGTACTTCTATCACTGGATAGAAGACAGGAGAAGAGACAAAGTCTGCCGCTCTAGGATGGGAAAGACACAACAAACAAACAGGTCAATATAAATGTCCCAAGGTAAGTATTCCAAAAACGAAGCCGGGAAGTGGGAACAGACACAGGGAAGGTGGCGTCAGATTTGCAGTTTTCCATTTGTTTGTGTGGTTATTTGATAAGTATTTATATCTTCTACTAGATTATAAGTTCCAGGACTGGGTTTGCTCACTATTTATATTCAGCAAATAACTCATACATATGAAATAGTGCCTATCTTATAATAGATGTCCAACAAAAATGACTGAATCATTCTCATTCCAACTGATAGAAATTTGTGCAGAATGGAATGCAACACTGTTGGATGGTTTTATGTGAGTAGATACTAATAATTTTTAAGTAGGATTTGAAAATGATTACTTTGTGGATTCATGCATGTCTCAGTTCAAAGCAATTTAGTTTTTTAAATCCCTATGTTTGAATGTCACCGGGTTTTCCTGGGAAATTTCAGATATGAAGCACTTTGAGTTTCCTTCATTCTTAGGTGAAAAGCAAATCATGAAAACATTGAACACTGTCTTCATTTTTATGCTGGTAAATGATTTTCAAGTTGAAAGTCAAAAAAAGCAATTAATTAGTGAACTCTGCTGTGACCAAATAAGCCAGTGAAAACACGGGCCTGCTTCGCTCTTGGGTCTGTACTTTTGGAAAGAACATACCTCTCCTGAAAGGACAGACTTGGCTCTAAACCCCATATGCCTTAGCTTGAGCTTTTTTAGCTATTTCCAGAAAGCAAAAAGAGCTACAGGTCCAAGAGATTTGTTTTTCTTTTCTGTAGAGGCAGTCAGCATTTTTTGAAAAGCAGAGGCTTCGCCTACTAAGCATTTCTGGTAACACAGAGCATTTCTCTGCAGTTGCTGCTTTATATCTCGATTAGAATGAAAGCTAAAAAAAAAAAAAAAAAAAAAAAAACTGAAAATGAGGCAATGATAATAGGAGAGGGAGGGAAAAAATGAATGCAAACAGGATATTTTAAAGGGACATCTACTTTTTAAAGTGCTAACCCTGCCCACAATAACTGTTCTAAATCATTTTGAGAATTTATATCATGTATCCTCTTGGTTTTCACATTCTCTACTACAGAAACTTGTGAAAAAGAATGATTTTGTAGTAATGCTTCCAGCAAATGAAGACAGGGAAGCTCCAAAAAGGCAGAAAATGGTGCTGAAAGTAGAATTCTAGTGGGAAGAATATGAAGGTGGGTGTGGGGCATGACACATGAATTCCTGGCCATTTGGAAAGAAATGCAAAATAAGCAGAAGCACAGTGAGTTTGCTTTGGAACATTTTCCCAGAAGGGGTCATCCCAGCCAGGTAGTGGTCCCCGTAGAACCATAGAGCTCTACTGACATCTAGCGTACAAAAACGTAGCGATGGCCTCTGAAATGAACTGCTCTCCCATTGTTCTACATACTACAAAGCAAACTATGTATTCATAGAGGTTGAGGGAAGTCATAGCAATTAAAGTTTGCCAATGAGAGGCTTCCTTTTTAAAAATGTTTTATTTATGTATTTGAAAGAGAGCAAGAGAAGAGGGGAGAGGGAGAGGGAGAAGCAGACTCCCTGCTGAGCAGGGAGCCTGATGTGGGACCCGATCCCAGGACCCCGGGCTCATGACCTGAGCCAAAGGCAAATGCTCAAACGACTGAGCCCCTCAGTCTGAGGCTCAGAAATGAAGGACTTTCTTATATAACGTCTCATTTAATTCCGATAGTAACCCTGTGAGCAAAGCAGAGAAATGATTAGCAGCCTCATTTCACAGATGGAGAGACTGAGGATTGGAGCAAGGAGACGTGTATAGTGATCTTTTTCTAAGATGACTTGCCTAGTGAGGGACAGAACCAGGACAAAACCAAAAGACTTCTTCCATGTTAGACCTCTCCCTTCTGCAAATCTCTCTGAATCAACAGCTCTGCCTTCCAGCTTTCTGAGGACACTGAAAGAGAACCTCCAAAGATAGGTAAGAAGATCATTCCTCATTGGAAGAAGGAGAGAAGGTAGAAGTACGGTCTTATCTCAACCCCATGGAAATTAGGGTTGAGTGTTCTCTCCAGATTTATGCCATCCTGGCCTCTAAAACCACAAGTTAGAAAAAATTAACTCCCAACAGGAAAAGATCCAACTAGGGAGGAATTAAAAAGGACCGAATGTCCTTTCCCCCTTTTCAAACAAAAAAGGGACACACACACATGCACACACATCTACCCATGTGTCAGTTTTGGGCTTATCCTTCCCCCTAATATGTTTTACGCTGGTGGCAGATACCAAGCATCTAATTTTAAGTTATTCCATTAAATGAAAACACACACACAAAAAAACTCAGGAGGCCAAATAATCAGAAATACATAGTAGAGTAATTACAGAAAAACTCTACGGAGATAGCCATCTTTCTGAGGAGTAAAGGTAACTTTATGGGGGAAAGCATTTGCCTTCATTTGGGTCAAAAATGATTTATTTGGGGAGTAACTGCAGCCCTAATTCAGATTTCTGACCCAACTTCAACCTTTCCAAAGGTTTTTTTTTTTAATTTTAAAGTCTTATTAAAGTTCTACAAAGTCAACTTATTTTGTTGTTTTTTAAAATTTTTATTTAAATTCAATTAATTAACACGTAATGTATTATTGGTTTCAGAGGTGGAGGTCAGTGATTCATCAGTCTTATATAACACTCAGCGCTCATCACATCATGTGCCCTCCTTAAAGCCCACCACCCAGTTACCCCATTCCCTCCACCCCTTCCCCTCCAAGGACCCTCAGTTTCTTTCCTATGATTAAGAGTCTCTTATGGTTTCTCTCTCTGTCTTTCTGAGTATGTCTTGTTTTATTTTTTCCTCTCTTCCTTTCTGATCTTCTGTTTCTTAAATTCCACATATGAATGAGATTGTATGATAATTGTCTTTGTCTAATTGACTTATTTCACTTAGCATAATACCCTCTAGTTCCATCCACGTCATTGCAAATAGCAAGATTTCACTTTTTGTGATACATATACCACATCTTCTTTATCCATTCATCTGTCAGTGGACATCTGGGCTCTCTCGATAGTTTGGCCCCTTTGGGACATTGCTCCTATGAACATTGGGGCGCAGGTGCCCCTTTGGGTAACTACATTTGTATCTTTGGGGTAAATACCTAATAGTGCAATTCCTGAGTAATAGGGCAGATCTATCTTAAACTTTTTGAGGAACCTCTACACTATTTTCCAGAGTGGCTGCACCAGCTTACATTCCCACCAACAGTGCAGAGGGCTCCCCTTTCTCTGCATCCTCACCAACATCTGCTATTTCCTGACTTGTTAGTTTTTACCATTCTGGCTGATGTGAGGTGATATCTCATGGTTCTGATTTGTATTTCCCTAATGATGAGTGATGTTGAGCATTTTTTCATGTGTTTGTTGGCCATGTGTATGTCTTCTTTGGAGAAATGTCTGTTCATGTCTTCGGCCCATTTCTTGACTGGATTATTTGTTCTTTGGGTATTGAGTTTAATAAATTCTTTATAGACTTTGGATACTAGCTCTATCTGATAAGACATTTTCAAATATCTTCTCCCATTCTGTCACTGTCTTTTGTCAACTATTTCCTTTGCTGTGCAAAAGCTTCTTATCTTGATAAAGTCCCAACAGTTCATTTTTGCCTTTGTTTCTCTGGTCTTTTTTTTTATTTTAATTTTTTAAATAAATTTATTTTTTATTGGTGTTCAATTTGTCAACATATAGAATAACACCCGGTGCTCATCCCCGTCAAGTGCCCACCTCAGTGACCGTCACCCAGTCACCCCCACCCCCCGCCCACCTCCCCTTCCACCACCCCTAGTTCGTTTCCCAGAGTTAGGAGTCTTTCATTTTCTGTCTCCTTTTCTGATATTTCCCACTTATTTTTTCTCCATTCCCTTTTAAAGACATATCTAGCAAGAAGTTGCTGAGGTCAGGGTCACAGAGGTTGCTGCCTGTGTCCTGCTCTAAGGTTTTGCTGGATTCCTGTCTCACTTTTAGGTCTTTTGTCCATTTTGAGTCTATTTTTGTGTATGGTGTGAGAAATGGTCCAGTTTCACTCTTCTGGATGTGGCTGTCCAATTTGCCCAACACCATTTGTTGAAGAGACTGTCTTTTTTTCCATTGGATATTCTTTCTTGCTTTGTTGGAGATGAGTTGACCATAGAGTTGAGGGTCCATTTCTGGTTCTCCATTCTGTTCCATTGATCTATGTGTCTGTTTTTGCGCTAATACCATACTGTGTTGATGATTACAGCTTTGTAATACAGCTGGAAGTCCAGAATTGTGATGCCACCAGGTTTGGTTTCTTTTTCAACACTTCTTTGGCTATTTGAGGTCTTTTTTTTTGTTCCATACAAATTTTAGGGTTATTTGCTCCATCTCTCAAAAAAAAGTTGATAGTTTTTTGATAGGGATTGCATCAAATGTATAGATTGCTCTAGGTAGCAAGGACATTTTGACAATATTTGTTCTTCCAGTCCATGAGCACAGAACATTTTTCCAGTTCTTTGTGTCTTCCTCAGTTTCTTTCATGAGTGTTCTATAGTTTTCTGAGTACAGATCTTCTGCCTCTTTGGTTAAGTTTATTCCTAAGTTTCTTATGGGTTTTGGTACAAGTGTAAATGGGGTTGACTCCTTAATTTCTCTTTCTTCTGAACAGGCCAAAATATTTGGGGAAGAATAACTTTCCTTATTCATCTAGGGAAATAATGGTTTAATGAACTTTGTAAGAGTGTTTTTACTGTTGAAAAAAATCATTACCTATGTGTTCATATATTTTAAAAAACATAGTCTCAATTCCTTTAAAACTAACTTAAAGAGCAAGCCAAGAGAGCAGACATTTGTTCTTCATCTGATCCATAAATATGCATTAAACTTTCTGTGGAAAAATTAAAGATTTTTAAATAATTCATTATGCAACCTGATTATTTTGTATTGAGTTGGTTAGAAAACAAATGTCCAGAGAACACTCCAGAAAATTTAAAATGAGCTGAAGGTATATTTAGAACTTAGGGATTTTCCCAGGTATTCAGTTTTAAGATTCGACCCATTAAGGTATGTATTCATTGGAATTCTAAAAGCAAGTAAGGCTTTAATTCAGGTTATTCACTGAAACAATAGAATTATTTGCTCAGCCAGAAAATTACTATAATTTCTTAAACTCCCATACCGCTCAGGATTTCATTTTCAAGCATATGTTTCCCTTGACATAGAAAATGAACATATTGGAAGCTGCTGAGAGATGTATTAGTACGTCTTTATCTGAGAAAAAAAAAACATTGGAAAATGGTTATCTGCCAATTTTGTGTGTCCTTAGAATTTATGTTTTGTGCCCATAGAAGTTCTAGCACAACAAGCAGAGGAATGGTTTGGCAATGGCTGTGTTAATTTCAACAATGTAGAGACGCTAAGTCAGGTCATCATAGCTTACACAGACTCCTGGTTTAGTTGTTGTCTACATTGACTGAATTAACCTAAAGCTATACTTCCTCTGAAAGGGTGTACAATAGTCAAAAACTTAGAAAATAAAAAAAAAAATACAAAAGAAGTTATGAAAACCTGGTGTGAGCCATCAGTCTCTAGAAACAAATGAAAGTTGATATGGTCGCAAAATTACATATAACAAGAGTTGCAAATGTAAATATCCTTAGGAGACAGATGACATGGAGAAATAGTGATGGCCATGGTGATAAAGAGGTGACAACAAAGGTGAAGAACTGGACCATACGTGCTCTGTCCCAAGAGACACCATCTACTACCTACCTCCAGTCCATCATTCAAAGTAAGAATGCGAGGAAAGGCCAGGAATCTGGAGTTTTAGTTGAAATCTTCCAATTTTTAAGATGTTGGCTATTAATTCAACCTAAAATATCAGAAAGGGCTAAACCAAGGATGTCTATAGATTGCATTCAACTAATGAGTCACCAGTTTATTAATATCTAGCATATAACATCTGGGCTGCATCCGTTTTGCATTTTCTCAGTGTGTATGAATGTGTATGCTTACGTGTGTGTCTACAGACATAGATTTACATATCTGAGACCTAGCTGCATATCCCAGCATCTGTCAAATAGACAAATAGAAATAACAGCACCCCCCCATCACCCTCCAAAATCAGTCACTTTCATTGATCCCCTTACGCTATGGGATAGACATTGTCAGGCCCCTGCAGCATTGGTGAGGCGAAAAGTCTCACCCTCCATCAGATGCCCTCCCTTCCTTATTCTTCGTGGGCACAACCCACCCTCCATCTGCCACCTTCACTGTATTTTTGTAGAGTGTACCAAAAAGCGTTTGCTGGTTCTCTGTGCAAGACTACCTTAGACCAACTGGAACCACTTTGCTGACAAGTGCAGAGGGCCAGAGGTACATCCTCCTAGGGCAGGCAGCATTTCACTGTTGACTTTCAGGCAATGGGATTATGAAAACCCAGCTCCCCTGCCTTGATTGGGGTGACATTGAGCTATAACTTACACCCCAGAGCTCCCCGGCAGGATTAGGGCGATGTTCCTTTTTGCAGGACTTTGTCTCCATTGGACTCTTGTTTGGCTTTCTCCTCTTCCTCCTTGTCTCTTTAATCTCTCTTGATGCCCCCTGGGAGCAAGCACTTCCTTAATAAATCACTTGCACATAAATCCTCATCTCTGAATTATGTCAAATCCGACCTGAGGCCACTAGTCTCTGCTCTGTCGTAGATTCATCTTCCTTAATATGAAGACAATAATACTATCTTCTTCATAGGGTGCTGATGATGATTCAATGAGTTAGCATGTATAAAGAGCTTAGGACAATCGCCAGCCTTACCATGTCAGTCTTGGATAAAATTATTCTCTCATGATAAGAGGATGCAAATAAAAATGAAGCCATCATATCTTTCAGCCAAGTTCTGTTTTCCAGTGGAAGCACATACTGATTTAACCTTTGGAGATATCAGCTCAGTAGTATATCTTCTTCTCCAAGAATCACACATGACCGCATGACATGTCTCTGGATGAAGCAGGAACCCCCTCCCCCCATAACAAACCCAACCTAAGCAGAAGCGTAGGGGTGTGTGTGTGTGTGTATATAGGTAGCAAAACCACCAGACCATGACATGGGACATCTCCAACACCTCAGACATCCTAATGAAGCATCACAATTGACTCAGCTGCAGCCCATCTGTCAAATGAACAGGCCATAGTAAGCTTCACTCCAGTGGCCCATTTGTTTCTTCTGTATTGACACAACCTAAGCTTCCTGTCTTTCCTCCAGGAATAGGCATCTTTTTCCAAACGTCTCCATTGTTGTCAACAGCACCATCCTCTTTCTAATCCCTCAAGATTATGAGCTTAGAACCGTTTATTTCCAACTCTATCCCCCAAACCCATCTCTCATCATGGTTTGCTTATTGCTTGTCACAAGGGCTCAGCAGATCTTTCCCTTACTGAAGCTGCCACTGTAACTAATATAAGTCCTGATAATGTCATGTTTGGGGATTCTCACTGCTGACTCGTTCGATACCTTCTCATTTCTTCTGTCTTCACGTCATTGTTGGGGTAGCTGGTGTAATACTCCAACACTTCATGAATTCTCTCCATAGCCAAAGCGCATGTGTAACCTGCTCACATAATTTCACATGCAAGGATATAGTGCTGCCTATGTGCCAGGTACTGTTCTAAGTGCTTTACAAGTAGGAACAGCCCCCTGAAGTAAGCACTATTATTGTCCCAGCTCTTTAGATGAGGAAAGTGAGAGGTAAGCAGCTCATCTGGGGTTATCAGTGTCAGAGCCAGTGCTCAAAGCCACGCGGTCTGGCTCCAGGGGCTGTACACTCACTGTCAGGCACTTGAGGCCAGGACTGTGACCCCAAAACCGCTTCTCAGCCCACGCTGATCATCAGCCTTGGCCACCACCTTCTCCCAAACCCTGACTCCAGCTATTCCTGTTTCTGAGTTTGTGTCATTCTGTAGGCAAAATAGAGCGAGAAACATTCTGTGAGTGGTGAGAAGATAGCTCCTTTGGGAGATCTAAACAAGGAAATCGTAGGAAGTCAGGCTGGCGTGGGGGTAAGGGATCTTGTTGTAAGGGATCAGGCTACAATTTTAGGCAGATCTGCTTGCAAAGGCCCAAACCAGTGAACATATCTATAACCGGCTCTCCAAATGTTAATCATCTCAGGTTTTACAGCCTCCCACTCTGAGATATGTTCTTAGGGAACTTGGCCAGAGGCTATTATATGGCTCCCTAAGTCCGTTCCCCCATGGACCAAGAACCAACGTCGGAACGAGTCTAAGTGTGACTTATACTCTTACGAGTTCCTTATACCTCCGAGACCCTCCTTAACGATCGGAGCAGGGATTTTTTTCTTTGCTTGACAGTATTAATTCCAAATTTCCCTTGCCATCTCCTCAGTGTTTTTCCAGGATGCCCAAGGGGTCCTCAAGAAAGCAGGACCCCGATGGCCTGCCTAATGTCCCAAAGATCCAAAACTGATCTGTACTTTGGATACACTATGGCCCCACTACACTTGAATATATATTTTAAATAAAAATTGAGGGGATAATAAGTAATGCTTCCATAATTACAACACTGGTATATATTTCAGTCAGAAGGCCTATCAACATTTTTATTTCTTTTCAAACAAACTGGCTGTGGTGGTAGATCTTTAGTAATCCTCCAACCCTTGTCATAATTCCCACCCAATTAATTTTCAAAGTAATTCCTTAAATGATCATTAACATCTTCCTTAGGAACACATTAATATTTGCTTGATTTTTTTACTTTCTTAATTTTTTAACCAAAATAGAATTACTAAGGGTAGTTTCAGTAAAAAATTACTGGGTGAAGTGCTAAAAATCGACAACAATGTCAGATGTCCCAAAAGTTTTGCAACACAGCTATTAAACTGAAGAAAATAAATGAAAGCCTTCAAAAATGTTGTTCCGTCACCATCTGGAACAGTTTAATACAGTAAAATACAAAAACAATAATATAGAACACATCTTACTGTATTTCTTTAAACTAACTCAATTATAGAACCGTATAGTGGGAGCAGATTGTGGTTATTTGGTTGGGGGTGAATGCAAGGTTTTAAATCATTGTTTTCATTTTTCGGCCCAAAAGGAGATGACAGGGAATAGTTGGACATTAATTCCTTTAAAGTTTTCCCTTGAGGGAACGTTGCAACAATTTCATTTCCTTATAACTAAGATGTCATATCAATAGAGCTCCTCTAGTTGGATCACACATGACACGCAACAGAGTCATTGGCAGTATATGAGCTAGCGGCATGAGATCAAAGCATGAAGAGAGCAGAAGAGAAGTCAAATTCTCTTGGCCAAAATTTTTGCAAATTTTAAATAATCTTGATGATAACGTCTCAGGATTCAGAGCATGGTGACAGAAAGTTTGTCATCTATAAAGTTCTGCTTCTGGCTGGAATCTTAACTCTACCAGTCAGATATGGTCCACCCCATCCCAGGTATCTATATTTAATAATTCCCAGAGTAGGTCTCCAACAAGGGGTTAGTGAAGAATGATAAAACCCATTTTATTTTTTTTTAAGATTTTTATTTATTTATTCATGAGAGACACAGAGAGAGAGAGAGAGGCACAGACAGAAGCAGAGGGAGAAGCAGTCTCCATGCAGGGAGCCCAACGTGGGATTTGATCCCAGGTCTCCAGGATCAGGCCCAAGGCCCAAGGTGGCGCTAAACTGCTGAGCCCCCCCGGGCTGCCTGACAAAACCCATTTTAAAGCATCCATACTCTGTAAAGCTTGCCATACATTACTTTGGGCATCAAAAATCATTATTTCTTTAAGCATTAATCGATACCAAATCTCACTTTAAAAGGGGTATAACCTAATATTGAAATATAAAGAAATGTAGAAAATTAGAAAGAGAAAAGAGTGGGAGAATATTTAAAGTCAGGGGCAAGGTTAGTACATTAAACTATAATGTATAGTGTATTAAACTATAATGTGTAATGTATAATGCAAACTATAATGTATAATGCAATAGGTAACAAAATTGGCTCCCAGCTTGGCCCTTTGCAGCCAAATCAAAGGAAAAATATCCTGATATATAAGATTCACAGAATCTTTTTTTTAATAGATTTTATTTATTTATTCATGAGAGACACACAGAGAGAAGCAGAGACACAGGCAGAGGGAGACGCAGGCTCCCTGTGGAGAGCCCAATGCAGGACTTGATCCCACGACCTGGGGATCACCACCTGACCCAAACAAAGGTAGACGCTCAACCATTGAGCCACCCAGGTGCCCCAGATTCACAGAATCAATAAACATAAAAACAGACCATGTTTTCAGTGGAAACCCAGTCTTTCTTGGTATTAAGACTTGAAAGGAATTTTCTTCTATAATTTCTCATAAAGGAAACCTGGTCAAATCCAGTTTTATTCATAGACAGCCCAGTACACATGCTTGGTCCTGTCTCCAAACTCTTCACACGTTAATTTGTCTTTCATTCTAAAACATTTATTGAGTACCTGGCATTTGTGTCAGAAGCTGGGAAATACAATGATGAGCAGAACCTAATCTTGCCATGATGGAGTATATAGTCTGGTGGGCCGGAGAGAGATGACTTTTTCAAAAACCACATAAATAAATGCATATAAAATTACAATGTATCTCTAAAACAATATAGACATATAAAATTACAAACTACCATCAATCAGTGCTATAAAGGAAACTATTAGATACTATAAGAGGTTGAAGAAGCCTTCCCTGAGAAATGAATAAAGATTGCACTTGGAACTATGAGAGGAGTAAGTACTATCTCATTTAATACTACATTTTGCTGGATTTTTTCCCTATTGTTTAAGGAGGAAGAGTCTGGTCTTTTCCCTATTTCCTTGTGGATACTCAAGGCATAAATCATACCTCCTCCTTCTGTATCCCCCCTTCCTGCCTCAACCACATTAGGAACATCGCAGTACTCAAGAAATCCTCAATTTGATCAACTGCCATTGATAGAATATGGTGTCACACCATCACCACCAAAAAAGCTCAGCAAGAAAATAGAGCTCCCTTTAGCCTCAACTCTAAGTACTTTGAACTAACAAATGTTTTAATTAACAGGAAATTCAAATACATCTTCCAAACACTTTATTATTATTACAGTTGGGGGAGGGAGGGAGATTGGAGTTCCCCTGGAGAGAAATTTAAGCTGGAGAACTGGAAAAACCCATGCTTTGTTACGAACTGGGAATTTCTCTTCACATGCTGTTTTTCTCCTGTGCATGGTAACTGATATCTCAATATTCCCTCTGCAGCAAAGACGCAAGCAGCACCTGCAGACCTGTTCTCTTGTTCCTACCATAACAAATTGTTAATTATTCACAAATGCCATCAAATTGCTTTAACGTGCCACTGAGGTCACTGGAATCAGTCCCAACTCCTCTCTTCTCATCTGTCCTTTTTGTTCTCCTTCCCATCTTCCTTCTCTTTGCTTTCTCTTCTCTTTGCTTTCTAGTAACTCTTAGACTCACGTCTCTGTCTCTCTCTACCTCTACAGGTTCCCCTTCTCGAGATATAAAAACAAGGAAACCTGGTGGTCAGATGCTTCATAATGACTCAAGGCCTCAGAGGTCAGTGACCCAGGGTGTCTGGTGACTTTACTGCCCCCAAGTGTCTCCACCCCCACATCAGGACTTTTCCTAGTTGGAGTTGCAAGAGGCGGGCCTGGCCTTGGCAGGCATCTTCATGTTTGTTGGGGGTGCTTAAGGTATACATGAGGAAAGAAGAGCTGATGGGGCAAAAAGGAACTGGTATCCATATCCTACCTGGGGAGGAACACATAACCAGGAAGCTATAAACAACAAAACCAATGGGTGTAGGAGGAGAGCAAGACTGGAATCCAAAGACAGGGCTCTCCACGGGGAATGGGCAAGGCCAAGGTAGGAAGGCCAGGTTAGGAGATAGAATTTAGAGAAATTCCCAGAGTCAAGGACACAAAGGAGAGAGCTTCCTCTCAGGCTGAATCTAGAAAGGAGGAATTGATATTGAAGATCTTGGCCTGTCAGACATCTTTTTTCCCCCAGTTTGATTGAGATATAACTGACATACAGCACTGTGTAAGTTTAAGGTATACAGCATGTTGATTTGATACACTTACATATTGCAAAAACAATACCAACAAAGTGCTAGCCAACACCTCCATCAGGTCACATCACTACCATAGCAAAGTGATGACAGTGTGTAGATGTTAACTGTAGAGCTCTAGATTCAGATGACCCGAATCTGAATCCTGACCTTGCTTCTTAAGTTAAAGGACCTTGAGCAAGAGATTTACCTTATCAAGGCCTTGTTGCCTAATCTGTAAATGGGGAGAATGATACTAGCCTGCAGTTGTATTGTCCAACAAGTGGCACTTCTTATTATTTCTTCTTTTACTATTACTATTATAATAGTCTCTAATATATGGTAGGGACTATATTTTTTTGTTTTTGTTGATGGTGGGATGGGTTTATGTGCTATATATGAGTAATCAGGATAGATTTTCTCATAGAACAAAGTGCAACCAATCAATGAGAACTTTAAACAACTTTTTCCATGTACTACAAACATTGGCTGGACATTAAAAGTTCACTTTAGCTTTGTCTCCAGGGGGCCCAAGGACCGTCTTGTGCTTATTTTCCTGGATGTCCTCCTATCATACGATCGGGTCTGCTTCATTCTTTGGGAGTTACAATCTGCCAATGGAAACATCAGCATCCTCTCCCCTCAGGCCAGCAAGCTATGCTATAGAAAAGAAAACAGTCCTCTTGACCTGCAGTTAGATGCAACCTTGATTTTGGGCATCCAGGAGGTATGAGGCTGGACTCTGTGCTGATGGTCTCTGGGCAAAGATCACATTTCCCATGATGTGGATTTCTAGCCACAATATGGCAAGAAAAAGGATTGCATGTAATTTGCACTTTTAATGACCCCAACAACATGATTGTTAGGGCCACCATGCCAATTTGGATGACTAAAGCAAATGAGAAGGAGCCTTAAATAAACCAAGCAGAGATGTCAAAATATTAGGATGATCAGATCCCATCTGGAATACTATGTTGACTTTTGGAGACCATATTTTAAATGAATACCCTAAAGCTGTGTTCCAAGGATAGCAACATGCTGAAAACCATAATGGTAATTTATGGAACACAGCACATAGATGTGTCAGGTACTGAATAAAGAGCTAAAAACACTTTATAAGCATCATCCCATGGAATGTTCACCACAATCCTATAAGAGAGCTAATGTGGTCACCATGTGACAGAAGAAAACGCAAATACTAGAGAACTATAAGTAACTTTTCTAAAGTCACAGCTAAAAAGCTATAAACATGGGTTATAGCCTCAGGTCTTTTTCATTCCAAAATCTCTCCTCTTTACAATGACAGAGATTTGGACCATGACTTTTCAGAAGGAGCTGGAAGCATTTAAGAATGGTTGAAATGGAGAAAATTTGAAAAAGACGAGGCAGGGTATTTATCTTCAACATAAGAAAAACATTTTCGTTCTAGTTAGTGACAGAGCTTCGTTCTGAGATGGAAGTTACTTGGAAGCAGATTTGACTTCATTGTAGTGGGAGTTCTTTAACAGCCAGAGCAGATTTGCGAGAAATGGGCAAGTTCTGAACATCCCAACACATTCAAGCAGTGGCCCAGTGTTCTCCTGACAAGAATGTGGTAGAGGCACCTCTGCATCAGGTGATGGCCAGACTGTCACATCTGAGGTCCCCTCAATGCCAAGAATATGCAGTCCTAAACTAGCATTTGCACCACGTCTTCTCAGGTCACTGATACACACATGATGGCCAGGTCTTGTGTACAGCAGTGTCTAAGTGAGGACCCTTTTGATCTCAAGTGATAGAAAGCCCAACTTGCCTAAGGAAAAAAGTCATAAAAATGGAAATAAATAAACCAGTAGGAACATATTGGCCCAAGCAACCAAAGAGTCACATGGATGTGGATGTGACTAGAAATGACACTGAATCTAAGGTCACACATGAGAGCCTCAGGATCCGATTATCTTCTTTTCATCTCTCAGCTCTGCTCCATTTCTCTTGAGTGACTCTAAAACAGGCTCTCTCTTACTATCTTTTAATATCAAGATGGCTGTCAGAATTTCTGGAAGATTACAGTTTTCCAAGTTCAAAACCAGCAGGAAAAAAAAAAAAATCTGAGCTGAGTGTGTGTTTCCCAACATTTCTAGTGAGTGCTGTGATTCCCTTTGATAAAACTGGCTTTGATTCTGCGTACACCTGGAACTTACTACTGTGTCCAGGGAAATGGTCTGATTAGTTGGGGCTATGCCACATGTTAAATTCCCAGCACAGAAGTGGGAGGAAAGTAGATCTTTTTCGTCTTTCAATGAACATTACTGAGGACCTACTATGTGAGTAGAGCATTGTGCAGAGCGTGCAAAGATGACTAAAAATAAATGAAAGCTGTTGTGTATGACAAAGAGAAGGAAGCTTTATTTGTACTGAATGACATTTAGGAAGTAGCTTATAATTATCATTCTGGCCTTTTCTTGGAAAACCTTTTTCTTATATTATGAAATCTGGGGAATATATTACTGGTTCTCAATCAGGTCATTTTGTTCTCGGATCCCTACACACTTTCCACAACCCAACCTCCTTGCCGCAGCAGGGGAGACTTGACGATGTCTGGAGATATCCTTGGTTGTTGCAACCAGAGGAATGCTCCTGGCTTCTAATGGGTGGAGGCCAGGGTGTTGCTAAATATTCTAACAATACACAAGACAACCCTTCAACAAAAAAGAATTATCCAGACCCAAATGTCAATAGTACTGAGTTTGAGAGAACCTGCTCTAGTGGAAAGCACATAAACTGCATTTGCAATGTCCAGGAGCCTCTCAGTTAGTGATGAAACTCTAAGGTACTGTAGCACTTTAGTAGAGCTCTAAAAAGGGAACTACATGCCACAGTCATGGTAGGGACAAAGGTAGACTACCAGGCCCAGGTCCTATTTCATCTAAAGGCATAGCTAGTAATTGCTTGCAGGTGGCTAGTCATCTATACCCTTATTCTAATTAAAACATCTGCAGCTGGAACTCACGCCACATTACCTTCCAGTTTCCAGGCTGATCACCCGACAATCAGTAACCCAGAATCACTAGGAATTCATACCTGCTGGAAACTAGCTGGAGAGCTAATGAGTTGCACAGGGTTTCTGTCAAACACACATCTTTAATTGGTCAAGAGACCTAACTTCATTTCAAAACTATTTGCTTGCATCTCAAATGGGTGTTCCAGATGTCAAGGACAGAATCCTGTTGATGATCCAGGAATGGTGCCAAAAATATTTTCTGGAAGCGCTCCAAGGAATTGACTTCACACCCTTCACAGTGGGCTGGAGTCAGCCAGTGGTCGTGTTAGGATTATTATTGAATTTGTGCTGCACAGCCAGACCTCATGGTCCAGAAGCTTCATCAGCCCACAGTGAAACTCTCCCTATTTTACTTTAGTAAGTTTGAAGCAGAGAGGCAGACCAAAAGATAGAACATGAAAGAATGTGATTGAAACTGTATTATTTCAAGCCAATCGCTCCTTTTCTGCCTTTCTACCTCACTTGGAATTGGTAAGATCCCGCCTTAATAAATGAATCTATTAATAGACAATGTCACTTGCGTGCCAGGTCTATTCAAAATCCCTAACACAATCGTTTTACTCGTTCAATTTTATCAACAGGGAAATGAGTCAAAACAATTGTTTGACTAAATTAGCATTGATTTTGCTTAAATCAATAGTTCTTAATCTTGAGTTAACATTAGAACCACATATAGAGGTTTTGTAAATTCTTAGTGCCCAGGCCACTTCCTAGATGAATTATATAAGAATCTCTGGAGGTGGAATTTGAAAATCAGTATTTTTTAAAGCTCTGCTGGTGATTCTAAAGTGCTCCCTGCCCATATGTCTCTTCTCCGTCCCTGGCTATCATGAACGACTTCAGGAGGTTGAGACCATAAGCATGACCTGAGCCTTACCACCAATGATAGATAAAGGAAGAAAAATTCACTTCAGACCATTGTCAAATGTTCATCAGACTTGGATTTGGGTTTTATTTATGTATAACTTGCCCTGTTAACGATAAAAAAAGTAGCTATTTGCTTCTCATGCGCAGCAATAACTCAGCAATGTAAAAGTGGTTTCCTGCGATTTATGCAATTGGAAAAGAAAATCACAAACATTTCCAGAGAATGACCAGGGAATATGGCCAATGCTGAGATAGATCATTTTCTGGTCTTATTACCTGTTTGCTCATGTTAATAAAAAGATTCAGTAACAGGCAACTGGGGGGTGGCAGTGGGGAAACTTCTGACTTTCATGTTAGTCAATTTAGGAAAACTCTGATGACTTATATACATGTGTGTTAGCCTGAAAAGTAGACTACAGCTCTGTTATGGATCCTTGGCCTCTCTTGGATCATTAGAGCAAAGGGACACCATCCACCTCCCTAAAATCAGATTTTTCTAACAATGGAACATGAAGAGATGGGATAAGCTTCCTTCCTCTCTGGTGCTGGAGAGTTCTCCAGCAATTAGCCTCTCTGCAGGAACTAAAACTAAAACTACCCTGAAAAACTTCATAAATGCTGCCTGAGAGTTATGTTTTTTTAAGCCTGGGTTCCTAGTACAAACTGTTTCCTGAAATGAATGACCAGCTGGAAAGAACAGACATTTGGAGTCTGCATGTATATGCACATCATGTGTCTATCTCAGGCCTAGATCCCCTCTTTCCTGGGAGTGGTGTGCTTCTCACAGCCTCTGATATCTCATCATAATAGGTCATTGCTAAATTACTTGCCATCATTCCCAGTGGAGACAGGAATGTTTGGCACCAGTTCCAGCAGTGAGGAGATGAGGATGGTGAGGTAGATGTGGAAAGGGTATGGGGTTGGTGTTCTACTCTGCCGAGGCCTCGCGTCCAGAGCAGGCCTCATACACACTCTCTTAATTTATCTCCAAATCATAGGATCTGTAGGGTCATGAAAAAGAATAGGCAAAATCCAAAGAAGTTATGCATTGTATTAGCTTAATGTATGCTCCATTAGCAGTTTATGTTGCCTTCGTTATACCATGAATTAGTATTTTTGTAAATCCTGAGTATCTTGGGAATAACGTCATTACGTTGCATTGTTTCCTCAAGGGTTAATACTGTTGCTATATGAAATGTAAACATTTCAAATATACTCCAACTGTTAAAAATTCATTTTGATACGGAAACTCTGGAAATGCTCAAGGTTGCTCAAGGTTGCTCAAGGTTGCTCAAGGTTGCTCAAGGTTGAGCATTCTCACATTGTCTCTCACATCCTGAGAGGCCATGGTGTAAGGGCGCGCGAGAGGAGATGATCAGTAGAACCCTCACAGGGGGAGAGAGGTACTCAGTGTGGCCTGTCTCTGAAGCGGCTGGGCTGGGGATGGGAGTGGTAGTTCTTTGATCTCCCACTTGCTGACAGAGCCACATTTGGCTCTCCCTAGAGCTGACTTAAAGGAGAGACCAGATCCCCTTCGAGTGGTTCCTGTGCACCAGAACACAGACAGATGGCCTGCTAGGGGAGCGGATTGCTGGAATAACTGGCATGGGCTGCTGCTTCACACCTTCCCTCGTGAGCAACCAGGGGCTGAGCTCAGAGGATACACAGGAGGGGCCCCCGGTGCCACTGCGGAGCCCTCAGGGCCATGTCCTAAGAGGCTGACCATGTCCTAGACCTGGAGTTGAAGACTTTTAAACCTGTGTCTGTAGGTTCATTCTCAGATGGTAATTGTACAGTGGAAAATTCATTACAGTGTGCAGGCACCCTGGGTAGAGGTGTCATTATCAATGGAAAGAACAGTGGAGGTGGTTAGGCGAAATAATGAAGAACAGCGAGCCCTAACCTGGTTGTAATCATGGAGCTGAGGGTAGCGTATTCATTTTCTCTTGTTGCTGTAGCGAATTACTGGTGGCTTAAAGCAACATGGATTTGTTATCTCACAGTTCTGGAGGTCAGAATTTCAAAGTGGGTCTCACTGGGCTAAAATCAAGGCGTTAGCAGGGCCATGTTCCTTTGGTGCCTCTGGGGGAGAATCAAGGTGTTAGCGGGACCATGTTCCTTTGGTGCCTCTGGGGGAGAATCAAAGTGTTAGCTGGGCCATGTTCCTTTCCCAGGTTCTAGAAACTTCCTACATTCTTTGGTTTAGAACTCCCTTCCTCTATCTTCAAAACCAGCAACAGTGAAGTGAGTCATTCTCATACAGTATCTCTCTGATTCCGCCTTCTGGTTCCCTCTTCCACATTTAAGGACCTTTATGATGTATTTGGCCTCCCAGATAACCCAGGCTAAAATTTCTACTTTAAAGTCAGATGATTAGTCCCCTTAATTCCATCTGCAATCTTAACTCCCCTGCTCGGCATGTAACCTAACATATCGACCGGTCCCAGGGATCGAGAGGTAGACCTCTTTGGGAAGCCATTAGTCAGCCTACCACAGATGGCATGTATAAATCACAATTGGGATTCAAGCAGCCCTTTATGAAACAAACATTTATTGTCCACTAATTTGCACCCGGGACATTAACAGCTGACATGAGCGGAGAAGGCAATATGATAAGCAACATGCTTATCAGGTCTTTGCAAAGGGGATGGAACCATTCACTCAGCGTGGGTGGGACAAGGCGGTCCTCCTGCTGAAGATGCTGTCTATCCAAGCATCTCTCTCTTTCCACCACTTCCCTGACAATCAGGCCAGAGCTTCACAAAAAGTGGACAAATCCTCATCATTGCCAAAGTTAACTGCGCACTTACCGTGTCCCAGGTAGAGACCTAAGATGCTTTACTTACAGTGACCCATTTAACCCTCATAACAAGGCAATGAGGCAAGAACTAGTATCTACATTTGGCAGAGAATGAAACTGAGGCCCAGAATTTGCGTGAGTTGCCTAAGTTCACAGAACCAGATAATATTCTTTGTCCTTCTGGTGGCTGGATTCGACATTCACGTGGCAACCAGACAGGCAGGAAAAGGTAATAATAGTCACACCAACTGTTTGAGTGCCTTCTTTTTAACTGTTTGTTGAGTGTTTATCTAGCAGTTCTAAGGGGTCTATGTACACTAACTCCGTCAATCCCAGCAGCAACCCTGAGATATAATCATTATGCCTGACTTACTAAGAGATACTCAAAGACATCACCCTGACCATGGTCACCTAAGTGGAAAGTGGCATTTCCTGTCTGCCTAGCCTCAAACCCTGTGCTTGGGAAGAGTCAAGCAGACAGTGCGCGGCCCAGCACAGTGCTTCTCACACTCTAGCGTGCATCAGCATCACCGGGAGGGCTTGTTACCATCCAGATGTTTCTGATTCAGTGGGTCTAGGGTGCAGCCTCGGAATTTGCATCTCGAACATGTTCCAGGTGGTGTCGGTCCTGCTTTGAGACTCATGGCACAGCGCAGTCGGCACGCGCATTGGAGTCAGGCCTGGCTTTGTATCTGGCCGTGTCACTTGCCAGCTGTGCAATCTTGAGCAGAATTCCCAGCCTCTGCAATTTCACATCTGGATAATGACAATGAACCCTATCCTATTAGTCGAGGTGAAGGATTTAGGTAAGATAATACATGCAAAGCACGAAGCAAAATGTGGGCCCCCGAGTAAACTCGGGTTTCTTTCTCCTCACCAATCTGCGCGCTGGACAGAAGCAGCAGCTCAAGATCAGTGCTTTCTGGAGGGCGGCCACGGGCTCCGAGCTCCCGACCTGAGTCAGGAACTTTCGTAGCTCATTAGATCTAGAACTCAAAGCTCTGGCTACAGAAATGATAGCTTCCTTGTTCTTTCAGCACATCAGCTATGTTGTACTTTGAGCTTTGCCCTCAATAATCATGTGATGGACAAGCCAGTGGTTTGCAAAACTTCACCACAGAATTAATTGCATTGGGTGTGATCGTGGGTTCAGGCCTCCCGGGAACCTGGACAGCAGTTCCATCCTAGGAGGATCATGCTAGGGTCAGCAGCTCTATTCTCCTGGGAACAGCGATGGGGAGATAACTTTGAAAGCATCTGTGGCTGCAAAAGCCTGGGTGGTTTGTAAGGAGCAAGAAAAGAGTTTGAAAAAAAAAATGATTGGATCATTACTTTTCTTCTTTAAAGGGGAAGCATCATCTCATTTCAAATATTCCTCTTTCACTCATGTATTTGAAACAAAACCAGTGCCAGCACCTTTCGACTTGGTGGAGGGTTAGCTTCATTGGTTCCCAGGAGGAGTCCCATCACCCTTCCCACCTCCTGGCCCCGTAGGTGGCATTAACCAGCCACCAATCACAGTCCTCTTCTCGTAGATCTCTAAGATGCCAAAATCATCAGAAAAAGCTGTGCTCCGAGAAACCTTTTAGTTATTAAGATATAGCAACAAAATGGGCTTAGACCATATTTTTAATATTATCTCCTTTGAACACAAAATATATTCCTGGGACAGGTAGTTAACCTCACAAAATGAGAAACTAATATGTGTTTTATTAGAAAGATAACTTCTGGGTTGGGATGGACAGTCCCTCTAGGGTCAGCAAGGCCCCCACATGTCAAATCATCAGAATAGAGAAAATAAAGACACGATTAATACACACATGTGCACGCACACACACAGAGCTGGGAAATTTCACAGCCCAACACCACATAGCAGGCAGCTGTTAGTTTCAGGGTTGTTTTGTGTTTCTTCTGTAGACCCTTTGTTGGCAGGTTAGACGTGGATGCTTTTTTTCCCCTGAAAGTGACTGGCTGGTAGTGGCCACTCCTGCCTTCTCTCTGTAGCACATATTGTTTCTATCACCAGTGTAGTAGGAGGAGGGGAGGCCCACTGGGGTTTTAGGTCTGCAGGGCCTTCCAGAAGCTGCCTCAGCACTAAAAGAAAAGTGAGATCTAAATTGAGGGTAAGTCTGATAGGAAAGAGAAAAGGCCCCAAAGACAGATGGCAATGCTGGTGATAGCAGTTCCTTATATCATTGGTACAAAAAGTTTCAAGGAGCTTGGCAGACATATTCTCTCAGTATTTTCAAGAGGCAAATTAGAGACATGTGAGATCTTTGGCCTCTTTTTTTCCAGCACCTTCCTCCTTGCCCCTTTCTGGTACCACACCCAATCCACTCCCTCGCCCACCAGTGATCTTTTGACAATCTCTCCCACCAACACCACCACAAAGGCAGGTGTGTGATCCAGGCCAACCCAATCCTAGTGTCCCAAATTCCTGGCCACATGGACCAACCAAGCTGGAACAACCCTGGCTTTTCTCTGGGATAGAATAACAACAACAACAACAATAATAATGACTAATATGTACTGAGTGATTATTAGTTGCCGGGCGTACTCAAAAGCACTTTACATAGCTTATCTTTTAGTTTGATCTTTACAACCACCCTGTAAGGCAAGTTCTATTACTATCCCTATTATAAAAAGAGGAAACTGAGGCACCAGACTGTTAAGAAATTTGCTCAAAGTCACGACTGCATGAATGGTAGAGCCAGGATGCTGTCTGAAGCAGTCTGACTCCTGAACCCCAGCTCTGAACCATAATTGTCTATTTTCTCTGGGATTGCTGACAGCTGCTTTTCCTGCTGCTTGGGGGAAGCTGATATATGGTAGAAGAAAATAAACTTTCCCATTAGGAATTGTTTTCAGCTGCATATAATAGAAAACCCAAATAACATGGGCTTAAACAAGATTTAGGGGTTTATTTTTCTCATATAATATGAAGTGCAGAAGTAGGCAGCTCATGGCTAGAATGCAGGCTTTCAGTGTCATCAGGGTTGCAGGCTTTCTATCTTTCTTCTCCTCCATCCTTAGGGCATGGTTTCCACCATCAAGGTTGCTTCACCACCCAAAATGGCTGCTATAGTGCCAGCCATCAGGTTATGATCACAGGCAGAAAACAGGAAGATTTGGGGAAGAGAGAACAGGGTAGTTTTCTCAACAGAGCCAACTCTTGAAGCCCCATCCTATCAGTTTTGCTTACGTCTCACTGGCCACTCTGGATGAAGGGAACTGGGAATACAGTCTTCAAGGGGGTGTTCCTAAGGAAGGAGGGAAGATTAGGGAGCAGCTCTCAGGTCTTGCCACAAATGCAGATGTGCTCTGACAAGACATTAATGAGCAAGCTTCCATGTGTCCAACTCACTAGCTCATAGTTGCAAAATTGAGAAGAGACCTCAGTCTTCTGGACTCCAGCCCAGGAAGTTTATCATCACACAAAGAGCTTACCTCCTACAAGCGGCATCTAATGTTGAATTTGGCATCCTTATAACCTCAGGAAAGCTGGCAAAATTGAGCCGAATCCACCAGCATCTCCATGTTATGTTGAGGCTCATGGAAAACTTAATGCAGGAGAACTAGCTTGTTAGAAGTGAAATATGCAGCAGGATGATGCCAACTTTCTCCAGGGGCCACCAGGGACAGCCCTGACGGACATCCCAGGCAAATCACACATGCAGGCATTCAAGTTCTGTTGCATATCCCAACCCACCAAGGACTTAGACCACCAAATCCATTCCATAAGAACCTAATCATGCAGTTATCAAAGGGCCCCCAGAGCAAATGAGAATGCTTTGTTCACAAAGTCAAAGAGCCCTCGTAAACAAGCCCTGAAGTCAGACTTCTCTCTAAATTTATGAGAGCAATAGAGTTATGTCATTGCATATATCAAATAAAAATGGACAGTTCTGTGACATTTTAAGACCCTTTCCCTCCTGTGTTATTCTTTCCTCAAAATATATTCATCTGTGCAGAGTAGACTTGACTCATTCTTTAAGAATCATATTAAAAGATGCAAAGGGGAGAGCATTGCTGGTAATCAACCCTACACAACTCTCTGTCATTATAGGATGGAAGAAGACACTGATTCTTCACAGATGTGCACACACTCCATATGCATGTTCAGTTGGTCTTTAAGCAACTCTGGCCAGCTCCCCCCACCCCAAACAAACAAGGTGGGCTTTGTTTGTGTGTGTGTTCGTTTATGCTTCGTGACTTTGCACATGCTTTCCCCTCTGTCCAAAGCATTTTTCTCCACCTTTCAGTCTAATGAACTCCAAGCTGTCCTCCAAAACTCCACTTAGCTGTCACCTCCTCTGACAACCCTAAAATCTAAATTCCCTAAGATCCCCAAAACAAACTCCCTGCCCTTTCTCCTGTCTTAAGTAGGTACTTAGCATAATTATCATAACAGATTTGTTTTCACATCTGTCTCCCTGACTAGACTGTAAGGTCTCCAGCAAGAATCATGTCCTATTTACTTCTGGATTCAGTGCTGGGTGCGTACTAAGCTTATGAATGCGATCAGATTCTAAAATGAACTGAGTTGGATAATAGCTCGCATCTTATACCGGTTTTCCCTGAACTTCTGCCTTCCTGCTATAGTTTCCCTCACTCAGATACTTTTGTTCTTTAAGGAATTGTGTTAAGTCTTACAATGTTCGAGTTGCCTCACTTGCCTGAGCAATCAGGTCCAAAGTTTTGACAGCTTCCAACTCTGCTTCCAGGAAATCCACTTTCTCTTTGCATGTTGGTTATTTTTACTTCTCTTTTTAGTATCACAGCTGGAGGAAGAGGGAAAAATATGCCTTTTAACTAAGCAGTTACAGATACAAATTATAAGTAAAATTCCCTATGAGATACTCCTCATCTCTAAGTTAGATTGGCAAACTCTGAGCTCCGCAGAAGCCCATGGACTACGGTTGGGGAGCTGTGGGTGGGTAGAATGGAGGACTGGATGGGTGTGTTAGCAAAAGACATTTGAGGGACAGTACACAGGAGGCCTGGATCAGATGTGGTTTATGTACAAAGTTATTGGCCTTAGCTTTGGAATCAAGTTTCAGGTGGTTGATGGACATAAGGAGTCCTAGCTTTGAAGTTAGCTTGACTAAGGTTTGAATTACGGGCTTGCCAATTACTAGGCTTGGTTAGTTATTCACCTTATGAGCTTGATCATAGTCTTTACTGAATCTCAGTTTTATCATCTGTAAAATGAAGTTGTAACACTCACAGGGTACCCATTGGGATACAATGACCTTACCTCTTTAAAATATCTGGTGGTACATAACTGGAACATAGCTAGCTGAGTGGTAATTTCTTCTCATTTGAAATTTGGGTCTAGGGGGGCAGACATCATCATCCCTGATTGCTCTCCCATTCCACCCTTCTCTCATCAGCTTTGGAAGAAAAAAAGATACAGATTTTGCCATTTTAGAACCAGTATAGACACATTCACTCATTCATTCAATAAATATCACTTGGTGAATATTTAATTATGAATTGTGACTACAGTCCCTTCTCCCAAAGAGCTCACAGTCTTGGGAAAAAGGCAGATCAGTAAGGGGTTAGGATTTTGTCCTAAGGGCAATAAGAAGCCATTGAAAAGATGATCATACATGCATGCAGTGTAGAGAATGGATTGGAGGCAGAGAGATGTGGCATCAGTGCAGGTGAGACTTTTGTACCTGTTGGAAGGGATTGCAGGGGAGGAGTCATGGAAGAGGAGCAGTTAAACCAGGGGTGCTGACTGAACACATTTTAAAGGAGGAGAACTGACAAAACTTGATAGACTGGATATAAAGAAGGTGAGGAAGGAAAAGAAATGGCATCTTTTCCTGAGATAGGAATACAAGGTAAAGAGCCCATTGTAGGAACTGGGAAGAATGGAAAATGAGTTCGGATTTTACACATTTAGCTTGCAATCCTATGGAATCTCCAAAATAGGGATGTCTAGCAGGCAAAAATGGATGTGCCATTCTTTTGTTTGTTTGTTTGTTTTTAAGATTTTATTTATTTGACAAAGAGAAAGAGAGAGAGAGAGAGCAAAAGTAGGCAGAGCAGCAGGCAGAGGGGGAGGGAGAAGTAGGCTCCCCACTGAGCAGGGAGCCCAATGTAGAGCTTGATCCTAGGACCCAGGGCTCAAGGCCAAAGGCAGACACTCAACCAACTGAGCAATCCAGGGGTCCCAAATGTACTGTTCTTAACTACAGTAAAGAGACACGGGCCGAGACTGGGAGTAACACATAGATGGTAGATGATCTTGGGACGCCTGGGTGGCTCAGCCCTATCTCGGGCTCCCAGCTTAGTAGGAAGTCTGTGTCTCTCTTTCCCTCTGCCCCTACCCCCACTCATGCTCTCTCTCTCTCTCTCTTAAATCAATCAATCAATCAATCTTAAACGAAGAAGAATCCACTGGTTTTATATAGTTTCGAAGACAGTGGCTGTCTCCTGGTTCTCTGGGTCCCTCTTCCCCAAAAGTGTTTTGATTTGACTGATATTCAGAAAAAGGCCAGAGATACAGGTGAGCTGATGCACAACAAATATAAGTGTCTCCCTGACCCAGATTCTCCCAAAGTACTTTAAGGTGCAAATGACTACAGGCAGGTGCTGTGAAGACAGACCTTTGTCCTAACTTGAAGGTAAGCTGGCCCTTCCCACCAACTTCCTATAAAGGCACAATCTGGTTTATCCTGACATCTTCCAAGTAGGTCTCTGGTTTTCAACATTTAATTCAATGTGTCAAAAGCGTGAGTTTCCCAGGTGCCTGGCATTGGAACTGCTTGGACTATTTGGCCATGTAAATAGCATATAGACAGGTCTCTTGGAAGAGAGCAACATTTCTTACTTTGAATTGTGTATAGGCTTGAGATATCCTTTGGGATCAGATTACATTGAAAGATCTCCACCCTGAGCATATGGGTCCAACTTCAACTGCTCTCTTCTTGGCCAGAGGAGTCTGTATGGACATTTTTACAATAGCCATATATCTAATGATCACAAATCTTAACATATATGAGTCACTGAGCTAGTTGTCCAAGGAAGCTAATGTTGCCAGGCCTAGTCACTGAAGTATCTCACAGCCAGGATAAGGAAATGCAGTTTAAAAAAAAAAAAAAAAAAAGGAAATGCAGTTTATCATAGACCCAAGTCACAATCTCATACGAGGACTACTTAATGATCAGAAGCACTGGCTCTGGAGCTGGACTGACTGGGTTCAACCTGTGACTTCAATGTCTATTAGTTGTGATCTTGGGATTCTGTTTTCTATTCTTTAAAATAAAAATAATAATCCTACTTATCTCATTGTGTTATTGTGAGAATTGAATACAAATAAAGTGCATAGAATAATGCTTGGCACACAGTAAATCTTCAATAAACATAAGGTATTATTACCAGATTATACATATTATTATATATTTCCAGATCCTTTCTAGAAAGAGAATAATGTCCTCAAACTTGCCTCACATAGTCATCCAAGGAAAACACCACAAATATGGAGTTAATTAAGAAAAGGTTCATGGGAGTATATCATAGAGTCAACCTAGAGTAGCTGGAGTTGGAACACTACTGCACAGAATCTGGTTGGTGACATCTTGCAGAAGCTAAGATCATCAATGTGTTATGGAAAAGCTCAGAACACTACTTAGAGTCCAGTTAGCTCTGACCAACCACATTCTAATGACCTAGGTGCAAATGACTCAAAAACACATGGACTAGATTTCCTGCCGAATACACATGGGTTTCAAAATTAAGAGGAAGGAGAGCACTTGCCAGAATGCATTTCGTAATAATCACTGTAATAATGAATGGTTCACTGAGCCGGAAACATCAATGGATCATCTGTGATGCTCATTAAACCCACAAGGCAGCAGGTTGAAATACTTAGAAAGAGATCAAAGAGGCTCTGTCCCATTGGTGCTTGAAAGTTGAAATATGAATAGATTTGGGAAGGAAAAATGATACTAACTCTGGTCATGAGTATGGCACTAGGAAGGAGAAAGAGGTTGCTTCTCTGGACCGAATGCAGGATGGCATATTGGGAGACTGAATCCAATACCCAGTTCCTTCTATGGGCAAATTCCTTCACTTCCTCAGGTTTGTTTCCTCATCTGCAAAGTGAAGGTTCTCCATTAAGATGTCCTCTAAAATTCCTTGCCATTCTGAACATCAACAGGCATTTTTCAGCAGAAAATAGGGACATGAATCATCTTGGTGTCTAGTAAGCAAATGCCATGTCTAAATTAGAAACAATAAGTATTTGAACATTTGGAAGAGCAGCATGTTCAAGAAGAGAAAGCTTTCCCGATAATAGGAAAATCTCTGCTTTTGCCAGTTGAATGCTTCACTGGGGAAAGCTGCAAAGCTCACATCCAGACAGCAATGTTTCAACAAGGCAATTTCGGCCCAATCTCCTGCTGCTGCAGTCAACAGAAGTTTTTGCTAATGAGCTTTGACAGGATTAGAAATATTAAAATAAATTAGAGATATGCCAAATGCACGTGTTGACTGAATTGCAAATGTCTGGATGGAAAAAAGCAAAACCGATATTTATCCAAAGCCAACAAGCCTAATCAGAGAACATGCTTCTGGGATAACCACAAGAAGCCTACATTATTATTATTATAATTATTTAACCTTTCTTAACTAAATTTCACAAATTTACCATTAAGATTTGGAGCAATAATCTTTTAGCTTCATCAGTTGCTTGACTGTTCCTGGGATTGCTTGTCTTCACATTTTCTGTGCTAAATCATCATTCATTCTAGATGGAGAGCAGAAGAGTGAGAAGTGTTCTAGATACCTCATTTTTCTCTAGCACTTTCTTGTTTTCATTATAATTTATATTTCTTATAGTCAGATCCACTATAATTTACCATAGATGCTGCTCTATTTGATTGCAAAAGTTCTCCCCTTTATGAAATTTTGAGATGGAGAAGTTGGCATTCTGCAGTTAATTCATCCACAGAAACTCTTAAAAAGATATTTTTCTTGAAAGACAGTCAGGTTAAATGACTCAAAATTAAATAATTTATTTAATGTCTTGTTTATTGTTGGGCATGCTAGCATACCAAACGATTCCACAAAATTTTAATCATGAGTAAAAATGAGTTCTATCATTTGACCTTGTAAAAATGTTTTAATTTTTTAGGCACTTGTTGGCTAGAAAAAGATGTAAAGTTCCTCCTAAAGTTGTCTAGCTAATACATTCCCTCTATGTTCACACTGTCAGCGAATCAATTTACCTATTTAACTGTTTGGAAATTCTTATTGTTCTCATGCATAAAGTTAACAGCTTTTACAATAATTAGTAATTACTGCAATATTACACTCTTGAAATTAGTAAGGATATACATGCTTCAAAGAAATAATAGAATTTCAACATATAAAACACATAAAGAGATTTTTCACTCTGTTACATCAACAATACTTCCCTACATTGAAAAGTGAGTATTCAAATGTTAATAAATTTGACTGACATGCTTTGTTCCCATTGTTGACTTTTGTTACAATGATTAGATATGATAGATGTGATTGGAACTTAACCCGATCACACAATTATTGAGGCTACCCAAGTTCAGAAAGGCCAGAAATGATACTGAAGAAGGATTTGGCTGTTCAGCCTTCCAAGGTGGAGCCCAGTGTCGAAGTTAAGTGGGGGTTCTTGGTCAGAGCCAACCTGCAGTGCGTTTCTGCTGTGTTCCTATGGCAAAGACTTCTTTATAAAGAGAATTCTTTTTTTCCATCAGTTTCTGAGCCTTCATTTCACTCATCAGGGTTATGGTTAGAAATTGACCCTAGAAAAATCGGAGTTTACATTTATTTACATGAAAGAGGACTGAATCTGGGTCTGGAAGGCGGAAACATAGGGTGAGAGAGATCAACTAGGGTTGGAGAGAGAGAGAGAGAGAGAGAGAGAGAGAGAGACCAGGGATTTTGAGGGGGAAGCAGCTGCTATAAAGATGCAACTCTGAGGCAAGAGAGATGTTTCAAGACGGTGTTTAGGAAATTAAGCTGTGTATTGTGTAGCAGTTTTCCGTTTGCTGCCTCTTCAAAGAAAGTTTCATGAATTTTCTTTCAAGACTTTGATGTGACATTTCTTTTCCTTCTAGATGAATCACATGCTTTTGTTTTTGTTGTTTTTAGAACAAGAAGACTTAGTCTTATTCAAATAGCAAAGAAGAAAGCCAGTCACGCTGTCCTTACAACATTATTCACATTTAAATACCTCTTAATGAGAAACGACAAATGGAAATATGCTTCAAGCAAATTAGAAATGTTCATTTTGACTCAGCAACTCCACTTAGAGTAATCGAAGATAATTAGAAATGTGGACAAAGATCTCTGTGCACAGGTAGTCATTATACCACTATTTTGAGGAGCAAATACCAGCAGAAATCTCCAAAAGGTAAATGGTCCAGTAAATTACATATAATCCCATGATGATATGTTGTATATCTATTACAATGATGTTTACAAAAGCATTTTATTAATTTGGAATAGTTTCATGTATATTTTATGGGTTTTTTAATGCAGAAAATATAATTTTATGACTGTGATGTATTTTTATCAGGATAAAAATATATGTAGGACACAGGTGTTCTGTTTGCATCTTCTTGAATGTTTTCCCTGCTAAAACAGTTTGGGCCAGGCTAATGGAAGAGAACTAGGAGTTTCAAGTGCCCATTTGTCTGTGACTTGTCCTTTGAAAACAATTTCCGCAGGAAAGATCCTGGCCCTGTGTGGGAACAAGCACTTCTTCAGCTCACTTCTATGTGAGTGGTCGAATGGCTTTCTACAAAGGCAAGTTAGGTTAGAACACTCGGTTCTTTGTTTTGTTTTGTTTTTTAAGAGAGACAGAGAACACTAGGGAGGGAGGGAAGGGGCCGAGGGAGAGGGAGCTGAGCAGGGAGCTCTAATGAGGGGCTCAATCCCAGGACCCTGAGATCATGACCTGAGCCAAAGGCAGGCACTTAACCAACTGAACCACCTAGGCCCCCCATAGTTAGGCCACACAGTTCTTTGAAGAGGATTTCAACCCTACCCTCATATTTTACCCCTACTCCCACAGTCACCACCATGGTTGTCATCTGAACTGTCTCTTAAGACCCATGGGTCTGTATCAGTGGTTCATGCCTGGGAACTTGGGTGTACATCATCCCAGACCCTCTCAACTTATGACTTTTGGGGGGCCTGCTAATCTAGGTTTAATAAGCCTTCTTGAGATTCTGATGTAAGTTCACGTTTGAGAACCGCTGGTCCATATTTAACTCCAGGTGCTCATTAGTGGTAGACCTCACTACTACCCAATACGTACCAACCCCTGGATGAACATTTTAAAACTATATTTACAAGATAGTTACAGATAAGAAGTTCATATATTTTCCCTTAAAATCTATGACCTGCCTCTATAGATTGATCAGAGATTGTGCTGATCCCCCCACATGATGGTCTTTATTGAGGGGTGCTACAAGACGTAGACCACAAGCTTCATCATTTGCCCCAATTGGGATGTTGCTGAAGTGGGCTTTCCCTTCTTCACTCTGCTGCCCTCCATCCTCTCTCTCTACTTAAAATGATATATTTTTCCTATATTTACTTGCTTACTGTCTCTTCCACTACAATATAAGATCTTTAACACAAAAACTTATTGACCACTGTATTGGTAGCACCCAGAGCAATATCTGACCTTGAGAAGGTGCTTAATAAGAAGAAAATGAAAAATGAACAAATGGCATCATTAGTCACATTATACAATGGCCGAGTATTCATAAAATTACTTTTACCTGGTCATAACGTCAATGATAGCAGTATTTCTGTTGATGATTTTATCTGTTTTTAATCTTTTGAACACTAAGAATATTGTAATTGCTCAGGCCCCCTTTTTGGATTTGGTAGCTTACAAACTTAGAGAAAAGTTTGTGAGGTACCAGAGGCAAGGATAAAGGTTTTTGTGGCTTAGAGTTTTTAGTAAATTCCTGATCCCATTTTATGGTCTTACCCTGGTTTTTCCTTCTACTGCTCCTGTTTATTGCTGGTGTCCTATCACTGCATTTTGTGACTAGAGTGTGAGTCCCTAAGCCACACGGTTCTGGTTCAAATCCCAGTCTCACCACGTACTTGTCATGTGACTGGGTAAATTTTATAAACTTTGAATGTCTCAGTTTCCTTATCTGTGAAATAAAGATCATAAAAGTTCCTACTTCACTTGGTAAAGTGATCAGAGTAGTGCCAAGTCCTTAAAAAGGGCTGTCATGGTGATGGTGGTGGTGGTAAAAGAAACCCATAAATAAAGAAAATAAGCCCAAGTCTTTATAGAGCTTACCTCTAGGTGGACGAGTTGTAGAATCATTTTCTTCTTACACTTTCAGTTGTTTTCAAAACGTTAAACAAAAATAAAAACAAAAACAAAAAAACATGTGAGAACAGAAAAGGAAGAAGAGATAAGAAATGGCACTTGGAATCCTAGACTTTTGTAATGAGTTAAAAAAAAACATGACAAGAGAGTTTATTCCAGTCAAATCCCTAAAGAGAAATATACAAATCTGTTGGAAAATAATCAACCCTCTGCTTTATTGTAAGATATATGGATGGAGCTTCAACCGTGAGACATACAAAGAAAGATGATTCAATCATAAAGATGATGGTGTCGGTTTATTTCCCTCAAGAATTCCCAAAGTTGGAATATGGACATGTAAAAAGATGGTGATGGTTTTATATTCCCTTTGTGTGTCTTCAATCACAACAAATGGTGTTATTTTAGGGTTTTACTCCCATTTCTAAACTTCTATCCATTATTTTTTTATACCTAACCTAGTTTTAAATTAGAAAAAAAATAACATAAGATAATAAGTTTCAAACAATAAAAGGCACTGTTGTCATAAAAGCCACTAATGTGAGGCTCATTTCTAGTGAAGACAGGCCACAGATCATCACTGCTCACCCTTCCAGAGCGCCCCTCTCACCCCGCTCTATGTCCTGGGACACCGGCCTCCATAGACTTTATCCGTTGGACTCCTTTGCCCTCTGGTTTCGGGCTGTTTTGGCCAATGACCATCCCTGGCAAAGGACTGAAGGGCAGAAAGAGAAAGGTGTTGGTACAGTTGCTCCAGGCTCCTTCCCTGCAGGGCCTTGGATTGGTGGTGGCTGCAGTCCTCCACCAAGAGACCACCGCTCTGGCCAGCAGCCCTCTCCTACAGTTACAAGCTCCTTCTGTGTTCCAACAACTTCTGCCTCTCATTTCTTCTCCAGGCTCAGTCTGGAAGGGCTTGCTAGCCCCTAGATAAGGCTAGCCCCTAGCCCCAGCCGCAGCTAGCCCCAGAACATTCCACCATAGCTTGTTGGTTCCCCTTAATTCCCCCCAGATCTTCATTAACTTACCCAGTTCCTTGCCTCCTCGCAGTCAAGTCAAAAAGTAGAGCATGATGGATTGTGTGGCTCCCCTTTTCATAATGGAAGGAAGCCTGTCAGGTAGCAGAAGATATTTTTCTTTACACTGAGCTCTGAGAGCATTTTTCACATGCACCTTTACACCGTTACCTTTTCACATACCCCACTGCTCTCACATAGAAAGAAAGTGATGAGCATCAGGGGTCAAATTAAGAAGTGGTATAAGAGTGGGAAAGACTCAGCACCAAGAGAGAAGGTCACTCGTCTCACCAAGGTGATAATCATGCCAGTGGGGTAACCAACCTGCCGGGAACTTTGTCATGTTCACTATGGGATCTTCTAGAAGTGTGCTTCCAGGCACTTAGAAGATTCCCCATAAATAATTGTTGAATAAAACAATGACTATCTTAAAATCTTTGTAGTATGATATTTAGATTAAAGCTTCTAAATGCCACTTATCCCTTAAGGAGGAAACATGGTTCTCATTGGTGTGATCTGAGGAGCTGTGTCAAACAGTTGCCAGGATCTCATGCCAACTAGTTCTGACTTCACCGGCCTGGGTTTCAGGCAGCGCATTGGGATTTTTTAATCCAGGTGATTCTGACGTGCAGCCCAGATTGAGAACACAGTTGTGCAAAATGTTCTGAAAGTGGGGTCAAGAGCCCTGGATCCAGGCTTCAATCCATTAATGACAAATAGAATTTAACTCTTCTGAGCTTCAGTTATCCCATGTGTAAAACAAAGATAAAAAATACCCACCCGGAATACCTCATAGGCTTATCAATAGTGTGAAAAAGTAAAATTGTGTCTTTAAAAACTCTTTGTAAATTCTAAGACACTCTCTGTAGATATATCACCATCATCATTAACACAGCGCGTGAAATATGTTAACGTATAAATATTTTTAACACATAAACCTGCTCATACTATTGACTATTCTTCCTCGGGTCATGTTTCAAGGTTCCACGAAGTCTGTTTGACATCGAAGACTTTCTTGAGATATTATTACAAGTCCATAAACCATTATCCCCCAAGTTAAACAAAACACGTGATATTCAGCAATACGACTGGTAACTCAAAGCAAAGAGAAAAAACTTTTTCTCCAAAACTTGATGAGCTCCTAAGAAGACACGCCCACACCATGAGTTTCCATGGTCGTTTGGCCACGCATGAGTTCAACCTCAAGCTATGTCATGTTGGAAAGTCCAGCTGTGCCCAGGATGGATGGGCTTGACCCCAGCATCATTCTATTTTCCAACAGGTGTGCATCCCACGTGGTGATCACTATCTGGGGTTCTTAGCATTTTAGAATCTGACCCCCTTCCATTGTTTGTTCACCCCTCAGTGTGTATGATCATGGGAGATTACATTCCTTTTCCCTCCAGAAAACCTCAGTGGATATGTATAAGAATTTAGTCCGCAAAGTTGGTATTCCATGTTTTACAAGTACAATTCTATTTCAATCTAGTGGCACATTTTGAAACTTTCTTAGTACTGTAGCAATTAGTAGAATTCGATTGATAATGTTTTTATAAAACTATAGATGGTCTTACTTTCTGTCTGAAAAATCTGTTTTCCTTATAAAGTGTTTAATGTGTACTAGACTGTATTTAATTTCCATATAATTTTCCAGGATCAGGAGTGGGGAGAGAAAAATGTATAGGTCATTTAAACCTAAACTTGTCTTTAAATTTTCTTAATCATGCAAGTCTCATGTTGGTTTATCACCACACAGTCATTTCCTAGAGCAAAAAAAAATCTCCCTTATAAGTCTGGACGCTCTGTAGTCAAGTCTGAAGTCCTTAGGAAAATCCCATCTTGTTAATGCCATGATTTTAATTGGACCAAGCACCTTTGGCGTCTCTTCAAGCTTACTCTAGACCCAAATGTCAATTTATGAACTCAGAAACTGCTGAGAAATGCTGAATCGGGATGGTGCCAACTACTAAGGGGCCATAGAATTGTGAGCATGAGGAAGGGGGAAAGATCACTTTGCCTGAAGAATTTGCCTGAAAAGGCACAACTAAATATTATGTAGATAGGAAGCAGAAGAGAATCCTCATAAATTTCAAAAATACAAGCAAATGTGTTTAGAAAGTGAAGAGATCAGATATAAAGCAAGACAGAGTGGAGGAAATTGACACATTTTAAAAATATGCTTTGGAAAGCTTCGATTCCTCGGTAGCATTTATCTCATATGCTCCAATGATCTTACACGTTCGACTTGACAGCTCAACAATTAGATGGCAAATTACATGGTTTTGGCATGTAAGATAAAATTCGTCCTTTTAAAGTATACAAGTCAGGGATCCCTGGGTGGCACAGCGCTTTGGCGCCTGCCTTTGGCCCAGGGCGCGATCCTGGAGACCCAGGATCGAATCCCACATCAGGCTCCCGGTGCATGGAGCCTGCTTCTCCCTCTGCCTATATCTCTGCCTCTCTCTCTCTCTCTCTCTGTGACTATCATAAATAAATTTTAAAAAATTTTAAAAAAATAAAGTATACAAGTCAGTGGTTTTTAGTATATTCACAGAAGTCTATGACCATCACCATTATCTAATTATAGGAACATTTTCATCATCCCCAAAAGAAACCCAGACCCATTAGCAGTCACTGCCCCTTCCCCCTTTCCCAAACCCTAGCAACCACTAATCTACTTTCCATCCTTACGGATTTGCTGGACTTGGACATTTGATATAAATTAAGTCATATAATATGTCATCTTTTGTGTCAGGCTTCTTTAATTTAGCATCACATTTTCGGGGTTCATCCAAGTTGTAGCATGATTTTGCTATATGTTATCTATATGTTGTTTATCTTTTTGTTGCTGTTCCTTTATCTCTGTAAAGCTGCCTTCTTTGTAATTAAACATTTTCTATTATACTGTTTTAATTCCCTTATTGTTTATTTTCCTATATATATATTTTAGTTTTTTAGATTTTTCCTTATTAGTTGTCCTGAAGGTTAAAATTAATATTTTAGCTTTAAAATAGCCTACTTTGGCTTAGAACCACCCTTTTCATACTACACTCTTTGGAAGGAAGTTCTATGTGCAATCCACACTTAAGGAACAGGGATTTACCCTCTCTCTCCTTGAGAGCAAAATATCCACAAAAATTATTTGGAATTCCTCTACAAAGGAAGTTTATCATTTTCTTCCCACTTATTTATTTATTCAATTATTCACTTATACCAGTATGGACTTGAATATTTATTTTATACTTCGAATTATAACCCAATATTACTTTATTTATATTATTGTTTAAATTATTCTGCTTTGGCTATTCGAAATCTTTCAATTGGCTCTTCTATCTCATTGGCATGCCCTGATCAATGTAGGTGGTGGAGTTTGGGTTTTTGTTTTCAACACTTCCTTTTTCTGGCATTATAAGATATTCTTCTTGTCTCTTTTCTGCTAAGTCCTGGAATTTGCTATGTCTCCAAGGAGCCCTGGCTCCTTCTAGTGGAGAATGATATTAGAAACCAAGATCTGGATGCTAGGGATACTCATTGCTACTGGGGTGTTGTTGCTTCTAGGTCCTCTCAGCTGAGGAAGTGAGAAAATATGTGGTGTATTCTAACCTGTGTATGTACATGTATCTATATTGAGTCAACCTGAGTTCATACAAATATATATCTAACCCATTCCCACATGGTCCATTCTAGCCACCTCCACTTGCTTAGCTGTAAATTCTCTAAACAGTGAAAAATGTGACTTGCATTATCCACCCTCCAATTATTTAAGCGTTCAAATCCGGAATATATATATAGGTACAGGGGCATTAGAATTGTTAACCTGTACCCCCATGGGAAAGGACTTTATTAATCAGAGTCCTGTGATCACGTACAGTTTCTTTTGCCTTTAGTCTTACAAGTCTACCCATTTCCAAAGTTACTTAGCATCTTTTTCCTCTAAACTCTCCCCAGAGGTTGTTTAAGACATTTATAATATAGTTATATTCTCTTATCACAGTCTACATTCCTTTATTGGATCCCCTGACCTCCTAAATCATTTTTAAAATTTGCATACATCGATGTGTGTTAGGACTTTGCTTAGCTTTGAAATCACCAAACTCTCTTCCAAAGTAGCTGTATCTCATCTTTGTTTTCATAGGGTACTTTTGTTGGATGTAGAATTCTTGGTTACATTCTTCATTCCTTCAGCACTTTGAGGATGTCATCTACTGCCTTCTGGCCTCCATGGCTTTTGACAACATTTCAGCTGTTAACTTACTACGGATCCCGTGTGTGTGATGAGCCATTTTTCTCTTTGCTGCTTTACCAGTTTGGCTTTACCAGTTGACTATGATATTTCCAGGTGTGGTTCTCTGACACTTCATACATGCAGTTCATTGAGCTCCTTGGATGTGTAGATTAATGTTTCTGTCAAATGTGGGGCTCCTTTGTCCGTGCTTCCTCCAAATATTCTTTCAGCCCCTTTCCATTTTTCTACTTCTGAAAGAAAGGAAAAAAATCTTCTGAAATTCCCATTACACATATGTCAGTGTACTTGATTGTGACCCACAGTTCACTGAAGCTCTATTTTTGTTGTTGGTGGTTTTTATTCTTTTTTTTCCTTGCTTCTTAAACTGGATTATTTCAATGACTTATTTTCAAGTTTGTGTATTTGCTTTCTGCCAGCTTAAATCTACTGCTAAGCTTCTCCAGTAATTTTTTTTCAATTATTGAACTTTTCAACTTAGAATTTATATTTGGTTCTTCTTAATAATTTTTATCTCTTACTGTAATTCTCTCTAGTGTATTCATTACTTCAGATTTTCCTTTCATTCCTTAGACTTAGTCCCTTTAGTTCTTTGCACATATTTATAATAGTTGACTTAAAAAGTCTTTGTCTAGGAAGTCCAACAGTTGGACTTCCTCAAGGACAGATTCTATTGACTTCCTTTTCTCCTGTGTATGAACCATACTTTCCTGTTTCTTTGCATGTTTTATAGTTTTTAAATACTAGGATATGAAAATTCCCCAAATAAGACTCCTCTCCTCCACTGGGTCTGTTGTTGCTGTTTATTCTTATTGTTGCCACTTGTTTGCTTGGTCACTTTCCTAATTAATTCTCTAAAATCTATATTCTTTTTATTTGTAGCCACTGATGCACCTTCTTGTTCAGCCCAGTGGTCAGCTAATGATTGGACAGAGGTTTCCTTAAATGCCTTAAACCGACGAGTTTTCTGACACTTTTCTGAGGGCTTCTGTATGTATGTTGTGGCATGGTTTCAACACTGTTAACAGTTTAATAGCCTTTACTACTTGTTTATGCAGAGTCTCAAAATTAGCCAAAGGCTAGAGATTAAAGCCTTCCGTTTTCCAGGCATGCACATATAAGTGGCCTTTTAGACTCCCAGTCATATGTTGGAGCTTTCCAAAATCCTCTATTGACCTCTCATTCTTTAGATTTTTATTTTGGAAAGTCCCACCTAACATCACTGCCTGCAGTGGTTCTGATGCTAAACAATTACCACTGATTATTTTCAGTAAACATCCTGGGGAAAGGAATTTCCCATTGAGCAAGGTCTTAGTCAAGTTAAGACAAACTCTTTAAATGAGGTCTTCAGACTCAAATCACGAGAAATCTCTGGATGTGAGGCTCTGGGAGGGGGCGGCGGGGGCCCTACACACTCATCTGCACTCATCTGCCCTCTTCAAAAGGTACTAAGCTGCTTGTTTTCACAGCTGCTGTGCTGCTGGTCTTCAAGGCTACCATGGAGCTGTGGAGAGGAAGGTAAGACTAGGGATAGTTAAAACTCCACAAAACTTGCTATCCTTATCAAGATTCAGCCTTTCTTCTTTAAGTAAACACTCCTTAGATGTGTTTAATTAATTTTTGATTAATTTCCAGTGTTTTGAAAAAGTTAATTTTGAAATTTTTTGCTATTGATTTTGTTGCTTTTTATTGAGAAGTAGATTTATGGAGGTCTTTATTTTGCCCTTCTGAAAATACTTCTCTCTTCCACTTAATAATCTCTCAAGTATCCTTGATTGAGATAGTCCTGATTTTGTAATACGGCTCCAATACTAGTCAGCCACGTGACCTTGGGCAAGACACTGCCTTCCTAAGTCTTGGTTTCTACTTCAGAAGATTTCTGTGAGGATTATCTTGGCAATCTTATGTAAGAGACCATAGTAGATGCTCAATAAGTGTTTCTTTTTCTTTTCACTTTGCCTGAAATGAAATGATGCTAGCACTCCACTCTAGTAACAGAGCTAATTATAGACCTGTTATCCATTAACTGTGAGCCTGGACAGATCCCTCAACCTCTAGACACCTATGTCAGCTATAAAACAGAGGTGGTGTTTTCCTCTCAAGTCCACTCTAGCTCTCTGTTTCTATGAAAACTTTTGCACTTCCTTTTTCGCCAAATTAATAATGCACACAAGCCAGAGTTGTTTTTTAATTTACCTTAAACACTGACTCTAAACATTTTCAAGTTAAATAGCATGATCTGTTTACATCCACAAAATATGTCATTTACTTACAAATTATTTTGTCAATTTGTTAAATCAGGCAATCGTTTATTCTTAACTTCTGTGGTATTAAATCCAAAAGTATAACAGAGTGTCAAGTATTAATTCTGATTTTTTTGAATTTGAGTTGACTGGCTCTCTAAATTTGTAAGGTATGCTATAAAATGTTCAGAAGTGCAGGACAACCAAATTTTGAAGAAAAAAAAAATGAAGTGAGGGAAAGGCAGAGGGAGAGGGAGACAGAATCTTAGGGCTCCATGCCCAGCACAGAGCCCAATGCAGGACTGGATCTCACAACCCTGAGATCATGACCTGAGCTGAAATCAAGAGTCAGACACTTAACCAACTGAGCCACTCAGGGGCCCTCAAATTTTGAATTTAAAATAAAATATAGGTATTTACATCAAGAGATAAAATACATCTAATATGCATAATATAGTATGGGTGTATATATATAGAATAAATGTATTTTTTCACTCAAGGACTAAAAGCATGTTTAGATTCCATCAAAAATAAAGAGACACAAAACATTAAGCCTTTGTTTCAGTTCACTTGGAACAGCCATCTTCTCCTGCAGAAATTTTTGAGTAATTCCATTTTAAACTCATAGGACCTCCCAGATTTATTCACAATAAATACTCTAATAATGCAACAACAGTATATCTCCCTTCACTCTGAAATCTACTCTAGAAAAACAACGTGGTATCAGACTGTGATTAATAACGTGACCTACTGGCTGTCTTCTGGCATGGCAGCGGGTTCAGTAATCCTCCATCCATTTCTCATGTTTACTTGAAAAGCTTTGTTTTATGTCAATAAATCCCCACTTTTCAGGCAACTGAAAACATTGGGCAAACTTAGGACAAAATGGTTCAAATTTTTATCTGAAACGGTGGATTTTCCCAAATTTTTAATGTAATTGTTTACTTCCGATTATAAAAGTAATATATTTTATGGTTAAAGATTATAAATGTATCCAAAATCAAAATAAGAAAGGAGTCACCTATAATCTGATCATGCAGATATAGCCATTTTTAATACTAGGGTGTATTTATTTTCCACTCACACACACACACACACAGAAGCTTCTCTGAGAGAAAACTGTCTGTAAAATTTAAGGGTACATTGGGATTCCATGAAAAGAAACAACAGAAAGAAGAAAGGGGAGTCCTTACCCCCATTGGTAACTCACTCATCACTGCACCTCGTACTATTATTACCTTTGCTCCCTTTCCCGCCTCAGTTTCCCTGCTTCCTCACTTATACTTCTTGGGATGACTTTCCCGAATAACCTGCCTGTACTCTAGTCCTTGCTTCTGGGTCTACTTTTGGGGAAACTCAAATTAGACAGTCTTTTAATGGGATGCCTGGGTGGCTCAGTAGTTGAGCATCTGCCTTCGGCTCAGGGCGAGATCCCACAGTCCCAGGATCGAGTCCTACATCGGGCTCCCTGCATGGAGCCTGCTTCTCCCTCTGCCTGTGTCTCTGCCTCTCTCTCTCTCTGTCTCTCATAAATGAATAAATAAAAAATTTTTTTAAAGGGACAGTCTTTTAAAAATGAAAAACAAAAGCACCATCAGGGAAGGAAAGGAGACAGAGACAGTACCCAGGAAATAGGAGTGAGAAGTACAGAGACCACAGGCATATTCTCACTGGAAAGAGGGACAGCGGGAAAACAGTTGGACACGAGATTTTAACTGGACACCCTCTGCGTGGTTGGTGGCTTAGGCAGGGCACCCTCACCCCTCAAGGTAGAAGAGAACTGACGGGAAGAATTTCAGGAAATCTCCTCAAAGAGAAGTACATGAATACAACAGGCCCCGGGGGACATGAAAAGTTTTCACTTATTCACCCATTCATTCATTCATTCATTCATTCAATATTTATTGATGACCTATTGCATGTCAAGCATTGGAGATCCAGCTAGGAACAAAATAGAAAAGACCCTGTCCCCATAAAACTTCAGTTCTAGAAGGAAGACAGACAACTCACACAACGAAATCTGTAATACGTCAGTCAGGTGACAAGTGCTAAAGAGACTGATGGGAATTGGTTTGCTGTCTCTGTTTTGTTTTGTTTCAAAGTTAAGGGGTATCCTGGGGATTTGCTGATAAGGTGACATTTGGACAGAGACCTGAGTCTGAATCAGGAAGCAAACTATGTATCTTTCTAGAGAAAGGGCAGGAATAGGCATGGTGAGCCTAAGGCCCTGTCCAGGACACAACCCTTCAGCAGGCTAAGGACAAAGTAATCGACTTGATGAGTGTATCGATTTTCTATTTCTATTGCTGAAGTAGCAAACTGCCACAAACGCAGTGGCTTAAACAATATAAATGTCTTATTTGCTCCTTCTGGAGGTCAGAGGTCCGACGTGAGTTTCCCTGAGCTAAGGTCAAAGGGGCAGTGGGGCCACGTTTCCTTCTGGGGGCTTCAGGGGAACATCCCTTTCCTTGCCTTTTAAGTTTCCAGAGGCCACCCGCTTTCCCTCCTCATGACCCTCTTCTTCCAGCTTCAAGGCTGGCAACGCTGCTCCTCTCGGACTCTCCTTATGTCCTCACATCTCTCTCTGACCACAGCTCCAGGAAAGATTCTCTGCTTTTAAGGACTCGTGTGATTAGAAGGGGCCCACCCAGATAACCTAGGATAATCTCAACACGTCCTTAACCTTAATCACATTTGCAAGATCCCTTCTGTAAAGCTCTCATATTCGCAGGTTCTGGAGCTTAGGTTGTGGATACCCGTGGGGGTCATTTCTCTGCCTGTCACAGAGTTTGGAAGCAAGATGTTTGTACCTTCCTTCTTTCTGGAAAACTTTCTACTACAGGAGGGACTCAAGGAAGCTTGATACTCTAAATTTTATGGGAAAACCTCCCTTCTGGGATCCCTGGGAGGCTCAGTTGGTTTAGTGCCTGCCTTTGGCCCAGGGCATGGTCCTGGAGATCCAGGATTGAGTCCCGCATCGGGCTCCCTGCATGGAGCCTGCTCTTCCCTCTGCCTGTGTCTCTGCCTCTCTCTCCTCTCTCTCTCTCTCTGTCTTTCATGAATAAATCAATAAATAAAATCTTAAAAAAAAAAACAAAACCCTCCCTCCCTTGAGAAGGGCTACAACTGGCTGCTCACAGGTCATTGTGACCACAGTTCTGAAGTCATGTCATGTCATTTCATGTCCTCCAATTCATCTGTAATAAGATGGATATTTTAGTTTTTATTTGCTTAACTCTTACGTCAAGATCAACCATAACTCTATGAATAAAAAGACCAACGTCTTTCATTCAATGCATCTAAAACTAAAGGCATTATCTCTCTTTCAGACTGAGTTTTCTTCCCATGGTCTGTATTTTTTTTCCAACAAATTTCCTATCTTCCACATCCGGGGTTATCACTGGATAGCCCATATCCATATCCAGTCAATCACTGTCCTTATAGATTGGGTTCCCTACTCTTCCTCCACAGCCCTGCTCCACCTCTCATTCAGATCTTTAACATCTTTCTCCTGTTTTCTTATGATGGCCCCCTAACTGGTCTCCCTGTTCTCAGAATCAGCACCTCCCTCAACACAGCCAACGCCCTTCCCAAGAATGGCTGCCCAGCAGGATCACGTGACTTCCTTGCTCCAGGACCCAAATGGACTTGAAGCATTCAGTAATGCCTACTGCCTCAAGAATAAAGCCTACTCCTCAGATCGGCATTCGAGGCCCCTCATGACATGGGCTTGGTGTCTGCTCATCTCTCACCACCAACACCTCCCAGTTTATGCTCAATAATTCTGACCTAGTTGTATTTACCTTCACAAGTGCTGCTTTCTTATGCTTGTCCATTCACAGACTGTTCTTTCTTTAATGCCCTAAACAACTCCAACCTCATCCTGCCCAATGTTACCACTTATCGCCCTGAAAAAAAATGAAAGCAAAGCAACTTAAAATCTTTCTGGGGATCCCTGGGTGGCGCAGTGGTTTGGCGCCTGCCTTTGGCCCAGGGCGCGATCCTGGAGACCCGGGATCGAATCCCACATCGGGCTCCAGGTGCATGGAGCCTGCTTCTCCCTCTGTCTGTGTCTCTGCCTCTCTCTTTCTCTCTGTGACTATCATAAATAAATTAAAAAAAAAAATTAAAAAAAAAAAATCTTTCTGCAATGATACAGGATATATTTAAAAAGAAAATAAACAAAAAATTTAAAAATTTAAAAAAATAAAAAGAAAATAAACAGTGCAGCTGAGCAGTATGCAATTATATGATTTGTATTGATCCTATGCAATTTGTATTATGTTTTTACTTTGTTCAGAACTGATTGTTAATTATAGAATTGTGTCTTCTGTACCATGAAAGAAAAGGAACAAGGACAATAGCTAAAATGGCAGAGGAAGCCAAGCTAGGTCAAGAGCACTGGACCTTTGACAAGGAACACCTTTGTCAAATGTCTCCAGTTTCTCATCCTTGGAGTTTGGCAAATTCCATGGCTTCATGTGTCCCAGGAATATAACCCAGGTATGAAGCTCCACCATGGCTTCAAGCCCAGCTTTGCCTGAGGAGTGCTTAAAATGGGCCAATTCCAGTGCTACCTTGAAAACCTATTGAATCTGATCCTCCAGAAGCAAAATTAGACACCCCCACTTTAAGCCTCCAGAAGTGACTCTAGTGCACAGCCACTGTTGAGGAACTGTGGTCATCGTGTCAAAGTTGTATCACATGTGAACTCACATAGGGATTATTAAGTCTCTCACCAAATCCTAAACTAAGATTTATAAATTCAAAATTCCCAGGCAATGGGGAATAGTAGGGACTGTGGCCAACTGAACACCCATGCCCCGTCGCTGCTCACTGCTTCAGGGAATGCCCATGTGGAAAGTTGTATTGGGTTGAATGTTGGCCCCAAAAATAATAGGACCACATCCTCGTCCCCAGATCCTATGTATGTGACCTCATTTAGAAAAAGAGTCTTTGCTCTTGCAATGAAATTAAAGATCTTGAAATAAGATCATCCTGGATGACCGGTGGGCCTAAACCCAATGACAGGTGTGCTCATTACAGCAAGGCAGAGGAAAACTGGACACAAAGAGGAGAGAGTGTGAGGATAGAAACAGAATGTAGTTATGCAGCCACAAGTCAAGAACGGCCTGGATGCACCAGAAGCTGGAAGAAGCAACGATGGATTGTCCTCTTCAGCCTTCAGACAGAGGATGGCCCTGCCAACACCTTGATTTTGGATTTCTGGCCTCCAGGACTGTGCAAGAATAAATTTCTGTTGTATTAAGCCATCAAGTTTGTGGTGATTTGTTATGGCAGCCACAGGAAACACATACAGAAGTCTATCTAATGTTACTGGGTTTTCCCACTTTCTCAAATAAGTCAGAAATCCAGAATTTTTTCACATGAAATCTTATTTTTAAATGTTGACAGTTTTTGAAATGTTAAAACATTCAACCATCCAAACAAAACACATCTGCAGGCCAATTCCAGCACCAGTTTGCCATCTTTCTGCTAAATATTCACAAAGCCTTCCTAACGTTTAACCATTCATTAGGCAACTCAAACTTCAACACACATCCAAAAATCTGACTTTTATTCTTGAGGGGGCTTATTCTTGAAATAGGTTAAATTACTTTCTGAAATCACTAAGTTGGAAGTAAAACTAATCTTTCTCTTTACATCCATCATTGCTTAACATCGAAAGTGAGAAACATTTCAAATCCTCTGTTTGCCTTAAACTTAGGAATAGGAGCACATTTACTTTTTTTGAACTTGGCATTTGTCTTTCAATCCAAATTTGTGTTTTGCAGAAATGGTTGCTAAATTTGGCCTGTTCATACGTCCACCCTCGTTAGAGTTTAAGCGACTAACACTGGCTTTAAGACCAATGGCTCCAGGACCCCTGGGTGGCTCAGCGGTTGAGCACCTGCCTTCAGCTCAGGGTGTGATCCTGGGGTCCAGGGATCGAGTCCCACCTGGGGCTCCCTGCATGGGGCTTGCTTCTCTCTCTCTGCCTGTGTCTCTGTCTCTTTCTCTCTCCCCTCCTCTCTCTCTCTATCTCTCATCAATAAAAAAAAAAAAAAAAGAAAGACCAATGGCCCGGTCAGTGGAGCCTGCCTTAGCTACCTGTTTTCTCAGTATTCCCAGAGGTCTTAAATATATTAGCATCCCCTTACCTGCAGTTTTGCTTTCCACGGTTTCAGTTGATGGTCACCACTGACAAGAGTGTCCAAGAGATGATCCTCCTTGTGACACATTGTCAGAAGGTCAATAGTAGCCTAACAGTACACCACAATGCCTATACCACTCACTTCATCTCATCAGGTAGGTATTATAAAGCATTATATCATCTCACATCATCACAGGAAGAAGAGTGAGTACAGTATACTAAGATATTGTAAAAAATACATATGGTATGAAAAAAACCCCATAATATACATGGTGTTTGGTATTATCCATGGTTTCCTCCATCCACTGGAGGCCTTCGAATGTATTCCCTGCAGATAAGTGAGGGGGTGGGAGGTGTCTATAATTGCTGTTACATTCATTTATCTAAGTAGTTGTAATTTGCCACCCCCCCATTAGCATTTTTAGATTGCAAAATCCTTTTGCCTGGATTCCAGGATAACTTTTAAGAGGAAATAATAACTAAGCTTCCCCATATTTGGGCTAGGACTGGCCAGCAGGAGACCTAAACAGCTGCATGACCTTGGCCAGCTCTCTTCACCTCGCTAGGCCTCAATTTCCTGTAGCTGATCTCTGAATTTCCTTTCAGCTTTAAAAATTATTTTGACAGTGTAATTTAATTATGCAATAAAATCTCAAATCTAGTTCATCTTTCTTCAGACTCACCCAAGGGTAGGGAAGGCAGGCCGCCTGCCTTCATTCCTTCACCAACCAGTCATGGGGTTTCTTTCTACCATGTACCAGACACTCTGCCAAGTGCTGGGGGCACAAACCTGAACACAGCACAGACCCTTCCTCAAAGGTCTTGCAGTCTTTTGGAGGTGGGGAGTGCAGCTAGCTACAAAAAGATCAGCAGCTATGATAGGAGGCGACGAAAGAGGGATGCATGGAGCTCAAGGGAAGCCTAGGGAGCCCGGTGCAACTCACATAGAAAGAGTCAGGGGAGGGTCTCTTGAGGACATGTTGCTTAAACTGAATTTGCAGAGCAAGCAGAGGTCAGAAAGGCAAAGAAGGGAAACATAAAAGAATGCCAACCCATAAAAGAATGAAATTGCCTTGAAAGGGCTTGGGACTCAGGGAGTTGCCAGTAATTATCAGCTGAATGAATAAAATGGGACAAGAACAATAAGAACTGAGTTACATTCTAGTCCATTCCTTCAAGGAATGTGATTTGTTAGATGTTGCTAAATAGATGTGTATCAACGCTCTGACTGCTAAATGAAACCTGGATAATGTCCACCATTGCAATGGCTCACAACAGAGATTTTTGTTTGTCCACATCCCTTTTTATAAAACTTTAAGCTCCTTGGGTGCAGAATAGATTCCCCACCATATCCTGCCTTTTAAACTTTTGTTGCTTCATGATTCTGTCACCCAAATGCTGCAAATATTCACAGCACTCAAACAGGAAGTTAGGGATAAGATAAAGCTTTCAGCCTACTGTAGGAGACCTCAAAATATTGCATTTCTATGTGAAGGATATGCTCCTTCTAATTTGATAAGGGTGAGATTTATGGCAACATAAAGGGATTCCCTGTTCCTGAACATTCAAACATGTAAAACACAAGATCTACAGGTGATGACCTCCCAAGCTCTAAAGTGTTCTTACATGTTATTCCTAAAGCTGATACCTTCAAGGGTCACAGGAATCAGGCGATGAAAGAAAACTGTAAAAATAGTCAGCAGTCAACAGCTCTTCCTAAACTAGTTAAATGGCTCCAGAATTGACCTGTGAGCAGAAACTCTCTGGAACTTCAAAATAAAGGACCTCACCTGACCTTTTGTTTAGAACTAAGGCCTTTTCAGGAAATTCCACAGTAAGAAGTTGTTAGCATTTTGGGAGAAAGAAGGTGGAAAAACGTACGCCATCTCTTTTCCTTAAAAAATAAAACCATAACTAGTTAATGTATGCCCGTCCTCCCAGCATGTTTCTGTAACTGCTTCTAGATTCAATCCAACTATTTTTTATTTTGGGCAAAACCCTGGAGAACTCAACAGGACTTCTTGTGGCACTCCTTTACATTCTGGAAGGCATAGTGCGGAAAGGAGGCACTCACCAACTGGTGAAGGAATGGAAACAACCATCAACTAGTACAGAAAAATTAGTTTGGACACTTAACAAAAAGCCAAAGGTAGAAAACATCCTGGTATGTGGTCTTGCAGCCCCTCTCCTGATCTTTGCACCCACTCCAAAAACCTTTTGCTTTCTCATTGCCCAAGATGGGAATCCATCATGCCAGTAGTCACAGTGATGATCCTTATGTGTCTCGAGAGACTCTCCAATCCTTTTCTTATTCTAAAGATTTGATCTCACTCACTTAGCTCCCCTAGAAGGAGAAAAAACAAAACAAAACAGAAATAGGGATCATTAGAAATAGATGAAACCAGTTCAGGCATGTTTTGTGGGTGGTGTGATCTCTGATTTAAACTATTTCATATGCAAACCATAAAGACTGGTCAAAAGACAGTATTTTGCAAAACTAAACATTGTTTCTCTTTAATATTCCCTTATCTGCACCAGACTTAACTTGATATGCCTCGGTTCACTTAATTTTGCTTTTATCTGCTTCTCCTGAATGGTCATAATTTTATTTACCTTGACAATCAGTAAGATATGAAAACTTGAAAAAAAAAACTGACACAAATCATACTCTTATTCTTTTGTGGTTTTATAGGTAGATTAGGCTGGAGTTAATTTTCCTTTTCTTAAAAAAAATTCAAAAATATTATCGTTCTGAACCATCATCTTTAGTTTAAGGGAGCTCTTTATTGTTTTCGAACGGAAGTTCAGAGTCTTCTAAATCTAGTTCTTCAATTCTCAGTAAATTGTGATCAAGACAAAGGGTTGAAGTTGTCCTAAATGGAGATCTGATGCCTCCCTCCCATCTGGTCTGGAAGCCACTGGCTTTGGGTCCTGTTTATTGCCTGTAACCTCCTTCAGGGTGTAATAGAATCTCACTTCTCTGGGACCTCCAAATACATATATATATATTTATGTATATATATCTGTATACATATATATATATATACAGATGTTCAAAAATGATTTGTTGAATCAATTTAATGGCAAAAAGAACATAAAAATCTCCAAATAAGTTGAGAAGAAAATAATAATAATAATAATAATAATAATAATAATAATAGTAGTAGTAGTAAAAACAACAACAACAACAACATTTATTGAGAGCTGCTAGTCTCAGGCAGTATTCTGAGTATGTGGATCAATTTGTTAATTTTATACAATCACCAAAGGAGGTAGATTCTACTTCTATCCCCTGGTTCTCAGATGAGGGAAATGAGCACATATAAGCTGAAAAGTGAATGATCTGGAAATCACACTTCCCAGGCAGTCTGATTCCAGAATCCATGCAATCAACCATTACAGCTACTCATTGCCATGTTTCTGCAGAGCCCACAGATTCTACTAACTTCTGCTATAAAGTGTCACCCAGACTTTGTGGCTCTTTCTTTACAATATTCCAGCCAAGGTTTCATTGCCCCACATTTCAATAGAGATGTCTTGGGAGAGACCTGAGGTTTCAGGATGGTCAGGTGAGACAAACCCTCATCATAGAAATTATCAGGATGGTTAGCCAGGAAAAAAGAATGCTCGGAGGCAATGAAGTTTCCACTCATCAGTATTTTCTCCAGTTGGTGAGGGCCCCCTTTGTGCAAGATGTCCTCCAACATATGGAAGGGTGTCACAAGAAAAGAGGATTAAACCAGTTTCATGTTGGTAAGGACTGATGGTAGAATTATTAAAAGGCTGACTTTTCCCCCAAACACTTCAGTACTTCAAACATAGTGAAAAGTTGAGAGAATAGTAAAATAAACACCTCTATACCTGCTTCCTAGAATCAATAATTAACAGTTTTGTCATATTTGTTTTATCTGGATATATAAACATATTATTTTGTAAAATATTTTAAAGTGAGCTAGAGATATAATACTTCACCCCTATTTCTTAAAATGCATCTCCTGGGTTTGAGTTACATATACCTAAGTTCTTTCCTATCACCTTAACCCAGGGAAGAGAACAAAATATAACTTACTTTTCTAGAAAAAAAAATCTCCTTTATTTTTCTGACATCAGGCTAGTGCCTATTCTCAAAATCTCAGCTATCTGCCTACTCGGACCACCCAGCCATTCTTCCTAGCTTTACTACATAATTATTGACTCTTGAAATTGGAAGATTCCATCAAGGACACCTATGTTAGAGTCTTCTTAGTATTTTTTTTTTTTGAGTCTTCTTAGTATTAAAAAAAAAAAAAAAAACCTTCCTTCTGCCCCTAACCCACCTCTCCTGTTGCCCCAAAGCTGAATCTACTGTAGTCCTTCAGAAGATCCAGGCCTAGCCTAATGTCTAAACTCTCTTCTTAGAAAGGAAAAGTTGAGTTTTGGGCCCCACTTGGGGCTATAGTTCATTGGCCGGAGCACAGGGTGGGACAGGACTGACCTATGAACCTAGAGTACAATGCTGAGGATGACTGAAGTTCAGGGAAAATGAAACAGCCAGACCATACAAGTGAACAGCCAGACCCAGAAAGACTGGGCTGAGAGCCCAGATCCACCATTAGGTGGTAGGACAGACACTATATTAGCCAGGGTTCTCCAGAGAATCAAAACAAATATGATATAGAGATATATAAGTAAAGAGATTTATTATAAGGTATTGGTTCACACTATTATGGAGGCTGAGAAGTCACCATGGTGTAGATTCCAGTCCAAGTCTGAAGGCTTGAGAACAAGGAGTTCTAAGGGCAGGAGAAATGTTTCAACTTGAAAAGTCAGGCAGAGAGAAAATTCAACCTTCCTTCACCTTTTATTCTACTCAGTGGGTTGGATGAAAACCACCCATATCATACAAGGTCAGCGGCTGTACTCAGCCTATCAATTTAAATGCTAATCTGTTCTGGAAACAACTTCACGGACACACCCAGAAATAGTGTTTAACTAGCTACCTGGCATCCCTTGGCATAATCAAGTTGATACATAAAATTAACAATCACAGAAACTTAGGATCCCATAGATTTAGACAGAAGGGTTGGGGCGGAGCCTAGTAACAGACCGTGAGCTATTAATAAGGCTCCCCACACTTCAGCTCAGAATCTGAAGGGAGCTAAAGGAATAGAAAGGGGTGGTTAAAATGAAGTCCAAGATGCAAAAAAGAGGTACATGAGCTAGTTAAGCAGGAGCTTAATCTTCTAATCCAAAGGATCTAAATTCAAGATTCTCTATCCAGACGAGATCGGGTGCATGGCAACACCCTTTTTGAACTTGGCCATGGCAACTTCTTACAAGACACATCTATTAAGGGAAGCAAAAGCAAAAATGAACTATTGGGACTTCATCAAGATAAAAAGCTTCTGCCCAGCGAAGGAAACAGTCAACAAAACTAAAAGATGACCTACAGGATGGGAGAAGATACTCGCAAATGACATATCAGATAAAGGGCTAGTATCTGAGATTCTATAAAGAACTTATCAAATGAAAAAAAAATAAAAAAAATAAAAAGAACTTATCAAATGCAACATCCAAGAAGCAAACAATCCAGTCATGAAATGGGCAGAAGGCATGAACAGACATTTCTCCAAAGAAGACCTACACATGGCCAACAAGCACATGAGAAAATGTTCAACATTACTCCGCATCAGGGAAATATAGATCAAAAACCACAATGAGATCCCACCTCACACCAGTGAGAATGGGGAATATTAACAAGACAGGAAACAACAAATGTTGGAGAGGATGTGGAGAAAGGGGAACCCTCTTGCACTGTTGGTGGGAATGTGAACTGGTGCAGCCACTGTGGAAAATTGTGTGAAGGCTCCTCAAAGAGTTAAAAATAGACCTGCCCTACGACCCAGCAATTGCACTGCTGGGGATTTACCCCAAAGGTACAGATGCAATGAAACGCCGGGACACCTGCACCTCGATGTTCATAGAGCAGTGTCCGCAACAGCCAAACTGTGGAAGGAGCCACGATGTCCTTCGACAGATGAATGGATAGAGAAGATGTGGTCTATACAGACAATGGAATATTCCTCAGCCATCAGAAAGGACGAGTACCCACCATTTGCTTTGACACGGATGGAACTGGAGGGTATTATGCTGAGTGAAGGAAGTCAATCGGAGAAGGACAAACATCATATGGTCTCACTCATATGGGGAATATAAGAAACAGTGAAAGAGATTATAATAGAAAGGAGGGGAATTGAGCAGGGAAAATTAGAGAGGGAGACAAACCATGAGAGACTCCTGACTCTGGGAAACAAACAAAGGTTGCTGGAGGAGAGGTGGGGGGCGGGGTGTGGTGACTGGGTGACAGGCACTAAGCAGGGCATTTGATGGGATGAGCACTGGGTATTATGCTATATGTTGGCAAACTGAATTTAAAAGAAAAAAAGAAAATGTATATAAGGAAAAAAATATTTTAGAAAAAGATGCTCTATCCAGAGCTCAGCCCACTCTGAGAGTCTCTGCCTCTGTCTCTGTTCCTGACATGAAGACCTGAAGCCCTTTTCCCAGCAAGAGGAAGGGAACAAATGATAACTTTGGGCAGGAGCTATAGGTAGTGAAGGAAGGAACAATGAGATAAAAAAGACAGAGAAGCTATAGTGGAGGAAGGGAAAGGAAGGCATGGGAGAGATTCCAGAAGGGATGTCATGTAGCATAAAAGAAAAATCTAGGATCCAACAAAGCATGGGGAAGGCTGATAGGCCAGCAAAACCAGGCCTAGCTCCCATCCTGCTGTGAACAAGCCAATAACTCCTGAACCTGAAGTCAAGAATTTTTTTTTAATTTTTATTTATTTATTTATGATAGTCACAGAGAGAGAGAGAGAGAGAGAGGCAGAGACACAGGCAGAGGGAGAAGCAGGCTCCATGCGCCGGGAACCCGACATGGGATTCGATCCCGGGTCTCCAGGATCGCGCCCTGGGCCAAAGGCAGGCGCCAAACCGCTGCGCCACCCAAGGATCCCCCTGAAGTCAAGAATTAATGGACCCTTCTCCAGACTGCAGGTGTGGGCTTGATCATTACCAGGAGGGCCACTGTGTCACCAGAGGGCACCGCCAGTCTCCTTGTGACAAAGGCCATGGTGCAGAGCTACTCAGAGTTTTAGAGACTATCACAGGAGAAAAACAACTTCCTCCATATTCCCATCCCACCCACCCCCCGCCCCCCACACACAAACAAACAAAAAAAGCCCAGAAATTTGGCTTTTTTTTTTTCATTTTATTAAAATATACCACTTTCTTTTTGTGTCCTATTTTCAAAAAGTGATGACTGGGCAGAGGAAGGTAGAGAGTGAATGCTACTGAGCTTTCCCTTTCTTTCTGGTCTACCCTAGAAGCAAGGAGAGAATATAAGAAGAAACCAGTGGCTAAAGGAGGCCAAGAATGGAGGCTGTCTCTCAAGCTGCATGTCTGGAGACCTCAGCCCAAAGATTGGGGCCCGCCCTCCTGCAACGTACTCGTGGTGACCTCGTGATGTGTCAGCTGGGCCGAATTACGTTGCACAGAATTGCCTTCCCTGTATGTGTCTGATTAGGGCGGGAGGTCATTGGTTCCTGCGCTGGGAAGTCGAGCACAGGCGCTGTTGTATCAAGCACACTGCCCTGTGCTGACACCCTCACTGGCCAGGTAGCACCTGGCTCTGCGGCTGCACCCCCTTCCCCTGGGTCCTCCTTCAGCCTTGTCTGCTCCTGGGCCAGGTGAGTGCTCAGCCTTTTGATGAAGGGCACTAGTTTCTCTTCCATCATGAAGGTGGCACCAATGAGAAATGACTTGGGTTCCAGTTGGTCTTCACCAGTTGCAGCCTGCTTCTGCTCTTTCCCACTTGACTTCTATTTACCCTGTTCCTACCACCTGCCCTGTGGACTTCAAGGTCACAGCCAGACCCAAAGCAGCTCAAGCATCAGACAGATCTGAAGATAGATCTCATACACAATATGAGATATATATATATATAATTATACATATTCATATTCACACGTATATGCCTGCTTCTCTGAGTGAACCCTGACGGACTCGGTACTCTGGAGGACGGTTCCAGATCTTCCCCGGGACATGCAGCTCTGTGTTTTTAGGTCACATTAATTTTCCAGCTGATTGTGCTCGGCAAAGCATTTTATGTGTTTCTCTGCTTGGAGAAATAAGAACACTAAGAGCCCAGCATTTCTAAGCAATTTCTCAATATCTCCAAACTGACAACTTGTAGTAAACATTCCAGGTCTCGCTCCAAGTGGAGAAAGTTAATTATTCTTGTGCTATCAAGGTGTATTTGGTTTTATTTTGTTTTTTTTAATAATAAATTTATTTTTTATTGGTGTTCAATTTGCCAAAATACAGAATAACACCCAGTGCTCATCCCGTCAAGTGCCCCCACTCAGTGCCCGTCACCCATTCACCCCCCACCCCCACCCCCCCGCCCTCCTCCCCTTCTACCACCCCTAGTTCGTTTCCCAGAGTTAGGAGTCTTCATGTTCTCTCTCCCTTTCTGGTATTTCCTACCCATTTCTTCTCCCTTCCTTTCTATTCCCTTTCACTATTATTTATATTCCCCAAATGAGTGAGATTTGTTCATTTGTTTGTTTTAACTCTGCGGGGAGTGAAAAGCCACTTGCTAGCTGTGTGATGTTGAGCAAGCAACTTCAACTCCTTGGACTCCATTTCTTCACCTATATAATGGGGGTAGAATGGGGTTATTGTTGTCATCATGAAAAATTATAGGAGCAAAGAGATTTGTACAGTACCTGGCACAGGACAATTCTTCAGTTGAAGAGAGGAGAGAAAGCAAGGAGGTCTGGATTTTTGCCTGAAGGAAGAAGACACCCAGCTATCTAGAAGAGAACCTGGCACAAAAGATTACTCAGAGAAGCAGAGAAGCAGCTCAGGGATTTTTCCAGATTCACTCTAGTGTCCTGCGTAAATGAACTTTGAAAGGCCCTTTATTTGAGGAAGAGAAAATGAAGGCCCAGGGACCCACAAATTAGAGGAAGGCTTCTTCAGCTTGTTGAGTAATCGTGCTTGAGAGACAGGGGCGCCTGCTTCTAGAAGCCACAAGAGAAATGTAAGAATTTCAGAATATTGAAAGAGAAAGTCATAGTCTATCCTTTCAAAAATTAATTTCATCAATAGTTTGAAATAGGAACGTTGCTTATGGTACAAAAGTTAAGATAGACAATAAATAAATAAATAAATAAATAAATAAATAAATAAATAAATAAATGAAAGCCATCCTCCTTCCCCCATTTTCTCTTCTTCCCCCACCCATTTCTTTTATGTCCATTCAGAGCTAGTCTAGATGTGCACAAACACACACGGGCCCACACTCGTATACATGCATGGCCATCGCCGGAATATAGGTCAAGTAGATATACATGTTTTTATCTCATTCTATAATATATATTTTATATCTTTTTAAATTTTAATGTAGTTAAATCCTGCATATTCTTCTCTACTTTGCTTTTTCTACTTCACTATGTATCCCGGAACTTCTCTATTTCATTTATTTATTTATTTATTTATTTATTTATTTATTTATTTATTCATTCATTCATTCATTCATTCACTCATGAGGGACACACAGAGAGAGGCAGAGACACAGGCAGAAGGAGAAGCAGGCTCCCTGCAGGGAGCCCCATGCGGGACTCGATCCTAGGACTCTGGGATCACACCCTGAGCCAAAGGCAGACGCTCAACCGCTGAGCCCCCCAGGGGTCCCTCTTCCTATTTCAGTACAAACACGCCCCCCTCATTCTTTTTAATGGCTGCCCCATAATTGCAGATGTGTACAGAAATTACTGTTATTTTTTACCTGTACAGTTACATCGCTGCCAGTCTCTTACTATTAAAACAGTGTTGCACGAACATATTTGTGCACACATTATTTCACGTATGTGCAAGTGCGTCTTAGAACAAATTCCCGGAAAAGGAGATTGTTGAGTCAAAGGATGTGTATGCTATTTATAGATACTGCTAATCTAATTTTGTTGGAGATTATATCAATTTACACTCCCGCTGTCCAATTCTCTGCTTCTCTGCACCAACAGCGGTGTGCTCTCAACATTTATATCTCTCCCAATCTGACTGGTGAAAGCGACAGCTCATTGTCGTGATAAGTGGCACTCCTCTTGTCATGAGTAAAGGTTGCATCTTTTCATAAATTAAGAGTTATACTAAATTTTCTTTTCTGCGGATTATCTGCTAGCATTCTTGCCCAATTTTCTACTGGCGGTTGGTTTTCCTTGTACCAATTTGTAGGAATACTCTTTGTATGAAGGAAATTAGCCCTCTGTGATGTGTGTTGTAAATAGTCCTTCTTTGGTCTTCTGATTTTGTTTGTGGTGGTTTTGCCAGGCGGACTTTTTTCAAGCAAGATGTATCTGTATTCTATGTTGCCCCCGAAAAGCGCTGATCTATCAAAGGTTTCTGAGAGCTCAAAACCTTATTCATGAAAATCTGAACTAAAACTACCAAATAATATTAATATAATAAATGGTGCTTGGATCTGACCTAAGCTTGAGATCATAGGTGGACAGATTTTCCCAAAGATCTGTGTATATCCCAGGAAAAGCTCGAAGGATTCCATAATAAGTATTGGAGAAGTATTAAGATTAGTCTAGCTTGGGACAAAAAAAAAAAAAAAAAACTTATTGAGCGTTAGTCTAATTAGATTTTTCTGTTTCAAATTTCAAGAATCTGAAGGTGTCTCTATTCAGGACTGAGTCAGAAATATTAGAATTCTTGTTAGACGAAAAACAAATTAATGTAGAAGAGCCACAAGCTACAAGGCACACTAAAAACTCATGGTAAGAAAACCCCAAACCCAAAAAAGCTTGTATCTGCAGACACTGGACTAGTCTCAATCATTTCACAAAATTATCCCCTCCCAGAGCCACTCCTTTCACTCGCTGGACGGAGAAGCTTCTGCTGAGAAACAAAGAGCAAACCCGGGCCAGAAACCAGAGCCCAGAGCCTGGGACGGCATCTCTGACCTCACAAAGACATCTCAGTGAGATTTGTCCCCTGAGAGGGAAGGAGAATGGAGAGATTCTATCGTCCAGTCCGTCCAAGTGTTGTACAAGCCAACCCAAGTGAAGGATACAGGAAGAAAGATACAGGCGGTCCAGGCAAAACAGGAAGGAGAAGAAGACTCCACCGACCTGAGTGGACCACAGGCAAACCCAGTAGGTAGTCAGGAAAAGAAAAAGCAGTAACTCCCCTCTCTGGCCTAGTGGCAGTGTTCTCCTGGGAAGGCAGCCATCATCCAGCGAGCAAGCTCTCTTCCCGGCCTGTCCTTGAAGAAAGGTCAAGCTGGCAGCTAGAGAGCCCCCAATCCGTGACCTCAGACCCCTCAAACAATTGCTTGTCACAGATGCTCCTGGTTTCCTCACTGACAGCCTCCACATGGACTTCTCTTTGGATTCCCTTTCCAACTCCAATTGCTGAGATGGCCTTTGGGGTCACAGGCTTCCATTTCAGTAGCTGAGAGAGACACTGTCAGAAGGTGCAAGGAAATATGTTGTGGAAAGGAGCTGCTTTTTGCTTCCCTCAGCCAGCACGAAGCCAGAAAAAGCATCGTGCTCTTTTTATTGCTTCGTTCTGGGTCAATGTGTCTAGAATGTGGGCCAAAGGGAAGGCAGTGGAGTAGGCTCGCCTGTGGCCGGGAGCAGAGGAAACTTTCTAAAATTAATACACTGGTCTCAGACCACTAGTTCTCACTTTCAATATTTTGGCCAGATTTTCTGCCCCATAAGGAAAGGGGCAAAAAGCCTCTGCCCACCCATTCAGCTGGCAGGCACTGTAGATTCCTCAGAGCAGCAAGCATCTGCAAAATACTGCGACTTAAGGAAGTGGTAAATTAAGCAGATGCTAATGATAAACTGGGTCTCTAAAGCCAGCTGTCTGTAGATCTGCCAAAGCCTGGACTAAAACAAATGGTCCCACTGTTAGGGCCAGCGGGGGCCCCTGGAGACTATCAAGTGCAGATGCCCTTCTCACAGACGAGGCAAAGGGGCCAGAGAAGGTTCGGTGGCTCATCCAGGGTCACCCAGATGCCAGTGGCAGAGCCAGGATCCTGAGCCACATCTTCTAACCGGAGGTCCTTTGCTGTTTCCTACATATGAAATGACTCTGCGAATCCAAGGACACTCGCAGCCATAAGCAAACTGGCTGTCCATGGGGTGGGATTCTGGAAAGGACTGCAGCTCCCTTCCTTGAGCCAGACTCCACAAGCGAAACGTCACACAGATAGACATGCAAGGACATCTCAGGAAGAGTGCATTTTCTATCCTCAGGTCAAAAAGCAAACCCTGGCTGGCTCAGTCGGCAGGGCAGGAGACTCTTGATCCCAGGGCTGTAAGTTTGAGCCCTATGTTGGGTGTAGAGATGACTTAAAAAAAATAAAATCTTAAAAAAAAAAAAAAAAAAGCAAGCAAGCAAATCCTTAAGACTTTAGGTTTTCGACAAGTTGTGCGTAACCCTCCATAGTGGCAATTAGGATGCGTTCTCTTAGACCAAGCCATCTGCTATCAACCATTCATTTGTCTAGTGAAGACTTGTAAACCAATCCAAAGAAGTTACCTTCACTGGGATCTCCACTGGCTTTGCTCAGAGGCATTTTCAGTTTTCAAGAATTACAGATGGTTTAATAAACACTTCTTGATGTTTGTCTTTTGATTCTGGTGACTTGCAGATGAGGCCTGTCCAGGGGAAAAAAAAAAAAAGATTTAGGGAAAAGAAAAATTATGGCCTTTCACCTAAAGGCTAGATTTAAAAGTTTTATTTGGCTCATATGATGTTTGGCCTTGGGAAGCAAGAGCTTTCCCTTAATTCTGCTTCAGAATCGAATGTCTTACCAGTTTGTACATGCCGGATCTCGTATTTTCTTACAAGTGTCACCGAAATGATGAATTTGTTGGAGTCAGACAGAGGACTGCCTGGAATAGGTCGGAGCGCACAGTGAGCTCCAGTTCCTGAGCCTCAGTCCGACCAGGGATGGTCCACTTTCTCTCCGTACACAGGGTAGCTGACGTTCAGGGCTGGCCATCAGCTGAGCCTCCACCTAGAGAGGACTAGAAATCCACCAGTCTCCTTAGGTCCTAAGGAGAAAAAAATCAGGGCCCCGGTGCCAATAAATAAGGGGAGCCCCTGTATTACCCACAGCTGCTACGGACAAAATAACACAGTCAGATCTGACCAGCTCATCATGGTCTTCTCTGCCGGTGAGCCTTTCTCAGGTAGGAGAGGTCACCTGCCACCGAGGAAATAGGCAGTCATCCATTCCTTGGGAGGCATTTTTACATTTACTCTCTCTTTTCACATAGTTTGGATGTAAAGGTTGGTGGCCCCGTGGTTAAGGTTTGACGGGGGTGGGGGAAGGAGATAGCCGGTGGTCTATGCTGTCCCACCTCCCTCACTCTCCCAGCCGGCACTGATCATCACAGGGTCTACACTTGACCTTCAGCTGTGGCTCCCTCCCTTATGAAAGCAGCCCTGCAGGGGAAGAACCCCGAGGCCTCGCTGAGAAGGATCCAACTCTGAGCATGTCTGACAACACTTCACTGCTTGTATGACAGCTGGGTGTCCCGTCTTCCTGGCTCTGGCTTCTGGCCCCATCAAAGGAGCCTACTTGCCCCACCTCTACCCTCACCTCCCCATTCTCACCTCTCTTCCCTCCCTAACACGTCCCCATTAGACAATCCAGTTTTCAAGCAGCCAGTCTATAACTGGGAAGGAAAGGGGGCGTGGGCATAAGCTATCGACTGTCATGGTTTATCTTTTTTTTTTTTTTCTAATTCTTAGGCGCTTTACTTCAACTTAATACATATAACTGTACTATTTCAATTGTATGATATGTTATACATTATATATTAAAGTATATAAAAACATAGACACATAAATACCAAAGTACATCAGTAGATAAATCGGGAATGTATTGGTGGACACGTAGGGCCAAGGCCTTTACTTTCAGTGTCAGCTGATTGGTGATCTATGAAATCTTTCTGATGTCAGCCGCACCCATAATGCATTGTCTGCTATTCCCAACTTCAATTTTTATCTATTTATTTTTAAATATTTTATTTATTTATTCATGAGAGACACAGAAAGAGAGAGAGGCAGAGACACAGGCAGAGGGAGAAGCAGGCTCCACGCAGGGAGCCTGACGTGGGACCCGATCCCGGGTCTCCAGGATCACGCCCTGGGCCAAAGGCAGGCGCCAAACCGCTGAGCCACCCAGGTGTCCCCCCAGCTCCGATTTTTAAAGACAAACAGAAATTCAAAGACACTTCCCTGTCGGGGGGAATATAGATTTTATGTTACTTCTTTTTAGCCCTGGGTAGTTATCCAGCAGCACATGTTGTGATAGTTTATTTTTAGTTTGTGACGCTTCTATCAGTGGTTCTAGAATCCGTAGAACCACACACACACACACACACACACACACGTGGCGTGCATGAGTAACCTAGGTAATCTAGGGCTTTCTGAGCCTTTTTTCTGTGTCCGAGGCCTATTGATCTCTCGGATCCTTAGCAAAGTTGCAATCATTTTATGTTCTCTTTCTCCCTACCCGCATAAATTCTACTCCCCTTTCCTGCATAAGGACTGCCAGGAGACAACTTTGGCCATTTGGAAGCTGGTCTTGTGAGAAGACCCCAAGAGATCTCCCTGGGCCGTTGGCTATATCTATCCCTCCTCCACTTTCATTCACTGAGGACTGTGGTCTCCTCTCGGGAGCACAGAAGGGCCACGTCCAGAGATGAACACACCAATCGCTTCTTCCAACATGTAGACGCTGTAGGCCCAGGCCTGCTTGGTATTGCGACATGCCGTGCCTCACATTGGTGTCTCAGGATGGGACCGGCTCATTGACCTCTGATCTAGGCTTCCAGATGTTCCAGGACAAGAGGAAGGGCAAGATCTCTGATGGGATGGCTGAGCTCCGAGCTGGGGATTCTCCAGGCCTTATCGCTTGGAAGCCCTACAGAAAGCAGCCCTCGCTCTGGGAGCCCATCATGGGATGCAGGAAGCCCTAACAGAAAGCGAATGTCTACTTGGGCCATGGCCACAGCTGACGTCAGTTTGTTTTCCTCGCCACTGCTAATGGGAAAAAAAAAAAAAAAAGGTATAACAAGCCAGTTCTGTGGAATATGCTAAATACCAAATTGTTGTGTGTGACTTTGATCATTCGTGCTTCCTAAGACACACAGCATATGGCAGCAACCTTAGCCTGTGACTGTAGCAAGTGATTGGTTTAAATATCTCTTCCACAAAACTTGATCGGCTGGGGAAGAAGATGCCAAGGGACCAAAACCAAATAGAGTTACTCCAGCAAAGACACGAATATATGTTTGAAATGATACAATAAACTCGATTCCATTTGTAACCCTGGTGCCCCACCCCACCCCCATTCTCGTGGTTTCTGGTGCTATTATACTTTAACATGCAAATGAGATGGCTGGAACCCCCAGCACCCATGCTGCGGGAAGTCTCCCTCCAGTCTCCCCCCGGGATTATTGGAGAGCAGAGGGGAGATTCTCATTCTCTGGACGGGTCCTGGCTGCAGCCCTCTTTCTGGCCATCACATGCAGTCCTACAGCTGTCACCTTCTTCCACTAGCCTCTGGTTTTGTTTTTAAGATTTTATTTATTTATTCATGAGAGACACAAAGAGAGAGGCAGAGATACAGGCAGAGGGAGAAGCAGGCTCCCTGCAGGGAGCTGATGCAGGACTCGATCCCAGGATCCCGGGATCATGATCTGAGCCAAAGGCAGACGCTCAACCACTGAGCCACCCAGGTACCCCCGGTTGTGTTCTTTCCCTTAGACTGTAGCTTGTCACCAATTTCTTGGCTTCCTTTACCAGTCTGAGACCTACCTTCAACTCTAGCTCCCAGCCTAACCCTCCTAAACAGTGTTTATTTTTTGACAGAAAGCCATTACTTTGTCTACTGTGGTGCATGCCTGTGCACACATACAAATGCACAATCATTCTTTGAGTCTGATTTTGCAATTCTAATACCCTCACTTATGTGCGCTCTTCTAAACAAAGGATCACCTGCTCTAAGGCTCCACTTTTTCATAGCAGAAAGCCCTCACAGAAGCTTCCAAGTTCCAGATTTCCATTACCTGGTCATATCCTTATTGATTATTATTATTATTATTATTATTATTATTATTAGGAGAGGATTTTGGGCAGTAAAATGCATGCAACATAAGATTTACCATTTAACTGAATTTTACCGTTCTGTGGCATTAGGAACATTCACATTATTGTACAACCATGACTACTCTCCTTTTCCAGAACATTTCATTATTCCTAACTAAAACTCCCCATTCCAACCCCTTTTCCCCAGCCCTTGGTAACCACTATCCCATTTCCTGTCTCTGTGAATTTGACTACTGTAGCTACTTCGCAGTAACATGTATCAGAATTTCATTTTTTTTATGAGGCTGAATAATGTTCCATTGTATGTTTGCACCACATTTTGTTTACCCATTCATCCATCAACGGACATTTGGGTTGTTTCCACTCTTTGGCTATTACGAATCATGCTGCTATGAACGTGCGGTACGCAAGCATCTGTTCAAATCCCTGCTTTTCAGTTCTTTCCAGAAATGGAACTGCTGCATCATGGTAATTCTGTTTAACTTTTCGAGGAACCATCATAGTGTTTTCCACAGCAGCTGTACTATTTCACATTTCCAAAGGCAATGTGCAAGTGTTCTAATTTCTCCATATCCTCTCCAACACTTACATTTTATTTTTTAATAGTAGCATCTTTGTGTGTAAGAAGTGCTATCTCATTGTGGTTTTCGACTTGAATTTCCCAAATTATAGCGATGTTGCGTATGTTTATATATACTTACTGACCATTTGTATATCTTCTTTGGGAAAATATCTACTCAAGCCTATTTGCTCCTTTTTAAATTGGGTGGGTTATTTGTTTTTGTTGTTGAACTGTAGTTTCTATACGTCCTGGCTATTAGCCCCTCATCGTATGTATGATTTGCAAACATTTTCTCCCATTCTGTAGACAGTTTTTTCATTCTTGATGGTGTCATTTGATGTAGAAAGGTTTTAATTTTGATGATGTCCAATTTATTTTTTTCTTTTGTCGTCTGTGCTTTGGTGTCATACCCAAGAAATTATTGCCAAATCCAATGTCATGAAGATTTTTCCCTAAGAGTTGTTTCCTCCTAAGAGTTGATAGTTTTAGCTCTTATGTTTAAGTCGTTGATCCATTTTGTGTTAATTTTTCTTGTAGTGAGATTCTATCTTTATTCTTTTGCATATGGGTACCCAGCTTTTCCACGTACCATTTGTCAAAAAACTGTCTTTTCAGGTCACCTGGGTGGCTCAGTGGTTGAGTATCTGCCTTTGGCTCGGATCGTGATCCCGGGGTCCTGGGATCGAGTCCCACATCAAGTTCCCTGCAGGGAGCCTGCTTCTCCCTCTGCCTATGACTCTGCCTCTCTGTGTCTCTCATGAGTAAATAAATAAAATCTTTAAAAAGAAAGAAAGTAGAAAGAAAAGAAAAGAAAGAAAGAAAGAAAGAAAGAAAGAAAGAAAGAAAGAAAGAAAGAAAAAAGCCTTTTCTCCCACCGAATGGGCTTCGCACCTTTGCTGAAAGTCATTTGACCAAATATGCAACGTTTATTTCTGGGCTCAACCATTTTTACAAATCTTCCTAGATTTACAAAGAACAAATATTTTTTATAAATCTTCCTAGAGGAATTAAAATGAACACTAAATAATCCTATGTGAGTACTGACAATTTTTCCTTTTCATGAAGTAGTTGCTGCTTCTAAAATTTGGGAAGAAGTCATATTATTTGTTTAACTTTATTTTTAAAATATGATTTAATTGATCAAAAATATTTTTTTCAAATTATTGAGTCCAACTATAGCCAAGACCAATGTCTTACCGTTAGCAGCAGAATCAGATTAAAATACATTAGACACCTTCAACTGAACAGAAATCGGTTATCAATGTGATGGCAGTGACACTAGAATCTTCTCAGAGGCCTTCTGTGGAAAGAGTTATGGTTCAATAGCTATATCTGGCTTCACTGCTCTATTCAGTTTATCAGAATGAAATTTTCAGAATATGCATTTATTTCCTATGTAATTGCATATTCCCATGCAACAAATCCCTTTAAAAGGTTCATTATAGCTGTTGAAGGACTTCTACATTAAATTAGCTTGAAATTTTAAATTCAGAAAGTCAAAAAATACCATTGATTTTTTTAATAGCCTAAGATAAGTTAGGCTACCTAGAGTTTGTGGAATGTGCTAAGTTAACCTATGCAAATATCCACAAAAGCAAATAATTTTTGACATCTGCAATTCCTGCAGCCTCCTGAAGATTCATTTTTCTAGCAGCTCCAAAGAGAAAAACCAGCAAGGAAAGAACCATCATAATCTCAGGGAGAACATTTCACAGCTTATGTTTCATTTCGGTTATCTCTTTGCTTCCTGTGGATGTTTGATCTATTACTGCTGTCAAGAAAACTACTCGATTTCCAGTAAGACGCGGAAGAAAGCCTGAGCCGCCCACATCCCAGATGTCCAAGGTTCCAGCCACATGGCATCTGTGAAAATATGAATGATAAAGTTCTGCTTTCCAATTTTAGTTGAGGAAAATCAAGCTTTCAATTTTTCCTATTCATCCATTGACCATATCCTTTTTGAAACTCACAGTTTAAAATAATAATTCCAAGAATATTATAAACCAAGGAGCCAAAGAATTTATTTGAGAAAATAAAATTCTTTTAAAAATATTATTCCACACATAATAACAATCCCCCAAATCCCTATGAAGCAGATTTAGTAAAATGATCCAATCTCAAATATCCCGAAGTCTCAAGAAATAAAACATCTTTTTCCCAGATGGAGAAAGATATATCTGAAAGAAAGTCTATATTCAAAAATTTTCATATATGTTCACTGCAGCATTATTTACAATAGCCAAGATATAGAAACAATCTAAGTCTATCAGTGCATGAAGGAAATCTTGCCATTTGCAAGAACATAGATGGACCTCAATAGCATTATGCTAAGTGAAATAAGAGAAAAGACAAATACTGTATGATCTCTTTTATATGTAGAATCTAAAAAGAAAGAAAGAAAGAAAGAAAGAAAGAAAGAAAGAAGAAAGAAAGAAAGAAAGAAAGAAAGAAAGAAAGAAGAAAGAAAGAAAGAAAGAAAGAAAGAAAGAAAGAAAGAAAGAAAGAAAAGAAAAGAAGCAAGTTCATAGATACAATGAATAGGTTGATGGTTGCCAGATGTAGGGGGTGGAAGAGGGAAGAAATTTAAAATATATTAAAGCAATAAAAAAGAGATTTATAAAATGTAAAACAATTTCATTCTTCCCACTAAATTTTTGTTTTGATAAATACAGTATTTTGAAATAAAAAATGTGTTATTTATGTTAAAAAATAATTTTTTTCAATATGAAGCATACTGGCTAAATTAAGCCTCAGAAGTTCATAAAGAAGAATTTGTATCTACTAATTATAGCCATCAAGTTTCCAGATGGTCTACAATTTTGGATTTTGTGAGAAAGTTTGCAGGTTTGAATGTATTCTTGGCAATACTGGGACACAATCTTAGTTGTGAGGTCATATAGGGAGACCATGATTGGAGATCAATGAATATAAACCTTAGGGAGTTTTACAAATGGTTCTAGAATCTCTGCATGCCTGAAGTAGATATTGTTGGTTTCCTACACAGAACTCTTTTCTCCTTCCTTCTTACCAGCTGAGGCTGAGCTCCCCTAGAAGGAGACCCTGAGGCAAGGATCTGAGGGTAAGTTGTTTGTCCAAAGGATGATACCAGGCATCACTGACACTACCTGAGGAAGTGACATAGGAAAGGAAGGAAGTCAGTACAGAGTAGGTATGCGAGCAGATTATCACTGTAGGCAACTGGAGCTCAGTGTTATTGGGAGCCTAAAGGAGATGGGGTAAAAAACCTCCAAGTTTTCCCACCAAGGGGCAAATTCAGTTCTCCTCCATCATTGATTGACAGCCACTTCCAGGATCATAAACTTCTCAGCACTTTCCAGGATGTCCCACACACAAGCCAAGCAAGTTTCTGTGAAATCCCTGAGAGAAAGGAAATCCCAGAGAAATCTCAGAAAGAAAAAGAGAGAAAAACAGACACTTGCAACAGAAACTGTGCATAACAAGAAGACAAGGGCAGGTACCAATGGCCTTTGTTATACTAAACAAACTTCAGTTTTGTCCAAGTATCTACTTCTCCCCCAGAAACTTGCTTCAGGAGAATGAGGCATCTCCAGCTCCAAGGATGAGCCAGATTGATATAAAATAATCTCATTTATATTTACAGCGTTTCAGAAATGGACATGCAGCTTAAGTCTGGCCAGTAGGTATGGTCAGAGGTCATTAGGACAGAAGGAAGATTCTGGGAAAAGTTTCCTTCTCCTAAAACAGACTGTTCAAAATACATTCTGTTCTTTTTCCTCAGACATTGTCATGTCTGGAGGTGAGTGCTGGTGCCCCTCAGCCATCCTGCTGCATAACTGAAGGGAAGCCAACATTGAGGACAGATGTAAGGAACCTGGGTTCTAAAGAAGACATCCAGATGGCCAACAGACACATGAAAAGATGCTCAATATCACTCATCATCAGGGAAAGGCAAATCAAACCAGCAATGAGATATCACCTCATACCTGTCAGAAGGGCTAAAATCAAACAATGGGTTTTAGAGAAGCTGTGGAGAAAAAGGAACCCTCTTGCTCTGTCAGTAGGAATGCAACTGGCGCAGCAACTGTAGAAAACAGGATGAAAGCTCCTCAAAAAATTAAAAATAGAATTACCATATGATCCACTAATTCCATTACCAGGTATTTACCCAAAGAAGATGAAAACACTAATTCAAAAAGATATATACATTCCTGTGTTTTTTAAGCATTATTTACAATAGCTAAATTATGGAAGCAGCGCAAGTGTCCATCAGTAGATGAAAGGGTAGAGAAGATGTGGTGTAGATATACCATGGAATATTATTCAGCCATAAAAAGAATGAAATTTTGCCATTTGCAACAATATGGAGGGATCGAGAGAGTATTATGCTAAGTGAAATAAGTCAGTCAGAGGAAGATAAATACCATATGATTTCATCCATATGCAGAATTTAAGAAACAAAACAAATGAACAGAGAAAAAAGAAACAAACCCAGAAACAGACTCTTAGCTATAGAGAACAAACAGATGGTTACCAGAGAAGTGGGGGGGATAAACAAAACAGGTGAAGGAGATTAAGAATACACTTATCATGATGAGCCCTGTGTAAGGTATAGAACCACTCGATTGTAAGCCTAAAACTAATATAACACTGTATATTAACCAACTGCAATTAAAATTGAAGAAAAAAGAAGAGCCTAAATCCTGATATCATTGAGCATGAGAATCAACCAAGCCTGAATCCTCTCTTACTTCTGTACAGGCTATAAGTGTGATATTGTATTTCTTCGTATTTAGGCCAGTGTGTTTCAAGTTTTCTGTTACTTGTAGCAAAAAAGCATCTCAACACCAGTTTCCATAGACTGAATGGGTAATACAATTAGCCACAAAAGTTCCACTGTTTCCACCGTTCCCATGATTGAAAAGTATTCATTCACAAAATATTCATTCACAATATTCATTCAGTCATTGAAGTATCCATACTATCTATCCCATTTATTCCATCAATCAAGAGATAATAAAAAAATATCACCAAGCATATTTTTTATCTTAAACAAGGATCTTTGTACTCTAAAAAAATGTTTTATATGGCTGATGATAATAAGAAATATGCTATTTTATGATTAGAGAAAGCCAACCCATTGTTAACATTGTAAGACTTTTCTCATTTATAAAGCATTTTTACACCTAAAAGAACCCAAAGCTAGGGGATCCCTGGGTGGTGCAGCGGTTTAGCGCCTGCCTTTGGCCCAGGGCGCGATCCTGGAGACCCGGGATCGAATCCCACATCGGGCTCCCGGTGCATGGAGCCTGCTTCTCCCTCTGCCTGTGTCTCTGCCTCTCTCTCTCTCTGTGACTATCATACATAAATAATAATAAAAAATTTTAAAAAAAAACCCGAAGCTAGTATTTTTGTCCTGCCCAAGTTATACATAAGGAAACAGGGATTCTAAAACGGTAAGTAACCCATCTGCAGTCTTATGTCTATGAGGAGCTTACTCTAAGTCTTAAATCCAGCTCATCTGATACCAAGACGTCTTGTCTTCTTAGCTGCAAAGCCTGAGATCGAGTGAAACCTTATGCATTCCATATTCTGCCCATACTGCCAAAAAAAATTACACACCATTCTTAGGTAGCAAGGATGGGATCCTATGAAGAAATGAAACCCAAATAGAAGCATGGAGTAGTACAAATGAATCTCTAGGCCATTCTGGTAAGCAATTATACTTAAAAAGGCTGCTTTGAAAAAAGAAAAAAAAAGGCTGCTTTGAGCAACACTGGAGTGTTCAACAGCCACCAACTTGCTTTCTGGAAATCATGTGCCGTGGGGAAGTTTTCATGAAATTTTCAAATAAACAAAAAAGTCCAACTTAACAAGCAGATTTTTTTCTTTTATTTAGGCTCACCCTGGGTTTACATTTCTGCATTGTTCCGTAATACTTTAATTGCCTTGGTGTTGTTTTTGTCTTATAATTCAAAGGGTAACACATACTTGAAACACACAATATGTAAAACAAAGATAAAAACAGTCTTTGAGGATTTTTCAAATGCTTATTGTAACATCAAAGAAGGCACGAATAAGTGAAAGCGCCGAGCGTGTTCCTGGTTGGGAAGACAATATTGCTAAGAAGTCAATTCCCCATAAATTAATATATGACTTCAGTGTCATTTCCAATTGGAATCTCAACAGGATTTATTTTTGTCAAAATAATTCTGTAGTTTATGTCAGTCAGGATTAAGTTGAGTTCTGAGTAATAGAAAAATCCAAAATAACAGTGGCAAAAACAAAATTTAAAAAAATATAAAAGCCTATTTCTCCCTCAAGTAAGTGTAGTCCAGAGGTGATGGCAAAGGGCTGGAATCATTCCTCTTCTCTCTGAGAACCTGGCTCCTCTCATCATCTTGCTCTGCCATTTCCAGACCTGGCTTCCACCTCTGATCCACGCTGTGTGCTCAAGCTCCAACAATGGTGTCTACATGGGGAAAAGAAAGGAAAAGGACAAGAACAAGCTCCTTTCCTTAAAGAACTCCTCCCAGAGGTTGGAGACACCACTTCCACTTAGAATCCGTTGGCCAGACACCGATCACATAGCCACACTTCCAGGGAGATTTGGAAATGTAGTCACTATACTTGGCAGCAGCGCTCATCTTAACACTGAGCTTTAAATGCATAAAAGAAGGTGAGAATGGGTTTTGAAGAGCCACTAGCAATGTCTAACGCATCATTTGCCTTCTTATATACTAAACAGCTACAATTATTAAGGTATATCCATGCTTCCTGTAGAATAAAAGAACAGAGACGTAGATCAAAATATAAAGCACAAGAGTAGGAAAGAATTTAGTATATGACAAAAAGGGGCAGCTGAAATTACAATCCTGGGTTGGAGAAAGACTTTAAAGTACGACATCAATGTCAGAAACAATGAAATACTGCTAAATTTGACTATATAAAATTTAACACAGGATTCCTATACACAAGACCATCAAATAAAACAAAACAAAACTGAGAAGGGAAAAAAAAATCCAACATAGGGGATGGGAAAAAAAAGTTAACTACTTCTAATATGTAAAGAGTTCTTTAAAACGAATGATGCCAGACCCCCACTTGCAGCGAGGATGGAGTAACAAAGATCAGGTTTATATTCTCCTACATGAAACAATTAAAGACCTGGACAGATATAGGACATAATAGTTTTCAATTGTACATTTGTGCATCACATGACAAAGGACAGTGATCCTTGGGGGACGAGACATAAGCAAGGTGAGCCTGAAAGTTGCCTCAGATAGAGGGCAACTACAACAACCTTGGTAGAGTTTCCAGACTGCAGCAGGGCCAGGGGAAAACCAAGTGGAGCCCAGGGTTAAGGAGACAGAGATGGGAGACAGGAAAGACCCAGGAAGCTGGTGTCCACAAGGCAGAGGACCTAGACGAGAGAGGTACACAAAGACGTTGGAGGAGATGTAGAAGATCCCCTCAAGGAGGCAAGAGTACTGCTCAGTGGATGTCTTTGAGGAAGCGACCCGAGCCTGAGGAATGAGGCACCAAAAGAATCTGAGGTCACAGCATTCCGAGCCCACAGAAGCAGTTGTGCCCATTCTTGTCAACTAAATTGAGAATCCAAGTAATTCATCAAGCAGGTGAGCCCTAGAACAAACGATGCCCTGCACCCTCCTAACAAATCCCAAAAGCAAGCCCGCAAGGTTCAAACCGTTTGCCGTTAACTACATCTCAAAACAAAGTTCAAGAACGTTCATAAGAGTGTAAAGACACGCAGCACCCGGTGAGTTAAAATACAAAATGTTCAGCATCTCTTAAAATTACGAGGCAGACCAAGAAGCAGGCAAATATGACCCAGGGTGAAGAAAAAAAAAGTCAAAACCAAAACTGACACAGGTGAAGGCATTAGCAGACAAAGACATGAAAGCAATTATTGTGACCCTACTCCATATGTTCAAAAGCTAGAGGAAAGACAGGATACGCTAAGTGGAGACACAAAAGATAATTTTAGAGACTCAAAATTCTACAGGTGCAAACTAAAATGCCTGGGATGGAATACAGACTGGATGGGATTAACAGCCAGTTAGACATTGCAGAAGAAAATATTAATAACCATTAATATTTTATGGGGTTTTCTTTAAACCTCCCATAAAATGTTATGGAAGGCACTATCCAAGATGAAAACTATAAACCCACCAATGTGAAGCTCAAAGAGCCTCCTACACAAGAAGGAAATTTACTTACAACCAATAATAAAGAGAAAAGTCTTAAAAGTAGACTTGACCCTCCGGGGCAGTACCGCAAAGGAGCCCGGCCTTCAGCCTGGCAGGCTCAAAAGGTGATTCTCCTGTGCCCTCCCTGTGATGGGAGCCAGAGAGCAGGAATGACATCAGTCAAGCTTCTGAGAGTCCTTCAAATAAACTCTGTGCTCAGGGCAGGGCATCTCACGCAGTTCACTCTGAGTAAGCGTTTCTCAGGAAACACCAAGCTTTGAGGTAGGCTGATCCTGAGTTTCCATTTTGTCATGATATTAGATCCAGGGTTGGACTTAGATAAATGAGTGTTCTGGCCACTTTTTGGATAATATTCTTTCATTTGCAGTTTATGAAAAGCCATTTGGACTGTTTTCAGTGGCAAGAATAGTTAACGCGGACCTGAGACAGAGCATGATGTACTTCCTCACTCCTTGGTTGTAAGCCTCCCAAAAGCACAGAGTGTTTCCTCCTTTTCACCTTTGAGAAGGACCATTGGACGTGGCAATATCTAGAGTGGAAGAGTTTTCTTCTGGTGATGCCAAAAGAAATAGATGGCGATGCCCTCAAAGGCTCAGGTATTGCCATTAAAAACCCTTTCCATGCCCAAGGTAGCAGCTGCATTGACTTTGGCCTCGACTTGGCCTCAGGACTTGGTTCAGGGATCCAGGATGGGGACCGCACCCTCTGTCAGCAAGCAACCCCACCAGGCCCAAAAGAGCCAACACTGCCAGGGCTCTCCTACTACCCATGGCCGTTGCTCAACAGCCAAGGTGAAGGAAAGGAAAGGAAAGAGCCATGGAGGGGCCTCCCCAGGAGGAAAGCCACACACATTTCCCTTCACACGAGCTGGAAAGGACGCTGCTTTCTTCTCTGGTTCCCACCAGAATCCAAGGACAACCTGCAAACACTTTCATGAATACTTTCCCTTGACCTTAGTCTCTCATAGGCCCCACTGATTTCTGGTTGAGAACAGAACCCCAAATCAAAGCACTAGCTGCCCTGTCTTAACCTGCCATTCATTTATTCTTTCAACAAATATTTCCTGAGCACTTATTATGAGTCGAGAACTCTATTCGGAATTCAGTGTGTGCAAAATCAGGTATGCTCTCTCCCCTCGGGAAGGGTGGGGGGTTTATAGTCCAGTGAGAGAGAAACACATGAATCAAACTATTGCACAAAATGATGTAAGATGGCACTGGCGATGGGCACGGTGAAATGTGCAGGTGGTATGAGAGCAGTTGAACAAGTGTGAGTGGGAAAAGGACCGATATTGGTGTTACGCACTTATGGCACATGAGTTATTTCATAATACATGTTTGTCACATTTATGCAAACAGTGGCACATGAGGTTCAAATGAAACCTTGTGATTTTTAGCTGTGCGTCAACGGGACACTATCAAGAAAGATCTGTAGTCAGAAGACTCGAGCTTGTGTTCTAGCTCTGCCATTTGTTAGATACGTACTCACAGATAAGCTTTGCGTTCCTCTTCCCCTGTGTACAAAATATAAATAATAATACTATCTGTTCTCCCTAAATTACAGATTTATTGAAGAAATAAATGTGCAAAAGCCATCTATAAACTCTGTATGGTTTCAGAAAGATTCTTTTTTATGAACATATTTTTAATAATATAGGATCACATGGAACATATCACTTTGCAATCTAAGTTTCACTTAATAAAGGGGGGGAATAATAAGACCTAAAACTTTATCAGTGGTATATGTTGGTCAGTCCTTTAAAATTTTGGTCTCTTGTTGACAGATTCGTTTTTATATTTTTCAATGATGCTTATATCTCTTGGCTTTGTCATTATCTAAGTACATGAAGGATTACATGTTGAGGAATACATGTTGAGGTGATAAATTTGGGATTTTCTCTTCCAGAATGAAGGATATCCATATGAACCAAGTCTCCTTTAAAATGAATTTGCTTTTCCTTTATTTGGCTCATAAAATCTGCATCCTTGGGGGAAAGCCTGACTTTATCATCTAGAAAGAAACCAAAGGGGGGGAGATGTTCCAGTCAAAGAGTCAGAGGGTTTTGAGACATGATGTCCTTCTGCAACCTCACTGCCTGCTGAGGGAACACCCTCAACCCCCTCCCCTACCCCAGGCCCTGGAGAGCAGCCCCAGACTCCAGGAGAGGAGGTGGAGGAGCAAAGGGAACATGAACCTCAGGCAAGCCTTAGATGAGAAACAAAACAGGTCAAACCAAGAGTGAGGCTCACTCAGAAATCAAAGGAAAAATCTCAGCAGGGATGTCATCAGGAGCAACCCGGATGCCAGCCAAAGGAAAAACAAGAAAGGATTATAGGCTGTGTTAAAATAAATCCACACGAGTAAGCAGATCTATTTTTCCTAATGAGAAGATGGTGGTAGCAGTGCTGCCTTGGTTCATTCAGAAACATCCCACTCACTCCAGCTCACTTCACAGGGGAAGGATGTCTCATCACTATGCCTTGTAGCACCAAGCGTAACCACACACATTTGTTGTGTGAGTCTAATTGAGCCCAATAACTCAGGTGGACAAAAAGAAATCACTAACATTATCTGAGCACACACCACGCATGATGAACTTGGCAAGGTGTGTACAAGGTACAACTACAAAGCAAAGAGGCAGACTTCCTAGTGCCGTCAGTGTCTTACGGTTCCATTTCATGCTTAATCCACACCAAGCTTTGTTTTGTTGCAAGAACTGGGGGCCTCATTTGAAGATAAAAATGCCTGAGAACATCAAGAACCCTCTTCAACGACCTTGGGCTTAAAGATCAGCCCTATTTCCCTTTTCGGGCTAAAGCACATCCTATTTGACAAATGAGGAAACTGGGCCAGGTAGCCACATGATGAAATCGGATTCAAACTCAAGTGTGTTAGATCCCAGGGTTATACGGACCACTAGGGAGCCTCTGGCATAGAGCAGAGGACCGAGGAAGGAGGGCCACTAGGTCATGTCCTCTGACCTGAGAATACCCTCCAAATAGATTTGAGCACACAGAAGCAGCAGCACTCTGGCCAACAGAAGGTGACATCCAGGCAGCTTGACTCTGCTGTAGGGATGAAGCTGAGGGACCTGCCCATGCAGGTTCTGGGTTCTTGGGAGGGTCTTCTAATGATCCACCTCTCATGGCCCACTTCTTCCATCCAAAAGTTCCTTCTTCTTGAATATCTCCTTAAATTTCTACAGGTTAGGAATGACTGTAGCTGTATTCCAGAAGGTATTCTAATGTCTAGGAACCAGGAGTATGTGATCTTCTGGTTGCTCAGACTCAGGGAGCACATGCCAATCATTGGAACCAGGAGTTTGTCAACAACACCCAAACCAACTAGAAGCTATTTCCAGAAGAACAGAAGTAATGGAATAGAGGAAGAGGAAATGGATGTTGGAAGGAGGGAAGCAACAAGCATCTACTACACTGACTGGTGAGTAAGTTGCATACAGTCTCACTCCTCAGTCCGTGGGAAGGTAGTACAGGCCTAGACAGAGAAATAAAATGAACAGGAACAACAAACTTCCTCATTGGTTTCTGGTGGAAGATAATTCTATGCTTCCTTTCTTTTTTGGCTACCTTCAACATTGAAGGTATTTTTTACATTTATATATTTTTTTCTCAAATAATTGTGCAAATTCTGGATTGAGGACTTGGAGTAGAACATGTTTAAAAATGGCTTCTTCAATCTTGGGGTAGTGAACATCTGTCCATTTTTTATCAGATTGTTTTCCATTGCTCCCCACCTGCACCTTATCCCCAGGGTGGGGGAATTGGCTGGTTGTATAATCTTGGCTCAGCCATTAATACACCCCTTTTGGGACACTACAGCATAGGTAGAGGTGACTTTGTGCTGTTGGTAGCCATATCCAGCTCACAAAGCAGCAATAGCATACCTGGCACTGGGGAGTAGTGCCCTCAGATTCAGGCAGATGAAACTCTACCCTAGGCCCCAGTTTAAGGGACCCCATTCTGGCTATCTTCTTGCTGTCCTTCTCCCATGCAAGGAATCTACAAGTCCAATAGGATACACCCACTCAGAGCCTAAACTCCATCCCTGATTTTCGACTACACTCCAAATACACAGGTCCCTAGAATTCTCTGCCTAAATGACTCCAAGGATATTTCCAGAACCTGTGTGGTCCTCTTCCCTGTATCCATCCCCCTGAAAGGAGACCAGTCACACTTCTAGACTCAAAGAGTGGTCAAGAGAGGACTTTTGCAGGAGATGTGGATGGTGCTTATATGTTCAGGCTGAAGTAGGGGGAGAAAAGAAGGATGTGCTAGGGTGTGGGGGACAGGAGCCAAGGGCTGGATTTCAACCCACGGAATTCTAAGGAGTCAAGAATTCTAATTATGAGGCTGACTTTTCAGTTGACTATGAATGTATATTTGTCAAAGAAGGAGGATTTAACATATTTCATTTAACAGATTATTCATTTGATTTATAACTTATTTATAATTTTTAAATATTTAGACATATAGTACTGGGCCTCCATCTATATTCTTGCCACGGGTCCTGCAACTCTTAAGGAAAGGCTTGGCCTTTGTCACCAGAGGTAGGGCAAATCAGAGGAACCAGATTGTTCCTAGGGCATGGTTTTGCTAACGTTCTCTACCTGTCTTCTTTTGCTGCCTATCTTCTGAATCTTATTCTCTCAACTTGCCAGACATTGTCTTTTAGTAATGCTTTTGTCAGTATTTTTTTTTTTGCTTTCATCAGTTTGTTGAATGCAACTAAGCACACCAAATGAAGAAAAAAATTTTTTCAGTGGCCTGAAAATTAGCTGAATGGCATGAACTATCTAAAGTAGACCCTCCTAACAAATAATCTAATTTTAAGATGAGCAGAGGACCCAAATAGTCATTTTTCCAAAGGAGACACACAGATGACCAACAGACATATGAAAAGATGCTCAACATTACTCATCATCAGGGAAATGCCAATGAAAACCACAATGAGATACCACTTCACACCTGTCAGAATGGCTAGGACCAAAAAGACAACAAATACTAAGTATTGGCAAAGATGTGAAGAAAAGGGAACCCTCGCGCACTGGTAAATTGGTGCAACCACTTTGGAAAAACAGTATGGAGGTTCCTCAAAAAATTAGAAATGGAAATGCCATATGATCAATTCAAAGGAAATGAAAACATTAGTTTGAAAAGATACATGTACCCCTATGTTCATGTACCCCCAGCTATTTACAACAGCCAAGTTATGGACCAACCTAAGTGTCTGTCCATAGATGAATGGATAAAGAAGATGTGACAGAGGAAGACATAGACCTGGCCAACAAGCACATGAGAAAATGCTCTGCATCACTGGCCATCAGGGAAATACAAATCAAAACCACAATGAGATCCCACCTCACACCAGTGAGAATGGGGAAAATTAACAAGGTAGGAAACAACGAATGTTGGAGAGGATGTGGAGAAAAGAGAACCCACTTGCACTGTTGGTGGGAGTGTGAACTGGTGCAGCCACTCTGGAAAACTGTGTGGAGGTTCCTCAAAGAGTTAAAAATAGACCTGCCCTATGACCTAGCAATTGCACTGCTGAGGATTTACCCCAAAGATACAGATGCAGTGAAATGCCGGGACACCTGCACCCCGATGTTTATAGCAGCAATGGCCACAATAGCCAAACTGTGGAAGGAACCTCGGTGTCCATCGAAAGATGAATGGAGTCCAACGAAAGATGAAGGGATAAAGAAGATGTGGTTTATGTATACAATGGAATATTCCTCAGCTATTAGAAATGACAAATACCCACCATTTGCTTCAACGTGGATGGAACTGGAGGGTATTATGCTGAGTGAAGTAAGTCAGTCGGAGAAGGACAAACATTATATGGTCTCATTTATTTGGGGAATATAAATAATAGTGAAAGGGAATATAAGGGAAGGGAGAAGAAATGTGCAGGAAATATCAGAAAGGGAGACAGAACGTAAAGACTGCTAACTCTGGGAAACGAACTAGGGGTGGTAGAAGGGGAGGAGGGCGGGGAGTGGGGGTGAATGGGTGACGGGCACTGGGGGTTATTCTGTATGTTAGTAAATTGAACACCAATAAAAAATAAATTAAAAAAATTTATTAAAAAAAAAGAAAGATGAATGGATAAAGAAGCTGTGGTCTATGTATACAATGGAATATTCCTCAGCCATTAGAAACTACAAATACCCACCATTTGCTTTGACGTAGAGGGACCTGGAGGGTATTATGCTGAGTGAAGTAAGTCAATCAGAAAAGGACAAACATTATATGGTCTCATTCATTTGGGGAATATAAAAGTTAGTGAAAGGGAATAAAGGGAAAGGGGAAAAAATGAGTGGAAAATATCAGAAAGGGAGACAGAACATGAGAGACTCCTAACTCTGGGAAATGAACAAGGGGTAGTGGAAGGGGAAGTGGGCGGGGGGTTGGGGTGACTGGATGATGATCACTGAGGGGCACTTGGTGGATGAGCACTGGGTGTTATGCTATATGTTGGCAAATTGAACCCCAATAAAAAAAGAAGATGTGACATACAGATATATGTACAATGGAAAATAATCCTCAACTTTAAAAAAGAATTAGTTCTTGCATTTTTTGACAACATGGTTGGAACTACTGGGTATCAGGCTAAGTGAAAGAAGTCAGAGAAAGACAAATGTTATAATATTTCACGTACATGTGGAATATAAAAAACAAAACAAATGAACAAACAAACAGAACCATAAATACAGGGAACACGCTGGTGGTTGCCAAAGGGATGGGCTCGTAGGAATTGGCAATATAGGTGAAGAGGATTAAAAGGTGCAAACTTCTAGTTTTTAAAATAAGTAAATCATGGGGATGAAAAGCACAGCATAAGGAATCTGGTCAATAATACTGTAGTAACTCTATACAGCAACTACACTTATTGCGGAGAGGATAGTATAATGTGTTGAAATGTCGGATCACTATGTCGCACACCTGAAATTAATAATAACGTTGTATGTGGACTAGACTTCAGTAAAAAATAGTATATCCTCCCCTTCTGCTAGCTGCCTCTCCCTAGGATCCTTACTCTCAATTTATGAAAAACCTGGCCTTTCTAGCACTCACATGTTCCAGAGAGAGCAAACTGTTCTCAATAATCACAGCCACAGTTAGGGGGCCTCTGGGGATTATAACCCACACAGCTGTGGGTCTGGGAAATATTGTTCTGATTGTTTCCAACCCAGGTCTTAAGCTTGAGTCACCTTTGGGACTATTATGCAAAGGATCGCTCTCCAATCACAGGTCCAGGATCTGGTCTCTAGGGATTTCACAAAGGTGAAAAGCTGGAGACTTAGCTCCAGAAGAAAAAACAATTTATAAGAGCATACCGTGTCTTGGTAGGGGCCCCTCCAACCCAGATTCAATAAAGTTATTAGGGTTTCCCCAACTGTGCCATGATTGCAAATGTAGTAGGAATCTATCTTATGGCATTATAAACTATTCTAGAATTATACATCACACGTGTGCACACCCACCCACACCCACTCACAGATCACATCATCCACACATGAACACAAGTCACATTATGCTCACATAAATGCACATATATACTTTATTTGTATAGGGAGAAGGCAAAGGCCATCAGGATAGTCATCTGTATGTTCACTGAGATTATTGATTAGTGGTAAGATTATAGGTTTTTTTTCTTTCTGCTTACTTACATTTCCTATTTTTTCAACAACAAACAGATTTTATTTGTGTAATTAAAATCCAACAAGCGTGAGAAAGAAAGAAAGAAAATTGCTGCGAAAATGTTCAAATTTTAAAACTGAAAGCTTCAGGTTTACGCGGAAGTAGTACGAGGTTAAGGCTCATGAGTCTCCCCTATTGAGAAAACTCAGTCAAAATCTTATGAGTGTTATTTGATGAGAATGTCAGAATTATAACAGACTCAAAGTTTCCCCTGGAATCAACCCCTTAACTGTGTGTTAATAATCCCCTTAAACAAGTATTTAATAAGTTTGTCTCTATTTTTGTGTCATTTGTGCTGGCCTGAGTGTCTTTCCATTCTGTGGTGTTTTGTTGAGGATTCCTGGAACCACTATAAACACGCATCAGTAGATCTCCCAGTAGAGAAAACTTCTTGCCAGTTTTTACATAAAGGCTGGAAGCAGATTTGAAATTTGGACCTCATTTCTCCTTCCATTCAAACTGTAGGGACATCTTCACATTGTCCTCAAAGAGAGCTAATTTTTTTTTTCTTTTTCTTCTTCTTATTTCAAAGAATTTGCCATCATTTGGTCAAAGCTAATATGTTTATGATAGAAATGCATTATTTTGTAAATTCTCGGCCTAAATTTGCTTCTTTGTTTGTGGGAACAAAAAGTTAGGATCCCAAATAAACAGCTATTCTGTACAGAAGGAAAATCTGAAGTCGATGTCTAATATTATGGAGACTGCAGAGTTCTCCATGTGGTACTCGTTAGAGGGAGAATGAAAAGTCCAGAAGAATAAGTAACTGCAGAAGGTGGGCAAAAGGCAAAAGCAAGTCAGTTTTCGGTTTCCTTCAAGAAGCAAGAGTTAGATGTAAAAGGTCCACGGAGAGACTGGTTAAAAGCTTACTTTGGGCAACCAAACAGATCTGAATGCAAATCCCAATCCCAGCATGTATATTCATTCGCTTTATGATCTTGAAGAAACTAATGTCTCCGTATCCTGATCTCTTCATCTATAAAAAAAAAAATGAATTCTAGTAGTATCTACTTCATAGCTCCTTCTTTCCTTGTTTTTCTTGTACATTTTTGTTTTGTTTGGGGGGATTAACTAAGATTTAGCCTGTAAAATACCAAGCGTCATATCCGAGACAGGTTCCCCATAAAGACCAGCCTTTCAAAGTCTATCTGGGGGATACTTCCAGCCAACAATGGAGTAGCAGAACCAGATTTACCATCCTGTCTGGACAATTTAAAAACCAGGCAAAGTATATGAAGCAAAATTTTTCAAGACATTGGACATCAGGCAATGAAGGACAATGATCCCTAAGAGATGAGAAACAAATGAACCAAGGTTTTTAATTTCCCCAGCTTACTAGCTGGAAGGAGTTTCCAGACCACAAAACAGGGACGGGGAAACCAGGTACAATTTGGTAATCTCTCTCTGTTGAGACAGAGTTGAATGTCTGAGGAGAGAGCTGCACGGAGTGAGAAGTCTGGAGGTCTGCAGAGGGTCCCCCAGGGTCTCCAGGGGAACACCAATCAGCACATACGTGTGAGGAAGCTGCTCAAAGTCAGGAAAAGAACCACTTGAAAGAATTAAAGTGAACAGACCCCAAAGATCACACCAGGCATAGCTCATGTTCCTACCAGCCAGAGGGACAAAACCTCATAATTCATGGGCATTAGGTAGAGTACGCAGAAGGGCTTTGCCTCAATAATGGGACAAAATTATCCCTACACTAACTGCTGCTTTGGTATCACTTAGTAAAGTGATAGTAAAGCTTAAAAGTAAGCCCCAGAAGGATCAAACTGCTTACCAAGTAACTTAACTAACATTTTAGTTTCTGTTCCCTCATTAAAAATTACCCTAAAACTTCGTGGCTTGAAACAAAAGTGAATATTATCATCTTACACTATTTCTGTGGACCAGGAATCCAGGAAAGACATGTATGATGTAGAGAAATTTAAGTCAGGATTATCTTCTGGCAATCAGCAACCACAAGTGAATACTAATTGAGGTTTTTGATGCTTAAAGAGCTTAAATGTAAAACCTAAATTCTAGGAGAATATCGAAGAGAAAATATTTGTGATCATGGGTTAGACTGAGATTTCTTAGATAACATCAAAGGCATGAGCCTTAAAAAGAACACAAATTTATAACTTGTTATAATTTATAACAATATCAAAATTGCAGATGTCTGTCCTTTGAAAGACATTCATAAAAGGACGAAAAGAAAATTCACAGATTGAGAGAAAATATTTTCAGATTATATATCTGATAAGGAACTTGTGTCCACAATTTAAAAAGGATCCTTGAGACTAAGCAATAAGAATACAAACAAATGAAAAAAATTAAATTAAATTAAATTTAAAAATAAAATAAATTTTAAAAAGAATACAAACAAATGGAAACTGAGCAAAAAATTTAAATAGACACCATCAAAGAAGATATATGGATGATAAAAAAAGAAAAGTATAATCTCAGCTTCATTTGTCGTTAGCAAAATGCAATTTAAAATCACAATGACATACTATCACTACACATCTACTAGGATAACTAGAACAAAAAAGATTGACTATACTAAGTGTTGGCAAGAATATGGTGCAACTGGAACTCCCATACATTGCTCAGGAGAATGTCAGATGGCCTAACACCTTGGAAAATAATTTGCTAGTTTCTTAAAATTTTTGCTATTGGGAAATCATAAGACCCAGACGTTCCACCCCTAACTATTTACCTAAGAGAAATGAAATCATATGTTCCCATGAAGACTTATACACAAATATTCATAGTCGCTTTACTTATAAGAGCCCCAAACTGGAAACAATCAAAATGTTCATCAAGTGAGTAGATAAACAAATTGTGCTACATCCATACAATGGAATACTAGTCTGCAATAAAAAGAAGGTACTATTGATATACACAATGAATGAATCTCATAATAATAATACTGAGTAAAAGAAGCTTGTCTAAAAAAAAAAAAATATATATATATATACTGCATGATTCATTTATATGAAATTCTAAAAATGCAAATGAATTTATAACAGAAAGCAGATAGGTGTTGTCTGGGTGTGTGGGAAAGGGTCCTGACAGAGGGACTATAAAGGGGCACGAGGAAGCTTTGGGAATTAATGAAAATACTCATTATCTTGATTGTGTTGATAGTCTCATGGAAGGGTCAAAACATAGTCAAAACTGAGTCAAAAACTCACCAAATTGTATACTTTAAATAACTGCCCTTGACTGTTAATTATATCTCAATAATGATGTCCTTTTTTAACTGAAGAATAATTAACATACAGTGTTATATTAGTTTCAGGTGTGCAACATAATGATTCAACAATTCTACACATTACTCAGAGCTCCTCAGGTGTAGTCACCATCTGTCACCAATGTTAGTACAGTATTATTGACTGTATTGCCCATGCTGTACTTTTCATCTCTGTGACTTATTTATTTTGTAACTGGAAGTTTCTACCTGTTAATCTCCTTATCTCTTTCATCCATTCCCCCATCCACCTCTTCTGTGGCCACCAGCACTTTGTTCTCTGTATCAAAGAGCCTGGGTCTTTTTGTCTCTCTTTTTTATTTGCTTGTTTGTTAACTTCCACATATGAGTGAAATCCTGTGGTGTTTGTCTTTATAAGACTCATTTTACTTGCCATTATACCCTCTAGGTCCACCCATATTTTTGCAAATGGCAGGATTTCAAAAAAGATAATCTTAAAAACTCAAGTCTAGGGGACACCTGGGTGGCTTAGCAGTTGAGCCTCTGCCTTTGGCCCAGGGCGTGATCCCAGGATCTGGGATAGAGTCCCACGTCGGGCTCCTTGCATGGAGCCTGCTTCTCCCTCTGCCTAGGTCTCTACCTCTCTCTCTATCTGTGTCTCTCATGAATAAATAAATAAATAAAATCTTTTTAAAAAGAAACCAAAAACCTCAAGTCTAATCTTAAAAAAAAAAAAAAGTTTGCATGATAAATAATTCCTATCCAACTTATTCATTGCCACATTCTTTTTATATATTTTTAATTTTTGTACATCAGAAAATTGAAACAAGCCGTACCATATCTGGATAAACATGCCATGGTACATTCATACAATGTAAAAAAACAAACAAACAAAAAACAAATAAACAAAAAAAACCGTGAAGAATATCTCTATGTACTGATATGGAAAGATCTCCAAGATGCTCTGATAAGGAAAAACAGAACAAAACAAAAAATATGATGCAGAACACTCTCCTAGAGGCCTCTCGAGTAGACATTCTTGTTCCCTCCTGTGTGCCCAGTGGAAAGTCTGGAGGTTTTAGAGTACTGGGAAACTGTATCCAAGTGTTTATTTAGAAATGTCAGTTGATTTTGGATTCTGACTTTTGTCCTGCAATTTAAATTAGAATTTTATTTTTGCATGTGGGTACTTAAAGGGTGAAAATAAGAATGTGTATTCATATGTCCTCATGTATGCATAAAGACATGCTGGGAGGATACCAAAAAATGGAAAACTGTAGAAGAGAATGGGCAGAGGAGAGAACAAGTATAGCTGGGAACTTTTTAAAGTTAAATTGGAAGTCTGTATCAAAATCTTCAGTACAATTTTTTTCATTGAAAAATCTGTCTAGGGACTGAACGAAAGGAGAATTTCTGCTGATGACTGAGAAGACTTATTTATTCGGTAATCCAGAATGAAGACTTCACATCTTCTCCAACCAACAACCAAAAAGAAGGTGAAATAAATAAACTTTAAAGATATAGACTCCATTTAAGAACGTTTTCCCAGTTTCTTAGACCTCTTGCTGAGTTTCACAAAGCTTATTTCAGTTCCAGTTTTCTGGTATATGTTTAGTCTTACAATACCTTCATAAGTGGATTAAAACAGTTAATTTCATAATTATGTTTGTAACATAATTTCATAATTAAACAGTTAATTTCAAATTTTTGTTGGTGTATTTTTAACAGATAATAATCAACTGTTCAAGATATTCACAGGACATTTAGCTGTTCTCTTTCTCTCTTTCCTTCTTCACAGCCCCATCCTCTTTTCTTTTAGGTCACATTATCAAATAGTGAATGTCGAAAGTCACTAGAAGGTTAACAAGGAAACAAAATAATTTGTTTAGTTTTTTTTTTCAACCAACTATTTAGTGCTAGAATCCACGTGCAGATAAGTGGTTAACTGTGTTTGATCTTATTAAGTGAAAAAAGAAAGGATATTGAAAGCACTACACATACAAAAATAAAGGAATTATTAAGTCTCATTTATAACACAATGAAATCTACACAATCCAGCTGAGAAATATTTGCCTATGGATGGCTGCCTCATTGTGAACAGATGTTGCCTTCAAAGAATTTTAGACAACAATGAGTGAAGAGCTTTCTTTTTTTTTTATTTTTTTGTTGGAGTGAAGAGCTTTCTAAATATAATTTAAATATATATATATCTATATATATATATATAAATATATATCTTTATATGTATATGCCTTTATATTTACATATTTATTTATATGTTACCCAATGGTCCAGTAGCATAGATCCATTTTTTTTAGTTGAGATTCAATTTCCTCTGACTGCCTTGATCTATCTAATAAGTTTTAAGTAATCGTGACTTTCACCATCTCCCAAAACTGAACGAATTTGGCAAGAAATAAATATAACTTTGATTTTCTCTTCATCTACTCATCAAGGTTATTATTTACTCTTTGTTCATTTCTTTATTCCTCTAGCTCAAAATCTGTTTTATTGGAAAGACATGCATGATGTAGAGAAATTTAAGCCAGGATTATCTTCTGGCAATCAGCAACCAAAAATGAACACTAGGTTAGTTAGGTTTTTGATGCTTAAAGAGCATTTGATGGAAAGAGTATTTCTTTTTCTTATTTCATTTGTGGAAAATTCAAAAGTAGAGCCTGGAAGATTGTCTCCTCTGACACTTAGGTTTTTCTTTCTCTGTGAATCTCGTGGAGGTTGCAACATTTCAGCTGAGATGGCCCATACACAGCTTCGTAAAGGGACAATTCTAAGTTTCTTAAATGGATTTCTTCATCATAAATAGTCCCTTTTCTTCTTTTAAGAAAACAAATTTCATTGGCTTTTCCAGACAAGAAACTATCAACTTGCTTTGTATATGTATTCTTCCAAACACCTAGTAGTTTCTATAATTTGGTTCCAGAGCCAGCCTCATGAGTGTGTGATCTGGGCCATGGCACAGCTCTGCCCTCAACTCTGAGGGGCCCAATGCTTGGTTTAACACTCTACTGTCGCCATCTTGAAATGTTTAATAATAATTGAAAAGGAGAACCCACGTTTCAAGTTCTGCTGAGTCCAGGTAATCAATCATCAAAACTCAAGTAGAAGAGTATCATGGGCCTTATAGGGTATAATAATAATAGAGAAGATTGGTTGAGGATTATGTGCTATTCTAAGAACTTTATGAGTATTAACTAATTTGAGCCTTGAGAAGACCACTGCAAGGGAAATGTTATTATTTGCCTCATTTTGCAGATGGGGAAATTGAAACACAAAGGTTAATAAAATTAATCACTCACTCAGTTAATTAAGGGACCAGAATTAGGCCCCAGACAGCCTGACTCCAAAGTCTGCTATATTAAACATAGTGAGAGCAGTTAAAGACGACTTTAGAATCACCTGGCTTCCATAACACACTCCCTACCCCAGAAACTTGTAAAGCCAATCTTACTTTGTGCTTCTATTTCCACTGCTCCCCCACCAGTTTCAGACTTTATCTGAGTTTTAGCAGAATTTATAGGATGCCCCCTATTTTTTTTTTGATCCGTGAGGTATGCACCCATGCATACCTCATGATCCCATGCACCAAAGAACCACATTTTAATTCTTCTGGGAGCATCCATGTTACCTTCAATGCATTGGGTGGGGGGGGGGGGTGGTTAAGGTCGATTTCCTAACTCATGTATTTGTTAACCCAAGAGATACTCTTACTTTCTACTTAAGATGGGCTCAGTGCCTTGGCCGAACTAAAAATGCATTTTGCCCCATAAAACTCGCTCCAACAGACTTCTAATTAGTTTGCCTTCTGTCAGCAATGGGGAAACCAGCTTCTGGACACTAATATATTTCAGGCAGGGAAGGTCATAAAATCTGGCAGTTAGCATCTATGAGTAAAAACAAAAGAAAGCAGAAAGGAATTCCCATTTTGTGAGACATGGCAATAACTCACAACCAAAACATCTATGCAATAAGTGATTTATTTAAAAGTATTTTTAAACAAAGAAAAAAAGTGTAGCATAAATACGTCACTGGAAGGAATACGACTGAAGATGATAGGAAGGACTGCCAACATATACCCCAGAAAAGACAGTGAGAAGAATTTAGAATGAGCTCTGGAGCCTGAAGATCTGGCTTTAAATCCCGGCTCTACCACAGAGTGATCTGCACTGGGATGTCCATTCTGGTTTCTGAGACCTTACTCCCAATGACAGATAGAGCTCACTTTTCACTTAAGCACTTCTCAGGAAGGGGGTCTTTCTTTCTTTCTAATATGTTCCAAAGACATTTGCTATGGCTTTATGATGCTGGAGCTCGCTGTGCCTCTAACCTGAGCGTTACTGCGTCCGGGATCCCTGTGCAGAACGATTCCAGCCACCTGCAGAAATGTGAAGGTGTAGCTAAGCCTTTGTTGACAAGAGTGACTTTCCACCGAGCATCTAAGCTGAGAACAATGCTGCATTGTGAAAACATGCATCACTCTGGTCAACATCAGGAAACATCCCCCGTATAAACAGGTTGCCCCTTAGCAACTGTGTATTTGATATCCACTACCAGGTAGACTCGTATTTCCAAGGAATTTAAGGTGTAGCATGAACACGTGAAGCCTCAGGAAGTCATCTTCCTGAAGCATCGATTCACTCAAAGACCTAGGAAGGAAACGTACATTTGGCATTTTTATATTCTTAGACTTATGAATCTCAGTTACCAAAATCTGACATCAATACAGTAGAGAAACCACCAAATGTGCAAGGTTAGTTCTTTCCATTCAATCCAGTTCCCCAAATTGATAGACTTAATATATCTCATCCTCTGACCAGCAGGACAATTAGGAATTGTTTAGGGGCTCTGAAAATAAAGTTGGAGCTCTCCAAGCTTCACGCTTCAGCTACCTTTACAGACTCGGCAGGCGTGATATGATAGGATTGTATGGTAATTCTTTCTTGTGTTCTTAGATATTTCAATGAATAATATGAGAAAAACATTGATCTGGGTTATCCTTATGCACTGTGGGTATTTTTGATTCTCACAACACCAAAGGTAACACTAGAATTTTCAATCTACTGGAAACCTTAGAAACTATCTTCCCTACGGGTTCTTCCAACTATACTTGGGATCCACAGTGGAGGATGAAGTGAGGCTTCAACCCCTCTCCCCATTACCCCTTGCCCCCATCAATCACATCGATGGGCTCCACTTTGATCTTATTTTCATTTGTCCAGAATTTCCAAGTAAGATTTGATTTAAGGGAGAGCTTCCAAGAAAAGAAAAGAGTTGAAAGTAGCCAATCTGACCCTAATTTTTAATTTATTTTTTCATATTACTGAAGTCACATTAGGCCCGACCCAGCCCCGCCCATCCCAACCTGAAACCAGTAAGCATCCCGCTTTAGGGCTAGGCAAGAATCTCCAGTTTCATTTATGTTGGTGTCGCCAGGATTCTTTGATGAAGCATTATGGTCAATCAGCAAATTGAGTGAGTTTAAGGAAGTACTGCTTCCCGTTCATTTGTGTCAGTTGGTGTGTGGTTTCCCATCATTAGGAAAAGGGAGGTGTGGCCCTTCCTCCCTTTAGGAAACAGCCATCACCCTTCTCTCTTCCAGGCTCCACCCTACTTCAGAGCCTAGACTCTGACAGCTTGTGATAAACTGAGTGTTTCCCTAAACTCCAGTCAGACATATACCATTTTTTATGATTTTCATTATACCTACATGTCCATTGCTCTTGATTGATTTAACATTTTCTTTAAATCAGCACACATCTTAATGTTAGCTGTGCCCAAAGCAATATCCATTAAATCATGAAAAAAAATGTGTCTTTTTACTAATGTAGTATAATTGTAGTATCATTAAAATCATATGAGACCATGTAGTATCATTAAAATAAAAAACTGCCAATTTGCTGGGTCAAATCCTCTCGTAGAGCATGCTTTGGAAAACACTCATCGAATTCAATCATTCAACAGAGTCACTGAATCTTTGTTCTCTGCCAGACAGTGTGCCAGGCATTAGATATACAAAAGTTAATAAGAAGGGGCACCTGGGTGGCTCAGTGGTTGAGCGTCTGCCTTTGGCTCAGGTCATGATCCCGGGGTCGTGGGATCGAGTCCCACGTTGGGCTCCCTGCATGGAGCCTGCTTCTCCCTCTGCCTGTGTCTCTGCCTCTCTCTGTGTGTGTCTCTCATGAATAAAGAAATAAAATCTTTAAAAACCACCACAACAACAAAACTTAGTGAGAGGTCATGGCCAGTGTGTTTTTTCTGCTAAGGTATACAAATGGTACAGGGGTCCCAGGTACCTAAAAGAGTTTCTTTGTCCCCATTTTGTTGCCCAGTGAAAACATGTGCCTTGAAAAGAATTTCAGTGTTGTGAGTGTGTTGTTTGGGGTTTTATTTGTTTGTTTTTACCATTATTCACACAGCAAAGAGATACTGGCCTTGGAGACCCCTGTCTGAAATGAGAAGGGGTTGCATGCTCTGAAAGCAGGATTGTAAAGAAAGGGAGTGCCTAAACCCATGAGTCGGGGACGTAAGTGGTTGTTACAGATTGAATGCATGTGTTCTCCCAGAATTCATATATTGAACTCTTAACTCTGAACGTGATGATGGTTTTAGGAGGTGGGGCTCTGGGAGGTGAATAGGTCATATGACTGGAATTAGTGTCCTTATAAAAAAAAAAAAAGAAAAGACCCCAGAGAGCTCCCTCCTCCCACCTCCATATGAGGTTACAGAGAGAAGATGGCCATCTATGAACCAAGACGAAGACCCCCACCTGCCATAGAATCTTCTGGCATCTTGATCTTAGGCATCTGTGAGAAATAAATGTTTACTAAGTGATCTAGTCTATGATAGTTCTGTTATAGTAGCCCAATGGACTGAGACAGTGGCCCAAACTCCCCCCCACTAGCTCTACGTTGATGTACAAGGAACTTAACACACCGTTTAAAGTATTAGGCAAAATAATAATAACTACCGTATCACTATAACTATTCTTAAAATGATTCCCTGGGTAAACAAGTGGGAAATACTGAATTGACAAAAAAAAAAAAAAAAAGTATATTACTTTACTGGGAAACTTCTCAGAGCTTTTACTTGCTAATCTCATTGCAGCCCTCCAAGAAAAGAATATAGTTTACATGGTTGCTCAATAATTATCTGACCATAGAACACTTTCTTGAGAATCATTTCATGAGACTTGTGTTACATGGAATATACTTTGGGCAACGCGATTCTAGAAACATCCAGAAGCAGTATCAGAGAAATGGGACTTCATTGAGCGTTCACACCCTCCCCTAGCAGAATTGAAGAAGTGGATTATGAAGCACACTCAGAGACACCGCCCCCCCACCCCGGGAAATAAAAAGAGCTTCACCTCACTCAGAGGAGTCTCCTATACCTGGGGTCAAGAGAAGACAGACACATGGATGTCAGCTACACAATACTTGCCTTCAACCACTGATGGTGTTTGGGGTTCTTCCCTTGGAATATCTGAAGTACTGAGCCAATGAAGAGGATTCTGAATATTTTCTTAGGACTAGGACTGTAAACTCAGCTACAAAATTGGAAAATTTTCAAACCTATTTCTCCATAACGTGGGTGTTTGGGATTTTTAAAAATGCTTTTCTAGTAAATTGCGCACTACTTGTCCACAGAAGTAAATAGCAGCCCAAAGGCCCTTGGTCCATGAGTTGTAAGAATATTTCTCCTCAAACATCACTAAACATCTGCAGCCAAGTACAGCACAGCATGTGTGCTGTATTAACTCCCAGGGTAGCTTCTACCCTTTTTCCCGCCTGTAAAGGTTATGAGTCATGTTTGGGTGTCTTGGGGCTTTGTAAATTGTGGTAAATTGAGTCAAATTTTCTTTTTTCTGCTATAATTGAGCAACAAAAATGGTTGCTCTTGACAACAAAAAATTAGAGTTTGTCGACATGCTCACAGGGCATGTGACAGATCTGTAGGCCCCTTCCACAAGATCTTCCATATTTTAAGGTCCATGTTTTTCCAGTGGGTGCCAACTTGAATGATTCCTGTGTTCTTTTAGTCTCTCTGGATTACAATCATGGGCTCTGGTCAAGTTCAACTTTCCAATTCAAACTTCCAACTAAATGAAAGAAATGTGCCAGTGATATGGTCAGCTAAATCTGGGGCATGGTTGAGGAGTGACCTCCGAGGGGTAGGTAAGAAGCAAACTTCCATTATCATCAGTTTGGTAGCTTGTCAGGCGTGGCGGCGGCGGGGGGGGGGGGGGGGGGCGTGGAATGGTTACAGTTATTCCTCTCTCTGTATCCATGCCCTTTGCAATATGATTGCAGTGCGGTATTGCAGCTGCTACCATCAAAGGCTATAGCTTGTTTCCCCAGTCCTCGGATCTGAGCTGGCCTTGTAACTGGCTTTGGCCACTAGAATGTGGAAGAAGGGTCAGTGTAGGAGTCCTTGCATACCTTGCCTCACTTTGACCCTGACTTCACCATGTGAACAAGCCTGAGTTAGCTTGATGGAGAATGAGAGGACATGTGGCCTATGTTCAGTCAGCCTGGTTGTACCAGCCGTGGTCCCAACTGGTACCTGTGACACTTGGTTCAAGAGCCCGATGTGACAAAGTCTAGCCAACACGAGCTTGGAGATCTGCAGCTGACTGTAGATGCATGAACAAGCCCAGCTGAGATGAGCCAGCCTTGGCCCAAATCGCCAGAACCTCCCGGCTACCCCATCAACTTGTGAGCAATAGTATATAGTTTATTGACTCACACCACCAAGGTTTGGGGTGGCTTGGTATGCAGCATGACTAACTGAGACAAGCGTAAGCACCATAATCTCTTCATCATCAATAATCATCATTTATTTTAACATTTTTTTCCATATAGTCTTTCAGCCTACCCTTCGTTTCTGCTATTATCAGCCTTCCGCATTAGCGTGGCACCTTGTTACAACTGATGAGCTAATACTGATACGTTATTATCAACTAAAGTCCTTTGTTATATTAGGAGTTCACTGTGTTGCACATTCTATCTGTTCGCTGTTTGACAAATGCATGACGACACGTATCTACCATCACAGTATCATACAGAAGAGCTTTGCCACCCTAAAAATCCCCTATATTTTACACATTCACCCCTCCTTCCCTCCCCCTAAACCCCTAGAAACCACTGATGTTTTTACTATCTCCATAGTTTTGTCTTTTCCAGATTGTCACATCATTGGAATCATAAAATACATATCCTTTCTGATTGGTTTATTTTAACATTTTCCGTGTGTCTAGCAGAGTGCTACTTTTCCTTAAATTAACGCGCTTACCCTACAGGGTGCTATTTTTTGCCCCGTTTACAGCTAAAAGAACTGAGCTCATAGATGCTAAATTAGTTGGCCCACAGACAGCTAATAAATGCTAGAGTTTGAGAAACTCAGGCCTTTCTTACTGTAGGGCCAGAATGCTTCCCTACCCCAGGAGAAGCTGTGAAGTGGTGACCCAGAGGCCACATTCGGCCTACAGCTTTGTTTCTTTTGGCTCACCTACAATTTTACATACCGGAAAATTTTAGCTTTTCTTTTAAAAATTGTAAGGTGTGGCAATTATATGCCTGCCTTCTCACACAGCAATTGTCTTAGTTTGGGCTGCTATCACAAAATACCATCCATGGGGTGGTTTAAACAACAGACAAATATTATTTCTCACCTTCTGGAGGCTGGAAAGTTGCGATCAGGGTGCCAGCAGATTCAGTTCTTAGTGAGAACTCTCTGGCTTGCAGATGGCCAGCCACCTCCTCCCAGTGTCTTCAGGAGAGACAGGGAGCTCTACTCTCCTTTCTGCTTCTTTTAAGGACACCACTGAGCATACCGTGGGGACTTCACTCTCATGACCTCATCTAAACCTCATCACCTCCCAAGGACCCCAACTCCAAATATCATCACTTTGATGTTTACAGTGTCAACATATGAATGGAGGGGGCAGGGCACAAACTTTCAGTCCATAACAGCAATAATTGGCTAAAGCTAAATAATAGCTGCCTCATTAGGGCATGAGATTTTATTTCTCTAGAGTCTGCACTTCTTAATTATATCAGACCTAGTTCTATTCATTTATTTACACGGTCCCTTGGCCCCAGTAGTTTTTGAGTTTTCACTATACTCTGCCCAAGAGATGCTATTGACCCTGGCTGGGAGTCTTGCTGAGTTTTGGGTCTTGGAATAAAATGGTAAGGTAGATATCTTGCTGCCTCAGGACACTGCTGAACACAGGGGAAGTCCTGATGTAGACTATGAAGGACTTTAAATAATTGATAGACTGGACTAAATTAAAATAAAAAAAACTTCTGCTCTGCAAAAGACAACATCAAGAGAATGAGAAGACAAGCCACAGGCTGGGAGAAAACATTTGCAAAAGACACATCTGATGAAAGACTATTATCCAAAATATACAATAAACTCTTAATGCTCAATAAGAAAACAAATAACCTGATTTCAAAAATGGGGCAAAGACCTTAACAGACACCTCCCCAAGGACATATACAGATGGCAACTAAGCACATGAAAAGATGATCCACATCACATGTCATCAGGGAAATGAAAAAATGAGATATCGCTATACACTGCTTAGCCAAAATTCAGAACAACGGCAAATCCTGGCAAGGATGTAGAACTATAGGAACTGTCATTCACTGGTGGTGGGAATGCAAAATTGTACAGATACTTTGGAAGATAACCTGGCAATTTCTTATAAAACTAAACATATGCTTACCCTAAAACCCAGAAATAACACTCTATGGTATTTACCCAAAAGAGTTGAAAAAACGTGCGCACGGATGTTTGTAGCAGATTTATTCATAACTGCCAAAACCTGGGAGCAACCAAGATGTCCTTCAAGGTGAATGGATAAACTGAGGTACATCCAGGCATGGAATATTATTCAGTGCTAAGAGGAAATGAACTGAGGGCTCATCAGGCTCCCTGCTCAACGAAGAGTGTTTCCCCCTCTCCTTCTGCCCCTCCCCTTGCTCGTGCTCTCTCTCTCTCTCTCTCTCTCTCAAATAAACAAAATCCTTAAAAAATAATAATTTAAAAAAAAGGAACTGAGCCATCAGGTCATGAAAATGCATGGAAGAACCTTAAATGCACATTACTAAGTGAAAGAAGCTAAGTTGAAAAGGTTATTCCTTCAGTATATTTCCCACTATCTGACATTCTGGAAAAGACAAAACTATGGGAACAGTAAAAAGACCAGTCATTGCCAAGGGTGGGGGTTAGGGAGAAGAACAGAAGGAGCACAGATTTTTAGGACCTTGAAAATACTCTGGATGGTGTTATAATGATGGATACATGTCACTATATATTTGGTCAAACCTATAGAATGTACAACACCAAGAATGAACCCTAAGGAAAACTATGGATTTTAGGTGATTATGGTATTTCATTATGGTTCCATCCTTGGTTTAAAAAAAAAAAAAAAAAGGACCATTCTGGTAATAATGATATTGATAATGGGCGAGAACTTGGAAAACCAGAGGCAGAGATGACAGTGAATTGCAATATCTTGGATGGATATTGAATTTTATTTGAGGTCCTTTTCTGGAGGTCTAAGCCACTCTCATCTAGATCATAAGGGTCCAGGAGATCCCAGATCATATCCAAGCCTTTGCGTTTGATCAAGAGCTTCCCACTAAAATCTCCCATCTGGTTCCATTTGCCTACCCCAGGCAAATGCAAACCACAGGCATTTGACCCTAACTGAGGAACGGAGTGTCCAGACAAAATGAATGTATAGACCATGGTGTGTGCATTTTCCCAGCAGTCTCTGCAATTAGAGGACTTTGTAATTCAAGATTGGCATAGCAGTTGTATGAGAGAAAAAGGAATTTGTTTGTGGTTCCTAGATGAGGTACGAATAACATAAATCCCTAACTCACATTGAGCTTTTATTGAGCTTTACTTCTAAAAGTAATGTCTTTGGAATACAAGACACTTTGTCATCTTGACCCAGTGGAAATTTTGATCTCAAGCTCTTGACGCTAAGGACCATTTCTACCCATGTTTTAATTAGAAAGATATCGATATTGATGAAGAACCCATTTTTCAGAGCGAATACAATTAAGCCAGCCAATTAGTTAAGAATTATATTCAGCTGTGAGTAAACTGAGGCCTGAAAAAAATAGTGTGTGGATCACACAAGAGTTTATGCTCTCACGGGAAAGAAGTCTTGGAGAGAGTTTCTCCAGGGAAGAGACTAGGATTCTATGAAGTCATTAGGACCCCCGACTCTCCCATTGTCCTACTCCTCCATCCTTGGCCCATGGCTTCCATCTTTAAGGACTCATTCCAGCATAGGCTGCTGGCAATCCAGCTATGACAGAAGGAAAAAGGAAGAGCAAGGGCTAGTTACCTCTTCTTAATGAACCTCTTCAGAAACCCCACCTACCAACTCTGCTTATACATCATTGGGCACATCACAGACACTTAGCATCAAAAAAAAAAAACTGGGAAATGTAGTTTTTTGGCAGGGTACCTCACCCAGCATCCCCCTGAGAAAGTGGGGAAAACAGTTATGGAAGGCCACCTTTAATCCAACTACACCCGTTTAATTTTTTTATTAATTTTTGACTCATCATAGTTCAAAACTTCCAGTTTTTTCCATATTTTATTTTACTAAAATTATTTAATTCATATTAATTCCTTCTTTTTTTGAAATTTACAACAGAAATTTCATTCATTCCTACGTTTTAGTCTGTAACTAATTTTACGATCCACAGTTTATGCCATCGTGAGTCTCCCTTTGTGTATATTATTTCTGCCAAAGTAAAATTTTCTATTATCAAATATTGCACTTTTAAATTATCTCAAGAAAATTTTATTCTATTCCTACTGATATTGTGGAAAACAACATTGCTTTACCCTATGATTTTTCAAACCCCAGAATGTTTAAAATTACAAAGGTAACTACTGTTAAACATTTCTTGTGTATCCTTCCACAAAAGCCAAATGTATATTATATTTATTTCTTAGCTAATCTGGGAGAAAATAGAGACTACTTCGGTAAAAGAGATCGTTAGAAAAGCAAAGAGAAGAAGACTGCGAAGAGAAGAGATCCACAGAAGAAGTTTGACCTGAGGAAGCCCAAGCAGACAGGAAGGGCAAGTGAAAGAAAAGCCTTCCCCATCAGTCCAAAAGGATTACAAGGTGAGGCAGGTGAGACAGAGGCTGGGGAGAGAGAAGGTGGAAATGTGCCCATCTCCCTGCTCCTGACTGGAGGGAAAGTATAGTAGGTAAGTCTGGAGGACCTCTTGCTTTGCAGGCCATTTGGACCTCGCTAGAGACTGCTCTGCAAGATAACCTTGCCTGTACCCCTGGTGGCCTCTGTGACAACAGACAGAATGCTCAGTCAGAGATGGGATTTAGTTTGCCCTCCTGACCATCCCCTTGCTTTCTGTGTTTCCTGAACGCTGGATTGACCAGCTGGTCAGCGATGGTGCCCACCTTCTTGGGAGACCCACACTGCCCCTACTACAGGCTAAACAGCTGGACCAAGAACTGGATGGATCCATGGCAGGGACTCCCAAAGGGAGATGGGGATAAGGGAAGACAGGGGAGATCTTTTAGGTCCTAACCTGTCTGAGAAAGACTAGAGACTCTATACGTAGAACCCACAAACACCAACAGAGATACCAGTGGAACATTCAAGGCCAGGACCAGGCCAGCCGTATCTCAGGGGACACAAGCTGCACATAACAAAAGTCTAGCACAAGGTCACAAGACCCCTTTCCTATAGGACCATGAGGTTGTGGAAGCCTGTCTTCCACATACTCGGGTGCCATCTTGGAGAAGAGTAGAGGGAAAAGGGAAGAGATCTGAAATACTAGGAAAGTATCCTCCCGACACCCTGGATTGACCATGCATAACTTTAAAGTGTGGAATCAGACCAAGTTTTAAATTGAATTGGGTTAAATCAATTCCCATTCCCCAAAGGAATGAGAGATGAGAGGAGTTCTCGAGGCAGGATTTATCAGTTATATTTAGCTCCATAAACTTTCTTTGCAAGTAGGATTAAGGAGAAGCCATCTGTGACTTCACCAGCGCTGGTAAATTCTTTAATAATCTGAGGGTCAAAACGTTCGGCTTCCTCCCATAACTGCTGTTGCATGTGAGCCTCACTTGAGGTAGGTCTGGAGACATTGTTACCTCCATAGACAAATAAAGAGAGACGAAGGAAGTGGGTCATAAAAGAGGAAGTAGTGGAAATGGTGGAAAGGGCACAGTTTCTCCAGAAAGTGCTCTTTCCACTGGGCAAATGAATGTGAGGCTCCAGATTCACCATCAAAGACCAAAACAAAAAGAAAGAAAAGAAAAGAAAGAAAGAAAGAAAGAAAGAAAGAAAGAAAGAAAGAAAGAAAGAAAGAAAGAAAAGAGAAAAAAGAAAAGAAAAGAAAAAAAGAAAAGAAAGAAAAGAAAAGAAAGAAAAGAAAAGAAAAGAAAAGAAAAGAAAAGAAAAGAAAAGAAGAGAAAAAAGAAAAATCCAGTTTTTCAGGGCTAATGGTTATATCCCGGGCACTGCTCTCTAGATACAGTGAAGTTTCTCACTCCAGCCAAAGAGTAGGTTTTTGGACAGAGGAGCCCCCACACACCAAGGGGACCAAAGCAGCTGCCCTCCTTCTCAGTGTTCTGTGCTCCCCAGGCATTTACGAATTCTGTTAAAGCTCCAGACCGTGTTCCTCATTTCATTTTGTGCCAAGGACAATTTATTTGCAGCTTCCCCAGCTCCCACAAGACCTCACTGTACCTCCGTTGATCTGATTTAATTAAAATCAAATTTTGGAAAAGCTCACACACAGGACTTGACTTAGAACAATGTTCATTGTTCTTCCTTGCTAATTTACTGGAAAGCCATATTTAAGCCCCGTTGCACCCACTGACTGGAGACCCGACAATATATGATCATCCAAAGATCACTTCTAAAAAAAACAAAAACAAAAACAAAAAAAAACAAAGATTCACTTCTCACTTCCTAAACTAGTTATATGGCCAGGCCCAGGTTCATAGGAAGCTCCGAGATCTCATGCACCTTTTCCAGGAGCCAGAGATTTGAGCTCTGTTTTCCTTTAAGATGCCCTGGAAATCTCAAGCATGGAGATGCTGTTTCTAAATCACATTCTCTCACTCTGTGGGCTCCAGCTGCTCAAGTTTCATGAGGATGACTTCTCAGGGCCTTCAGATCTTATTTCACATCCAGCTAAGTCTGGTCTTGATTAAAGTTGCAGTGGGGAAAGCATATGGCAGTCAGAGATGCAGAGACTGGCTAATAAGCCCCTGCAGGTTCACGCTGCAGAAAGTAGGAGCCCATAAACTGTCTGCCGTGCATTGAAGTTGGGCTCCAAATGAAACACGAGCTCGCACATTCCCTGTGTTTATATTTTGGGGTTAATTGAGTTCTTAATTATTAAAAGGGATTCCAGCCAGGCAAGGGATTTAGTGAACTAAGTATTAAAATAACACATCATCGAGGCAAATTTTCTCCAAAGTTCCCCTCATACAATAGGTTTGGAGACTCTCTGCTGTCCTATATTTTTACAGGAAAGGAGGGGTGGAGCTGAGACCATTCGAACTTCACTAAGCTTTTGCATCTGCAGAGTGGAAGGGATAATGCCTTTAGCCTTCGAACTCTGTTAGGACCAGACAAAAACACTTCTCGGAAACACTGGCATTTGCTGCAAGTACCAGCCATGCGAAGAGGAAATGGAGCCTCTCTTCCTGTCGTCAAAGTTCCAGGCCAGACCAGACCAGACCAGACCAGAAATTGCACTGGGCACTTCTACAGACGTGGCATGGGGACAGTCTTTGCAGAGAGATGTCCTGACGGAAGGGATAGGTACATGGTACGCTTTGTCCTAAATTCTGAGGAGCTCTTTAGGCTGTAGGAGAAAAGACTTAAGAGGCGAAGTTCCCCTGCTTCATAAATATTTTGCTTTTTTATTACAATCGTGTGGAATATTTCAAAATAGAAGGCTAGTCTTGCAGCAAGGCGCTCCTGGTTTTTAAGACGTCTGCTTCCTTTCCTGTTAAAATAATGTGCTAGTCAGTCTTTTTCTTCTTATGCGCAATTTTTAACCACCACTTTTCAAAAATGTTCCTTCCGAACAAAGAACAGTGATGTGTTTTCACTGCAGCCCATAGGACAACCAGGCTTGACCTGGTAACCCGTACACTCGACGGTGGATTTTTCTTGGCTACCAGGGTCCTGCCTTCGCTGGGCAGCTTTTCACAAGTCAAATCCCAGGATTTCCAGAAGTGTCCACAGTGACGCATGTCTGGGACCTGAAGGCCGGAAAACTGAAAACCTAAGAAGGAGGGAAAGGGAAAGGAGCCCCATCACTAGGGGAGAAAGGAACAGCACTGGGGGGGGGGGTGCGGGGGAGGCAGGCAGACAAGTGAGATGCTCAACAGCTTCAGAGAGAGACAGCTTAACTTTGACAGCTGCAGTGTTGATGTTCTAAGGGAATCTGGGTTCTCAACACACCCATTTAGCACCTGCTCTACATAGTTTCAAGCTTAGTTCTCACGGAATCATCCCATTTTATCCATCAGGAAAGTGAGTCTGGAAGGTTAACTGACTTGCCCAAGTTTACAAAGGAAGCACAGGCACAGTAGGGATTTCCGTCCCAATGTCCAGTAGCCCAAGATCTGGGCACTTGTTCCACAGACCAAAGAACCTGATGATGCTGCCCAGAGGGTCAAGAGTTGGCTCTCCTTGAGCAATGGCATCACTCAGGGCTCTGCAGTTCTGGGGGCAGGGGTGGGGGAAGGAGACAAGAGGAACTGGACAGTTTGGCGGCCACCTCAAGGTAGAAGCAAATGGTGAGACCTCAGACCTACCCAGCTATTTGGTAGTTATTACCTACCCCTCTTATCTACCTATTTTCACTCCTACCAGCACTTTCTCTTCCCTCTCTCTCTCTACTACTGCCCCCCCTTGAAATACATCTCTCTCACCCACACAATCACCTCTCTCCTTCCTCCCAGGGCCCAAAGGGAGCTCCCTCCTGCTGGCAGGATAGCCTAATTCTTCCTGGTTAGGGCAAAATCCCGAAAGAGAGAGAAGCAAGGAGAAGGAAGAGAAGAGAAGGAACCCAAACTGATGCCAGAGTGTCTTCAAGATGATCCCTTAGTAGGAGTTAGCAGGGGCCAGGGGGTCACTTTAGGTCCTCCTTCTGTATCCTCTTGTTCCCAACACATGTCCCTACAAGGCTCTGTGTGTCTCTACAGAACCCAGGCCCTGCAGAGCCTGGTGGCGCTCCTCCACCCCCAACACAGATGGAGGAATAGCCCTACAGATGGGACAATTCCTTTAACACGAGTAACACTCCCTGTGGGGCAATGGTGGGAGCTCTCGCCACCTGAATGTCTTCAGGTTGGAGATTCAGGGCACTGGGTGAGGTCTCCTGCCCCCTGAGATATGGGGCTGCCCCCGAGACCTGTCAGGAACCTCCCAAGCTCTGTGCCAAACTGCCTGAGCACAAAATGGCCCCTGAGCAAACTTGTTCTGGCAGGTGTGTGAAGGCCAGTCTCTTTTCTTCCTGGGAGGAAGAGAGCCCTCAGGTCACCTCTCAGAAAGCCAGGACACCACCACCACCCCCATCCCCAGCACTTCATTTGACATCAAGGGGGTGAACCTCTGGGGAGGGCAGGAGATTATTCTTCCCTCACAGGAATCATCAAAGCCTCCTTCTAAAGTTTCTGGCCTGAGGATTATTTCTAAACTGGCACCAACTCAACACTAAGGCTACTTTCTAAGGTGCAAATGCTTTACTTCAGGAGGCACGCGTGACTTTTGTCGAAGACTCATGACCTGGTTGGAGTCCCCCCGGACGCTCCCTCTCTGAGGCAGAGTTCCAGCTTCAAGGCAACCTTCAAATATTCAAAGTCACGTTGCCCCCACCAAGAGTCCAGCCTTCATCAGCGGGTCCTTGTATGTGGCAGACGTGCGCTCACGTACAGTGGACAGAGTGTCTCCCCCAGGCTGGCTCTGGAAAGTCAGTCTATTGGTCAGAAGGTGGAAGGCCTGTCCTCCTGTCGGTTATGCTTCCAACGTCCCTCCTCAGCAGTGGCCCTATTGCATGGAACATCCAGAGTCCACTGCTCTGTAAGCTTAGCCAGAGGAGAAGTGATGAAGCAAGCAACCCAGCTCTCTTCTCTCAACCAAACCTGAGGAAGTGTTCTATCCATGGAGACAGCACCATACTGTCATCCCCATTCAGCTTCCACATTCTTCGGTGTGGTTCTGAGACGTGGCAGGCAAAGCTGCCTCTGTGGCTAGAACTCCCCCATCAGACAACCGTGGTACACCTGAAGTTTAGGACCATCTGCCTGGGACCCTGTGGAGGGGACTTCCTTTGTCAGTCGAGACCCTCACTGGACATGGGCGAGAAGAAGCACATGAGTCTGTGGGGCCCACATAGGCCCACCAGGTCCTCTAAGGTCTTGGTTGATAGACAGGCTTCCCGTTGGACTCCCATAAGTGGTATTTTGCTCAAAGACTTGAACCTTGAAGAAATGAGTGTTCCATGCTCACACTTACTTATAACCCAATTCTTTCACTGCCAACCAAGCCTAAGGGAGCCCAGCAAAATGCTGATTTTTCCTAAAGCTACTTATTTAAAATAGCAGACCCTACATTGTTTTCTTTGAAGGGGGGTGAACTTGCATGGCTGATACCCTAGTTCATGTTAAGTCTGACCAGTGGCAGCCGAGGATTGCTCTTGGTCTTCTTTCCAATTTCAAAAATCAAAAGAGAACAGCGCTGCTCCGGGTTATAAGCATACACGGATCTGCAGGTTCATGGGAAGAAGGGGGAAAACAAGCCTTCTTTTGTTTTCAGGACTTCTATTATCATGATTAAGAATATTTAGAAATAAACATCTTCAGTTAGAGGTAGTTCCTGCTCTTGGGAAAGAAGTCTTCCAACAGAGGAAGCTTACCGGGACAGCAGGAATATTTCCAAATGGAATGTCTTTTCCAAGTTTCTGCATAAAATTCTCATTGTTTTTCAAAGCAGAGAGCGCTCGAGTGCTAGTGAACACGGCACCATCCTGCAGTTGCTAGAACATTGACTTTAAAGCAACTCCCCAGTGTATAAAGACTGACGCCAAACAAGACAACATATTTCAGAGAGCTCCATCCAAGAAGGCACAACGGAATCGCATCCAATAATCAACAAACCCCCATTATCTTAGATTTCCCCAAGGAAGTGTCTGTCTGACTGACACAAGATGTTCTCTTTCAGCGTGAGCGAGAGAGACTCTATTCTGCTCAAATAAAACAGTTGCCTTGTTGAATCTCTTTAAATTGCTATCCACTGTACACTTGATTAAAGATGCGTTTTAGGTCCACCAGCATGATTGGCATGTATCAGACTGGCAATTCCATCCCTCAGTCCATACTGGTCGGAAACACTTCTAGGAATGAAAAGGAAGGGGATTGATCAGATCCGTGTAACACAGCTCATGTGAATAGAACCTGAAGTTCTCACTCTTTTTTCTTTTCTTTTTTTTTTTTTAGATTTTATTTATTTATTTATTTATTTATTTATTTGTTTGTTTGTTTATTTATTTTACAGAGAGAGAAAGCTCACAGGCAGGGGGGAGAGGCAAGGGGAGGAGAAACAAGCTCTCCACTGCACAAGGGAGCCCGATGCTGGGCTCGATCCCAAGACCCCAGGATCATGACCTGCCCATGAGGCAGATGCTTAACCAACTGAGCCACACAGGTGCCCCCTCATTATGTCTTGGATTCAACATTTGTCGCTTTTATGGCTGACAGACAAAAGTTGCTGATGAATGTAATTTCGTCTGATACAAAAATTTTCTATCTTGGGTTTAGTTTTGTTTCCAATGTGATTTACTGAAAAAAATATTGACTACAATGAGATTCTCTCATCAAAACCCAGCGATAGTAGCCATGTACTGCTTATCCTGTCTTTACTTAAAATGCTGACACTTTGTTCACCATAGTTTATTTTCTTCATTAACTTCGATTTTTAAGTGAAAGGCAATAAAGGGGAAAGGAGAGAAAATGAGTGGGAAATATTAGAAAGGGAGACAGAACATGGAAGACTCCTAACTCTGGGAAACGAACTAGGAGTGGTGGAAAGGGAGGTGGGCGGGGGGTGGGAGTGACTGGGTGACGGGCACTGAGGGGGGCACTTGATGGGATGAGCACTGAGTGTTATTCTATATGTTGGCAAATTGAACACCAATAAAAAATAAATTTATTGAAAAAAACTTCGATTTTTAAAAATATCACATTAAAATATTTTATTACTGAGGGTTTTTTGTTACCCAGTGCAACCGCATTACTTGCTAGATAGACCCTAGTCCAGATCCTGGTGCGTACTGCTCTTCCTAATGAATCTCAGAAGAAATGCAGAAGCCCTGTTTGAAGAATGCAGTTTATTTTCCCTCAGCAGGGGAACGGCAAAAATGGTTCTGACAGTGTCTTATATGAGGCTTTCCAAGAACTTTGAAGATGCCATTAAACCGGTGCTACTGCTTCCTCTTCTCCCCAAGGTCCGATGCATAGTGTTGGGCAATGCACAATTCTAGGGGACATTGTTCTCATCATAGTCCAATCAGTGCTCTGCAGTGCTACCCACTGTCAGTCCACAAGCTGTTGGTCCTCGGTCCACCATTAAATAAAGAGCTTGCATCAGAATTTAAAACAACTGTGTCCCTAAGCACCTTGGTTAACTCTTTTTTTTTTTTTTTTTTTTTTTTTATAGCAAGACTTTGTCCATGAAGGAATCGGTGCATTGATTTACATTCTGGTCCAAGTTCTCTGAAGACGGGGACTTTGAGTAGCACTAATCCAAGTGACAGGAGCTCCCTCAGACCATGGAAAGCAAAACGTGCACAGCTGAATGTGGACTTTCTCTTTTCACCTCTCCTGCCTTCGTGATAGATGCACCTCCAATAGCAAAACCTGTTCAACCTCTCCTTCAATCCTCACCCTCTTTTCCTAACATCTCCAACATTTGCAACGTTCTCTTTCCCTTTCCTGGATTGCTTGTGAGGTAAAGGTTGCAGGACACTGTTCTGGTTAAGAGAGAAAGCTACCTTACCCAGGAGGACTTCCACAATCTTGACACCCATACACAGCATCTATTTGTTAAAATTAAATATAAATAATGTAGAAGCTTTACTACACCGAGGAAGAGTTTCCTTTCTTTCAGCCAACCAGTCACATTATCTTAAACTGTTATATCTCTGGAGATGCCAGAAAAATTGGGGATGGAGGCCCTTTCCCAAAAGTCTAACCCGGAGGTGCAGAGCCTAAAGAGCTGGGTGAAAGCCTCAGTGAGAAACTGGGGAAGAGGAAATCCTTTGTCCATTTTTGCCCTAAGACTAGTATTTTAACTTAAACTGTGGTGCGTGGCCATTGGCAGAAGGGATATTTAACTTATCAATTCACTGACTGTAAGGATATAAATTTAAAGATCGATGTTCTCTGACAAAGTATCTGGTTAAAAAACAAAATAGAAAAAAAAAAAATCAGGCTTGGAGAAGCCAAAATGGCAATCTTCATTTTTTGACAGGAAACATCTCTGCTTCTGAGACGTGATTTTAAAGGAAAGAAAATAGTTATTTAATGTTATACATTTTTCTTCCTTTCATCCGGAGTTGTGGCTTTTTCGAACACTAGCAATATTATTCCGATGAGTCTCTGCAATTTCTTAAGAGAGTTTCTTAGCAATATTACTCCATCTTCCAGGTGAAAACTAAAAGATTTGCTTAGAGTAACCCTAAGAGATGAGCACTGGGTGTTATTCTGTATGTTGGTAAATTGAGCACCAATAAAAAATACATTTATTATAAAAAAATAAAAAATAAAAAATTTCAAAAATAAATAAATAGAAAAGAGTAACCCGAAGAGTTTCTGAAACTGAGCTCCCTGGGGATTTGGGGCCATGGGAAATGCTAATAATTTGAAAAATATTGGACATCATAGAAGATCATTAAAGAAACTAAGTTCTCCTCTTCCCTGTTTAAAAGCAAAGAGCTTTGTTTAAAACATTTATTAACAAACTGAATTATATCTCAATAAGAACTCTTGGTTGACAGGGTGATGGTGTTAGGTTGCATAAGAGGATATTAATATTAATACACACAAATTTTGTTCTCGCTGAGGAATTGCTTCCCGGGCCTTGGGTATTAAATGTCATATCCTTTATTAGGTACAATGATATAGTTATTTAACACTCACATTTTCTATCATACTCTTTGGATTTTATGCCTGGCTATCCTCCATTAATTTAAGTATTCTCGAAATTTATGGAGAGCTGTAAAACTAGTAATTAACTTATAGATTTTATCGAAGGAATTGCTATTTATTTCCCAGTTTGTCTTACCACCACTGGCATCCTCTCACTCCTTAAGCAACATTGCCATCTCGTGGCTAAATCCATAACTTCCCAGGGAAAAACACCAAGCCTAAATGAACTAAAGAGACCCAGAAAGCACCAAAGATTAGACTTGATTTACATCCCTAGAATTTCCTCCAATTGTGGATTGACTTGGTTAGGGAGGGAGAAATCATCTCAAGAAATTTTACAACTTGGCACACCTGCGTGGCTCAGTGGCTGAGCACCTGACTTTGGCTCAGGTTGTGATCCTGGGGTCCTGGGATCGAGTCCCACATCGGGCTCCCGGCAGGGAGTCTGCTTCCCCCTCTGCCTATATCTCTGCCCACTGTGTGTGTCTAAATTTTACAACTTTAGTTTCCAATAATCAATGCTGTTTTGTCTTACCACTATTTGGCTCTTCAATGAAGAAAAGCTGAATTCAGACAAGGAAAACTTCAAAAAAGAAAATAACTATCATTTCCGCCAAAGCATCTCCTCTAGAACTACCAGCCCACACATTTCAAATCCTGGCACATTCAAACTGAGGTTACACTTGGCCCATCTGAATCAATATTTCTTCTCTGGAGCTAGTTTAGAACCTGCTTTTCAACTCAGACACTGTCTTGATGAGAGAGTCATCAGGCTCTAAAAAGAAAAGAAGACGTGCTTCGGTTTTCATGAATGGAAGTTGAAACAGGTTCACTAAAAAAGAAAAAAAGAAAAAGAAAAAGAAAAAAAAGAAAGAAACAGGTTCACTTCCAATCTTCTCTTTGGGTCATTTGGGACTTTGCAAAGATAACTGAAAGAGTCAAATTTCCTCTGTTCAATGTTTGGGAAAATCCCAGTGGAGGTAGGCCATCTGTGAGGTCTAATATTTGGATGTCAGTTGCACTCTGTTTTCGATTTTTCTCTAGAGACTCATATGAATAATCATAAAGATGTTCTATGTCTGAAACATCCAGGTGACTAGCTGCATTTGGCAGACAATCATGACGAGGCAAACTATGGCCAATGGGGACTCATTCTTCTATGACTCTCTCAGTTACATACAGTGAACATAGATCTACAGGGTTGAAGGAAACAACTTAGGAGTTTGGTAAGAAATACACTTTCTGACAACTCAACAAGGAAGCTCTCCAAACATGAAACACAAGAGAGGACAATTTTAACCTCTAGGGAAGAAAAATAAAATTGCTCTTCTTTTTCATCTTTTCCTTTCATTGAAAATCTAACTGTATAGCCCATAATTGGCCATATTTTTATACGTGTGTGCAGAAAAAGAATAAATGTGCTAAATTTCCATAATTTACCTGTCACTGGAGTGTGACAAATAATTTAAAAATCTCAGAGGTTTTGAAATAAATACATTATTTTCCATTTAGAAAGTTAAGGACAGCATAATATGTGCAATAAATCATTTCTGTAGTATTTTGCTTATGGATCATTAGAGCCAGATATAGACTAGTGTTTTTCAAACTTGTCTGCTGATATTAAAAATACAGATGCCCCTGGAGATTCTGATTCAGACACTTGGACAGGAGCCCAACAATCCATCTCTGATAAACATGCCAAGTGATTGTCATCATCAAACAAATTTGGGAAATACTAGTCAACATTTTTATTGAAGCGACTTAAGAAACATAGACATGACCACAGTTCAGACTCACTGGAAGAATCATTTTAAGAATCGATTGTCATTTTTAATAACCCAAGTATTCCAAATTTTAGAAAATAATTATTTGAAATTTTCGTAGAAGTAATGCATTGTATAAATCAGGGTATGTGCATCTTTATATGGCATGCTGGTCAGTGTTTTAATTTTGAATAATATCCGCTTGTCTCTTTCATTGATTCGTAATGTCATTAAAGTTTAGGTGCCTGTTTTTAAGAAGTATAAATGATATGCATTAGGGATATTACCTAGGAAAACTGAAACTCTGATAAAGTAAAAGGGAACAAGAGAGAAAGTAGAAACGAAGCAGCAAAAGCATGACATGGTCAGAGATTTAAGGAAAAACACAAATGCTAAAAAAGACTCCCGGACATTGATATGGGGCTCAAGGGAATTCTATTTAATGATACCATTGATAGGAGAAGAAAATAAGACAAAGGAAAAGAGAAGCAGAGATATAAAGAGTAAAGATGGAGGCACTTGGGGGGCTCAGTCTGTTAAGCGTCTGACTCTTGATTTCAGCTCAGGTCATGGTCTTGAGGTTGTGAGAAGGAGCCCCAAGTCAGGCTCTGCACTGGGTGTGGAGCCTTGTTGAGACCCTCTCTCTCCCTCTCCCTGTGTCCCCCCAAAACTGATGTTCTCTCTCTCTCTCTCTCAAAAAAAAAAGGCAATAAATAAGAGATTTCCATTTAGGTATTTCTTTCTTTCTTTCTTTCTTTAATAATAAAATTTTTATTGGTGTTCAATTTGCCAACGTACAGAATAACACCCAGTGCTCATCCCGTCAAGTGCCCCCCTCAGTGCCCATCACCCAGTCACCCCATCCCCCACCCACCTCCCCTTCCATCACCCCTAGTTCGTTTCCCAGAGCTAGTAGTCTTCCATGTTCTGTCTCCCTTTCTGATATTTCCCACTTATTTTTTCTCCTTTCCCCTTTATTCCCTTTCACTATTATTTATATTCCCCAAATGAATGAGACCATATGATGTTTGTCCTTCTCCGACTGACTTATTTCACTCAGCATAATACCCTCCAGTTCCATCCACGTTGAAGCAAATGGTGGGTATTTGTCGTTTCTAATGGCTGAGGAATATTCCATTGTATACACAGACCACAGCTTCTGTATCCATCATCTGTCAATGGACACTGAAGCTCCTTCCACAGTTTGGCTATTGTGGACATTGCTGCTATAAACATCGGGGTGCAGGTGTCCCGGCGTTTCATTGCATCTATATCTTTGGGGTAAATCCCCAACAGTGCAATTGCTGGGTCATAGGGCAGGTCTATTTTTAACTCTTTGAGGAACCTCCACAGTTTTCCAGAGTGGCTGCACCAGTTCACACTCCCACCAACAGTGCAAGCGGGTTCCCCTTTCTCCGCATCCTCTCCCACATTTGTGGTTTCCTGCCTTGTTAATTTTCCCCATTCTCACTGGTGTGAGGTGGGATCTCATTGTGGTTTTGATTTGTATTTCCCTGATGGCAAGTGATGCAGAGCATTTCCTCATGTGCATGTTGGCCATGTCTATGTCTTCCTCTGTGAGATTTCTCTTCATGTCTTTTGCCCATTTCATGATTGGATTGTTTGTTTCTTTGCTGTTGAGTTTAATAAGTTCTTTATAGATCTTGGAAACTAGCCCTTTAACTGATATGTCATTTGCAAATCTCTTCTCCCATTCTGTAGGTTGTCTTTTAGTTTTGTTGACTGTATCCTTTGCTGTGCAAAAGCTTCTTATCTTGATGAAGTCCCAATAGTTCATTTTTGCTTTTGTTTCTTTTGCCTTTGTGGATGTATCTTGCAAGCTCATGGATTGGCAGAATTAATATTGTGAAAATGTCAATGTTACCCAGGGCAATATACACGTTTAATGCAATCCCTATCAAAATACCATGGACTTTCTTCAGAGAGTTAGAACAAATTATTTTAAGATTTGTGTGGAATCAGAAAAGACCCCGAATAGGCAGGGGAATTTTAAAAAAGAAAACCATATCTGGGGGCATCACAATGCCAGATTTCAGGTTGTACTACAAAGCTGTGGTCATCAAGACAGTGTGGTCCTGGCACAAAAACAGACACATAGATCAATGGAACAGAATAGAGAATCCAGAAGTGGACCCTGAACTTTATAGTCAACTAATATTCGACAAAGGAGGAAAGACTATCCACTGGAAGAAAGACAGTCTCTTCAATAAATGGTGCTGGGAAAATTGGACAGTCACATGCAGAAGAATGAAACCAGACCACTCTCTTGCACCATACACAGAGATGAACTCAAAATGGATGAAAGATCTAAATGTGAGACAAGATTCCATCAAAATCCTAGAGGAGAACACAGGCAACACCCTTTCTGAACTCAGCCACAGTAACTTCTAGGCTTCTAATTTAAATAGGAACTTACTTATTGGGGAAAAGTCTTAATAGGTGATAAAATGAAGATTCTTCTTTCACTTGTAGAAGTTAAGAAAACGTAACTCCCAGTGGTCAGCAGCATTTATTCTAAAAAACAACAAATAGGTTCTAAAGAGGCATTTCCTGAAATGGGTCTTCTAGAACAATACCTTTACAAGAGCACCGTGAAACAAGGGTCTCATGGTGAAATAAATTTGCAGGTGCTGTATATGACATCCTCCCTGACGTTTCCCATGAACAGCAGGTGATGAAGAGCTCTTCAGGGTTTGGCAGCAAAGATCGGTTCAACTCAGCTTTTAACACCTTTTTCCAAATGGACAGGGCCACAGAATACTTTTTTTTTCCCACCCCATGTCTTTTAACATCCCACAGACTCAGTGAAGAGAGGGTGGGCTTAACATGAGAAAACGTGGCTTTGAGCTTTTGCTCCAACATTTACTAGCCTCCTGACCTGGGATTAGGTTACTTAATAACGGCCTAGAGACTTCACTTCTCCATCTGTAAAATAGGTTTAATAGCACTGAGTGCTTACCACAATGTCCGGCATACATATGTCAGATTAAGTACGTGTTATTAGTGTTCCACAGAGGATTTTCTGGGAAACTTAGGGTCTTCTTAAGCTTTCTGTCAAATTATCAATATAAAGGAATATTAAGAAAAATAAAGTGTAAATATTGAATTACACCATCGCTCTTAAAACATCCAGGAGAAATTTATTTTTCTAATCAAAGAAAACCCCCCAATGTCTCTTCTTGTTTTCCTCTCTACCCACTGACCCCCTCCTTTTTATTTTGTTAGGCAATTTCACATCAAACCAAGAAAGGTCAGTGATTTGCAGCAACAAGCTAGAGTATGCAAGCAGATGCATCTTGGATCAAAGGTAACCATTTTCTAAGTCTGTTCAGGATTCCGTAACAAAAATACCATAGAGTGGGTACTTTAGACAACAAGCATTTATTTCTTGTAGTCCTGGAGTGCAAGATTAGGGTGCCAGCAGATTTGGTGCCTGGTGAGGACCCACTTCATCGTCCTTCATCGACAGCTGTCTTCTTGCTGACGAGGTGGGAGGGATGGGGGATCGATCCCGGACTTCTTTTATAAGGGCACCAATCCTATTCATGAGGGCTCCACCCAAATGACCTAATCACCTCCCAAAGGCCCCCACCTCCCAATACCAACATTTTGGGGATTAGGTTGCAACATATGAATTTGCGGGGAGACAAATGCCCAGTCTGTAGCAACCATTTCTAAGGTGAAACTGCCTTTTAGAAAGAGAGCACTCTGGCCAATAAGACCGCTCATACCAAACACAGCAGTAGAAGAGGTAAACGCTGGTTTTCATGCCTTCGACCACCCCAATCAAAAGGAAAAACCTTGGCATTATATAACCTGCCAACACCCCACCTCAAGGCCCTCCTCGTCTGTCCCCCTATCCATATGACTTTCAGGAAAGAATCCAAAACTTCATTCAGATTCTGGGGTTACTGCTCCAAGTTATGTGCATTTGCCTTCTGGCATCCTTAAGAGTCCTCAATTTGAGTAAAGTTCTAAAACTGAAATGTCAAGAATCTGCCAATAAAGTGCAAGTAAGTAGGGAGGCCTTGCCAAGAGGGTTCCTAAAATGCTTCTGTGGAAAGTAGATTCTTCAGTCTTGACAACATGTCTTCTCTGGTTCTGATTCATGCCTCTTTCTAAGGGTGAGTACAAGGCCCTTTATGTCCTCCGTAACACTTCCGGTGTATTATTTTAAGCTGCATGTGTATCTCCTCGGGGTCATTCTCATTATATGTTACATGAAGCTGGGAAACCTCCCTCAATAAGTTAATACTGGGTGCTACATCTAGGCTTCTAGGTGACAGTGCCGTGGAAGATTGATTCAACCCACTATCAACATCATGGACTTAGGATGATCTCCCAAATAAGAGGTTATCTTGCACCATCTTTCAGAGAGATCACAGACTCATCCCATGTACATGCTGCCAAGGATGATTAAACACATTCTTTTCACGACTGAAAGTCTTGTTCCCCATTATATTCCCAGGGCCTAACACAGTGCCTGGCGCACCATTTGACAAGCATCGGCAAGTGCTTCTTAAGTGAAGGAATGATGAAACAACTAACATTTCCATTCTGGCTTCAACTTGTGACTCACTCAGCTGAGGCAATCCTAAACCCTCTTATTCTGAAGACATGGCTTGGAAACTTGTTCCCTGGTCTAAGAAGATAGCACTAAGTAGAAGAGAAATGTAAGGCCCCGCCCCAGCATCCCAAGAGCAGAATCAATCACTAAAGGGTTTGATTCATCGAGTGGTACTCAGGATCTTCTTCTGTCCATTGTCCAATTACTTCTAAATAAATATATACTTCTAAAATACATCTCACATCACATTTCAATACATTATTTTGGTTGTAGCACTAAAATTGTGGTTTAAACTCTATTGAAATAAATCTATTACATACCCATTTGTCATCTTCTTTTGTTCACCCAATAGAAAATAGAGTTAGCTGCCCAATTTTGATATACTAATTGCCAGTGATACTATGGAAAGTATAATATTCATGCTGGCACCTGGTGGGCAATTTTTTAAGCATAAAATTGTCCCATTACATTTCATTTTGAAATAAGAAAATTAGTTCCTGCTTTATTTTCAAGGCCCCCGTTCACTCACTGTATTAAGGCCAACACACTTCACTGCTTTGGTATTTAAATGGCATACACCGAATGTCACTTACCCATATGGTTCCTGGGCTCACATTTCAGTGACCTAATGCAGTTTGCAATACTAGCTTCTTAAAAGCTCCATAACACTTTGCCCTTAATTATAGGTGTGATATTATCTAAAGTCAGACTACGAAGAAATCTCTCACTCAACCCAAACTTTATAGAACACTGTTGGCAGCAATTCACCTCATGAAGGATGTGGGGTGCCTAGAAATGAATTATAATGGTCTGCAAATTGCCCTGGAGCTTGGGAATATAGCAGGTGGAGCACACAGCTGTGGTAATGGGAAGTGTCAGATCTGATCTTAGGAGTTCCTTCTCCCTCATTTTACTACTAATGATCCCAGGATCATAGGTTTAGTGGATACTTGTTAAGATTGAGTGATTCACCTGTGAATGACATAACTGAGTTACACTGAGTAACATTCTCTTATACAGTTCATCACATTTTTCCTACTGCCTGGCGTAACTTCCTTATATCTGCCTTCCCAATTAATGTATTTAAATTCTTCAACTGATATGCTGTGCTGATGTCATTTTTGTTTCTGTCTTCCATCATTATCTGCTCCCTATGACAAGAAAATCACCAAAGAATGCAACTGGACATGACATTAAGCTCCCCGAGGGCCAGAACCATGTCCATCACTATATCCCCAGTAGTAGGTACTGAATCTAGCACACTGGAGGGACTCACTGAGTAAGTATGCACGAGTGTATGAATGAATGAACCAATAAGCAAATGAAATGATGTTATAGGCTATGACAGAAAAAAAAAAAAAAGACAGAGTAGATTGATATTCTGAAAGAAAAGGCCTTGGAAGAAGATTGCATGGTGTATCGGAGGAACAGCTTCCTTACATATAAGTTGAAGACATGCCTGAATTTGCTGTAGGAGCAACTAAAATAATGTAAGTGCAAACTCCACAAAAATGGTAAAGCACTACTCAGAGACAGTATCTTGAATGTGATGACAATGGATTGTGAATAAAATTAACTAAAATTGGCAGTTAAACTACAGCATAAAATTGCAGCAACCACAAGGTCAACCCCAGAGCAGGGGTGGGAGTCCAGATTTACTGAATAAATTTGTGGGCCTGGTTCAGACCTTACAGAATGGAGATGGGCAAAGGATATCGCTGAAGGTGGGGATCTGGAAAGAAAGCATCTCAGTGCAAAGAACCTGCAGATAGAGAACCACTCTTTTTCTTGATTTTATTATTAGATGTTAGGCCAGTAATATAAAAATTGACATTTACCAGTTTACAAAGTAAGAGTTTTTCATATTTCAAAGTTACTAAAGTTAAGGTGCATGCCCAGATGAGATGAGTATAGGTCAGTCTCCTTGGCTTTTGTAGATCCTTCCCCCCAATTATTCTAGATTCTTCACCATTTCCTGTGTGGTTACAGTTCAAATTAGAGACTTGAGAAATGACAAGTGTCCAGACAGGGTACAGAGCAAATAAACTGAGGCTATGTGTGAACATTTTCCAAATCAGGGCTGAGTTACCCCGTTCAATTCCTAAAAATGAATTCTCATTGCTTAGTGAGATTTTAGAAAAGGTCTTTTAACATATAACAAAGTAATAGTTGCATGGTTTCAACGTACACCAACTTTTCCAGGGATGCACTTACTCTGCAGATCAAGGCATGACTAAGTTTTTTGTTCAAAACTCTATAAGGAGTTGTCCACCTTTTCAGAATATCATACCCAATGCTGTTTATGATGTTGCCAGTCGAATACATATGGATCTGCACTTGTCACTCAAGACTCTACATACAGGTGTAAGCAACTAGTGACTTAATTTGACCTTCTTGGATGGCAATACCAAAGCCTTTTTACTGAAATGCATTTTATTAAAAACTGCTTTCCCTTTTTTTCTGCTTTGTATTAAAATCAGGATCCTAAGCTCATTATCTAAAAGCCTATATGCATTTGGATCGTATTAACATTGAATTCTATTTCAGAATGACCGGAATATTTGTCATAAAGGGGCACTGAATCTGGCAGCGTTGAGAGAATGTCTAGTCTCACCCAACCTCCACACTCTACAATGAAACTGAGACTCAGAGAGGTGAAGTCACTTGCTCAAGGCCACAAAGCAAACTGATGACCAAGTCAGAGCTGGAAATACCCAGACACCAAGGCCTCCCCAAAGCATGCTGCCTCCCCTTCATGTGATGACTGCATAAGAATACACAGAGGGAGAAAAACTAACCTCATGCTTCAGAATGAGTTGATGACCATTAGACCCAAGGGGCAGGGATGGAGGAGGTCACTCCCACCTCCATCTACCAACACAAGGGACAGGATGCTTTAGGGGGTTTTTTGCTTTGGGTTTTTTGTTTTTTGTTTTTTTCACCTAAAAAACATCAGGTGCTAGTTTGGCACTGAGTTTATCCAGAAAGAGCTGTGGCCAATTCAGAGTTCCTCTCTAAAAGGCACATAGCAAAAACAGTCGTTTGTGAAGCTTGTGTTTAAGGCCACATCAAAGTGTGTGGGGGGTGGGGGTGGGGGGCATACAACACATTGCTTATCTTGGGAAAACTACATTCCATTATTACATAGAACTTGAATTTTTTCATCAGTCCTTCACAGTAATCAAGGTATATTCGCTCAGTTTAAAATCAATAAATGGTACCCCTAGTTTTAAACCTTGAGTTTAAGTATTTTTAATCAGATACAGTTCTTAGGACATCTGAATTTGCAAACAGCTAGAGGGAACAGATAAGGCACATGTCCAAGTCACTTCTATATTTAACATGTACCTTAAAACTGCACGACACATTCCCACAAGATAAACACAAGGCAATTGCCATTGATCTCAAAGCTGGTTCTAGCCAAATCACTTTGCATTTATGAAGCAATAACATTCTCGCAGGTAAGCAGCTTTGGCATTGGAACCCAACTAAAACCAAACTGGGCATCCTCAAAGTAGGAAAAGACAAGCAAGCCCATGATCTATAATCTCTGCAATCATCGCCATCTACCTGTAGCCTGAAGTCACTGCTACCACAAATTCCCCAGCCTAGGATTAGAGCTGTCCTCCAAACAAAAGAAAATTAAAACACTCAACATCGTTTTCTAGCCTTAAGCCCATACCAGCAATTACAATATTTATGACCAATCTGTAAACTAAACTGACTCTGTCTTTTGAACCCCACATGGTAAAGATCTTCCACTTTAATTTGTATGGTTGCCCTAAAAAGCCCTAGTCTCTGAAGATTAAAACCCTGAATCTCTGTGATGGACTTTGCTTCAAATGAATATGATCCTAAACACCTATGCAATCGTTTTTATCAAATTAATGGAATTTGTATCTATAAAATAAAATAAAATGCAGTATGTCTGACGTTACAAGCACGCTAAGCCAAAACATTTAACTCTCTGTGTGGAGTGATACACAGAATTGCGTTTTCACATTATCTTAAGTGAGTTCTGAGGCAGGCAGAGGAGATAGAGATGCTGGGAAAGTTGGCTGTTGCAGATGTACTGTGGCAAAGGAACATGTCGGGTGGCCTTAAAACCCTAGGGAGAAAAACAAACAGTTTGGGATTATGGTCACTTTCTTAGACTTTCTTTTGGAAGGACCTAAATGAAACTAGGGTGGTCAAGCTGGGTTTATAGGGATAAAGCCTCTCAAGTGGAGGCTTCTCCTGTGTCACCCATGGGACTTGCTTGGCCAGCATCAATGAGAAGCCCCAGAAATGAAAGGTGTGAGATGGAAGTTAGAGATGAGTTCCCTGGGAAGCAAAACATTCATTTTGGTCCCCAGTGCTGAGTGCTAAAAAGAGCATTAAAATGCAGAAAACTTGTTCCAGCTAAAGCATCCCACTTACTTGGCAATCCACATCTTATTGGAGAAGGGCTCCGGCTTCGAGATAGCTGAAAATATAAAAGAGTAACGTGAATGACACAGTAGGGGAAGCTCAAAGAATGAATCCCTGTGACATTTTATTCTAAAAACACTTAGCTAGTTGTTCTGAGGCACTTTAGAATGATGACATCACATCTAAGGTAGAACAATTCAATTCCTTTTATATGCCCTGAAGTATACGGGCACTCAATTTGGTTTAAATTATGTCATTCATTAAAATCTGAGCTCAGTGGCCTAAGTGTTTTTGTTTACTTGTTTGTTTGTTCGTTTGTTTGTTTTAATGGTGCCTGAGGACTTTGAGATTGGATCCACAGTGGCCATATTGAATTCAATGCTTTCCAGAAAATAATTATTAGTGGTAGTACAATGAACTAATTCAAGCTAAAATGATCAAATACTCTGTATCAGATTTTTATATGAATCCTGTCATGTGTCTGAAACCCTGTCCTATTAAGGAGGGTCACTGGGAAGCCAGGAAAGAATCACTTTCCAAATATCACATTTGCTTTCACTAAGCAAAAGCCACCACCTATACCTATAAACCTGTTACAGCTCAGAAATAAGTGACTAGAAGCAATATTCTTGCTCTGAGCTTTCAAAAACTTTATATAAATAGACACTAACAAAGATGAAAGCTGTTCTGGATGCATCAAGACCTCAAATGCCAAAATCAGACTAACTATAAATATTTGTATTTTATTTTCCAGGTGTACCCAGTCATTGTAAGGAGAGGATGGTGGAAAGGGACAGAAAGTTGGCAACAGTCTCACCATTAATAATGTATTTTAGGGGCACCTGCCTGGCTCAGTTGATAGAGCATGTGACTCTTGATCTCAGGTTCAGGAGTTCAAGCTCCACATTGGACATGGAGCCTACTTTAAAAAAAAAAAAAGAATATATTTTATTCTCATCTAAAGTTGAAATTATTTGGTTCTCCTTGGGCACAAAGCAGGAAAGAGAAAGAAGGGGTGGGAAACATGCATAAGGGCTTTATGTGAGGGATACTGCCCACCAACAAGCCATCCAGTGGGAGTCCAGAGGAAAAATTTGCCATGTCTGTAAGCACGATAGGTGTCTGATACTGGTTTTTGATAAGCCATGTCCTCTTAGAATGAGATTGTGATTCTTCCAGGATAAAATTCTCAAGATTTCCTTTTTACTTATCAGTCCATTAAATGCACTATCCTTTTGCTTCTATCCACTGTAAATACTTATTCATGAATACGGATAAGTGAGTTGTATTAAAATTGCCAAGAGCAAAAGATCTGTGTCAGATACATGCCTTTTCCATTCTCAGGCCATTTCCTTTTTCTGGATATTCCTTCTCAGTTTCCCAGCTCATTGAAATTCCACACATTCTAAAAAGCTAGATCAAGTACCAACTCGCCCACCTCACTACCAAGTCCAGAAAGAATCCCTCCCTCCTTGCCTGGCTCTAGTCCTTCGCGCATCTGGTATGGATGGTGGCATATACTGCACTCAGTTACTTGGTTTAAATCATATTGATCTTCCTGTATGGAAAACCATTCAAGGAAGAGACCATGTTTTCATCATTGTTGTGTCCCCCCTCCAAATCTAGCATCCATCAGAAAAGGAAGGAATAGTTGATAAAGAGCATGCTGAAGTAATAGGTGCTCACTAAACTCAGAAAAGTAGATCTTATTAATGGAAGGTGGAGGGCAGTTGGTTTCATTTTGTTTTACAGAAGGAGTTTCAGAAGTTTATAGCTAGAGCTGCATTACTAGAGATAATTTCAGAGAAGTGGAACCCTGTCAGGTGTGATTCTCCTCCATCAGTCTCCCTAAAACAAGATTGAACAAATATATAATGAATTTTTATTTGAAGGAACAGCAAATTGTTAGCCTATCTGGTGTCCAGGTGTCTTGGTCCAGCCCTGTATTCAAAAGGCATTGACTAAATATTATTTGTTGAATAAATCAACAGTGGTGAATCATAATAATGTTTTTGGTTTTTAGAAATGTTTTGGCTGCTATTTTTTTGACAGAGGTATTAATAATCCTCCCAAGAACTCATACACAAGGAGCCCAATGTTATTCTTCCTACTTTGAAGTGTGGAGGAAAATTAATACCTGCAACGCCCTATATACAGTATTGAAATCCAGACCATTTGAGGAATTTCTCCAAATTCACGAAATAAGTTGAAGAGGAACCAAGGATCTGTGTTTAGATCACTCCCATTCTCCATTCAGAAAACTAGATCTGTTGCTCATTCCAAAACAAAAATAAAACTACAAGATATGTAAAGTCTATTATTCTTTGTTTTTTTTTGTTTTTGTTTTTTTAATTTTTATTTATTTATGATAGTCACACAGAGAGAGAGAGAGAGAGGCAGAGACACAGGCAGAGGGAGAAGCAGGCTCCATGCACCAGGAGCCTGATGTGGGATTCGATCCCGGGTCTCCAGGATCGCGCCCTGGGCCAAAGGCAGGCGCTAAACCACTGCGCCACCCAGGGATCCCTATTCTTTGAAGTAAGTAAGAAAAACTCAACTTTTACTTCCTTCTTCCTTGAATGATACATTCCTTAGCCCAAGGAGCATAAAAATCACTTTGGGGTTATTGCAACCGGTTCTCTTTCTACCTATAGACCTATAATCACCTCTTTTATAGGTGACTACTGGAGATAGAAGTGTCAACTATAAGATGCTTTGTGTAAAATTATTAGATATATACCGTGCTTAAACCAATACGGCTACGGGGGCAGATGGGACTTAAACTCCTGCTTCGACATCGACTTACAGATCGCACTGAATTCCACTAAAAAAAAAGAGAGAAATAGTAGTTTGTGAAAGTTCACATGGCTTAAAACAATATGCATATCCCACAGACCAAGAGGTTTTGCTGATATGATTACACTTGCCCATTACTGGGCATCAATCACCATGGGACACACTCTTCATTTCTTACAGCTGCCCAATATTTGACAATAATTTTAAGGGCACTTCCCATTGCAACAGCTTTGGAATATTCAAATTCTTGGTGCTAGAATATTGTTTTGATGAATAAATTGTTAGAAATTACATTCAAGCATGCAAGTGTCAGAGAATGTAAGCCCCCTGAGGGCAGGGATTTGGATCTCTTTTGTTCATTGCTGAATCCCCAGCACCTAAACTATATATGCTTGGGTCACATATAACTATTGAATAAATAAATATTGAATGAAATGAATTAATGACTGAGGAAGGGAGTGAATAAATAAGTGAATAAAAAACTAGATTCACTATAATGAGATTTTACTTGCAAAATCCTTCTTACAAATTTCCCTTCATTCAGTTTTTTCCTTTATTCCAAGTACTTCCTTTTAGGTTTTTCACATTTTGTCTTGGGAGTTTAAGCTGGGAAAAATGTTGGCAATATGCTTGAGGAGAGGAAGAAGGAAGTTAAAATGCCTATTTGACGTAGAATACATGAATAGTGGCTATTTCCTCTCCCTCCCTTCTGAATTGCACTACAGAGACTCTAAAATTTCAATTTCTTAACAGAAAGTGATAGTTGCAGGAGCTAGAAGCATGTTTTCCAAGCCCATTCCTCATAGACAATGTGTGGCTGTCATATCAGCCCAACCTGATTTCTGTAGGTTCAACTTTCACAGCACAAAATATTTTATTGAGATACTGTTCACTATAGTGGGATGTTTAAGCTGAAAAAACCCTTAAGTTCTTTTAAAATATGCTGGTCCTGTACTCCCTTACATGTGTGAAATGTTTGCCATTGAAGCACTTTCCTATTTTCTCAAAGAGAACAGGAACTGAGACCAGCCAGATGGTGGCTTTGCACTGGACTGAAGAACTTCCCTTCAGAATTCTCTTAATTATTTCAAGGAAGGGCAGGATAAAAACCCCATTGTGTATATTATACAGAATATTCAAGCCCCCATGGCCGCCCAACCCCCACAGGAACACACAGTAATACACTTTCATACATACAGTCCATTTTGAAGGCTGCCCAAATTTTACCATGTTCAGAACACATCATACCAAGGAGAGAAAAACAGAGCAAATTCCTCTTTTCCCAAAATGGAATTTGTCAGTAAAAATTTGGCCAATTGTATCCTGAAAGTTCATTGATCACTTCCAAATGCTTAGAATCATAGAGGGCTGCCAATAAGATGAGCTCAAGGAGGTTTGCCCTTATAATAGCATATTTCTAAGATGGAGGAGGCACATATGGCTTGTTCCATCTTATAAATAAAGCCAACAAAGAAGTTAATGCCCAAAAATTATGAAGAATCATGGAAGAATCAAAGAAAAGAATCTCTTTTTCCCAGCCAGTCCCTCTCCTCTCCTTTGTATGAAACGTTGTCAAGCAAGTCTTTAGACTTCCTCTATAGAATCTCTGGATTTATAAATGTTCTCGAACTTGTGAATCAAACACTGGGGATGAATTGTCACTATGCAAGGCCACCGTACAAAAGCCCCTCTCTTGGTGACAGCTTCTCCCTTCATAATGACACAGTCATTCTCCATGAGAGCAGGCCACACATGATAGAAGACCAAGGGAGCAGTGAAGTCAGAGTCATAGCTGCGACGGTACCTATTTTAAACACACAAAAGAACAAAGAAGAGACATTAAGCAATTGATGTAGCATAAAGGGAGGACATCAGTGTAAATTTTCATTTTTTATTACACTCAGACTAGATAAATATGGATCCTGATTGTGTTATTAAAGACATGATTCTGGGCTCTTAGAATAGGGACCAATGATAACACGGACCTAACATGGACTCACATAGAACAAGTCATGTTAGACGAAACTCGGTCCTTTCCTTCTCAGAATTACAAGTTACAGTTCAGGAACACCTGGGTGGCTCAGCAGTTGAGCGTCTGCCTTCAGCTCAGGGCGTGATCCTGTAGTACCGGGATCGAGTCCCACATCAGGCTCCCTGCATGGAACCTGCTTCTCCCTCTGCCTATGTCTCCGCCCCCCTCTGTGTGTGTGTGTGTGTGTGTGTGTGTGTGTGTGTGTCTCATGAATAAACAAATAAAATCTTTTTTAAGAATTAAAAAATAAGTTACAGTTCAGGGAAACACTTGAGATGGAGACCATCTGAAGTCCTATAGGCATCCTGAAAGACTTCATATGCTATCTTTGTGGGCAAAATAAGAGAAAAAAAGGTGGATGATTGACTTAAGTAGGTCGATCAGAAACTGGTTCAATGATCTTATCCAAAGTGAAATAATTAGTGAGTCAATAAGACCTTGAATGAAGGTGCTCTCTCTCAATCTTTTTCTAAGTAACATGTTCATCAATGATCTGTGTGAACTATAGAAAAATCACTCAAAGGCTAGGGATGAGTAGGAAAGAAGAAACAAATGATAGTTTCAAAAAAAAATAGCTCAACAGACAAGAACAATAAATTGAATCTAATAGGACACAACGTATGTGGATACATATGAGGTCCTAAAATTGAGTCTAAAAAGCGTATAATTGCACAGATAGAGGTGATAAAGGCTTAATCACACAAGCACAAGTAAAATAACAGGTTTCAGTTGAATTCAAAACAATCAACAACAGTGTTATACATCTAAAAAAAACTGGTACAAATTAGCTGGATTAATGGAGAATAAGAATGGCAAGAGTATTGGTCTCTCTAAGCTGCTCAGTTCAAAGCAGGGGACTACACTCAGTGTGGACACTTAAAAAGGAATACTCAGAAGAGCATGGAGCATAGGCCAAAGAAACTGATGTATCAAGAAGTCTCAAATCCCCTTTATATAGAAAAACCCAAAGCCATGAAACCAGAAGAAGGAAGATCTGAGTAATTGCTTCAAATACATGAAAGGGTGTCAGGGTTTAAAAAAAAAAAAAAAAGCATTAAAGTTGTTTTGTGAAGTCCTCGAAGTAGAACCAAATAGTCATCATTAGGAACTCTAGATTCAGCTCTACAGTCTTCCAGATGTACATGCTACAGAGTGCCCCAAGAAGCAACAGGTTACATCTGATTAAAGTCATGGAAGCAGGAGGCCCTCACAGGCCCTCTGTGAAATGTGCAGGTTCCATAAACTAAAGTGGGTACACATTTCTGAGTGGTTCTATGCATTCTACAAAGGAGAAAGGAATAAAGGAAGAGGGAATAAGATAACATGTTCTGTAAAGAAATCAAAAAGATCAATTGCAGTGTAATGTTCGAATACCAGCTCTTCCATGAGTGGACACATGTTAGGAGCAATGATCTGAAAGAAAATAGAAACAGGGCAATGGCAGGAAAATATGGCAAGCTAAAAGGCAATTGGAAACACCATCACTGTGAATTTGATAAGCAAAAGAAAGGTATGTAGTCTCTGTCATCAATAGCTTGTAGGGACTGGGTCACCGCCCCATTAACTCTGCAGACTGAACAAACACCAAAAGCTAACATTTCCTGAGAGCTCACTACATGCCAAGCAGCGTCTAAGTATTTTATCTGAATGAAGTCAACTGACCTTCTCCAGCCCTAGGAAACAGGTATCATTATTTCCCCTATATGACAAAGAGGGAACTAAGCAACAGACAAATTAGATAGCATGCCCCGAGTTACAGAGCTAATTGGTGGTAAAGCTGGGATTTGAACCCAAGCAGCCTGATACCAGAGCCTCAAGCCTCAGAGTGTTCTTAACCACTAGCTTGCCCTCTTCCCAATAATCTCTAGCTGTATCATGAGATCCCATAAAATTTCAGTAAAATGTTTTAAATTAATTTCTTCTAATTTATAAAGGAAACATGTACCATGTAAAAGTTGATAGAAATCTAATGGTCCTAGAGAGTCTAGAGCACACATTCTCAAATGCTTGTGTGATAAGGAACACCTAGGTGTTTGTTAAATGGCAGACTCTTGAGCCCCACCCCAGACCTACTGCATAAAATATCATAGAGTGTGATCCAGGAACCTGCCTTTTTAACAAGATTTGAGTAATTCTGACACAAGTGATCTATATGCCATACTTTGAGAAACATGGCCTAAATAATGCAGTAGAAACCAATAAAAAGTAATACACATTTGTAGGTAGATAGCACCTTTTTAAAAAGTGTTCTAGACAGGCTCCAGGCATTCATTAGTTCTCCCCAAGACTAATGCATTCAATGAAAATGATAACATCACCTCTGAATTACATTTGACTGAGAAAGAAAGTGACCCCAGGAGAGGGGTCTGGCCTGTGGTACAGAGAAGTATAGAGCAGGCCCTGGAAGCCAGGTTCTTTCTGTTGATTTCCCCACCCAGAGTTCTTTTCCCTAAATTGTTTCCAGAAAAGAGAGAAAAGATTATTTATTAAAAAGAAAAAAAACAACCCTTAGCTTCTGCTCTTATGTCTCTTACTTGCAATCATTAAAAATTTCTCCATCTGCCCCAAATGCGATATCTAGGGGTGGGTCTAAAGTCTGCATTGCAAAGGCAATGCAGCATATCTCCTGGATGAAGTCACTGAGGAGACAAAAGTCAACTTCAGGAGGAAATGAAATCTTGGGATTGACATTCATGGCTCGGATTACATCCTGAAAAACAAAAAGATGGCATCGCCTTGTTACCAACCTGTGACAAGAAGCTCTGACACCCAAAGGGGGTTATGACCGGTGGGTGGTGGGAAAGAGCAAATGGGTCAGAATATCATAAACTAGAAAAGCCGCACATGTGCTGAAGCGAAAGACTCACTGATGGGAAAGGAGAAAAGATGATGCAGGGGACAAATGGCATGCTAAAAGCCAAGAGAGTCTCCCCCCAAAACTAAAGCAAACACCCTTAGTGGCTTTTATTTATTATTTCCTCATTTTTCTATTCTAGGCAAGTATAGGAACTCTGTGGGGTCATGACCATTGTTGCTCCCAACTAAAAACTGGAAAACTGGGACGCCTGGGTGGCTCAGTTGGTTAAGCATCTGCCTTGGGCTCAGGTCATGAGGCCACAGTCCTGGGATCCAGCCCCACATCAGGTTCCCTGCTTGGTGGGGGGTCTGCCTCTCTTCCCCTCTTCCCCTCTCCCAGCTCATGCTCACCCACACTCTCTGTCTCTCAAGTAAATAAATAAGTAAAATCTTAAAAATTAAAAAAAAATTAAAGACTGGAAAACTAAAGCACAAAGGTTAAGTAAATGTGCAAGGTCACATAGCTAGTAAGTGGCACAGCCAGGATGCAAATCTATATTGTCCCTCAAGCCATTGCTCTTAAGCACTATGGCATTCTATCTCCAATCTTAAGAACCCATCTGAGGTGGGCACTTGACGGGATGAGCACTGGGTGTTATTCTGTATGTTGACAAATTGAACACCAATAAAAAATAAATTTATTTAAAAAAAAAAAGAACCCATCTAAAAATAGAACTATAAAGGTTCCCCATAAAATGTCTAAGAAATGTCCGTTAATGACTGCTTATACAAAGTCAATTGGATGCTCCTCATTTCTGCTATCCCATTACATACAAGAAATGCCGAGCATGGGATTTCTGAATTACTAGTATTCCACATAAAGAGGAGCAGCAGCAAACCAGTCACGCCAAGAGACCCAGCACTTACGTTAACACTGCTTTGGGAATCATATAGATCAAGATGACAAATGATATAATCCAAGACGGCATCCTCAAAGTTATTCGACCCCGCCAGAGATGGTGTCAACGATTTCCTCACACGGATCTTGAAATGTCTAAATGCCATTTTAGCTACATGGAATGCCTCCTGCAGGTAAAAATGCAGCAAATTTATTAGGTAGAAGAAGAGGAGGGAAGAGGTCCGAGGCAAGGAATGAAGAAAGACTACTCACCAAAAATTCAACATCACATGGGTCTTCTGAACACTAAATACAGTTGGTCAAAACTAATTTTAATCTTGGAGAAAACGCAGATCTCAATTTTGAAAAGTACATAAATACATATACAACTATGCATGTTCACTAATTTCAAGACATTTGCTCATTGCTCTGCTAATTCTGAGTGTGGGAGGCAGGACAGTGCAGAGGTTCAAGGAAACAGATCATCTGTGGTTGCATCAACACTTAAAAAGTGCTGGTTAGGAGCACCTGCATGGCTCAGTCAGTCAAGCATCAGACTTTTAATTTTGGCTCAGGTCATGATCTCAGGGTCGTGGGATCGGGTCCCGCGTGGGGCTCCATGCTTAGTGGAGCTTGCTTCTCTCCCTCTTTCTCTGCCCTTCCCCATGCTTGCGCTCTCTCTCGCTCTCTCTCTCTCTCTTTCTCTCTCTCAAATAAGTAAATCTTTAAAAAATAATAATAAAAGTGCTGGTTGATCCTATGATCCTACAGCAATGTCATCTTACTGGTCCAGAAAAGAAATTATCAGTGTTTATGTTATACAAAGACACTTATCAAGCATCTGGCATGTTCCCTGGCATATATTAATTCAACAAGCATTTATTAAATGTCTGTTATATAGTAGGCACCAAGGAAACTCAGTTACACGTGAAAGACATGCCCCTTAAGCTTACAGAACCTTAGCCGACCTCTTAATGAGATAAACCAGGGTTGGCAAACTTTTTTCGCAAAGAGCCAGAGAATAAATATCTCAGTCTTGCCTAAAATACATACAGTCTCTTGTCACATTTTTTTTTGACAATCATTTAAAAATGTAAAGCCATTATTCATATTCTTAGCTCTCAGGTGGGATTTTTCTTAGAAATACAGGCCAGGACTAGCTCTGGCCCATGGGTCCTAGTCTGCTGAACCCTAAAATAAATGAATACTACAGGATAAAGTTCAGAAGGCTCTGATAATTCTGTTCTCATCCCAGTAGGTTTTGTTTTGTTTTTAAATATGGATAGTTAAAATAAATAAATAAGTAAATAAATAAATAGATAAATAAATAAATAAATAAATAAACAAACAAACAAACAAACATGGATTGCTCTCGTGTCTCATAACGGACCCTTCGTATCTCAGTACTCACAAAACAAATACCTTTGGCTTTGAGAATTAAGGTTTATGTATGAGGATCTTCAACCTGCCATACTCAAGGAGCCGATGTACTAGCAATTTTAGTAACTACTCCTACTTAAATAAACAGAAGAGTTAACACAAGCACAGCCTTCTGAGGTTTTGGAGAATGAGAGGAAATAGCAATCAAACGATAGCCATAAGCTGCACCATCTCAATAGTGTACATATGCACACATTGGAGGGCCCAGCGCAAATCAATATAGGATACAGGCATTTGAGATAATCCTATACTTATGGATCCATCTGCTATGACAAATGTCTGGTCGACACAAATATTCATAGACACGAGTTGTTCTTGATTGTGAGTAACTGTTCATCCCAAATATTTGTAATGGAAGGAAGGAAGAAGCAAAGAAGCCAACAGGCAAGGAAGGAAGCAGATGGAAATCCCCCCCTCCTCCCTCTGCGACCTCAGGGTCAACGGGTCCTTCCCGGCTGTATGCTCGGGTCACCCAAGCGCTGTCTGCCCGTGGCGCAGGTGTCACCTACCACGGTGGCGATGTAGATGATCCTCTGCACCGTCTCGGCCTTGTCGATGCAGCGCCGCAGCAGGCACTGCGCATCCAGGCGGGCCTGGGAGTAGGCGTCGCTGAACCGGGACAGGAGGGCAGCCTTGCGGGCCACACTGGACAGTTTGGCGTGATTCGGGGACGGGGTCCTGATCTTGGCCACGGCGGTGGAGGGGCTGGTGGACCGGCTGCGGCTCTGGCTGCGGCTGCGGCTGTGAGGGGCAGGGCTGGGCGTCCGGCTCCTGGCCGACCTGTTGGCAAGAACCGACGGGAGAGGCAGGCTGATGCGCTCCTCCCTCCTCCCCGGCCACCTGAACTGCCAGTGATGCCCGTCAGCCGTGCAGGGGAAGCAGGTGCCCCCCAGACCTCTCCGCCAGGCATCCAGTACATTTGCGGTCAGATGCTCTAAATAAGCATGGGGAACTGGCACCCCAGGTTATTCTTTCAGCGGCCCTGCAAGCTCAACATTGATCGCTGGCCCTGTTAGGGCTGCGGAGCTCTGAGGCTCAGAAGAGTCAATAGGGTCCCCAAGTAAAGTGGCACTGCTAGCAAGAGCCAGCATTAAAGAGATCAGTTGACTTCTTACCCCAGCCTTGGGGGTACGAACAGATCACGGGCCATATGGTCTAAACAGGATGACCACTGAACAATGAGAAAGATCTGAGTTCTCCTTCTATCGCAGTGGCACCGTTGGCTCGCTTCTCCAAAGCCTAAGTTCTCACCCACAATGTGTTCGCCCTATTTCTGGGTGGGAGTGGAGCTAAGAATAGATGTGCAAGTACTGGGTGAATGTAAAGCAGGGTATCAATGAACGGCATCAAAGGCAATGGACGGGGCGCCTGGGTGGCTCAGTGGTTGAGCATCTTCCTTTGGCTCAGGTCATGATCCCGGGGTCCAGGGATCGAGCCCTGCATCAGGCTTCCTATAGGGAGCCTGCTTCTCCCTGTCTCTGTGTCTCTCATGAATAAATAAATAAAATCCTAAAAAAGGGGGGGGGCACTGGGCCCCCAAGGAGGGAGGTGTAGAAGAAACTATGGAGCAAACAGTAATACAAAGCCCACTCTGAAGGAGGGGCAGAGGGAAAGCCCTCCAGTGTGGTTTGACAATTTCCAGGGTGCAGGAAATACTGCCACCAGGGCCAATTTCCAGCTACTAATGTGACATCACATTGAACTCAGAATTAGGCAGACTTGCACAGAATCGGTCCTTGGGAGCCAAGACAAGCTGGTATCAGCACAGCATGCCAGACTGACTCCCAAAACCAAGAAAGGCCAAGGTGGCATATAGGTGGATTGGGGACCAGGTGTGGGGGTGCCTTTGACAGTTTGGATCAGGGCATGTTGTGGGGCTGAGGGAGGTGGTGGGTGTTAAAAAGAACAAGGAAAATACTCCAAGAGAAACATCCTGCTTTGTCCTCACTTAACTCCGAACGACCTGTCTTAACCTTCTGTCCATCCGTAGAAAGAGATGTCACGAGAACACTTACCTACACACTCCATCAAATGAAACGAGATACAGGAAGTAAAATGACAGGTGGCCATCCCAGAGGGAGGACTCCCAGACCTCAGAGAACAGGACCCTCATATTATGGAATATTCTCTCAGCATGGGTATGGCCCATGCATGACAGGTGCACCCAGATCTGCTCTCGAGCCAAAGAACCAACCTCTCCTCTTGCCTAGCTCTCAGTTTCATTCCTTGCGCTTCCACGTCAGCCCCAAATTAATTAGTGTCCAAGCAGAGGTATTCTCTCTCTCTCTAGAAGGGTGCAGTTAGAGAAAATAATCCCTCTACAATTCAAATATTGTGGGGGTTTGGATTCTGGATGTCATTTCACTTTTTTTCCAAGCCACGCTTTTACCACTACTGAAAGGAACTGAAATGAAAAGATCTGTAAGCATTTGTCAGACCTTCCTTGAAGCACAGATTTTTCAGCAGACAGAACAGCTATCTCATCCTTCAGGGTTCGGAGCTGTTTCTCATAATCAAAAATCACTTCGGTCCGCTGGTCTGGGTTCCTCTTGTCGATGCTTCGCTGGTCCAACTTCCTCTGCTCTGAGGCTCGAGGCTCTGCACCCCGCAGCTCCACACTTTTATGCTCTGTGCTTCTGTGGCGGGAGTCCTCCTGGGCTTGAAGAGATTTAAGCCTGGGCAGAAAACAAAAATTAAGGAGGAAAGAAAAGAGAAAGAGGGAAGAATGGAGGAAAGGTAATAGTAACAACTGGCATATGTGGTAACAGAGGCTACTCTACTTAGCAATGCCATTACTGCGCTGGAAAACTCACAAGCAACCAACACAAATCAGAAAGGAGCAGACTGCCAGGGTCAGAATGCCACCCATGTCTGCAGCTTGCATGCAAAAAAGGCTCCAGGGGGTACCTGGGCGGCTCAGTGGTTGAGCATCGGCCTTTGGTTCAGCTTGTGATCCCAGATGGAGTCCCACATTGAGCTTCCTGCAGGAGCCTGCTTCTCCCTCTGCCTATGTCTCTCCCTCTCTCTCTGTGTCTCTCGTGAATAAATATTCATAAATAAATAAAATATTTAAAAAGAAAGAAAGAAAAAAGAGAAGAAGGCTTCTGAAAAAGAAATATGTATGCAGATCCTCTAGCAAAAGCAGAGTGGGCCTATAGTCACCCTGGTTTCTATTAGGCTGGTCTTAACTGCATAGAACTCTGGAAGCATTTGACCTTCAAAACCTAGGTCCAGAAGCTGGCCAGAGAAGCAATCTCCTAGCTCTTGGATTCTCTGGACAGATGGAATATGGGAGGAAATGACAATACAGAAGTGGAAGGGTGAATTTACAAAAATAATGTATTCTAGAAACAAAGCTTCGGAAATAAAGTTGTCATCCTTGTAAAGATACAAAAAGGTGTGACTCCCTAAAAGATACAAAAAGGTGTGACTCCCTAAAACAGCAAAGCCACACAAAGAGAAGGTGCTGTGATGAAAAGGACAATGATATAAGATGAAAAAATAAGGGCTAAGATTAAGGAGGACACAGAGAAGCTAACGATGCAATAGCAGAATTAAAAGCTGCACTGCAAACAGTAAAGAACAGAATCGCTACTACAGGAAATCATCGAATTATAGGATCAAAGAAATTGAGAAGGTCTATCAAGTAGGAAATAAGAGATGAACATGACAGTGAGAGTTCTTCTCCTAAGCAGCCTGGGGTGACTCTGAAAATGGTTCGCTAGCCACTTGACCCAGAAAAACCTGCAAAATCATGCAAATCAAGAGGTTCAGATCTTTCTATTCACTTTAGGAACCCACATGAAGCTGCCCAGGCCATCAAGGGCATGCATCTCCAAAAAGCCACCAAGTATCTGAAGATATCACTTTGCAGAAGCAGCATGTGCCATGCTGTCACTACACTGGTGGAGTTGGCAGGTGTGCCCGGGCCAAAGAGTTGGGCTAGACACTGGGCTGGTGGCTCAAGAAGAGTTCTGAATTTTTAATACTTAAAAATGCAGAGAATAATGCTGAACTGAAGGGTTTAGATGGAGATTCTCTGAGCTTTGAGCCCATCCAGGTGAACAAAGCCCCCAAGATGAGGCATAGAACTTAACGAGACTCGTGGTCGGATTCACCCATACATGAGCTCTCCCAGCCACATTGAGATGGTCCTTACTGGAAAAGAGCAGACTGTTCCTAAGCCAGAAGAGAAGGTTACACAGAAGAAAAAGATATCCTAGAAGAAACTGAAGAAACAGAAACTGGTTCGGGAGTAAATTCTGCATAGAATAAATGCAAATAAAGATAAAAAGAGTAAAAAAGAAAGAGAATGATGGTGAGAGGGGAGATAGAAGTGGAAAACAGAAAACTACTCCCAGCTACAATGTTGGTGGTGGTGTTCCCAAAGAAATCAGAACAATGGAACATGTGTGAAGGCAGCAAAAAAGGTCTTCGTGTGTGTGTGTGTTTTAATATAACTCTCCACTTGCTTTTGGGAGGAAAAATCAAAATTAAAATCAAGGAAGGTATATCACCTTATACCTGTCAGATTGGCTGGAATGAAAAAGACAAGAAATAACAAATGCTGGCAAGGACATGGAGATAAGGGAACCTTTGTGCACTGCTGGTAGGAATGTAAATTGGTGCAGCCACTGTGGAAAACACTATGGAATCTCCTCAAAAAATTAAATATTGAAATGTAGTAATTCCTCTACTGGGTATTTACCTAAAGATAACAAAAACACTAATTTGAAAAGATATATGCACGTCTATATTTATCGCAGCATTATCTACAATAGCCAAGATATGGAAGCAACCCATGTCCATTGATAGATAAATGGATCAAGATGTGGTATATGTATATGTGGTGTGATGTGATATGATATGATATCAACATATATGCACATGTATATATACATACATATGTATATGCACACATTAGATATACACACACATATACAATGGAATATTACTCGGCCATAAAAAAGAACTAAATCTTGCCCTCTGTGACAACATGGATAGACCTAGAGGGTATTATTCCAAGTGACATAAGTCAGAAAGAGAAAGGTAAATATGAGAAGACTTCAGTTACATGTGAAATTTTAAAAAGCAAAACAAATGAATAAACAAACAAGTAGAAACAGACCCATAAATACAGAGAACAAAGTGGTTCTGTCAGAGAGAAGAAGTGTGGGAGACGAGCAAAGGGGATGAAGGCAAAAGGGAAGTATAGGCTTCCACATCTGAAATAAATAAGTCACAGGAACAAAAGGCACAGCATAGGGAATATAGTCACTGACATTATAATAGCATTGAAGGGTGACAGATGGGAGCTACACTTGTGGCGAACCTAGCATAAGGCACAGAGTTGTCGAGTCACTATGTTATACATCTGAAACTGGTGGGACACTCAGTGTCAACTATACATTGAATTAAAAAATTCAAGGAAAGTATAACCTTAAAGCATGTGTTTATGTTCTCCTTCTAGGAATTTATGGTTAGAGAATAATCAGAAATTTAAACTAAGACCTGCCACAACAATTATCACAGTTGTTATCTCCAATGTTTAAAATCAGTACCAAGGTAAAATATTCAATATTAGGGAGATATCTAAATAGTATAACATGGTGCATCTATTTAAAACTAAGTTTTGCAGTATTTTTTTCTTAGCAATAGAAAAAAAACAAGGTTAAGTGAAAAGATGGTATCTAAAATTGTATACTTAGGCCTATTTTGCAGCAATAACTCTATTTTTCAATGTATCAGGTGGAATAAATTGCAAAATGGTAACAGTAACTGGCTCTGGAATTACGAGAGGGTCTTTGGGTTCCTTTTACACTCTATTATACTTTGAAAATGTTCTATAGTAGATAGCTAATGTTTTTGTAGTAAGAAAAAAATACATTAAACATTAATAAAAATATTGCTGCCTTTCCTCTCTGTGAACAGCTTCTTTCATATTATAATGGAGCACCAAAAAGCTAAATTCAAAGATCAATCAGCAGCCTACAATAATCCTGTCATTTTTTTTTTCTTACTGTTTTCTTAGCTGATTTATTTCCTCCTCTGCAGCCAAAAGGGATATGGCCGATCTGTTCTTGGTTTCTTCAAGAGTCTTTTCAGTTTCAGCCAGACTGTAAGAGAAATCAATAACTAAAGACAGATTTTTTCCAAAATTGGCAGACTTTCCAAATCAAGGCATAGGTTCTCCCAGGAACTTTTGGCATATGATATAAATTCAACATAAACAAGATCAAATTATGAGACATCTGCATCCAATCAGATGCTATTGCAAATATTATGGTGCACTTGTATGCAAAAACATGCTAGCGCTCTTTCTCAATGTCAAACACAAAGACATTACAGAGCAACTACCATTAAAAGTCTATGTAATAATTATTAACATTAGAATGCAAAGGGCAAAGAAACTTGTTCTCCTTCATCTCCCCCTCCTAATTTATCTGCTCTAATCACACCAAATCCTCAAGCTGCCTCTCCCTATAAAATCTCCATTTTCTGCAATATAATACCATTTTCTGCAGTAGTTTCATTACTTTGCACCATAGAGTTGCATTTGACTTAATTTTCCCAGGCTTCCTAAATATAAAAAAAAAAATTATTTGCCCACCTACAAGGAAAGTCTTCCATAATCACACTTGACTACCAAGTATTTCATGTCTTCCTGCCTCTGACTTCCACCACTTATTAGCATGATTTTCCTGAGTTTTTCAACATAGCTAGGTCATTGCTAGCTTCAAGGACTCTCTTCATTGTAGGCAAATCATAACAAATCATATTATTTCTTTAGGTCTATCTAAAATTAAAAAAGAAATGGAAGTATGTGGATGACACGGGATGGAGCAGTGATTCCCAATCAAGTTGCCCTAGTCCAGCAAGAGATCATAGGGTGGGCAAAGGTTTCGTGACTTCTCGGACCCTACTTCCTTAACTATCCAGGCTCTTCCATCACAGTTGTCCTGAGGCTAAGAGAGTGCAGTTGCTATCTAAACACCTGTCTTCTTCCTTCCTTTTAGATGGAAGAATCAAAGGCCCAACACTTGAGTCCTTCCCTAGACAGTGAAGAAGATTGAGAAATAAGAGGCTAGCAGGATCCCTACCAAGTCCCCACAGATTCCAGCCAACCAGGCAGTACAAGAGGTGTTGTGATTACCCAAAGTTCCTTCGGGTCTCCTCCTTCTCCTCACCACCTAACAAGTGCCCACACATCCTGTGAGTGCTTTCTTATACAAATGCCGCCCCTGACTCTCTCAATCCGAGTGTGTCTCCCCTTCTCCCGAGTGCCTCCAACACTTGGTTCACACTTACAATCTCATTACAAACACACTGTGAACTACTTAAGGGTGAGAATTTTCTTTAATTCATCTTTTTTTCCCAGCACCTAAGACAGTGCCTGTAACACAGAAGATATTTTTTAAGCTGAGAAATGAATGAACAAAACGTCTAAAGTCTTTTTTAAAATGCCAAAGTAGCAGTAACTTCATAATAGGACTACTGGAGATTAAGAGGAAATTGCTGTGATTTAATTCAAAGGTGAATATGTTACAGGTTTTTTAAAGGATACATGGAGGGGGAAAAATGAATGTTTTTGTCAAGAGAAAAATTAAAAGAAGCAAACAGACCAAGAAAGGAAGGAGAGTATGAACAGGAATAAAGTAGTTATTTTTTTTTCTCAAGACATGGTACACATGTGTGAACACATATACATACAACCAAATGTACATGCTAATTTGGCACTCTTGAGTGATATACAGAGAGAAGAAAAGGAGGTACATCTGTGTGCCAAGCATTTTTTTAAGCAAGTTAACATATTTTATTTATTTTTTATTAGAGATTTATTCATTCATTGAGAATATACCATGTGACAGGCATAATGTTGGGTGCTGGAGATACAAGAGTGTCAGAATAGCAAATACAAGACGGAAACCCTTTGGGGCTTCCAGTCTGGTGGATCAGAACATGCCAACTGATATTTTACAGTTTCAAATTGTGGTAAGTGCCATTCTCATATCACTGTGAACTATGGGAAGGGAAGGAAAGACCTTTTGATATACCTGGTCATGGACAGACTCTGAGAAAGTCACATTTCCGCTGACACCTGAAAGATAATAAAGAACCAGCCATGCAAAGAGCCAGAGAAAGACTTCCATTTTTCTGAAAGAGCACAGGCAAAGGCTTCAAGGTGAGAAAGGGGACCACAGACTAAATGAGGGGAGCCTGGCATGAGACGAGGGTGGAGAGAGAAGTAGGCCCAGATCACACAGGGCTGGAGAGTCCTGGTAAGGAGATTAGAATTTTTTTCCCAACAGTAAAAGGAGGCCATTAACAGTTTTTAAGTAGGAGTCTGATTTTATAAATTTCTGTGTGTAAAATGGACTGTAGTCGAGCAAGAATGGAATCAGGGTAGCCAATTGGAAGGCGACCGGTATTAGAGCCTTGAACAAGGGTGATGGTGGTTGAATAGAAAGGGACAAGGGTGGAAGATGTTTAGGAGGTAGATCCAACTGGATTTGCCAGTAGATTGGATATAGGAAATGAAGACATATGCAATCCATAACTGGAGACCAAGTATAAAATCTAAAAGTCTTCCTTTGTTGAGGATTCATCAAACTTGGACAGACCTGTCCCCATTCAGCACTGTATTAGAATTTGCGCATTTGAAATTGAGTTAAAACCAATCTGGTCTCCACAAGATTAGACATGGGGAATCTCCTTGGTGGGCCATTCATTCCACAGCAGGTAGCATCCTGATCAAAAGGCTGGTAGAGTAAGGAGAAAAGAGAGACCTAGCTATCATAGAATATGGGGGACAGAGAACACAATTTGTGATGCCTTAAAAAAAATAAAAGCCACAGGTGGGTTAAAGCAAACTAGGAAATCTGAAGTAAAGGAGCAAATATCTTCCTCTGTGCAACTTTCAAATGAGATATACAGGGTTTGGCTGTGGGAGGGGGTGTATATATAGACACAAATGATAAAGAGAATATGGTGAATGATCATGTCTATGGGTGTTCTTAGCGCTATTCTTATAAATGTTCTGTTGGAAAATATTTCCAAAGAAAAAAACTTTTTAAAAAGCATGTGGTCATAGTTTTCTTGACCCCTGATGCTCCTTATGGGTATTTAGAGAGCCATAATGATAAGAGAGGGAAGTAGGAATTCCTGGCTCCTCTTGGTGCTGATAGAAGTAAAAAACCAACAAAGTCTTGAAGCCCTGCTTCACAGCCAGTGGCAAATGGGAGGGCCTGGCCAGCAGCACTTGCCAGCAAATTCTCCAGAAGACTTAACCAGACAAGCCACAAATCAGCAACCCTTACTTGGCACAAAACTCTAGTGCCCAGGAGGAAACAAGGCAGCAAGAACTCATAGGGTAGAACCAGATCAAAAGTCCCTCCTTTCCAGCACAAGCCATCCCTCATGAGCATGCAAGCATCCCTCTACTTCCAGATGCCAGTCTAAGGAAGGAGGAGGGCCCAGGGGACTCCTGGAGAGAAGGGAGAGAAAGCGCCCCCAACAGAAGTTTGAACTTGGAATTAACTGAATATTCACAGGAAAAGGCCTATAGTAAACCAGAAGAGAAGTGGTAAATTTAATTATCCTCCTCACCTCATTCCAAAGCAGCTGATATTAGTTGAAATCAGTTGTAGAAATTCAGAGGAATTGTGTTTTTGCACATTACATTGGTAAATTTTGACCGTTGCAGCCATTAAATTGCTCATTGACAACAGTTCCAACTGGAAAATGCACAAGGGGTGTGGAGGTAACCCTGTGTGTGTGTGTGTGTGTGTGTGTGTGTGTGTGTGTGTTCATGTGCACGTGCATGCAAGCACACACAAAGAAAAATGTCTGGAGTAAAATCAACCAAAATGTTAGCAGGGATGAGATAACAGGTGATTTTCATCTTTACACTTGTATTTATTGTATGCATTTTGAGTTAGCGACAATCGTGCCTCAGATAAACCTCCTTGGCTATAGTACTGCCACTGCACAAAGCTGTTGTATGCATTTTGAGAAGGGAATGTTTATTACTTTTATGTTTTCCTGAAAAGGAAATCTCATCAGAGAACAAGGCAGCATGCCACACCCTATTCCATCACAAGTCCTTAAAGAATTCCTTGCTGCCCCATCCATGTCAGCAATGGAGCAGGGCTCCAAATGGAGAAACACCCAATTGATGGGTTTGGGTGACGTTGGCTGAGTGCAGTTTCATACACAGTTGTCTGCCTTCCTCAAGTGCAAACCCAAGGCTTGCACTCCTTTGCAGTGATTCCTTGACCTTGCTACCCTGGCTTTGCCTTGATCTCTGCTGCTGCCTTGCATTGCTTAACTTTTTTTTTTTTTCATTGCTTAACTTTTTTAAAAAACTTTTCCTATCTACTAATTGTTCCAAAATCTTGAAACGCTCATTCTTTAAAGAGTCTGACTTCTCAGCCAAGCGTCTATACTCCCTAAATGAACACGTCTGACAGATGGATGCAGCCTCTTCATCTTACTCTTGCTCTCTTTTCTTAATTTTACTCTTTGTCTGACTTTCTTTAACCCTCTCCCTTTTGCATCTTGTTTTTCTTTCAAAAGATAGATTATCACATGACAATATTCCCCTGTTTATATATATAAGCTGATAATAGGCCTCTAGAGAAGAAGGAGCCCCAGGGATGGAGCCAAGGGGACTAGGGTCTTAGGTATCCTATTATAATATAAAAATCTTATCCCCAGAGTCAAAGACATTGCTCTCTGCTCTCTCTTTCTCTCTCTCTCTCTCTCTCTCTCTCTCTCTCTCTCTCACACACACACACACATACACACACACAGTAGTTATTTGCAGATGTCTACATTTTACATGAGCCACTATTCTCCTTTTAAACTTAAAAATTAAGAACAAACAATGCTTTTTGGAAAAAGATAACTTGCATTCCTCTTACTCGTCTTGAACCTGGTTGAGTTGACTACGAGTTGAATTCAACTCAGCATCTATTTGTTGAATGTCCTGATCCCGAACACCAGACTCTTTATGTTTCTCCTTATCAAATGTGTCCTGGAATGATACACAAATCAAAAATAGTCTTGAATATATTAAATAGCATGATGGGTTGCAACACATTGCACTGAGCAAAAGAAAAACAAGCACAAAAGTACACAAATCCATAGTTCCATTTATAGGCTGTTCTAGTGCAAGCAAAATTAATCTAGAATGATAAAACTCAGAAGAGTGGTTGCCTGATGGGGAGGGATAGGTGACTGGGAAGTGACACAGGAAATGCTCTGGAGAGATGGAAATATTTTAGAACCTAATAGGGTATGGGTTACATGGATATCATCAACCTATGGATTTCACTGCAAGTAAATGATACCTCAATTTTTTTATGGCACATCATTTTTTTTAAAAGCCATTGGAATATCATCCCATATCTTCATACTCAGAATAGCACCCACAGGGTAAAAATCTAAGTAGCATGTGAAAATCCCCAGGGAAGAAAAATTTGCTTAGAAACAACTGCTATCTATGGTTAGATATGCTAACATATCTAACCTTATGTTAGTTGTTCCTGCACGTTTATCACATTTAATTCTCAAAATGGCCCTATTGGGTCAACAAAAGCATTGCCTCCACTCAGCAAGCGAGACAACCTACCCAGAACCCTAGAAGAGTGACAAGAATTTTGCCCTGTGACCTCCAAGCAGGAACCCTTCTGCCCCTGCCCCCTAAGGCTGCTAAGAAAAGACTCTCTACGTGCCTTAATTTTAGAAAAGACTTCATCTAAATCCACATAAATGTTCACAATCAAGGTTACCAATGTTTAGAGATGTTAATGCCTTAAGCAAGGTGTGTGTTCTCCTTCCAGTCTGGGCTTCAACTGTCTAAAAGCTGACCCCATTGCACAGAAATCACCCCCCTATCAACTGCAAGTGAGGATACTCTGTCAGTCTCTAAGAACTAAGTTTCCACTGGGTGTTATACTATACGTTGGCAAGTCGAACTTCAATAAAAAATATATTTTAAAAAAAGAAGTTTTCAATTAGTTTCACTTCATTCTTTCAGAATATGGAGCTTTCCCCCACCTCATGGTCTCTTTCTGCGGCCCCATGGTACCCTAAGTGTCTGTGTGCCTACTCTGTCATTCCAAAGCTCTTATTTAGTGCCTAGGGTGGGCAATGTCCCAGATGTGGAACATCACCAGGGCCTTCTTACAGCTGAGGAAGCAGAGGTTCACTGATTTGCCTCAGGTCATACCCTGGGAAAGAGACAAAGCTGAGAATTGAACGCAGGTCTGTTTGAAGACAAAGCTCAAGCCGTTGTGCCACATACTACTGCACCCAGAAACTCACCTTGTGTACCTGTGTCCCCGTTCCCCAAGTAGAGCAGAGTCCCTCAGTAGGGTAAAAGCCATATCTTAGATATGTTCCCGGAGCCAGATTGGGTTGCTGAAAGTCAAGGGTGATCCTTGAGCATCCCTACCTGCAGAGAGGGGACCTTGCTGTCAACAGGTTTTCCCAGGGAAGCTGCAGTAAAGGAGGCTTCCAGCCAAGGCAGTAGGCGCGATTTGATTATTTCCACACCATCATAATGACCGCCTAAAAGAACCCACAAATCGGGGCAGGGAGAGAAGTTCAGCCACACAGTGTGAAAGCACAAAGAACAAAAGTAAAAGAAGGGAGAGCCCGACGGGAAAGCACGGGCCCTTCTCACCTTCTTGGGCTGCAGCGGTGAGGATCCTAAAGAGCTGTCCTTGCACTTTGGAAATTTGTTCGATGAACTCAAGGCATTGACAGAGATTTTGATCACATGTGTTTGTCTACAAAAATCAAAACAGAAAATCAGTGCCTTTCCTTTCTACTGGGACCCTCTGCAGGTAGACAGAGGCCGCCTGGCTCCGGTATGCTCCCAGGCGCAGAGACTGCCCTTTGTCCATCAAAACGTCTTTTCCCTTTCCTCCTGGGCACACAGCTAGACCACTTTCCCCAGCTTTCCTGGCAGTTGGTGCAGCTGTGGAACTGAGTTCCAGTCCTTGGGACTAGAAGTGATATGTGCCATTTCCAGGTAGACCCAGAAAAAAGCCCCTTGAGTGATGCTCTTCTCTCTCTCCTTCCCCATCTTCCAGCCAGCTGCGGAGGGCCCAGCAGAGGACCCCAAGGGCATAAAGGGTGGTGGAGCCACAAGATTTGAAAGGCTACTCATTGAACACTTGCAATGACTGTCACATACTCAAGAAAGTGTATGTATATGTGCATGTGTCTCTGTGTGCATAAAGCCACAGAGATGTGTTTTAATAGCAATACCCCTGGACTTCCTTCCTACTCAATGGAACCCTGCAAAAAATCCTCTTATAAAGTGAATAGACGGGATCCCTGGGTGGCGCAGCGGTTTGGCGCCTGCCTTTGGCCCAGAGCGCGGTCCTGGAGACCCGGGATCGAATCCTACATCGGGCTCCCGGTGCATGGAGCCTGCTTCTCCCTCTGCCTGTGTCTCTGCCTCTCTCTCTCTCTCACTGTGTGCCTATCATAAATAAATAAAAGTTTAAAAAAAATTAAAAAAAAAATAAAGTGAATAGACCCTTTGTGACACAAACTACTGTGTCCTGATTTACCTGCTTTATGGATCCATGTCTTCTACCCAAGTTCATTATGGCCATAAAGAACACTACTCGTTAACAGTAAGAAGGTACTGGGGGGGTGAGGATACCATGGAGAAGAAGACAAAAGAGACGGCCGGGGCTCTATGGCACATGCAGACCGGGAGGGGAGGTAGCAGTGTAGATAGTTCCAGGCGATGGAAAATGTGAGCCACAGTCTACTCCAGGGCCTACAACCTGGGAAGTCAGGGAGTTCTGAGAGGAAGTGAAATCTAGGCAAGGAGAAAGCAAGCAGATTTGGGGGGTTTCGACATCCACAGAACATGGCGAAACCGAGAGCTGGGCCTTTAGCTATTATTCTTTCTCAAGCCATGGAAAGGCAGGATCTGTGGGTGCTGGGGATCCTGAGGCAGGAAGCAGGGCACCAGAAGGATAGAAATGAGAACAAAGAGGAAGAGCGACCTCCAGGCAAAATGCTACAAGTCAAATGCATGTGTGTGCCCTCAGGGGAAGTGGTGCAGGCAGGCCGTAAGCTCCTGCGGGCAGAGGCTGTGGGCCTGGTCTCTGGAGTCAAACCCAGTTAAGTACTGGACAACAAGAAGATTCACGTATTTTGTGTTCATCACATAACTCCTATGCACCAGGCATTTTTTTTTTTAAGACTTTATTTCTTTACTTGAGAGTGAGAGCTAGAGAGAGGATGCAAGCACACACAGGGAGGGGAGAGAGAGAAGCAGACATCCTGCTGAGCAGGGAGCAGGTCCAGGCTTCATCCCAGGACCCTGGGATAATGACCTGAGCTGAAGGCAGAGGCCTAACTGACTAAGCCACCCGGGCGCCCCCACCCCAGGCTATTGGTGCCTTCCGTACAGAAGCTCAGTGAAGCTCCAATAGCAATGCACTGTGAAGTAGGAGCAGCACTGTTATCACCCGCATTTTCAGATGACAAAACTGAGATGCAGAAAGGTTAAATAACCTGTTCAAGGTTACCTAGCCAGTAAAACAGCAGAACTGAACCTGGTGCCCATGCTCTGAAGATCATAATTAGTGCTGGGAGCAGAGGGAGGACAGGATGATGCGACATGAGTGAATGGGGAGGACCATCAGGAAAAGCTGCCCTGGAAGGGCAGGATTCAGAGTAGTAGAGAGAAGACGGTGATCCCCAGGGAGATCAGCAGGGGCAAAGGCCCTGTGGTGGGGACAGGAGCGAATTTAGTCACCTTGAGAACCAAAAGTAAGTGTGTAGGGTAAAAGCACAGAAGGTGAGAGAGGTTGGCAGGACAGGTCCCGGAGGACCTTGCAAGCCTGGGAAGGAGGCTGGATGGGGTGGACTCATGGCGCCCTAGGGCGAGCTGCGAGCTTAGGTCCACGCTGGTGACAGCACTGGTGACAAGCTCTGTTATGGCAGTTAAGTCTGATGCAGCCATTTGTCTCTGTGTCTCATCCTTCCATCTCCTTCTCCTAAAAAGACAAGGAGCTCTTTTTAAAAATCCCTTTGTCTCTTCTATGTCTCTATCGGTTGCCACTGGTATGTCTAACAAATCAAAGGGCTCCAAAGTATTTGACAAATGAATGAATGAACGAACGAATGAATGAATGAATGAATGACTTACCAGCGTAGTACTGACATCGTCAGAACATTTGGAACCCCCAGCTGAACAGCTGTGCCCATTCCTCCCTCGCTGAAGCCCTTGGCCTTGCCCATATGCCTGCACTTACCACGGTGAACCTGTTACAAACAGCTTTGGCCCCTGACTAGACCCCTGACAGGCTGAGTGTCCAGGAGCGGGCCTGAGGGTCCAACGGACCCGAATGATTACATCTCACCATTCTGGGCAATCCTACCCAGGTTACTTGACTTTCCTGAGCCCATTTCTTCTCCAGAAAAATGGGGATAATGCCTTGCAGAGGAGAATTAAACCCAAATATTGCATATCTAGCACCTCAGAGACAGAGGGCACTCCACAGTTGGTACCTAGGAGGTATTATGGGTTACTGAAAGGAGCAGTGGGCACAGAAATAAGGCAAACCTGGGTTCAAATACCGCGTCCCACGTATTTGCTGTATTCTCAGAAAAGGTATTTTATTTTATTATTTTTTTTTTTTTTAGAAAAGGTGTTTTAAATATGAGCCTCTGTTTACTCCTATTTAGTAACATGCTGGTCTCATGAGCTAACTTAGGTGCAGAGTAGAGGAGGGACAGAATAATTAAAAGTATTATTGTAGTATTACCACCATCTGCTTCTATGCCTTACCCAGTGCCTGGTACAAAGGAGGTGCCCAAAGGAATGTCTGTTAAGTGGATTTGTACACACAACTTAAATCACAGAAGAGAATATACAGTATAGGACAGCTCCTGCTCCCAAGACCTGTCACCACATGCTGCAGCTTCTCACACAAAGCATCACACAAGACACTCAAGTTGCAAGGGAGCCCATAAAATAAATAGAGCCAAGATACGAACTAATTATGCTGTTTCCTAAATTCCAATGTCCATGCCTTCATAAATCAGTGAGTTCCTATTCTTTGCAAGGCCTTGGGCTGAGCCCAGAAAATAAAGCTACTAAAAAAATTAAAAGTTGCCTATCAGTGAGCTCACCAGCTGGGGAAGAGGGGTGAAAAATGGGAGAGTACAGAGGATTAATAGTTATCTTCAAGTTTATTAAGTGCTCTAGGTGGGTCGTGAGCTGTAGGAGGAGCAAAGCATGCCCTAGTGCAGTGAAGGGCAAGAAATTAAGGTATTTCCAGAGAAGGAACAGCAGGTACCAAGGCAGGGAGCAGCAAGGTGTACCACAGAGGCAAGTGGGATACATTTGGTCCAGAGACCAAATAATGATAAACTTAATTTGCCACATGAAGGGCTCTGAGCTTTATCCTGCCACTGAGAGACTGGAGGGAGCAGATGGAGGAAAGTGGTGACGTCATCCAACTTACTTTGTGTTTTACAAAAATCACTCTGGCAAAAGCCGATCACATAAAGTTCAGATGAGAGGGTGAGCCTGGTGGGAAGGGGGGCAGTTGTAAACATGTGGCTGAGCGATGCTGAGGGTTGTGGAGATGCCAAGGGCCCCCTGAAGGCCCTTCCCAGCCCTAAATCACATCTGTGTCAGCCAAGGTCCCACTGGTTCTAGCATTACCTACAGAGGATGTCAGAAGGTTTGAAATAGAAAAGAGGTGTCCAAGGGATGGGTTCTGTTCTCAGACAATGTAGGGGATCTGCAGAACATTCAGGGAGAGCTGTCTGGTAAAAGTACCTAACCACTCTTGAGCACTTACTTTGTGCCAGCCAAGCCCTGTGTTGAGAGCTTTGAATACAGTTTCACATAATCCTCAAAATAACCTTACAAACTGGATACCATCCATCATCCCTAATTCACCAATGAGGAAAATCAAGATCTTAAGCAATTTGGAGAAAAGGTGGTTGAGCTGGAAACTAAGCCTGTTCCTGCAGCCTTTGAGGCAGAGCCAGGCTCTCAACCATGGCACTGTACCCAGAATAGAAGGAAAAGACTCTGGATCTCAGCAGAGAGGTAGGGGCTGGAAGTGTGGTTCTGGAAGCTTCAGCAGATGGAGAGAGGGGAACCCATGTGCATAGATGAGATCCCCAGGGCAGGAGAAGGCAAAGGGCAGGGCTGAGGGCAGTTTTGCTGTTTCAGAAACTGGCTGAGGAAGAAGGGCCAGTAAATGAAAACAAAACAAGAGCAGTGAGAAATAAGAGGACAGCCAAGAAGGGAGGTAAAGAACCAGGAAACCAGAGATGGAGATGGTTTATTCTCTGCTTCACTTATGCTTTTAGGCTCTCAACAAATTTTTATGGAGGAGACTACTGTGTGCCAGATTCTAGAAGTACCATGAAGGGTAAGAGAGCCTCTTCTCTCAAGGAATTTATAGTCTAAGAGAAACATGTAAATAAATGCAAAACCAGAATTACTTGCTATGATAAAAGTAGGTCTAGATTTCACAGGTGAGGCTCAAAAGAAGAAGTGGTGGGGGGCCAAGAAGATTCAGGAAGGCCTTCACTGAAGAGCTCTGTGGGCTCTCATTCCTATTTTCTAATTGCTCTAGTGTAAGGCCTGAGCATTGAAAAGTTTTTTTAAAGTTTTCTGAATGATTTTTATGGGCAACCAAAAGTGCAAACCACAGCTCGAATGGGAAGGGAGATCAATTTAATGAGTCTAGGGACGTTTAGGTGGCTCAGCAGTTGAGCGAAGGGAAAAATGGGGGCTACCTGACAGATATTTAACAGTAGAATCCTGAGGGTGTGATGAACCCATTTGTGAGGCATGGTGGAGAGAGGGGGCCCCAGGTTTCAGGCTTGGACCACAGCAGGCAATGCGGTGCCATTGCCCGACCACAGGACACAAGTGGAGAACCAGCAAGGTGAGAGAGGGGGAAACTAGTCCTGTTGGGTTGGTGTTGGGTTGGGGGATGTCTAGAGCATCCACATGTTGCAAGCTGGAAGGCGGCTGGTTGGCTAGGTCGGGGGCTCTGAAGAAAGCCCAACCTGGAGATAGATTTCACGGTCACTCACATCGGGGAAGTAGCTAAAGCTATAGAACTTGGTGCATCAATTGCCTGCAGAAAATCCAAGGAGATAAGAACCAGGAAAAAGAAGTAGGGCTTGGCTATCAGGTGGCCTCTGGGGACCATGAGAGAACAGTGACAGCAGAATGGTGTGGGGTTACTTGATGTATTTCCACATTGCACGGGGTTGAGGGAGCAAATGGAAGCAAGGAAGGAGTAAAGACTATGAGGATAGATGAGTCTTTGAAGAAGTTCCTTGGTGCGGGAAGGAGAGCAATGGGACAGTGGCTTCATTCCCATCCTTTCAAGGTCCCCACTCTCTTGCCCAAACAAAAGTTCCCAATAATATCAAGCCTAAATATTGCCCCATTTCCCAATACCTTGCCAACATGCATCCACATGACTTGTCCAGCCTTACTTCCCTCTGCTCCCGCTCAGCAACTCTCTTCACTGCAGCCACACCCCTGCCTTGCCTTTGCACACGTAACATGTGTACTAGAACCACCACCAACCTTGATGCCTTTGACGTCCTTTACTTGGGAGCAGCCTTGACCTTACCATTTCTCCTTGTGACAGCCTGATCATCCAAGCCTCTACCAATGGGTCTTTCACATCTTTGATCCTATTCCTCACCTTGAATCACCTCCACAACATGGAAGAGAGAACACTTTTCATCATTACATTAATCAAATTTATCACTAAATATCCTTCATCAATTTGCAAGTTGGCTGGAAAAGCTATTTAAACCCATCGATTTCAGCACAAAATACAGTGATTTACATTTTAAGAAACCTCAGTCTAGGGACCCCTGGGTGGTTCAACAGCTGAGCGTCTGCCTTTGGCTCAGAGTGTGATCCTAGTCTGGGATCAAGCTCTACATCAGGCTTCCTGCAAGGAGCCTGCTTCTCCCTCTGCCTATGTCTCTGCCTCTCCCTCTGTGTCTCTCATGAATAAACAAATAAAAGCTTTAAAAAATAAAACCAAAATATTGAATTTTAGTTATAAGACAGCTTAAATATACCCCAACATTTTAGCAAAAGCTTCTATTTAGACCTCTCCGCAGGATTTTAGCGTCTCAGCCTGCGGTTAATATCTCTATTGGATTTCTTTCATTAATTATTTTCCTTAAATATTAAGCAATGATGATATTTCCATTAACATGTTTGTCTAAGAAGAAGCGAAGAAAGGGAAATTAAAAAGATGATAGACCCTCTGTTAAAAATAATCTGTCTTAATCACTCGTCAATTTCTTTCCTAGCCATGAATTCCTCATTAGTAGCTGTGGCAGAAACAGTAGCACCAATCAAATATTCCACATGCTTTCCATTTCTCAGGCTCTTTTACAATTAGATTGGAGCCACATAACAATTCCGGCCTAGGGAAGATGAGTGAAAGTGATATATATAATTTAGGTGCTCTCTCTCCTCCCCTACCGACCTTTGAGATCCTGTGAAGAGATGACTGGTCCACGAGGTAGAGGGCAACTGAACCCAAGCCAATTGTGGAAGAGAGTTTTCACTGGACTTTGCATGAATGAGAAATCTCTTTTATGCAAGTTTAGGCACTAAGATTTGGATTTTTATTCATTACTGCAGCATAGTAGTAAAAAGATAAAGGGAAGAAAACGTGTTTTCTATAACTTTACTAGATTGAATCCCCAGGAATGTAGAAATGTGTTGACTATGGGGAAGGGCAAAGGCAGCCAGGGAGTCTGTTTGAAGACACCATAGCAACTACAAGAGCCCTTTTGTATTGACAGTCAGGGACATTTTGTCATATAGGCAACGTCTATTTCAACCACAAAGAGTATCCTATGACAGAGGGACTCCTCCCTGAGATCTCCTTTTTTATGTACTAATATTGAATATGCTGTTTTCACTTAAGAGGGCAGCTTTCTATAGCACAAGGGAGTCATGCAAGAGGATGCATCATCAGCTTTCTCTATCATCCCCACTCACATATCAGATAATCAAAAGTTTCCAGAATGTAATGTCCTGGTGTCTATTATCAAGAAGTGGAATCCTATTCTCTCTTAGGGATGGGTGATCAAGGGTATAGTAAGGTCTTACCATTTGCTCCTCTAATTATATATAGTACATTTTAAAAAGTAATCAATCGCAGAGCATCTGACCAAAGGCATCTCCCTAGTCCACAAGACTCTGGGTAGAAACAAAAGAATCTCAGGAGGAGGAGCATTTCAGCCCAGAGCTGACCTTCTCCAGGTACTGCTAACATTGGAGGGAAGTTAACTCTTCTTCTTAACATCTCTATGGGTTAATTAGGTCATCAGAACCCAGTTCTGCATAGGTGGTGATTTGACCCTTTTGTAGAGTTGACCAAGAGGACCATATAGATGTTGCATGATCAACTGGGGGCATTTTGGGGCAGCATACTCCTTCTTACTTGAAGGATGCTTCTCAGAGTCTGACCTTGTTTACAGGTCTCCAAAAAGCATGACGCTTTTGGTTCCCCCCCCCCCCCACCATTGCTCCTAAGATAAAGTCCAAACTCCTTAATATACCACCCAAAGCCTCTACCCTCTGGCCCAACAACCCCACCTCCTCAGCCTCATCTCACTTCCACTCCTTGCCTTGAACCATTCACAGGCTTCCCCAAATAGGCCAGCTTCTTCATGCCTCCCTGCTTTTTACACATGCTGTTTCCTTTACCCTTCATCCTCTTCTCCAACTGGAAGTCTATCATTAGGATGCAACTGACATTTCTAGTCCCAGCACTGAGCACAGACACATCATAAACTCTGAAAAAACTATTAAGTTAATCAATAAATGTACATTGCCAAATGTGTAAATATAGTGTCTAGTCCAATAACCATTTATTGAGTGAATTATTAAGCTCTTAATAATTGGCTCAGTTCTTGGTTGAACAATAAGAGATTTTCTATGGCTTTTTCACCAACATACTCAATAACCACAAAGACGGAAAAACAATTTTGAAGGTACATGTTTGTACCAAGCTGTCCCTGAACAGCCAATGGAATCCAAGTTTTAAAGACCAAGTAATACAATAATTCAACTTCTCTTTAGTAACTAAAAGAAAGTGAATTGGCAGTGTTTGCTGTTGCATTTATTAGGTTTCTCTAGTGGGGTTTTGAAAAATATCCCTCCTCATAATTTGTTTTTAATGAATAAATTTTTTAAAAAAAATCAAGCAAGTTGTGATTCTGCCTAGGGCCCAGAAGATTATTAGATGTTGTAAGATTAAAATCCAGCCAACAAATAAAAATCAAAAGCTTTGGGGCAGAAAATTACATTTTTAAAAAATTTACTGTGTCTGACAACATACATAGGACACGATGAAAAGATGGTGGTGATGGACAGATTAAGGCAGAGGAAATGGGAATCCATATGAAGGAAATTATAGGACAGAAAGAAGAAAAACTAAATAGGATCTGTTAATCCAAATGAAGGAAAATGAAAATTTTGCATTGTGTTTTAGAACTAATCTATTCAAGTTATTGATCTTTTTCACTGAAAATAAATTGTTTCACAAGGGGATGATTTTAATCACATTCTTAATTCTAGTGTAGTATTTATGGTCTTTTATTTTGCTTGAGTTTAGTTAGAACTAAATCAATGTGGTCACAGTCAACAAAATCAACTTTCCGTAACAAACATAATTTAAAGCTTTTAATGAAAAAACCTCTACAACCAACATTTTAATAATGTAGTTTGCTACAATGACTATTCTGTATCTCAAGATTTCAAGGAAAAAGTCCTTGGAACTAGTAAAACAAACTTGCAGTATTACAGGAAACATCTTAGCAGTTGACCAAAACCCACACTATAGGTGACAAGTTATTAAATAAGTCTAGATGTAACCTAAATTTTGGTAGGTGGCTTATAGATATTTTCTTATCCTCTGCCTTTCACCACATACACACACACCAAAAACAACAACAACAACAACAACAACAACAACAAAAACTATTAAAAACACTTGCATCCTCTCAATTGTGCCCCTACTTGGAAATCCTGGCTTTTGGATTCAATTCCAATTTCAATAAAGGCTGAAATAAAGATACTGGAGGACCATCTTTAATTCTACACTGGATATGAGGTTTTTAAGAAGAGAAATGAGTCCAAGAACCCGGATGTCTGGGAGAATGGTGGTGGCACTCAGTCAGTCATTATTTTCTGAGCACTACTAGGAGGCAGGCATTATTCTAAGTGCCGGAAATACAGTGATGAGCAGGAAAAGGGAGAAATCTTGGCCCTCTGGAGCTTACCTTTTAGTGGGAAAAGGAGAAGGAAAGATTGACAATTCAGTAAAAGAATAAGTAAAAATGAGAAGATGTAGCTATCACAGAAGTAATAAGGCAGAAAAGGGACACAGTGAGTGCCAGCGGCAGGGGTGGGAGATGGTAATTGTGAACAGAGTGGTTTCTCCTGAGAAGGTGACATTTAAACAAAGACTTAAGGAGGAGAGAAAGTGAAAATGTTGATATCTTACTTAAATATCCACAGGCAAAAGTTTTCCAGGCAGAGGGGAACAGAGAGTGCAAAACGTCCTGAAACAGGAGACTGGCTGGTATGCTCTAGACTTCTGTCCAATAGAGTAGCTACTATCCATATGTGACTATCTGGGTTTAAATTAATTAAACTTTAATGAAATTTACTTTTTAAAATTTAAATGAAACTTAAAATTCAGTTCCTTAATTTGCACTTGCCACAATTCTAGTACCAAATAACCACCATATTGGACAGTGCCTGTATAGACCATGTCCAATCCTAGAAAGTTCTATTGGACAGCTTTGCCAATAGAAAGAGCAACAAGACCAATATTGCTGCAGTAGATTAAGGGAGTAACAGATGAGGTCAGAGTTTAAAGGAGCACAATTGTGTAGGACTTTGATAGTCATTGTAGGAACTTTGGCTTTTATTCTAGGTGGGATAGAAAGTCTGAGGATTTTATCAGAGAGGTAACTTGATCTGACTTGACATTTAGGATAATCACTTTGAGATATTTTTATAATAATCTAGATGAACGATGATGGAAGGATGGTTATAGCAGAGGTGGTGAAAGGATTCTGTGTGCATTTTGAAGTAGGTGCCAACAGATTAAGCAGGTGAACTTGTTGTGAGGTGTGTCAAGATGAAGACAGTGAAGTCAAGAGGCCAGTGTTCATGGCATGGGCGAAGCTAAGTTAGATTTTAGACTGATTGGACTTCAAGATAATGATAGCAACAACTGAAAATGTCTAAAAGGCAATCGGAGAAGTGAGCTCAGATGAGAACAGGCCCTGAATACAGATATGAGATTCATGGGCTTATATGTGGGAGAGAAGCAAGGATGGAGGCCCAAGAGAAGATTGATAAAGTCTTGAATAATTACTATAGGAGGGAAGTGGACAAGGCAAGGAGACAAACTGTTAGAGCCTTAGAAGAATGGAGATGTCAACAGCCAAATGCAACAGAAACACTAGACAGCCCAGGAGAAATGATCATACAGAGAAATGGTCACAGATTTTTTTTAGAAAGGCATTGGTCTCTAAAAGTGCATTCTCTATGAAGGTGGGGGGATGAGCCTGGCATGGGGGAGAGAATCTAGATTGAAATAGTTTGTAGATAGACCACTGTTACTAAGAAAGGGAAGTGTAATAAACTTTGGCATGTCTTAGTACTTATGTGTAGTTTCTAAAAAAATCATTTGATTCAGCAAAATGGTAGTGTCATTTATGTTAAACATGGTCTTGTGACAAACCGAATCTATTTTTTTGTAAAAAAAAAAAAAAAACCTTATTATTATATTTTTAAGTAATTGAGGCTTAAACTTAACAACCCCAAGATCGAGAGCCTCAAGCTCTCTCTCCTGGCTGAGCCAGCCAGGCACCCCCAAAACTGAATGTACTTTTTAACATTCAGAGTTTACTTAGGTCACAGGGTAATAACAAGAAAAAGGATGGAAGGAGGGAAGGAAAGAAAGAAGGGAGGGAGGGAGGAAGGAAAGGAAAGGAAAGGAAAGGAAAGGAAAGGAAAGGAAAGGAAAGGAAAGGAAAGGAAGACGGAAATGGAAGAAGGAAGGAAGAAAAAGAAAGGAAGGAAAAGAGAGGAGGGAGGGAGAAAAGAAAGAGAAGGAGGGGAGAAAAAAGGAAGGAAAGAAATAGAAAGAATATGCTATAAGATGTAGTAGGAGGTAAATGTCAATTTTCCTGCGATCTTATAAAATTAAATTAAAGTAAAATTAAAAAAAAAAAACACAGACCACAAAAAAATGGGTGGCTCAGTGGTTTAGCACCTTCCTTCCGCCCAGGGTGTGATCCTGGCGTCCAGGGATCGAGTCCCACATCGGGCTCCCTGCGTGCAGCCTGCTTCTCCCTCTGCCTGTGCCTCTGCCTCTCTCTTTCTCTCTCTCTCTCTGTCTCTCATGAATAAATAAAATAAAATAAAATAATTAAAAAAAAAAACACAGTCCTGCAATCTTGATGGGGAAGGAATAGTCACAGTGCTCATTCTTTAAAAGTGGGCAGAGGTGGTAAATACTCAGCAGCAGAGAGGGGGGGCGAGGAGAAAGCTCTAAGTGCTGTTGGAGCTCCCCTCCACCACAGGAGCCCTGGTCCAAGGGGGAACGCGGAAGCCCAGAGACTCAGACGGCATCCAGTTGCATTTGTCCTGGTAGGATTTCAGAAACAAGCGGATTTAAATTCAAAAAAAAAAAAAAGAGAGAGAGAGAGAAATTTGAGATCCTAGAAAGAACTTCGCGTATCATCTGGTTGAGCGAGTCTCTCCTATTTAACAGACGAGGTACCGAGACGCACGGAGGGGACATGCATGGGCGCAGGCGCCTCCGCGGGTCTGTGCGGCGCCGGCCCTCGAACCCGCGGTGGCGGAGGGGGGCTGGGTGCAGGGCCGCAGGCGCCCCACGCTCCGCCCCGCCCTTCCACTCGCTGAACCTCTGCGCCTCCCCTGCTTAAGACGCACGGGTCAACCTGAGCAGATGCAACACTGAGTTGCACTGGGTGGTGGTGGTGGTAGGTGGCGGCGGGGGGGGGGGGGGGGGCGATTAATGGGACTTAAGGAGCTCTATGGGTTCGATGCCAGAACGCCGGCTTCCTACAGAAGCCCTGGCCCCAGGCCTCCCGAAGTCGGCACATGCCTGAAGCCCGCAACGTTGACAAGTGTCCATGTCACTGCCATCTGGGGGTATTTTTTATAAAAAGTCATTTGGGGAATATAAATAATAGTGAAAGGGAATAGAAGGGAAGGGAGAAGAAATGGGTAGGAAATATCAGAAAGGGAGACAGAACATGAAGACTCCTAACTCTGGGAAACGAACTAGGGGTGATGGAAGGGGAGGAGGGCGGGGGGTGGGGGTGAGTGGGTGACGGGCACTGAGGGGGGCACTTGACGGGATGAGCACTGGGTGTTATTCTGTATGTTGGCAAATTGAACACCAATAAAAAATAAATTTATTATTAAAAAATAATAATAATAAAACAAAATAATAAAATAAAATAAAATAAAATAAAATAAAATAAAATAAAATAAATAAAATAAAATAAAATAAAATAAAATATCACCGCGAGACAACCCCCGCTGCCCCCGAGCCTCGCGGGGAGGCAGGACCAGGGCTGCGCTGCGAGCTGGGGACCCGGACGCGCCCCGTTGCTAGGGCCGCCAGCGTCCTTGGTTACCGCGCGGGGGTGGGGCGGGGAGGGCGCCCTGGGACCCGCGGGGCGTCTGCGGCCCCGCGCCCCCCCCCCACCCCCGCCATCCGGGTCCGGGGCGGCCCCCGAGCGAGCCCCAGGAGGCCCCCGCCGGGACAGGAGCGCCCCCGCCCCGCCCCGACTCACGCTGTACTCCGTCCGCCAGCGCTCCAGCTGCTCGTGCAGGGTCCGGAGCGGCTCGCCGGAGACCAGCCTCCTGAGGTTCTCTGCCATCGCTCCCTCCTCCCCGCGGCGGCGCGCTGGGCGGCGGAGACCGAGCGCAGGACGGCGGGCGGGTGGCCGGTGCGGCGGGAGGCGTGTTCTCTCTCCGGGGGGGCGGGGGGCTCAGAGCGCGGCGGGAGCTTCCATCCTCCCCGCTCGGGTCAGACGGGGCAGGGTGCCCTGGGCCACAGCCGCCGCGCCTCAGCCGCTGCCCCCGCCGCCGCCCAGAGTCCCCCCGCCCCCCAAATACCGGGCGATTATTAAACAAACCTTGACGTGGGCGGCCGGCTGCTAGGGACGCGCACTGCGCAAGCCTTGGCAACGCCGGGCGCGGCGGCCCGCGGGGACTGCAATTCCCACCCGCCTACCCCCCACCTCCCACCTCCCACCCCCCACCCCCGGGGCCGGGCACCTGCCCTGGAGCGCCCTGGCGCTGCTCCTGCTGCTGCTGCTGCTGCTCCTGCTGCTGCTGCTCCTGCTCGCGGATGGCTAGGCTGCCCGAGGCCCCGCACACTCCGCGCGTGGCCCGGGCCGGGGTGCCGAGACTACCGAGGGCGCCCACTCCACCCCTTGATGGACCAAGACTCGCCTGCAGTGTGGGATGGGGGCTCCCCGAGGCCTCCTGCCTGGAAAAGCAAAGGTGGTTTCTCCGTGGACAGTTTGGTTAGGCAGTAGGTAAGCACCTAGCCTAGGCGGTAGGTAAGCACCTATTTGGCGCCTAGGCAGTAGGTAAAGCAGTAGGTAAGCACCTAGCCTAGGCAGTAGGTTAGCACCTACCTGGCACCTTCCTCGGTCCTCTAACTTCTCAGGCCTTCAGTGCTTCCCTTGTAATACTCAGGATCTGCAGGGTGCCCGAGTCAGTAGATTGGAAGCTCCGGGAATGTTCACAAATCCAAGGTGATCCCTCGGGTTTGGACATTATTTGGTGTCGTTTTAGGATCACTGATCGCTCTCAAGTTTCACTTACTTCTCATTCTCTAACAAACTTTGTGAAAGTTTCAGACCCCGTTTGGCACTATTTCAAAAGGGTGTGTTAATGCCACAGTGATCGTTTAAACTGCTTTAGAAATGAAACAATTTAAACCATCATTAAGCAGTTTAGAAGCCCTTATTTTATATGCTTCAAATGATGAGCTGATTGCAAATCGTCCTTATCTAGTCATTAAAACAGCAGGAATGGATCGGAGCCTCAGGTAGCCAGCTCGTTTAATTCAGTTCCATTTCTTTAGGTACTTGAAAATATATGAACATTGCACATGTACAAATATGATAATATTCAAAATTATACCACTTTTTTTAAAATTTCTCTTCATTACCGTGGTTTTACTGTCCTCCAGTAAAAATGAGAGGCTTATTTCTGGAGCCTGTGTTGCTACCATCTTCTGTAGACTACAAAATAAGAACTATAAAAGTTCTTATCACAAGGAAAAAAAATTGTGGCTATGTGTAGTAATGGATGGAGTATTGTGTTGGTCATTTCACATTATATGCAAATATTGAATCATTATGTTGTACACGTGAAACTAATATAATTACTTTTGTCATTTATATCTCAATAAAAACAAAAACAATAAGGACCATAAGGGTACATGACACATTTTATCATAGTAGAGCAATAATTACTAAAGTAAGAGAAAAAATCAGAAAACCTAAGTATTCATTAGTTCCTTCCTTTAAAAAATATATTAAGAAGAAGGAAAGGGATGGAGAAAAATTCCACAGCTCTCTTAATTTGGAGCTAATAATTGCATATTTCAATAGGCGGTTGGCATCTTTGAGCAGTCCTACTTATTTATTCATAAAAAACAAGATGCAATATTTGCTTATGTAAGATTAGTGGTTAAGTCCTCTTCCTTGCTGTGGGCTCTTTAACTGCTACTCCTTGGTTACATTATAAACAAGGAACAATAGTTCTTACTTCACAGGATTATTGTGAGACTAAATTTTAAAAATTCCTGTGAAGTGTTTAACAGTGTATTACTACAATGTAGATCACAGTATTGTATTTAACGGTGATAACTAGTTTGGAAACAATCTAAATCAACAATACAGTGACGGTTGAGCAAATCCTTCCATTCAATGTTGCACAATGCAAATCTCGTTACTGAAGAATATCTAGTATCTAGGAATTCTCACTATAAAGTTAAGTGAAAAAAAGCAGGAACACTAAATTATATATATATTGTTATACAGTATAAACCCAAAGCATGATTATCAACTACTTTGCTCCTTTACACTTTTCTGATTTTCCGAATTTCTACCATGAACACTGATTGCTTTTATGAAAACTTATTCAGAAGCAGAATTACCCAAAGGATCTTACCACCTTCAGAAAAATGTTAGCCCAAATATCAATATTAAGTTGACTCAAAACAGAATGTGCTTTGACCAGATGTCCAAATTACTAATTGAATAGTCTTAGAGTCTTAGAATAGAATGGATCTTTGAAATCACTTTAGAGTTTGCTACCTGAAACTGTTTATCTCTACATATGCTCTAGCCCCACAGCTGGATTCAAGACCCTTACAGCCTGGAGTCATTTCGTGTACCACTTGGTTTCCCCAGAACTCTGCAGCACGTGCGCCATGTGTAGTAGGAACTTCACGTTTATCAATAACAAAGCATCATAGTCAACAATGACTCAAAACAAAGTGTTTTAGAAATTTATTCATTATTTATTCCCTGCTACTTCCAAAGGAGGATCTGAGATAACTTATAGTAAAACACTTGTAGAAAATATCATTGTTAGATCAGAAATATTTTTGTAGTGCAAAAAGCAAATATGCCCCCAGTGTAAGCCTATGTATTAAGATTGAGCTTTATTTAACATTTAACCTGCACTTTATGAAAGCCATGCAGAAAGGAAAATGACTTTTATGATTATTGTTGAGTTTAAAAGTACACAACCACTTCTTTTAATGGAAACACATTTTCCTGGTACCAATTCCAAAATACGTTTATTCTTTTCTAAAGAGCCTAGAATAATACAGATGACAGTGTACCTCCCCCACTTTTCTTTTCTTTTCTTTCTTTTTTTTTTTTTTTTTTTTTTTTTTACCAAATACAGCAAGAGTCTTGATGTGATTGTTTCTTGTGGTCACCTTTGATCAATGCTGAGGGGGTGACACTAGAACACATGTCATCAAAGAGAGGGCCAAGCAATTGATACCCCATTTCTTAGCTCTCTAGTGATGCTACCCAGTAACAAACTTAGAACTTCCATACTGGTAGGAATAAGTGGACATCCTCATAAGTGCCCTTAATAATGGTCCCCTCCACAGAGCTTCTGTTGGGTGCTGGATAGCAATCAATTTAAGAGAGAGCTGAAGCCTGGAGTGCATAATAGTCTGTGTTGCAGATGAAAGAAGAAGCCATATGCCTCATATCACAAGCGTGAAGCCAACAAGGTTGAGACTCTATTTTAAAAGTCTACTTTTGGGGGATCCCCGGGTGGCTCAGTGGTTTAGCGCCTGCCTCCGGCCCAGGTCATGATCCTGGAGTCCCAGGATCAAGTCCCAAGATCAAGTCCCACATCGGGCTCCCTGCGTGGAGTCTGCTTCTCCCTCTGCCTTTGTCTCTGCCTCTCTCTTTCTCTCTCTCATGAATAAATAAATAAAGCCTTTTTTAAAAAAGCCTACTTTTTTATACCAATGGAAGAAAACATCAGATTAGTAAAGGCTTTATTTGGAAAATATTTTTTGTCTCAATTCGATTCTTTTAGGATACTATCACTAGGCAATTATTTGGGAAGAAAAGATAAAATCAAATTTTTCTTTTGTGGTACACTATAAAGTATATTGCAGAAGTTGAAAAAACAATAAACTTGGATCATGATGGACACTCTTGCTTTATCTCACCCTCTGCCAATTAGTGGTTTCTTGTGATTTTACAGAAGTCTTTAATCACCCTGAACTTCACTTTTATTCCATCTACATAATGAAAAACATGGACTAGATCAGCTCTAAGCAATCTCTTGCACTTCTGACGTTCTTTAATGCTGGTTGTTTCCTTTGTTTGCTTCTTTTAACATACTGGTTGTAGTTGAGATTGAGCAAATCATGCCCTTTATTTCAATTCTTGGTTCACAGTTCAGCTTGGGTCAATTCTTGCATACAATTTATCCTGCAGGGTTGCAGGAAGAACTAGTGCACTTAACCTCCAGGAAATAAGCAAGGGGTTTCTCTATAGTTGCACTTTTAATAAATTTAAACCTACCTAAAACTGACAAAATCTTCCTAACTCCAACCCCCCACCCCTACCCCAGGCTCTCAGAGCTCATCCCTGCTCTTGTTTATGCTCTTTCTCCTCTCACTTTTGGAGGTGTTGATATTGTTGCAATTATCACATTATATTAAACTTATTTGTCTGCCTCCTGTATAAGCTTGTAAGCTTCCTGAATAGAGGGAGGTTTATTTGGCTTTCCTCCACATAGGAACGGACACATTCTAGGCCCTCTATAAAAGTTTGTTGAACCAAACTGCTAATAAGTGAAAGAAAGAAAAAAAGAAAGGAGGAAAGGAGGAGAGGATTGGCTGCTTTATATCTGATGTCATAATCCTGTTGAGGCAAGAGACAGCAAATTTAACAGCCAGTTGGTGGTTCTTATGGCATCATAATTCCACCACTAGCTAGGAGCCATTTGTTCTAGAGAAGTGTCATGTGATAAAAGTCTGGACGGATTAGGAAAAGTCCATAATTTGGCCCACTCTGAATTTTACCTGCATCAGTCAACTGGAAAGATTTTTAGTTAGAGATTTTTAAGAAACCAAGAAAAGATTAACTGAATCCACTCAGTGTCATGAGAGGTGTGTATATACATAGTTCAACACTACATGAAACATAAATATATACAACAAACTGCAAGGATATACAGTGGAATCCTCATGATTTTCAGTTCTTCCTCATTAAGTACAGTTGCATTTAGCCAGTGTGGTTACAAGAATCACTCTGTTCAGCTCTGGCCTGGACGCTTTTACCGGTGCCCCAGATACTAATCTGTGTGCCATGCTATTCTTGTCCTACAGCTGTCTGTGTTAGGACATTGCTCCTTTAGGGTAGGGCCTATTGGCATCAGAAGAGAATCTTTTAACCTTTTCTCACCCACTAGCATGAAGCTTCCTTTAAATCCAGTTGTCATTGGTGGTATTGCTCAGATGCTTTGTCTCCACTCGCAGGTAGCAAAATACTCATTTATCCATTTACTTCGTGTTCTTCAGTCTGAGTGCTCCCTATACGCATTTTATCAGCTTCATTGGGCCCTTTTTGTTCTTTGCTACATTGCAAGAAAGGAAAAGATTTGAAGAGTTTAAGGGGCATCTGGGTGGCTCAGTCAGTTAGGTATCTACCTTCGGCTCAGGTCATGATCCCATCCCTGCTGAGAGCCTCCTTCTCCCTTCCCCTCTCTCCCTCCTCACTGTGCTGGCTTTCGCTTAGATAAAATATTTTTAAAAGTAAAAGATTTTAAAAGAAAAAAAGAAAACACCACCCATTGGAGAAAGAACTAATTGGTTGGGATCTGAACTGAAGGCAGGTTCCCCCACTGCACAGAAGCAGGGATGCTGTTTCCTGTGTCATACCAATAAGCATTCCCTGCTCAAAGCAACAGTTCAGGATTTTTCTGTAAAATTATTTCATGCCCCTTATTGGTTAAACTATAAAAACAAGAGGAAAATTTTAATATCGCAACTGTATCACCTTAGCACCTAAACTATAGAGCTTTTGTAGCAAATACAGATAAGAAGGGGGGGGGCGGAGCCAATTCAGTGCGAGTTTTGAGAGCCACAAGGTAGCCCTCCTATCTCAACCCAGGTCTTAATTATCATTGTGATGGAATATTGAGGCATCCTTGTCCTCAATGTTTTCAGCTCTGCTAGCTAAATGCAATGGCAAATACTTGGCTCTGAAAATGGCCATCGAAGGGGTTCACTTAGGATATTTTAAGCTGTTGCAAATGTGCACTGGGTGTGATCTACACTGTAGGATGTCCTTAAGCATCCTGGGAGAGGACCTGGGACAGCATGAGGGCGGTCCCTAAGATGAAGGATGTTGAAATAGGTTTTTTCATCACATTTGATAAACATTTACTGAATTTCTAGGCAACAGAAACATTTACCATAATCATAAGGCAAGATTAGACTTGATCTCTGCTCCCTAGCATCTCATAATCTATTCAGAAAAGAGATACATAACCATAGATCAATGTGAAAGTTGTAACAGTAAATATAAAATTCTCTGGAAACACTATCCTTCCCCTACTTCCTCCTCTAGCTTCTTGAAGAAAGGGCCAGAGGAAGTTACAGAAGAGACTGACATTTATTGTCAGATCTGGAAGGATGGAGAGGAGTTTCACCAGGAAGAGATGGAACAGAATGGACAGTAGCAAAGAGGCATGAAATCGCATGGAGAGGCAGGGAAGGATGAATGCTAGTCCAGTGTGACTGTAGGGAATTCAGGGAATCAGAGCCAAGACTGGGAAGATAATCCTGGGTTCAACTGTGATTCAGTCTTGTATATCAGGCTGAAGTCGATCATTATTTTGTAGGCAATAGGGAAGCAGCACAGGGCTATAAACAGAAAAAATGGTCTTTTTGATATCATGTTGGTGCTCGTAGAGGTGAAGTTTGGAGCTAGGCTGGACCCAGAAAGAGCTCTTAGGAGACAAGATTTGAGAGTTATTGAGGCTCTTCCATGGAGTAATGCATGGTGAGCATTAGAGTGGACATGTATCAGAGACATTCAGATGTTAGTAATATTTTTTACCCAGCAGAAGAAAATTAATCCAGCATTCATTCATCAGAATTATTAAGTACATTTACTTGGATCCTATAGTATGTTCAGGATTTGGAGCACAGAAGTGGTAACACATTGACACTGCTTTGTAAGGAACTTACAGTACACTCTGGGACAAACTGTACATGCATGAAAAGTAAAATAACACGCTAGCGTATTATGGAGTATCCAAAGGGCATCATAGCAAATCAGTGCAATAACAACTACTGAGGGCCAGAGATATCAGAAATTTGGGATGAGGAGAAAAATTATGAAGGGCTTCCCAGAAAAGATATCCTTTGAGCTGAGTCCTTGTAGACAAGTAGAAGAATAGCTAGATAAAATAGAGAAATAGCCACATGTGCAAAAGCACAGACATTAAGAACTTGATGCACTCAGGCAAATACATGGGAACTACAAATACTACACATGGCTGGAGAGAAGATGAGTTTGTAAAGGGGCAGGAAAGGAGGATAGAAAGAGGTAGACGGGGACCAAAAAGTACAGAACTGTATGTGCTAAGATAGACTTTCATTGTAAAAGTTATCGGAGGATTTTAAAGTTCAAAGAGTATCATGATCGGGTTTGTAGTTTTTTTTAAGATTTTTATTTATTTACTCATGAGAGACACACAGAGAGAGAGAGAGAGAGAGGCAGAGACACAGGCAGAGGGAGAAGCAGGCTCCATGCAGGGAGCCTGATGTGGGACTCGATCCCCGGTCTCCAGGATCAGGCCTGGGCTAAAGGCAGGCGCTAAACCGCTAGGCCACCCAAGCATCCCTGGGTTTGTCTGTTTTTTTTTTCTTAAAAATCACACTACAAATAGTATAGAATGACTTTGCAAGTTTCTGACTGGATGGTGGTATCATTCACTAAGGGAACATGCAAAGAGCAGATGAAGGGGAAAGATTTTAAGCCCAATTTTTTGACTTGTTGGGCTTGAAGTGTAAGTTTCCCAAGGGCTACTGTAACAAATCTGATAGCCTCCAAGAACAGAAATTTATTTTCTCACAGTTCTGGAGGTTAGAACTCAGAAAATCAGCAGGGTTCCTTCTGGAAGCTCTCTGGGAGAATCTGATCCATGCCTCTCTCCTAGCGTCTGGTGACAAGTTTTGGCATTTCTTGCCTCGTAGAAACATTACTCTGATCTCTGCCTCTGTCTTCACATGGTCTTCTTCTCTGCCTGTGCCTTTGTCCTCTCCTCTTTGAAGGACACCAGTCATGAGATTTAGACCCCAACCCAAATCCAGGGTGATCTCTCTTGAGATCCTCAACTTATTTATATCTGCAAAGACCCTATTTCAAAATTCAAAATAACATCACATGTATAGGTCCTGGTGATTAGGATTTGGATATATTTTTGCGTGGGGGGGGGACAGTATTTAATGTGTTATAAAGCGAATGAAGGAATAGCTGTCTTCATAATCTGATTAATACTCTAGCTTTAGTGTGCATGTCCAAAGGTAAAAGGAAATGCAGAATTAAAGACAAGAGTTAAGGGGCAGACCAGCAAAAAAACTGCCTGTGGGAGTCTGATAAGGCTTTAGAGAGAATGTGACATTGGAACAGATTCTTGGAGGTTGAATAAGCGTGTGCTTGCCAGAGAGAGCAAAAGAGAAACTCTTCCCCAGCAGAGGAAAAAAAGAGGCAAAGCATCGATAGGGAGGACTGTGGTGGTACCAGAACTGGAAACAGGAACTGAGGATCAATCAAAAGCCCTGTTATCTGAGCTGATAAATGGGAGCAGAGCCAGAGCACAGACAGACTTACTGCTGACTCCCAAAGCCTTGGGCTACAATTGACAGTCAGTTGTCCCAGCTAAGATGCAGGATGTGCCGGAGCGCCCGGCGGGGCTGAGCACGGGGATGGGTCAGTGGTTCCAGCATTTGGGAAAGAAGATGCACAGAGATGGACATCAGCCAAACTCCAGAGGGAAGGGAAACGTTTAGGAGGGATTTCTTATGCATCAGATGATCTAGTTTAAACTTCACAGCCAAGTCTGATGTAAAGCAGACAGGGCAGGGACATCACACCTCCAGCCACCAAGAAAGCGAACACCGCGGACGTCGCAGCTCGGGAACGCACCAGCCCTGCGGGGAGGGACGGAGGGCCACGGGGGAGGCGTCGTCCCCTCTCGGAGCGCCCTTTCGGGAGGAGGAGAGGCGGCCCGAGCTCGCGGGAACCAGGCGCACCCGCGGCCACTGCGCCGGGCGCAGGCAGTGGAGCGCAGCGGAGACAGGAGGCGGCGGCGACCACGAGCTGGGAACCCGCCCCCCATCCCTCCAGTGCGCAGGCGCGCGGGGTGCAGCGACGGCGAGCTGGGAACCGTCCCCCCATCCCTCCAGTGCGCAGGCGCGCGGGGTGCAGCGGCGGCGAGCTGGGAACCGTACCCCCCCATCCCTCCAGGGCTCAGGCGCGCGGGGTGCAGCGGCGGCGCTCTGGGAACCGCCCCCATCCCTCCAGTGCGCAGGCGCGCGGGGTGCAGCGGCGGCGGCGAGCTGGGACCCGCCCCCCATCCCTCCAGGGCGCAGGCGCGCGAGGTGTAGCGGCGCCGAGCTGGGACCCGCCCCCCATCCCTCCAGTGCGCAGGCGCGCGGGGTGCAGCGGCGGCGAGCTGGGAACCGTCCCCCCATCCCTCCAGTGCGCAGGCGCGCGGGGTGCAGCGGCGGCGGCTAGCTGGGACCCGCCCCCCCATCCCTCCAGGGCGCAGGCGCGCGAGGTGTAGCGGCGCCGAGCTGGGAACCGCCCCCCCCATCCCTCCAGTGCGCAGGCGCAGGAAGATGGCGGCGGCGGCAGCGGCGGCGGCGGCCGAGCAGGTCTGGGAGCCCCGCCGCGGCCGGGGGCCAGAGGGGCAGGGGAGGCCGGGACCTCGCCGTGGGGCCCGCCGTGGGGCCTGCCGCAGGGCGTCGGGGCGCGAGGGCGTGCTCCGGGGGGCGGGAGGGGCTGTCCGCAGCCAGGGCTGCCGGCGAGGGCGGGGCGGGCCTGCGGGCGGGGGCTCCGGGGCGGGGACGGGGCGGGTCGCCAGCTGCGGGGGGCAGGCGGCCGGGGGCAGCGGAGGCTCGTGCCGGGTTCGGTGGCCCGCGGAGCTGCGGGTAAAAATAGCGTCAGCCGGCGCGGGCGGGGGGGGCTCCCGGACCGCAGCCAGGACCGCGGGCGGTGGCCTGGGTGTCGGCCTGGGGCCGCTGGTGTCCGCCCCCCGCGGGCAGCAGGCAGCAGGCAGGCAGCTCTGCGCGCTTTGGTTTTGCAGCTCGAGTCCGCAGTTTAAGACCGCCTCCCGTCCGCTTGGTCTACGATCATTTCTTAATGCTTTAGCAGGAATTTCCTGATCCTCCCCCCAAAAAAGCAAGCCATGCATACGCATACCTGCTTGCATGTGTTGCATACGAACCTAGAGGTGCGACGGCATTTGGTTGTAATAAAAATAATTTCCATAGTCATTTTACCCCCTTAACTGTTATCTTCCTCTACAAAACTATATGACCGTTTTTTTTCTTTTATATATATATGACCGTTTCTTTTGAAAAAAAGTGTCATTCTCCAACATTGCTGAAGAAGTGAATGCAAGTCAAGATGCCAGTGTTCTCAGAAAATACTTTCTTGACTAATTAACTGCTTTTAGAGATGTATTTATGTCTATATGTATTTCACTGGAACAGTCATTCAAAAGGACACAAATAGAAGCTATGAAACCCACCTTCAAGGAGCTTTAAACCCAGACTGTCAAACGCAGAAAAATCAGCTAAGGGGGGGGAGGTGGGGGCACGCTACAGATGGTGGCAGGAAAATAAAAACTAAAGGAATGAGTGAAAGTAAAAGGAGACAAAGCTCCTTGGAGTTACTGAGATAAAAATTAATTGTTCCTTGGCTTTCCTGATCTCCCTCCTGGCTTATCAGCTCTTGTTTTAGGTGGTTCTCTTTTCATCCATATCACCTGTTGATGATGCTCCAGAGGTGCCGCCAAGGTTCCGTTCTCACTTTACACCTAAGCTGGGTAATCTGGTCCATTCCTTAGTTTCCACTTGAGAGTTAAAAACATTGACGTCTTCAGCCTGTACTGAATTTTTCCCACAGGCCCCTCAAACTCAAACAGGTACAAACTGGGTGGCATCGTGTTTACCATTAAAAGGGCTCCAACCATCCATTCGCTAGGTTAACCCCACTAGAAAATTGAGAGCCGGACCAGCTCCAGGGAGCTCAGAAGGGACTCACACTTGCTCTCATGCTCTGCTCTCCCAAGTGTGACATTTGAACAAAGGGTCCCACGTTTTCTTTTTCCTCCATACTCCATATGTAATTAGCAGGTCTCTACCTGGGAGTCATCTTAGATCCCCTCTGGGTCACACAGCCCATCAGTCAGCAGGTTCTGTAGTTCTTCTTTTTGATGCCTCTCCCCATCTTTTCATCTAAAGCTCAGTCAAGTCCTCCTTTGGAGATACATCAACCTGCTCTTGATGTATCTTCATGTCTAAACTCTTCTGTCTCTTTTTGGTACATGTCTTTGATTTTGCTGTAATGCAAATCTGATGGTATCACCTATTTTAGATTTTCAGTAGTTCCCTATCACCTTCAGGATAAAGTCCATTGTTCTTGACACAGTACTTATGTCCGCTCCTTAACTGGCCCCTAACCATATCTCTGATCTTATTTTTTGCCCCATTTCTGTACTCATCCTTTTCACCATCCACAGAAACTTCCAAAATTGGTTCACAGAGAGATAACTTGTACTCAGGGTTTCCATGCTGTTCCCTTTGCCTGGAATGCCTTTCTCTGTGCTTTTGCCTGGCTAACTCCTATTTATCCTCCCAAGTTTCAAATGAAATCTCAGCCTTTCTTAAAAACCTTCACCTGATGCCCTTGCTTGGTACGTAGAGTTACATTCCTCTTCTGTACCCTCCCAATATTGTGTGCATTTGCCATGTTGAACTGCCATTGTTAGTGACCCTGTCTATCTACTCTCCTGGCCCGTAAGGAAGTTCATTGAGGGTTAAGTGCTGTGTCTTGTCTTGGTGGTCTGGAGCATTTGGCATATAGTAACTCTTCAATAAATCATAAATACGTCAAGTTGAATATAATAATGGACATGAATTGGCGAAGAAGAGTGAAGAATGCATCCTAGGAGAGAACAGTTTTGTCCTTTCTTTTATGTAAACCTTTATTCAAGCTCTGACTTTAAAATTGCCCACGATGTGTCTGTGAAAATTAGAAGAAAGCATACCTCCCTTAAGGTATCATATACCTTCAGCCAAAAAGTATCAAAATGCATATTGCACTCCAAGTCATCTGCGGTATCAATGTACCCCTCATAGATGTTGCACCTCATGCAGACACAACCTATACAACTGTACTCAACTACCTGTTATATGAAAAAAATCTGATGGATGGATTGAATTGTATTCTATAGGCCTTCCACACTGCTCTGTGGAATTAAAAAATTGTATCTGTTACATTACAATAATTATTCACATCTTTTTCCATTTTTCCTTAAGCCTTTAACCAGCCCACTACCTCTGCCACCGTAAGATTGTAGTAGCTCTCTCCACTCTTTATTTTCAGATGACCTTTCCTTTTACATCCCGAAGAAAAAAGAGTGTTTTCTCTTCTGAGTGTGAACTGTTTCACCAAAGTGGGAGCCTATCTTTAAATTTAAAGCCTATTCTTTTCTCATATCCTCTGTATCACTTTCTTTCCTGCTTCTTACAGGGTCTCATTCCCTGTATTATCCTGCCCTCATCTGAGGTCTTTGGTCTTTGCCCCTCTTGGCATCTTTCCTTCTGCCGTCAAACATACAAGTCTTTCCCCCAAATTGTGAGGCGGGGAGGCTGGGGTTGGTTTACTAATAGCAACATGAAAAGCACAGTTTCCTCTGACAGTACATAATTCTTTAGCTACAGTCTTCTCTCTTTCCTCTTTTCTCTTTCTGGACTGGAAAATAGATGTTTACATGTGGTATTTTTTCTTCAGACTGCAGCTTCGCATTTTTTTTTTTAAAGATTTTATTTATTCATGAGAGACAGAGAGAGGCAGAGACACAGGCAGAGGTAGAAGCAGGCTCCATAGAAGGAGCCCGACGTGGGACTCGATTCCAGGTCTCCAGGATCATGCCCTGGGTTCAAGGTGGCGCTAAACCGCTGAGCTACCCAGGCTGCCCTCCAGCTTCACATTTTGCTGGAAGAGTTCCCCTTTGAAGGTTATGGAAGCACTTTTGAACAAAGCAAGTTCAGCGACACTGCCCGTCCTTGGTTTTCTTACCATTCATTGTATTTCTCATTTTCCACTGTAGCTGCACATTTAAATTTCTCCAAGACTATGTGCTTGGCTCTTTGTTCTCTTTCCTGTATGCAGTTTTTCACAGTAAACTGATGTACTCTCATGAATTTAATTTACCTTGAGGCTAAGGACTCTCAAATCTTTATCTCTAGTCCTGACTGATCTAATATCCATTCCATCCTTCCCCTTGCCTTTGAGTCATATGGTTATTTCTCATTTAGTTTAAGTGCAACATATGTAGAATCTTCCTCCTTCATTCCCCATATTTAGCTAGTCACCATTCAGTAAACACGAGATTCTTTGAAGTTGGCTGCAAATTCAGTCCACTCTTCTCACGGAGTATATTTTTAATCTATCCTTTTTCATCCCACCTCGTTATCTCATTACCTCGAACCTCCATTATGACAACATCCCCAACAGCCTACTTACTGTTATTCCTGTCTCCTCTCCTACAAACATCCACACATTTAGCATCCTGAAATATATGTCATTCATGTTTACAAACCTCCAGTGATTCCCAGTTAAACAGACAAAAAGACTGGGATTTGTACCCAGCAGTCCAAACATTTTCTCAGCCTACCCTACTCTGCAACTTTATTCTCCCCCCTGTTACGAGCTCTGATCCATCTACTTCTTGTTTCGTTGAAAACAAATCCAAAGCCATCCCGTCTCTCCTCCCGTTGAGCTCCATGGCATGTATTGGCCAAAGTATTGAGATTCTGGCACCTAAACATACAGAATACTCTATTGCATTGCTAATTATTTTATACCCAAATTATATTTGGGTATAAATCTAGAAAATATGGGCAGCCCAAGTAGCTCAGCGGTTTAGCGCTGCCTTCAGCCCAGGGTGTGATCCTGGAGTCCCGGGATTGAGTTCCACATTGGGCTCCCTGCATGGAGCCTGCTTCTCCCTCTGCCTGTGTCTCTGCCTCTCTCTCTCTCTCTCTGTCTCCTCTCTCTCTCTGTCTCTCATGAATAAATAAAATCTTAAAAAATAAATAAAAATCTGGAGAATGAGGATCCTGTCCTATATTTCCTATTTGTGGTATTAGTGTTTAGCATAAAGTGTTTAATAATTTTTTTCCTTGAGCTCCAAAATCTATGTAAGTTGGACAGTATCCATTTCTACCGTTCAGTGTTCATGATATATTACCAAAAATGTTATTTATTCAACCATAGTCTTAAGTTAGACGTTCTCAAACTTTTTGGTCTTGGGTTATCTTTATGCCCTTAAAGGTGACTGAGGATCCCAAAGAACTTTTGTTTACGTGGGTTGGTATTTATTGATATTTACCACATTAGAAATTAAACCTGAGAAAATTGGAAACACAGGAATACACAAGCACATATTCCATTCGCTGTTAGAGCATTGATGTCATCCCATACACTTAGCCTCTGGAAAACTCCACTGAACATTCATGAGAGGGGGAGAGTGAATAACGTCTTGGTGTTATTTTGAACATAGTTTGTCCTCTCCAGATTCCTCTAAGCGTTGAAGCAGTTCCTCCAGTTCTCCCCGGCCCTGACTTTGAAAACTGCAGATGTAGGATAATGTCAGCTTTAGCCAGTTGGGGTGACAAAAAGCAAAATGTGTCAACCTTTACAAATTCCTGTAAATGAAAAAACTTTATATAATCTCTATCTATATATATAATGAAATAAATCACTATAAATCATTAATAAAAAAAAGATAACACACCATGGAATGTGTATGTCAACTTTTCCCCCAAGTGAGCTAGCTGTACACACTAGGACTATTCAAAGCAGAGAGTGGAAATGTGTCACCATATAGTCACACTAAAGGTTCTTCTCCTCTCTAAGCATAGTAATGTCATGACTTGGAGCCTGCAACTCAATGTGACTTAAAGTTTATTCATGGAAAATATATCACTAACCCGTTCAGCTTTCTTTGATTAGGAGTTTGCACTTCATCAATAAATGCCTTGAAAAGAGTGAGTATGGCGGTTCCACTGTGCTGTCCTTTGTTTTTAGCAAAGTTCCAATGGTCCTGTAAAGAAGTCCATGCGTGAGAAAGCCGTCGAGAGAAGGAATGTCAATAAGGAGCACAATAGTAATTTCAAAGCTGGATATATTCCAATTGATGAAGATCGCCTCCATAAAACGGGATTGAGAGGAAGAAAGGGCAACCTGGCCATCTGTGTCATTATCCTCTTGTTTATCTTGGCTGTCATCAATTTAATTGTAAGTATATGGTACAGAATTTCCTTCTTTTAATTACCTTAGGGATTTTTCAGTGAAATCGCAGACTTTGTTTCTATAACTTCTTTTGAAATCCTCTTACTTTCTGCTTTTCTGTACATGTTTTATCTCTTAAGTTCTTTTAAATGCACAATTACCTTTGACACTGTGTGCAGAGAGCCCCTGACTTGCCTACTGTCCAATATATTGTCTAACAGAAACCTGTCTTCCTAATTTCATGACCAAGAGGGCATCTTATCAGATGTTTTTTCCTCTGATGTATACTTTGAAAAACAACAGGAGATTCTGTCTTTTACACACTTACAGAAAAGACCCACTGGCCTTTTTAAAAATTTATTTATTTGTTTGTTTGTTTATTTATTTGTTTGTTTATTTATTTTTTTATTTTTATCCATGAGAGAGAGGCAGAGACACAGACAGAGGGAGAAGCAGGCTCCATGCAGGGAGCCCGAGGTTGGACTCGATCCTGGGACTCTGGGATCACGCCCTGGGTGGAAGTGAGACATTAAACCACTGAGCCACCCAGGCATCCCTAAAAATTTATTTTTAAAGTGCAGTTAACATACAGTAGATTAGCTTCAGATGTACAACAGGGGGATTTGACAGTTCTGTAGATTACTCAGTGCTCACTGTAAGTGTAGTCACCATCTGTCACTATACAACGTTATTACGATGTTATTGACTATATTCCCTGTGCTGTACTTTTCATCTCTGTGACTTACTCATTTCATAACTAAGTCTGTACCTCTACTCATTGAGTTGTCTTAAATATGTCATATATTTTAAAAACCTAGTATGCTAATATTGACACGTATTAATTTTATTTAGAAGAAAATGTGCATGGAAAGTTCCCTTTAAAGAACTTAACTTTTGGAAGGGTAGAGTCAACTTGGTCAGGAGAGACCTTTGCCATCATGACTTTATTGCCTTTACCTCTCCTAAAAAATACAATCCTCTCTGTTTTCATGCAGTCCTAAACCTAAATTTAGTCCTAAACCTTCTCAACCGGAATTTTTTTCTTTCTTCTTTTTTTTTTTTTTTTTAATTTTTTTCTAAGATTTATTTATTTATTTATGAGAGATACAGAGAGAGAGAGGGAGAGACAGAGGCAGAGGGAGAAGCCTGATGGAGGACTCGATCCCGGATCCCAGGATCATGACCCGAGCCGAAGGCAGGCACCCAACCACGCCACGCAGGAGGCGCCACACAGGTGTCCCTCCTCAACCAGATTTTACAATTGCAAACCCTTATTTGACAGCAAACAGTTATATCTATAGTCTTAAATCTCTGTTGTCAAATGGGAGGATCTGGTAGGCCAGTTTACACTAAGGTGCTAAAGACTTAGTATGTTGCCTTTTCCAAAGATACTTGATTTTCTAAAGAAGAAGACTTAATCCAAGGTTGTAACAATCTGAGGGCTACACCTGAACCCCTCTGGCATGTGTGTAGATGACATATTGAGAGGGTAGTTATTGGTATACCCAAGACTGATGATCATGGGCTACATTGGTTCTAACCTTGATTCCATTTAGTTTATTTTTGACTTCTAATATTTTTAATCCCATCTTTTGTATTTTATGTACATTCAAAACATTTGTGTCTAATTCTTCCCTTACATTGAAAAGACTTCATACTATAAATAGCTTTACTAAGAGCGCATGTTCTGACTTTATAATTTTTTTGTTGTTGGAAACTTTTGGTTAAGATGGCAGAATGGGGACATTTTTGTCCCCTTCCTCTTTAAAAAGCTCATCCCAAGGTGACAATGTCAAGAGATAGAAATATCTTGAAAGAACGTGGGAGGCACCTAAAATCCTAAATTTGGCCCTATAAAGAAGCAGGAGGAGAAATGGCAGATTTCTCTGCATGTGTGCTGGGGAGGGGGCTGCAGGGCGTGTTGGTGAAAGTGCCTTGCAGAATCGTCAGGAATTGGAAATACAAGTGCCATGAAAAGCAGGACTGAGGCAGGAACTGAAAACAGCTTCTTTGAAAAACCTGTAGGAGCCTTGAGATCCCTAGCCTCACTCTCCCTTCCAGCCAGCAGTTGGGCAACTATGCCTCCTAACCCCACACAGTATGTTATGGAAGGGAGACAATTCTTCCTGCCTGAGGATACTGCACAGAGCAGGTGGGGATGGGTTTCCATGCTGGAAGCAGAGAAGTCTGAATCCTGAGCACTGAGACTCCGTTTCCCAGCTCTCTTCTCATCCTCTGACTCCAGCTCCCTGGCACCAGGCTTATGTCCTTGAGGCAAGAGATGAAGTAGTCTGCTCCAGAAAAACTGAAGCATCTGGGAGAAAAAATCTGTAGATACTGACACTTGGCAGGTCCCAGTGAGACAGCCACCCTCTCTCCTACTGTGAAGCCTGTCTGTCACAACCACCCCACACAGAGAACTTTCTGTGCACTTTTTTAAACCTCACTGTTAAATATGAACACTGAGCTATCAGAGATAATGGAGTTTTTTGGAAAGCTCCCAGATTTGAAAAATGATGAGCACCAAATCACCCAAACCGTGGGGAAACTAGGAATTCAGGGAGACAGAGAAAATAGAATGAATGACAGAAAACTTAAAAAATTAAAATCAGTATTTTCAGAGAAATGAGACGATATTACATCCATGAAACAAGGATAACATGCCATTAAAAAGGAGCAACTAAGGAATAAGGAAGAACTTAAAGAAATACATAGGGATGGATGGATAGATGGAAAGAGAAGGAGAGAGATTGGAAGATAAAAGGAACCCGTCCAGAAAGCTCAACAAAATTGAAGAATCAGTCCAGGAAGTGGAACATTCTGTTAATAGGAGTTTCACAAATTGATAAGAAGGAACACTGGGGATAAAATTACCAAATAAATTAACCAAGAAAGTTTCCTGGAACAGATTGAAAACTACCATTCTAGGTCCAGTGTCATGCACAAAAACTCACACCAAGGCCATTACTGTGAAATTGAAGAGAACCTGGGATAAAGGGAAGATCTTAAAACCTTCCAGAGGAAGTGAAAAAAAAAAAAAAAAAGGTTGCATATGAAGAATACAAAATCGGAGGCATCAGACTTTTCAAATGCAACCCTGGAGACCAGAAAGCAAGAATACAAGGGCCTTCAACATTCAGAGAGAGAATAGCACCAAACCTAGAAGTTATCAAGCTCGACTGTTAAATGTGAGGGCTTATAAAGACATTTTTAAACCATATATACTCTCAAATTTTACTTCGCATATATTTTTTCTAAGGAGGCCACTGGAGGAGGTGCTCACCACAAGAAGGAGCTGACTCCCAGAAGGCTGAAGACAAGGATACAGGAAACAGTATCTATCTAGTGCAGGAGAAAGAAGGAAGTTCCAGCATGAAAATGAAGGACAAGTTCACGGTTACAGTTATGTAGCCGACCCAGCAGTGACCACCCAGATTGGAGCAAGAAGATCAGAGTTGCAGCAAGATCGCCTGGGAGAGAAAAATTAATAGAAAAAATTGTTAAAGAGGTTTGGACTTTTAGAACATTTTATCAAGGGACATTTTACAGAAACATGGGAGGTTTTGAAAAAATTCAGTCAAGTTTTCGAATGAAAACTTGAGCAAAATTTGAGTAAGCAAATTTGGTCCAGTGCCAAAAAAAAAAAAAAAAAAAAGAATATGAAACCACAAGACAGAGTACAAGAAAGGAACTGCTCTCTTAGTTACAGTATTTGGCTTAGCAATGAACAATACTTATATGGTTACAATACTAAAAATACTGAACCTGGATCTAATCTAGCCAGCACTTGAAACCTATTTCCATTTCAGGATTGGAAACACAATAAATTCTCATCTGCTAAAGTATGAAAATAATAGATAAAACCTCAAACTGATGTGTCAAGAAATAATGTATCACCTAAAAATCTGGGATAAATTCTAGATGAAATACCTAAAGTGGTTGTCCCAGGATGAGATGTAGAGGGAGCAAAAGGAAGAAGAAACTGCTCTTGTAGCACTTTTTGACTTTTAGCTATTTGCCTCTAATACCGTGATAAAAATAAAACTGGTTCTGTTTATAAGTGGAAAACCAACTGATGTGTTCATACCACTGATGAGACATCTCAGGAAGTTTAATGCTTCGGCAATTATCTTCTGTTTGGTTTCTAATTATGTTGAATATATGCTACCCATTCGCAGGGGATTGTTTTCTTTTTTAGATAACACTTGTTATCTGGGCTGTGATTCGCATTGGACCAAATGGCTGTGACAGCATGGAGTTTCATGAAAGTGGCCTGCTTCGGTTTAAGCAAGTATCTGACATGGGAGTTATACATCCTCTTTACAAGAGCACGGTGGGAGGAAGGCGAAATGAAAATTTGGTTATCACCGGCAACAACCAGCCTGTAAGTTACCACTTTAGTCAAGGGACAGTAGAGAAATTTTCCTTGTTAAAAAACTAGAGTTGATTATTGGAAATGGATATTTTCCTTGAGAGAATATTCATCAGCACATTTAATAATATTGCGGGTCTTATAATCCATTAATGTTATTTGCTTTCTTAATACAGATTAATTATTCTAAGAATACAGAATATCCTCTATCTCCTCCACACAAAATAACCAGCAAACAAAGCACCTTCCCAGGTTGGAATACCCTGTACTTTCTGGGAGTCTAGAGAAGAATATGCCAATCTAGTCCATGGCAGCCTGTGCCCCATGGCTGCTGCAGTGTAGGTTTTCAATGACATAGAACCTAAAGGTGTTCTTACCACCTCCTGCCCATGTGACCCATGGATTTGTGCAGAGCAGTGTAAGCAAACCAGCATATAAGCCCTCTTTTTAAAGAATTCTTCCCAAGTGGATAGAGAGGGGACAGACCAATGCAGTTAAAATTCTTTGAAGTTAGTCTATTATTTTAAAGTGTTTTTGATAATGTTCTTGATGAATTTTGGCTGCAGTCTCCTTTGAAAACATACTCATGATAAAGTGTTTTTCTGAAGATTGTCTTTCAGCAAGGGACAACAAAGCTCAGTGTAGAAAAGAACAAAACTTCTATTACGAGTGACATTGGTATGCAGTTTTTTGACCCGAGGACTCAGAATATCTTATTCAGCACAGACTATGAAACTCATGAGTTTCATTTGCCAAGTGGAGTGAAAAGTTTGAACGTTCAAAAAGCTTCTACTGAAAGGGTATGATTTATTTTGTTTGCTTTATTACTGGAAGAGAATTGCTATCTAAATTTACAAAGTGGGAGGGGAGTTTTGCTGTTTTATAAGTGATGGGAAAGAATAAATTATGGAAAAGTGGGAAGGATTGATTAGTTCTGGATTTGTAATCTGATCATTATCATGCCACATCTCTGTCTCAACACCTATAAAACGTGACAGGAAACCCTTGCCTTTCATATTCTATGGCTGAAACTCCTGTTTCTGTCTCTAATAATTTTCACTTTAATTTAGAAACACTTTTTATTACTTTTTTTAATTTTCAGATTACCAGCAATGCTACTAGTGACTTAAATATAAAGGTTGATGGGCGTGCTATTGTGCGTGGAAATGAAGGCGTATTCATTATGGGCAAAACCATTGAATTTCATATGGGTGGTAATATGGAGTTGAAGGCAGTAAGTATTCCTTAAGAGTTTAAGAGAATTATTAGATTCTTGGGCACATGAATCTATATGTAGAATAGTATACAATTATTAAAAATGGTACTATAGTTGTATATTTTTTGACCTGGTAGTGAAAGAGAGTTACAATTTGTGAAATAAATTGTTTTTATTTTTCAAAACATAACTATGTTTATAAAAACCTGGAAGGGTGTGCCAGATGTCAACAGCGGTTGGCTGTGGGTAGCAGGGTAACAGGTGACTTAATTTTTCTTTCTGCTTGCCTCTTGTTTTCTAAAAAAAAAATTTTTTTTTTTTTTTACAAAATGATACCTTTGTTATTCCTTTGTTATTTTAAAAAGCAAAAATGAATAAACTTCCAGAATTCTGGAAGATTTTCAAAGTAAGAATTATCAAAGTAGTGTCCATTCCCTGAAGTTGTTGGGGTTTGTTTTTTTTTCACTTAAAGATTTTCCATATCCTTTACTGAGTTTTATATCCAGTGATGTGAAAATCAATTAGCAGATGTAAGAAATGTATTTTATTTACCCATCTATTATTAACTACAAAAGAAAAAGAATTTGCCTTTATTTTAGCTATTGAAAAGTGAAGTTTTGTCCTTTACAGTTTATATCTGAACTTCAATAGGTAACATATATAAGGGAGCCAGAAGTCCAAAAACAGTTTACCTGCTCACAATTTTAGTCGAAGCATATTTATTCAAAATGTCTTCCTTTGGTCGCCTGCTATATGCTACTTAACTAAAGCTAATTAAATTGATTTTACCAAGCATCATATGCGACAAAAATAAACTGAAACCTAAGGATTTGTATTTTTACCTAAATTTAATTTCATAGTTCTAGAAAAAATTTCATAGTTCTTTAAAAAATTAAGTTTTCCATTTTCTTAAATAGCTTTCTCCCTTAAGCACACATTCTAATTTCTAAATAATAAAGATGACATAAAATGTGTTTCTTGCCAGAAACTCAATAGCAATACTGAGTATTTTTTGCATGTATTGTAGTAAGAAGCCATTCCTCTAAAAGAATAGTGTTGAAGAACCGTCACTGTGGGGCTATTGTTCTCAGCACTGGAAACTCAAAGAAGCAAGAGGTGTGATAGATTTGTATATAGCCATTAGCAAGTTACGTAAATCTTTTCTTTTTTTCTACCTGAAAACTCTATCTGTTGTTAGAGAAATACTAAGATTCTTTGAAATACACATACATACGTTTCAGTTTCTCCACAGTTAAAGAAAAACAGGCCAGTACTGAAAATAATTAGCTTTACAATCTAGTTAATATCAGCAATTAGTTTTTAAGCATATAGCTAATGATAAGAATTTTGTTTAAAAAAATAATTTTATCAGTTAAACTGTTTTTAAAGAAATCAAATTCTTTAGCAGTTTTAAAGAAAGTAAAATTAAATGACCACAAGATGGCAACATTGGAACAAAATTTCAAAATTCATCACTTAGGGATTCTATTTCCATATACATACTAATTAATACTGCATAGTACATTAGCTATTTCCATTTCTTCATACCCAGCTTTGTCTTATTGCTTTAAATGTCTTCTGTAACCTGATGACTCTCAAATTTGGAACTCCTGCTTTAATCTCTCCTCCAATCTAAGACTCACATACCCCGCCGACTTACCTTCTCCACTCCAGGACAGAACAGGCATCTCAAATTAGCAAGTCTAAAATCTTCATACCCTTCCTCCCTCCCCAGTCATGCTTCTCTTTCAGTGTTCCCATCTCGTTAAATGGTGTCTATCAGTTCATCAGCAGCCTTCTTGCTCTACCTTCAAGAGATAGAGCCTGGCTGCTTCTCACTGCCTCCCCCACCACCCATGCTATAAAGCACCACCGTGTCCTGCTGCACTGTTGGAAAGGCCTCCTATGCGCTCTGGCTGCTTCCTCATTCACCCCTGTGATTAGTTTCCTGAGCAGCAGCCAGAGCAGTCCTTCCTCAGAGATCACATCACTTCCATATTCATATCCCTCCAAGTGGCTTCTCCTCTAACTGGGGATAAAATTCAAAGTCCATTTCCTTCGACTCCTCTCCTACCAGTTGACTCCCTTGTGCCTTCTGCTGTAGCCACACTGGCTTCCACCTGTTCTCAAGCACCTAGCACATCTTCACACTGTGGCCTGTTGTGTCCTCTGCTTCAGGTGCCTCTCCCCAGTTGCCCACATGGCTTATTTGTGTCATCCCATTTCCGCTGCACTGTGACCTCATCGGAGAGGCCTTCCTTGACCACCCTATGTAAATAGAGCCCCGGCCTGCTCACTGTCTCTCTGCTTACCTTATTTCTCTCCGGTGAGGTTTTATTTATTTTACCTGTTCACATGTTTATTGTCTGCCCCTCCCCATTAAAATGTCAACTGTATGAGAACTTGGACTTGCCTGTCTGTTGATCGCTGTACCCTCAGCACCTAGAATAGTATCTAACATGTAGCAGACATTTAATAATTATTTGTGGAGTGAATGGGAAAAAAAAAAAAAAAGGAGAGAGAGGGTTAGGAGTTCCCAAAAAGAAAAAGGCCACAATAACAAGAATATTCCTGAAATAGTGGGCTTGAAGAAGAGAACCTCCAGGCTCTCTTTCTTTGAGTGCCTGGTCTTTAAAATTCATTTTCTGTAGGAGAAAAACAGTTCTTTTTTTCTTCTCATCATCAGAAATATACCAGTCAGTAACTTTGTAAAAACTCTTAGGAAGTAACAAATGATCTCTATCAGTCTCATGCAGGTAGGATTGATGAATATTAGGTATCAATACACATTATGAACTAGAGGCCACTAGCTGAATCTCGACACTGGTTTTAATTTCCTTTGTTGTTGTTTTGGTCATGACTTTACTGTTTTTCGTTACCTATTTTTCTTGTTAACATTCTAAGTTTTGTGTATTCATCTCGTCCTGTCAACACTTGTGGAGGCAAATCAATCATACTATTATCTGTTACTCTCCTGATAGGAAAACAGCATCATCCTAAATGGAACTGTGATGGTCAGCACAACTCGCCTACCTAGCTCCTCCAGCGGAGACCAGTTTGGTGCCGGTGACTGGGTGCGCTACAAGCTCTGTATGTGTGCAGACGGAACTCTCTTCAAAGTACAAGTAACAGGCCAGAACATGGGCTGCCAGACCTCAGACAACCCCTGTGGAAACACTCACTAGAAGAACCCGAGAGGTCACCAGTGTGTTCATACCTTGACTTGACTTTTTTCTTAAGAGTGTGCATGCAAGTCATGTTTTTAGAGAGTTTGCAGTCACTCTTATTTTATCTACAGAGCACTACGTACCTATACTACAATCTCCATATTTTAAAAGATTCTCAGCCTGAATTTTAATACATTTCATTAAGTTGCACTGATCTTCAAATTAGAGTTCTAAACTAATTATCAGAAGTGAATACAACCAAAATTAATCTTTAAAGAAGTGTTTTTAAAATTCCACTGTTCCTTGTCTCTAAAAGGGTAAAGGGCTGAAGCAACTGTTCAGACTCACTATAAGTAAATTTTGGTAACTAATGGGGTTACACCCACTTAAGATGTTTGAAAGGTACACCGTTAATATGTGTTGCACATTCTGTCTTTGGGCTTCTAAGAGGAAAGATAGATTTTTAGTGCATTAATTTTCAGCTATATTCTCAATGCAAGTGAAGTCATTAGAGAACTTCACATATGTAAGCTGGTAAGAAACCATGGTTTCTTAGTTTTACACTAGTATGAAAACACTTTGTAAAGAACGTTTACCTGTTAAATATTGTTAAGTATGAAGTGTTAATGTGGTAAAAAATTGAAACACAGTCTCAGCTTTAACTATGAAATAATAATGATAGCTGTCATTTACTGAGCATCTTACACATCCTGGGCACTGTCCCAGGCGCTGCATGTGTAATATCTCTTAATTCTCCCCACAGCTCTGTATGTCGGTGGTATTACCCCAGTTTTACCCATTAGGAAGTTAAGAAACTTAAGTAATGTCACATAGGAGATAGCCAGGTTGGGATTGGAATTCACATGTGATTCAAGCCTATATGTACCTGTTTCCAAATACTGTGTTCTTTTTACTATTTGCGCTGAAGTCTTAATACTTAAAACTCTAGAAAAATGGAAACGACTAATTCAAACCCCTAAGCAGAGAAGATTCAAATCAGTCATGCTTACTCTAGTTTAAAAAAAAAACAATCTCATGTCCAAAAAATGGCTAGCTGCTATAATCAGGTTTTAAACTAGCTTAAGCCAATTCCAAAATATTACACTATAGAGAGGTCAAATTAGCCTCATTATGGGTTAGTCCAGTTTCCTAGCCAGTGGACCTTGGCCCCTTGGAGCACCTGAATTGGATAGAAGGGTTCCTAAGATATTTATACCCTCAGCCCCCGGGCGATGCAGTGAGAAGTGGGAGGCCGTGGCCCCAGGCAAATCCTCGGGGCTGGGAGTGGTTGGTAAGTTTACCCCAGTGTGCCATTTAAACAGTACCCATTTTAGTGTTCGCCAAGCCTTGAACAAAGTTGGGAAGCACTGGAGTAAAGGGTGCTGATACAGGAAATAATTTTTAAGTAAATTTTGAGTAAGTATGAGAACTGATCTCTGCTCCTCCTTATCACAATCCCATTGTAACAATTTACAATCCTCCAGCCGGTTGATTTTTAATGTTTTTTATATTTGACTTAAAAGGAATTCTCTGATATTATTAATCATACACACAGCGTCAGGGGCAGGTGTTTTCAACATAGTTTGCTGCAAAATAAGCAGTAGAGATAAATCATAAGCCGTACTCTGCATTCAAGTATAACAGTATCCTGTCGTCAGTTAGAACAGTGTAGATTAGAAAATCAATACAAAAAACAATCTGCATTCAATACAGTCACAGTTCTCTCTGATAGAACAACCAAATGCCTTAGAGATTATGAATAATCATTAAAGTAAACTAACAGATCGACTTATTATCTAACTGAAGTTTTTAAATGAAGGAAAGAAAGAACTTTATGACCGCTGAGTGCTATTAATTGATGTGATATTCAGATCCTAGTTGAATATAATCAGTGTCACTTAATATTTGAATGATATTCAAAAAAACCCATTGGTATTTTCATTCAGATGCTTAGTATATTTTTAATTTTACATTCTTTACTTGTCTGCTCTATTTAGATTTGTTCTGAAAGTCTCTTTAAATATTTTTGTAAAAACCACAAAACGCTGTTACAAAGTATTATTTATTGAATATAATTCATGAAGCAATCTATTTTTACTCCTCCTTGAGAAATACTTGTGTTTTTGATACATCTCCATTAAGTGCTTTTGACACGAGAGGATATTTTGATGTTTTTATAGAACTGATTGTAAAGGTAACAGGTCTTGTATTTTAGGACACTGTGCAGGTAGCCCTTGCCTTTTCACTGATGTGTAGACCTGGAACACTCACTGAAAATGAGATGAAGAACAAACCGTCCACTTCACCTGTGATCTGTTTTTGCATAATGGTAAAGCTTCAGCTACTCCTCCTCATCACCAGATGGTATTTCTCAAAAACTGAAATGTTGACTTTGCCCCTTTCTGCTGGCTGTTCCTGCCCTGCTCGGAGCACAGATACGATAAGCAGCAGACTCAGGGAAGGTAGACAGGCAAAGACAGGATCCCAGGAGAGCGGGGTGGATACATGCTTGCTTAAATAACCCCAGTACTTCCCAGATAGGTTGCAATGACAAGGGGACAAGTGAAATAAAAACAGAGCATTTCAGAAACCGTCCAATGGGCAGCTAGGAAAATGCGAAACAACTCAAGGGGGACTGCCTATACACGGTCTGCAAGATTTAAAAATATACCTACTTGTGTTCTTTCTGCATTATGAAAAAAATGAAATACTTTTTGTGTGATAATTTTGATGATGAAAAGTGAAAGTTCCACCTAGTTTCGAATGAATTTTTTTTTTTAAGAGGATAAGAACGTTCTGGTGCTAAACTTGACAAAAAAGAGACTATTGAAATGCTGATAATTTCAGTAGTCTTAAAAAGTGTTGAGAGGGCAAAGACTACAAATTATGGCATATAAAAAGAAACCTGTAACTCGTTTCAGATTGTTAACCTGAGTTTCAGTTTGTTCAATTTGTAATAACTATTAATGATCTCTGTTTACAATAAAGACTCCATAAATTGTTTGCTGTTGGTTTTTTAATGGTTAAAAACCTGAGCACAGGTGTCTTCTTAATCATACAAACATGATGTATTTAAATACAGCTTGGTGATGCTTAACTACGTGGGTGTTTATGTAATCTGTCTGGAGTCCTGGCGATCGTAGTTCGAAGCTGTACAGTTGTTCCTGTTGGGATAGTCCTGCCTTCTGTGCATTGCAGACTCTCTCTCCCTCTTTAGTGGCTCCTCCCTCAGTGTCTCGGGGGAATGTGCGTGCTGTCACAGTGGCAAGAGGCCAGAGCCTGAAGAGGAAAGGGCGAAGGTTCGCCAGGGACCGGCAGGTTCCGGGGGCAGATGGGTGGAGCCTCAGAGGCTCAGGTCTAAATTCCCACCTGGCTAGATCTAGACAGAGACCCATTTGAAAAGGACCTAAGGACCATAAAGGTATGCCTTAGAAACTGTTACTCTTGTGTTCTTCCTGCATCTTGCCAAACATAACCCCCTTCTGCTTTTTTTCTTCTAATTGTTATAACTTCTCTTTTATAGAAGAATGAATGGCCTCTTGGTTTCCATTGTGCTTTTCTGGGGTTTTTTCTACTGCCTTCTCCCTATCTCACTCTCTGACACACACACACCCCCCCAATATCTCTAACTGCTTCCTCATACTTAGGCTTGAATATATGTGTCCATATAAAGACTGACATTTTACCCAATGTTTCCTGATTTCCTTAGAAAGTTTTTCTGGAGTTCTCAGGGGTTCTTTACCTAGTACATAAAAGTTTGTATGTAGTATACATAATTTTTCTTTAAAAATCAGCATTTCATTTTAAGACCTAAAATTATCTTACCTACTTTTTTAACTCAAATCTGTTAGTTAAATGTATAAATCTCTTCAACTTAAAAAGAACTAGGTCAATGAAAATCTTTAACTTCTGCCCTCCTAAGTATTTTTCAATCATATGTTTCTCTTCAATACTGCATAGTAATGTGCCTGTGAATGATGACATTTTTTGGTGGTTCATATTAAAATTAACTTGGTATACAATTATATTTATAATGATTGCAGCTTTGAATATAGAAACAAATACCTTTCTGGCTGTACAAATTAATTTCAAGTTCTGGTATTGTGTAAGAGGCACACTATAAAAATAAATCACTCCTCCACACTGTAGGGCACCTTTACGGTCCATGGCCATGTGTACCTGGATTTAGGTGCCCTTCAAAATGTAGCAGAATTGACCTTGTATAAAACCAAAGTTTAAAAGTTACATGCTGGGATCCCTGGGTGGCGCAGCGGTTTGGCGCCTGCCTTTGGCCCAGGGTGCGATCCTGGAGACCCTGGATCAAATCCCACGTCGGGCTCCCGGTGCATGGGGCCTGCTTCTCCCTCTGCCTGTGTCTCTGCCTCTCTCTCTCTTTCTCTCTCTCTGTGTGTGACTATCATAAATAAATAAAAATTAAAAGAAAAAAAAGTTTAAAAGTTACATGTTAAATTTCATTCTTTCCATGCATTTTTTTATCCAAGCAACATAGCCCTAAGACAGACTACAGACTATTGAAAATATTAGACATGGGAGAAGAATTTTATATACATAGTATATATATCTACACACATATATATGTAGTTCTAGTCATTTTAAAAAAATAAATCTCTTGTGAGTTGAACTTCCTATATATATCTATATAAAATTTCCGTGTGTGTGAGTGTGTATTTGGAAAACCTGACTCTTCTGGGAGCTTACAGTCTTTGGGGAAGTTTACTGTCCATTTTCTTTTAAAATTTTTTGCGTATACATTCAGCCATTGTAGATACTTATTTTAAAATTTTCGATTGCTTCTCCATCTTTGATGAAAAATATACTTGATGTTTCTGTATCACATCTTTATGGTTCTGATGCAGAACATCCTTTTTATGACCCACATTGTTCAAAGTTTTAAGTCACAAAAAATGTAAATTTATTTATAAAAAATCAAGAGTCTCCTTTGTGAATTGAACCTTCCCTCCATACAGTTCACAGTTTAGTGTAACTGGATGGCTTGTCACTCACATAATAAACCACGTAGCTGATTACAGGTTGTAGATAAGCATAATAGACTTTGCTCAGTACTAATGACCAGTAAGAAAACAGAGAAGTCTTTAATCTTGGTAGGTTTCTCTCCAAAGCAGACTGCCCAGTGAATATTCCTGGAACAGCAGACACGAGGTGAGGCCCAAGTGAATATGTATTTTCTGAAAAATCAGGGGAGTTCTTTCTTTAATGACATAAATGTAATTGTATACTATAGCTTTACCATTTTTTAAAAGACTTTTTGAGAGAGCACAAGCACGAGGTAGTGGCATAGGGGCAGAGGGAGGGGGCAAAGCAGACTCTCCACTAAGCAGGGACCCTGACCCTGGTGGGACCCCAGGATCCTGACCCGAGCTGAGGCGGAAGCTTAACAGATTGAGCTATGAGCTACCCAGGCGCCCCGTAGCTTTACCAATTTTTAGCTACATTTAATGCCCCAATTTCTAAGAAATCAAACATGCACTTAAGCTGGCAATCAAGGCAAGATAATTTTCCTAAATCTTAAATTGAAAATTGAATTTTCTGTGCATTTGCTGTTAATTATTACATTATTTTGAATAAATCATTTTCCTTTCTCTAGGCATTATGAAAAACCTACACTTCAGAGTCATAACAATGCTAATAAGTCTTTATTTTAGTGGAACAATGACCAACCCACCCAGAGAAAACAGTATTTTATTCAAATCTGAGTGCCAATGGAATGGGCATCATCTGACAAATTGTTCTTTTACCGGAAAGCATGATGTACCTGCGGACACACCGCAGGCAGCAGCCACAGTGGACTCAAGTGCCAGTTTCCTTAGGGTTCTCTTACAGTCTCCTATGAGAAGAGAAGACTGGAATACAAAGCATCTGGACCTCAGTAACCATCTCATTTCGAACATCACCTTAAGTCCTCTTGCACACTTCCGTGCTTTGGAAATACTAAACCTCAGCAACAGTTCCCTCCGCTCCATCTCGTTGGATCTACCCAGTGCTAAGTCCTTGTGGGGGAAACGCCACAGAAGCCACTTGAGAAATAGGCTTCCAAGTCTAAAGCTGTTAATTCTTCGAAGAAACAGCCTCAGTGACATCCCCGAGGGTAAGGCCAATTTTAAAAGATGGACTAGACCAAAGAATGAGATGTTTGTTTCCATGTTTGTTTTCAGTGTTGAGGAAATAGCTGAAAGGAAAGCAATTTTATCAGAACAAATAAATGAGTTTCTAAGTGGAATTTCAAGTTATAATATGTGGAATTCATAGTGCAATTAATCTCCCATTACTATAACTTAATTTGTCGAGAGACAAGTATTTAAGTGCTGAATAATAATGCATGATTTCAAATAACCTACTTTATCATATTTGTTACTAAAAATAGAAAAGCACTAAAAAATAACTAGTTCATGTACTTTCAATATGCAGCACAATTCAAATTAAGTTGCTATATTTATAATTTTTGTTTTGTTCAAATGCATTTTGCATCTATTTGTCTAATTGTCCTCCAAATGTAGACTAGAAATATGTTATTGATATATAACCAATATGTAAATTCCCATCTATTCTGGTATCTAGTAATCTACACAACCAATATTTTATTAAGAAAATGTATCAGATTCATAATCCATAGCCTCCTTTGCCTTTTTTTTTTTTTGCCTTTTTTCTTTTTTGCCTTTTTTAATATTCAAGAGTGCTAGACAATTTCATTTGGCTTTTTAGTCTTGGTCACTATATGCTAAGTATTTATATAAGACATTCTGCTAAAAAAGAAAATGTAAAGATACTGTCTTTTTTTTCTTCATCCCAAATTATGCATAGTTTTTCTTATTTTCAGTTCTTTCATATTTTTATTGTCTTGCTTTTTCTCCAGCTTTTGGTCTTGTTTTAAGCATCGTTTTGACAATAGCCTGCCAGGTGAAGGAATGACTATCCCAGTCACCATATCAACAAAATGGTGAGAGAAGGGGAGGAGCCTTCTCTTCCTAAGCTTGTCCATAAAAGCAATGTGCAGGATTATTTTCAGTGTAAAGCATAAAATAATTGCATCTTATTTTATAATTTTATTGTATTCTTATTTTTAGAAACCTGTTATTTGTAGATCATTGGTAATTGAAGAAAAATTTAAAGGAAGACACTAGTCCATGTAATACAGTTGACCCTTGTGCAGGTCCACTTGTACGTGGATTTTTTTTTTTTAATAAATACAATACTGTAAATATATTTTCTTTTCCTTCTGATTGTCTTAATAACATTATCTTTCCTCTAGCTTACTTTATTATAGTAATATAGTATATAATGTTTATAATATACAACGTATTTGTTCATTGACTTTTTGTTATGGGTAAGGCTTCTGGTCAACAGTAGGCTTTTTTTTTAATGATTTTATTTATTTATTCATGAGAGATACAGAGAAAGAGGTAGAGACATAGGAAGAAGTAGGCTTCCTGCTGGGAGCCCAATGTGGGACTCGATTCCAGGCCCTTTGCCTGAGCCAAAGGCAGAAGCTCAACCACTGAGCCACCCAGGTGCCGAACAGTAGGCTTTTTAGTTTTGGGGAAGCTGAAGTTATATATAAATTTTTTACTGTGGGAGGTCAGCATCCCTAAACCCTGTGTTGTTCAAAGATCAACTGTATATATTCTTTATGCCTTTGTACATATTTTTCTTTCAAAACTGGATCATACTTTCCATAATATTTCATAATTTGTATTTTCATATCAGTATATTTTGGACATCTTTATATAATTAAGCAATGTCATAAATAATATTTTAAATAGTTGAATAGCTTTTATATCCATATACATATGTTATAATTGAGTTAATCAAACAACATTTGGACTTTCCATTTTGTTTGCTTTAACTTTTTTTTTTGCTTTAACTTTTTAATGATCATCATTATAGCTACACGTATCCCTACAATATAACATTTTTTAAATAGTATGGTAGATGTGAATATCAACCCATAAATTCAAATATACTAGAGCTATAACCTTCTATTGTCTATAACTCAACATAATTTCTGAGCCCCCATTCTAGTAGGGTCTGTTGGGGATTGGGTGTAGATACTTGTACTTAACATCAGTCTTTCATGGGCTTTCTTTTGCTTTCCCCAAATTTGTGCCACAGCTGTAAAATCGTATACCCTGAAAAGGCATCAAAGTGTGTATGCATGTGCATGCATGTGCTTGTGTGTGTGTGTGTGTGTGTGTGTGTACGTCCCTTACACCTGCCAGCCAGAGAACATTTCCTTTCAGTTTTTTCAGTTTGGAGAAAATCCTTCCCATTTTTTGTTTCTTCAAAACCCTCTGTCTAAATCTACAAATTCCTTTCCTTTAAAGGTTTAGGCCTTTGGAAAACAAAAGCCAGAAAGACTTGTAGTCTCCTCTGTTTTCTGCCCTGCACTGCGCCTTCCCTAGGGTAATTAACACAGAGCCTACTTTCTGCTTGCATGGGAAGAAATGGAAAGAGAGAAATAGAGTTAAAAGATTAATAGGTCAAAATATCCTACCACTGAACATATTTCCTTAAGGCAGATGAATTCCCCAGAGCTAGCTGGAAGTCAGAGGGAATACAATTTCATTTAAGGACCAGACACCCCTTATAAAATGCACATCCAACCCCACCTTCCTTTTCCAAGTTGCACTTCTGCCTCCCCAAATATCAGGAAAAATGTTAAACTTGGAAAAGAGAAGAAAAAGTGAAATGCGCAAATTGTATATCTGAAATTCTACTAGAATTCTAGCAAATGAAGCCAGAGAGAGATGAATGAAACCAACAGGTGATGGAAGGCCAGTGTAAGCCCTGAATCTAATTGGATATAATTCAGAGTTCTTTTATCCATAGCATTTTGTGATTTGAATTATTTTCCTCTAATCATCATATATTTCAGCTGAGCCTCTGTAACATCCCTCTGCCATTTAGTGATTCTGTGACCGTGGCTCAGTCACTTTGACTTTGAAATCCCATTTTGGAGAGAAAGAGCTGATAAAGAAGTGCTGCCTGGAGTACCATTCTGTTTCTGACCTTCCCTTTGTTCTTGGATTCCTTTGTAACTAAGCCTGTTTATAGGCAATTTTGGGGGGCCCCTGGCTGGCTCAGTACAGCATGCCGCTCTTGATCTTGGGGTTGTGAATTTGAACCCCACATTGGGGGTACAGTTTACTTCAAAAAAACTTTTTTAAAAGGGTAACATCTTGATAATGTAAGATTTACACATAGAATTGTTGTGAGGATTAAAGGAAAAATGTATTTCAAGAGCCTAATGTAACGTAGCACTTGGCATAATAGATGGTAGCTATTAAAATATGTGAAAAGTACTTTGTATACTTGTAAAGTACTTTGCAAATATTAGTTATTTTTACTCTCTTGGCACAAATTGAGAATAGCAATCTATTTAGAAACAAATTATAAATTCCGTTTTGTCTAAATCTCAAGTTATCTTTTAAAATGTTAAATAACTACTGCAGTAGATGGAACTCCTAGCCCACGATAATTCCTGAGCAGAGACTCATTTGTATCCACCTGTTTATATAAGTGCTTGTGCTCCTCTAAAATAATATTCGAGATTCTCACAAAGTGGCAGTCAAGCAACTGGCCTTGCAGCACATGTGTACTTTTATAAATCACGGCCCCCGTCTTAAAATGGTGACAGCTTAAAGAAGCAACAGAAAGTTGCTTTCACCCCGGAAAGCCCACCTCTGTAAGAGTGACAGATCACAGTGACTCACTCAGTGTTAACTGATCCCGTATCATCAGAGTCAGCTGCGATGTCACCAATAAGCTTCATGTTGGGAAAATACCCAAAGGAGGTGCCAGTCAATGCAATTTACCAGTTAGCCAGCTATGAATTTAACCTTACTGATGATTCCACCTTCCTCACATATTTCTGGAGTGCAGCGTTAATAACAGAAAATCAGTTTCAAAACATTTAAAACAACGGGATCAATCTCCAGTTAAACTGTCCTACCTTCATCAAGCAACATTTTTGGAGTACCCGTAGAGCCCCCTGAAGTGTAAAGGCCCGACATCTTACTGGGATTCCAACTAGGTTGACAGGCCAGATTTGACTGCCTGATACTGGACACACTAAATTCTGGAACCCAAGAGATAAATGTGTTGCAGATGAGAGGACGTAATCCCTGACTTCTGAAACTGGTGGAGGAAAAAAAATATATATATATATATAACCAGTGTATGGTAAAAAAACAAAAATATTTTGTATTCTTTTTTTTTTTTCAGGGAATTAAATATTTCCTCCTGGTTGCTATTAGATTTTAAAAATACCAATAACCTGCGTTCTCAAAACCAGGTCAGGTTCTAAAATAACAACATGAATGTATGCCAGTAAGCTAAGAGGGTAAGGTCTTTGGCTCACCTATATAAGATTGACCACATTAAGGGCTACCCTTATGAATCAAATATCTTGTCTAGGACCATTCCAGACTCTTCTGATTCTTTTTTTTTTTTTTTTAAGAGTTATACTGTTTTTTTTAATTATTATTATTTATGATAGTCACAGAGAGAGAGAGAGAGAGGCAGAGACACAGGCAGAGGGAGAAGCAGGCTCCATGCACCGAGAGCCCGATGTGGGATTCGATCCCGGGTCTCCAGGATCGCGCCCTGGGCCAAAGGCAGGCACTAACCCGCTGCGCCACCCAGGGATCCCAACTCTTCTGATTCTTAATGCTCTTTGAACTTGAAGCCATAACCTCCTGAATGTCACTATTTATGTCACCAGGTTATCATTTTTAAGAGAACATTTAAGAAGTTCATAGTCCAAAGGAATGTTCCCAAGGCAGTTTAACGTCCGGGTGTACCCTCTGTGGCCTTTCTGCTAATAGGCACTGAGATAATTTCTTGGAAACAATAAAACGCCTTTGGCCACTTAAAGGCAAAGGCTAATCGGATTCTTGTCCCCCACGGCTTATGATCATAAGAAAGCAGTTCAATAATTAATCCCTTCTCCACAAAAGTGCCTCCACATTTTCCTCCCAGTGTTCAACCCCCCTCCCTTGAAACATGGCATCTACCCTCTGATGTCCAAGCCCCAGCCCTGAATGCCCCTCCCAACTTCTTTTGTTCACCTGAGTTCCCCCTCATCCTTGATGCACCACACAAAATCTCTAAAAGAACACATTTCTCCCCATTGAGAAACACAGCCAAGTGTCATGGACAAGTTTACTCAAATTTCCCACCTCTATCCTGGGAGACCCCAAACAAACAACATCATTTCTAGGACCCCACCAGTTCCCTTCATACAATTAAACCTTAATTCTCTAACATTGGAAGTAGATGGAAATTTTTCATGTAGAAGGTGTAACTGAACTTAACTCCTATCTGAAGGTTTACCTTCCTCTTGGGGATCTTAGCTTGATACTAGGGAGTCAATTAAGGAGGTATCCTTGTAACTCTCTGCCTTCAAAGTCCCTACCCCCCATGCTTAGGATGTTCTGGTCCCATCCTTCTTATTTACTCTTTGTTTGTTTGGGGGGGGGGTTTGGTTTTATTTAAATTCAATTAATTAACATTACCGTATTATTGGTTTCAGAAGTAGAGGTCAGTAATTCCTCAGTCTTATATAACACCCAGGGCTCATCACATCACGTGCCCTCCTTAATGCCCTTCACCCAGTTACCCCGCCTCCTCACTCCTCTCCCCTCCAATGACCCTCAGTTTGTTTTCTATGATTAAGAGTCTCTTGTGGTTTGTCTCCCACTCTGATTTCATCTTGTTTTTTTTTCCTCTCTTCCCCCACAATCCTCTGTTTCCTCTCTTATTTTTTTTAAATTTTTTTTTTAATTTTTATTTATTTATGATAGTCACAGAGAGAGAGAGAGAGAGAGAGAGAGAGGCAGAGACATAGGCAGAGGGAGAAGCAGGCTCCATGCACCAGGAACCTGATGTGGGATCCAATCCCGGGTCTCCAGGATCGCGCCCTGGGCCAAAGGCAGGCGCCAAACCGCTGTGCCACCCAGGGATCCCTGTTTCCTCTCTTAAATTCCCCATGAGTGAGATCCTTCTTATTTACTCTTAAACTCTTCTTCTATACTCTTATACTTCTTGTATTATTCTATTTACCTGTTAATTGACCTTAAACAAGACACTTAACCTATCAAAACCTGCCTGGTTCTTATTTTTAACTGCGGATGATGATGATGGCACCTACAGGAAGGATATGAGGGGTAGCGATAGTGTTTGTAAAAACTTTAACACAGAGAGTGCTGATACACGTAAAACATTTCTCATATAAAACATTTCTCATCTGGTACATAACAGGTGCTCAAAATGTCAGTTACCATCTAGTGCCTTTTGACCACCCTGAGTCTCCAATTCTGTTCCCCATGCCAGTCTTTGCTATCATGGTCACTTCTGTGATTTGAGGTACAACGGGTAACTGTAGGTGGTTTCCGTTCTCTTTCTGCAGAAGTTCAGAGTTCATATGAAGTTCCGAGTACCCATCAACAATCCTGTTGCTACTGTTCAGGCTTCTGTAAGTCTGTACATTGTTGAGAGGCCCCTGCTTCTCTGTCATCTGAGCACACTTTGATCTCCCTTTGACTCTCTGAACCACACTGACCTGTGAGACCATCACCACTATCAAGATATAATGAACTATCCATACCCCTAAAAGCTTCCTCATGCCCCTTGTAATCTATCTTTCCCACCCATCCTCTCCCCTCAATCCAAGTGAACACTGATCTTTCTGATGCTATAGATTTGTTTGTATTTTCTATAATTTTATATTCATGCAATCATATGTACTTTCATTTTTTGGTATAGATCCTTGCATTCAGCATAATTATTCTGAGATTCATCCACGGTGTTGTCTGTATTAAAATTTTGTTCCTTTTCATTGCCAGAATTCCATTGTATAGATATGCATTTACCTGTTACTGGACACTTAGGCTGTCTTTTTTGACTATTATAAATAAAGCTGCTAGCTAAAGGGATGGAGAAAGATAAACCATTACGTAAACACTAATCAAAAGAAGAGTGGAGGGATCCCTGGGTGGCGCAGCGGTTTGGCGCCTGCCTTTGGCCCAGGGCGCGATCCTGGAGACCCGGGATCGAATCCCACATCGGGCTCCCGGTGCATGGAGCCTGCTTCTCCCTCTGCCTGTGTCTCTGCCTCTCTCTCTCTCTCTCTCTCTCTGACTATCATAAATAAATTAAAAAAATAAAAAAAAATAAAAAAAAAGGAAGAGTGGAGTGGCTATATTAATTTCAGACAAAGTTTCCTTTAGAACCAGGAAACTATCAAGGTTAAATACAGCACTATATAAAGAGAATAAAGGGGTCAATTCTTGAAGACGACCTAATAATTTTAAACATAAATCCACCTAACAACAGAGTGTCAAAATATATGAGGAAAAACTGACAACTGAAAAGAGAATTAGAAAAATCCACTATAGTTGGTGACTCCCAGCACTCCCCGGTCAACTAACAGATTAAGCAGGCAGGTGATCAATAAGGATGTAGTTGACGTGAATATCACTCTCAATCAACTTGATCAAATTGGCATGTATAGAATACTCCCTCCAACAACAGTAGAATACACATTATTTCAAGCTTACATGAAATATTTACCAGGACAGACCTCGTTCTGGACCATAAAACACATCTTAACATATTTGAATAACAAATCATGCAAAGTATGTTCTCAGATTACAGTGGAATTAAGCTTGGAAATTAGCAACAGAAAGCTGCAAACCCCTCAAAGCTCTCGGAATTAAAATAACACATTTCTAGGTAACACATGTCACAGAAGAAATCTCAAGAGGGATTTGAAAATATTTTAAACTAAGTGAAAATGAAAATTCAGTTTGTCAAAATTTGCGGGATGTGGCAAAAGCAGTGGTTAGAGGGAAATGTATAGCATTAAAAGCATCCACTGGAAGAAAAGTCTAAAATCAATAACATAAGTTTCCTCCTTGGGAAAGTAAAGAAGTAAGAGCAATGTAAGCTTAAAGCAAACAGAAAAAAAGAAATCATAGAAATCCCAGCAGAGGGGCACCTGGTGACTTAGTGGTTGAGCATCTGCCTTCAGCTCAGCACGGGATCCCGGGATCCTGGGATGGAGTCCTGCATGGGGCTCCCTGCAGGGAGCCTGCTTCTCCCCCTGCCTATGTCTCTGCCTCTCTGTGTGTCTCTAACGACTAAATAAATAAAATCTAAAAAAAAAAAAAAAAAAGAAAGAAAAAAGACAAGAAAAATCGCAGCAGAAATCAGTGGAATTTAAAACAGGAAAAACAATAGATAAAATCAAAACCATAATGTTTCTTTGAAAAAAATAAAGCTAATAACCCTTTAGCCAAAAAGAAAAAAAAACAAGATGACACAAGTTGCCACTATCCGAGATAAAAGAGGGGTCATTGCTACTGTTCCTATCAACATTTAAAAAAATAATAAAACAGTCTTTATAGTAATACATGCTTTTGTTTCTCTTGGATGAATAACCTAGGTGTAGAATGGCTGAGCTGTATGTCAAGTAGATGTCTAACTTTTGAAGAAATTGCCAGTCCTGTGTGCAGTGGTCATATCATTTTAAATTCCCACCAGCATTGTGTAAGAATTTCAGTTGTCCTATATCCTTACCAGATATGGGCAATCTTTTTAATTTTAGTCATATTAATAGATGAAAGTGGTATATCATTGTGGTTTTAATTTGGATTTCCCAAATGACTAATGATATTGAATATCTTTCTGTGTGCTTATTTGCCATCTGTGTATCTCCGATGATGCATATAAATCTTTGGCCAATTTCTACTTTTTTTTAAATTATTGAGTTTTGGGGCACCTGGGTGGCCCAGTGGAATAACCATCTGCCTTCAGCTTAAAGGTCATGATCCCAGGGTCCTGAGATCAAGCCCTGCATTGGGCTCCTTTCTCAGAGGGGAGCTTGCTTCTCCCTCTCTTTCTATCACTCCCCCACTTGTGTTCTCTGTCAAAGAAATAAATAAAATATATTTTTTAAAAATCTATGAAAGAAGAGAAAAAATTTATTAAAAAATTATTGAGTTTTGAATGTTCTTTATATATTCTGGATACAAGACTTTTCAAGATATATCATTTGCAAATATTTTCTCCCAGATTATGGCTTGAGTATTTATTGTTTTAACAATGTCTTTCAAAGAGCAGAATTTTATTTATTTTTTTTAAAGATTTATTTATTTATTCATTCAGAGAGAGTGAGAGAGAGGCAGAGACACAGGCAGAGGGAGAAGCAGGCTCCATGCAGGAAGCCCAATGTGGGACTCGATCCCGGGTCTCCAGGATCACACCCTGGGCTGCAGGCGGCGCTAAACCGCTGCGCCACCAGGGCTACCCAAAGAGCAGAATTTTAAATTTTTGTGAAGTACAGTTCATCACTTTGTTAATGTATAATTTGTGTTTTGGTGTCATATCTAAGAAATCTTTGCCTAATCCAAAGTCACAAAGATTCTCTCCTATGTTTTCTTCTAGAAGTTTTATAACTTTACTTTTTTACATTTTATATATTAGGTTTATGATGTCTTTACATTTGGGTTTAAATTTAGGTTTATGATGTTTTAAAATAGTTCAAGTTAATTTTTTTGTACACGGTATGAATAACATATAGAAGTTTTAAAGATATGCAATTATTCCAGCACCATTTGTAGAAAAGACTATTTTTTTCCCCATCCTTTTACGTGTATCCTATCCATGTTTCTATATTTAAAGTGGATTTCTTGTAGGAATTATATAGCTGACTCTTGAATTTTTATCCAAACTTGGAATCTTTGCCATTTATTTGGTGTTTTAGGCTATTATTCATATCTATCATCTTGATTTTTTTTCTATTTGTTCCTTCTCTTCTTTGTTCCTTTTATCTTTTTTCTGCCTTTCTTGCATTCATTGCATATTTTTAAAAGTAATCCAATCTCCTTTGTAGGCTTACTAGCCATAATTCTTTGCTATTGCATTTTAGTGATTGCTTTGGGGTTTCCAATATACATCCTAACATCACAAGAAATTTTAACAATACTCTTCCACCTTTCTTCTATTGTTTGTGCTAGTATTGTCATACATTTTACCCCTACATATAAGTCTCACAATACATGTTAAATTTTTTACTTTAAACATGGGCCTGTCCATGTCTTTTTTTTTTTTTTTTTTGGTATGAAATGTTCATGGTTAAACAGTAATGCTTACGAGATCTGAATTTCTTTTTTTTTTATTTAAATTTATTTTTTATTGGTGTTCAATTTGCCAACATATAGAATAACACCCAGTGCTCATCCCATCAAGTGTCTACCTCAGCGCCCGTCACCCAGTCACCCCATCCCCCACCCACCTCCCCTTCCACCACCCCTAGTTCGTTTCCCAGAGCTAATAGTCTTCCATGTTCTGTCTCCCTTTCTGATATTTCCCACTTATTTTTCTCCTTTCCCCTTTATTCCCTTTCACTATTATTTATATTCCCCAAATGAATGAGACCATATAATGTTTGTCCTTCTCTGATTGACTTATTTCACTCAGCATAATACCCTCCAGTTCCATCCGCGTTGAAGCAAATGGTGGGTATTTGTCGTTTCTAATGGCTGAGGAATACTCCGTTGTATACATAAACCACATCTTCTTTATGCATTCATCTTTCGATGGACACCGAGGCTCCTTCCACAGTTTGGCTATTGTGGCCATTGATGCTAGAAACATCGGGGTGCAGGTGTCCCGGCATTTCATTGCATCTGTATCTTTGGGGTAAATCCCCAACAGTGCAATTGCTGGGTTGTAGGGCAGATCTATTTTTAACTCTTTGAGGAACCTCCACACCGTTTTCCAGAGTGGCTGCACCAGTTCACATTCCTACCAACAGTGCAAGAGGGTTCCTCTCCACATCCTCTCCAACATTTGTGGTTTCCTGCTTTGTTAATTTTCCCCATTCTCACTGGTGTGAGGTCGGATCTCACTGTGGTTTTGATTTGTATTTCCCTGATGGCCAGTGATGCGGAACATTTCCTCATGTGCTTGTTGGCCATGTATGTGTCTTCCTCTGTGAGATTTCTCTTCATGTCTTGCCCATTTCATGGTTGGATTGTTTGTTTCTTTGGTGTTGAGTTTAAGAAGTTCTTTACAGATCTTGGAAACCAGCCCTTTATCTGATACGTCATTTGCAAATCTCTTCTCCCACTCTGTAGGTTGTCTTTGAGTTTTGTTGACCGGTATCTTTTGCTTTGCAAAACTTCTTATCTTGATGAAGTCCCAATAGTTCATTTTTGCTTTTGTTTCTCTTGCCTTCATGGATGAATCTTGCAAGAAGTTACTGTGGCCGAGTTCAAAAAGGGTGTTGCCTGTGTTCTCCTCTAGGATTTTGATGGAACCTTGTCTCACATTAAGATCTTTCATCCATTTTGAGTTTATCTCTGTGTATGGTGCAAGAGAGTGGTCTAGTTTCATTCTTCTGCATGGGGATGTCCAATTTTCCCAGCACCATTTATTGAAGAGACTTTTTTCCAGTGGATAGTCTTTCCTCCTTTGTCGAATATTAGTTGACCATAAAGTTGAGGGTCCACTTCTGGATTTTCTATTCTGTTCCATTGATCTATGTGTCTGTTTTTGTGCCAGTATGAATTTCAATCCTAGCTCCATAGCTCCACCTACCATGACGTGGGGCAACTTCTTAACTTCACTGCACCTAGGTTTTGCCATTTACAAGATGATAAAACCCTCAGGGCTCTAAAAGGATTAAAAGGAAATGTTGGGGGCACCTGGGTGGCTCAGTCAGTTAAACATCTGCCTTGGGCTCAGGTCCTGATCCCAGGACCCTGGGCTCAGGTCCTGATCCCAGGACCCTGGGATCAGGCCCCACGTTGGGCTCCCTGCTTGGCGGGGAGCCTGCTTCTCCTCCCTCTGCTGCTCCCCTGCTGGTGTGCTCGCTCTCTCTCTCTCTCTCAAATAAATAAATAAAATCTTTAAAAATAAAAAAAAATAAATCAAAGGAGATGTTTGTGAAGTGCTTAGAGCATAAAGTGAGTATATCATTAAATAGGAGTTTTAAAATGATTTCTTCCCTCCACTGAGCTCCTAGGGTCCATGTTAAGCAGTGAGATACTACAGAACTATGATCTCACACCCACCTAGAGGCAATGTTGAGGAAACCATAGCTTCTTTCATACTGGTGTCTTATGCTGCACTTTTTTCTCACAGACCCATATGTTGACATATTAAAAGGTGTAGGACTATTCTTCACAAAGAAACATATTTTCTCTAGGGGTTATATTCAAACTACTTTACAACTGGCCTGTAGCCTGGGCTTTCAGTTGTGTGCCTAGGGCAGTGGGGCTGCACACAAAGGCCCGGCCATGGTTATTTACAAACCAACATGGAAGTATTTCTTGCTAGCCTATGGCAGCTAAATTTCAGCCTGGGTTCTCTCCCATTTTTCTTAAACATGCCGCTTCTTGGCCTATCCTTTGTTTTCCTGCTTTTGATAGAGGCATGAGTACAAAGAAATCTTCTTCTGTAAGTGCCTGCCCCATCTAAAGCAGGCAGCCCTCATTCAGCTCTAGCCCAACATTGTCTTGTGCCTGTTGGGACTTCCAATTTTTCAAAGAGATGCTAGAAATGCAAATTTTTGCATTGAGTCTTTAATGTTAGCTCAGTAATTTTTAAATCTCTCTGCGGGTCACACACTGTGACCTCCAGCTTATTGAATACATACTATATTCCAGGCACTGCAAGAGTTAACAACACTATGAGTTCTGCCTCCAGAAGGTACTAAAGTATCTGATGGAAGAGGCAGGGAGGCAAACAACAGTTCATTTTACAGTAGGAGGGTGGGGGTGTAACTGCTTGTATGACCGGGAGCTTTTTCTTGTGTGTATGTCTTATCACTCCGACACAAGGATGCTATGCTCTATTTGTCCTCAGCACTAAGTGCCTAGCTCGTTATGTTGTGATTGAGTTGTCTAATGGTCTCTTACGTAATCCGTACAGCTGATATGAACCTATGATAACATCAATGTATGGCTTTTTACATTAAGTCATCATCTCTGCATAATCAGTCTGATAATGAGTGCCTTGCAGACCGTAGACAAGGAATAAACCCTTCTGGAATTGAACCAACCTGATCTCTTAAGTAGCAGTTGGTTAAAGACACAAACTACGTTCGAGGGGCGCCTGGGTGGCTCAGTTCAGCGCCTGTCCTGGGCTCAGGTTATGACCTGGGGGTCCTGGGGTCCAGCCTGCCAGGGACTCCCTGCTCAGTGAGGAGTCCGCTTCTTCCTCTCCCTCTGTCTCTCCCCCCTCACTCGTGATTTCTCTCTCTTTCAAATAAATAAATAAAACCCTTTAAAAAAAAAGAAAAAAGACACAAACTACATGTGAGAACAGAGCAGAAGGAAAATGTGAAAATGCAGGGCATCCTTGTGAGACTCATATGGGAAATCAGATTTGGAAGTCTGCTCTGACTGGCACCTCCTTCTCAGCCTTTATGTTCTGTGCCAAATGGGCCTCCTGGTTTACTCTCTGGAATCAAGTGAAATACAGAGACAGAGACCAAAACCACATTAGATTGTCTTGTCCGGAAACAAAACCTAGCTACAACTTATTATGTCTGGAAAATAGCAAGGCCTAGAAATGTTACAGCATCCACAGTAACTCTTGAGTGTTACTACCACTGATGGTTTAGTTCATCTCCTTCCCTCCCCTTGCTCAGAATGTCTGTATCTGTTTGCATGTGGCTCTTTCTCCCCCAAGAACGTTGGAATCATACTCTAGGCTGTTCTGCAACTGAACACTGTCCCTCCCAGGCGGGCCGTGGTTCCTGTACATCTCCCCTGGCTCTCTAAGCCTGGGGGATGCAGCGCAGGATCGCGTACCCTACCCCATTGAACCAGTCCTCCTTGGACGGCCACGCAGGGTGTCTCCATTGCTTCACCCTTATAAACAATGTTACAGTACATATCACCCATTTATATTTTAATGTGCTTTTTCATTTTAATAGGATTATGGAAACTGAAGTCATTACAGAGTCTGGATCTGTCGTTCAACAGGATATCGCAGATCGGTTTGTCTGACTTTCAGAACTGCCTGCGGCTGGAGAACCTCTACTTAAAGAGCAACAAGATAGTCCAGATTCATCCAGAAGCCTTCAAGGACCTCAAGAAGTTACAGGTTATAAAATGACTTTTAGAGCTTTTCCAATAGGCAGACATCTGGGCAATTACATTAAAAGAATATTTCTATTGAAGAGCTCCTCGCCCAGGAGTACTGGCTATTAGTCAAAATCTAGAGATTTTAGAGTCTGTTTTAAGACTCTGCTGAAATTGCTGAAGTCTCTCTCTTGCCTCAAAAATCAAATGCCTCAGTAATGGATGTGAGTTTTACTCGAACATAACACTCAGCAGCAAAAACTGGCACATTTTTCTAAATCAAATTAAACCCAACTCCAAGCTTCCACTTACCAGTTGGCAAGAAATTCCCTCTGAGTTATAAGTCGAGGCTCCCTCCCTGAGCTGCAGGGTGGGTCAAAGGTCCCTGGGGTCTTGTGCAGTCTGGAGCACTTGCGGAGGTTCCCCCTGCCCCCGGGGCAATGCTGAGCTGTCCGGAACCGGGCTATACAGGGCTCTGAAGGCCTGTGACACTGTTGCTTTCAAACCCAAACCCATTATTTTATTTCAAATAATAAAAATGATGATACTAACAGCTCATATCTGTAGAGTACTTACCACATGCCACCTACTGTTCTAAACAAATGTCGGACTCATCCTGGGGGCTCTGTGTCACATTTTGGAGCTGCAGTGCCTGTCTCTCAGGCACCTTGAGGTTTATCTCACTGAAGAACTGACAGCTGTGAAGGGGAGGATCCCCCGAAGCCCTGCTCCAGGCTGGGCAGCCTCAGCTCCTTCCCTCAGCACCTTCCTCCAACCTCCCCACAGTGTTCCTTTAGAAAGGCCTCCAGTGTGACATCTAGCGATGTCCTAGGTAAAGATTCAGTCCCCCATATCCTCCATCACACACCCTCACTCTGTATATAGGCCAGCATCGTTCAATAGAAACAAATTGTGAGCCGCACATGCAATTTTAGATGTTCTAGTAACTGGATTCAGAAAGGAAAAAATAAGCAGGTGCATTTCATGTAGTAACATATTTTGTAACCCACAATACCCAAATATTATCTCTTACCCATGTAACCAATATAAAAATTATTCATGAGATATTTTACATCATTTTTCACACTTAAGACTTCAAACCCTGGTGTATATTATACACACCCTTGTCCCAACATGACTAGTTATGTTTCAATGCTCGAAAGTCACGTGTGGCTAAGGGCCGTCATATTGGGCAGCATCGACATAGACAGCGGCTGTTTCCCAGTTTTATAAAAAGTGTTATTCAAGTACGGGTGCAAGACAAATTTCCAACTGCCACCTTTCAGCCAGCGCCCCCCGCCCCCCAGTCCCTCCGCTATTGAAGGGAGGAGAGTGAAGCAGTGGTAAGGTGGGTGGACTCTGGGCTCAGCTGCCTGGCTTGAGATCTAGGCTCTGCCCCTTTGCAGGCACACAATCTTGGGCAAGTCACCGTATCTCTCTGTGCCTCTGTTTTCTCGTCTGAAAAATGGAGGTAACTTCATTCCTTTCTCATAAATTAAATGTTTTAATGCATTCGCAGCACTTTAGTGCATAGTGCTTCGAATAGTACTTGGAATATAGCAAGCTCTTTATCAATACAGACTGCGTATAGAAATTCTCAAGTGGCCACAGCACCCTACTCTTGAACATACAAATCTGGTCATGCCACTTCTTGTTAAAAATCCTTCTAAGCAAAATAAATAAATAAATAAAATAAAAAACAATCCTTCTAAGCTTTCACAACAAGGGCCTGGCCCCTGCCTGTCTCTCCAACCTCTTTGCAAACCACTCTCCCTTGCTCACTGCACTCCTGCTTCTATCTTCACACCAAGGCTGAAAGAGCACACACGGATCCTCCTCTCCCTGGGAGAGCTAACTCTTACGAATCCTTCCAATGTCACTTCTTCAAGGAAGCCTTCCTGGGGCCTCCACATTGAATTAGCTGCCCTTTTATATACACTTATAATGTGCTATGCTTTTTCCTCATTGCAGTTCTCACAACTCAATTTATTTAATTATAGGTACGGTTCATTGTTAATGCCTATATCCCCATAATCTCTTTAAGGACATACATCATGATCTATCTTGTTTTAGTGCTTAGCTTATGTCTAATTCATAACACATTTAAAAATACTCGCTGAACAAAAATGGATGATGATCCTGAATAGGTACATTACAAATGACTACTAATTTAGCAGCCTAAAGCCACACACATATTATCTCATGATCTGGGGAGTCAGGAAGCCAGGCAAGGACCTGGGTCCTTTGCTAAGGGTATCTCAAGAGGCTGAAGTCAAGATGTTGGCCAGGGTTGGAGACTCACCTGAAGGCCCAGCTGGAGATGGACCCACTGCCAAGCTTACGCGGTTGTCAGCAAGACTCAGTTCCTTGTGGGCTATGGAAGTGAGGCTCGGTTCCTCACTGGCTGTCAGCCTTAGCCTGCCTTCAGGTCGTGTCACGTGGGCCTCTCCATAGGGCAGCTCACTTTAGAGCCCGAGTAGAGAGCCTGCTAACAAGAAAAACATTACAATCTAGATGATGTAATCACGGGAGTGACATCACATTGCTTTTGCCATACTCGATTGCTTAGAACCAAGTCATAGCCCCTGCCTACACTCTAAGGGAGGAGAGTCCTCAAGGGCATCAAGACCAGGTGGCAGGACCACTGGGGACCATCTTTGCCACGGTAATTATCAGAGCAGATGAGAAAGTCCACTCAACTTGGCAGTGCTCCCCAGCTCCCCACAAGTAGGCTGCTGGATTGCCTGGGAACCTCCCCTAGTATACTATACACTGATTATAAGTGTATTTGTGGGTGTGATTGCCCTGTGTCTGTTGTTACTTCCTATGCATTCTTACTGTGCTTCATAAGTGTTCTGTAGCTCACAGGTAAGAACTGCTACAGGCAAACTAAAAACCAGCCCCAAGAATATTTTAAATCATCTGTAATTCTCACTTCATCTGAACTGCCCAGAATCACACAATTCCTCCTTCTCCATGATCCCTTCTCCATGTTTGGCAATAACTCTAAAAACTGGTTTTGGAACTTGGTGAACATATTTGGTACCAGAAAGCTGAATATCAAAATAGATGTTGGGTTTTTTTTCCACTTTCAGGAGATGAATTTAGTACTTGCACTATGCTATGTGTCTTCCCATGTGGGAATCTTTTCAAAAGCCGGATAGATTTTTCGAAGCATAAATTCATCATTGTGTTTAGATCAAATGAAATAAGTTCCACCGACATTTCAAATTAGCATTCCTTTTCTTAATTGTTCCCATTCTTCTTAGAGGCAGTGATTTGTGTAGCAACATTAGATGCCTCTCCCAATCTTTTCTATAATGTACACCCCTCTCGGATGATGGTGGATGGCTTTTTCTTTAGGCAAATGAGACTGTTCTGCTTTCATCTTTCCTCAGAAATTATTCCTCCTAAATCATTCTATTAGCTTTCTGTTCCTGCTCCAGTTTTGTTTTTCAGTTCCATGATTTGTAATATAATAAGATGCTGGGATGAAGAAAATGCAGATATGCCCTAAAAGGCAAATAACTACCTGAAACACATCGGAGTGTTTCACTGTGTTGCTGAGGAGGGGTACATAAGGAAAGCTACTGATCCCAGGCAAGGCCTGGCCAAGTGAAGTGGCCTTTGCTCCCCTTACCTCCCCCACCTCCCAAGTCTCCTCCTTCCTGTTTCAGGCAACCTCCCTTTGGGCGTCAAGACTACTTGGTTGCTCAGTGCTGGAAAGGTCATCCTCACTACCTAAATTCAGGGAGAATTCTGATTCTATACTTTGTGGTCTTGGTCGTGGTGCTGTTTGATTGTTTGAATCATCTCTTCTTAGGAATTTATATAACCCAAGATGCCAGTGCTGTTTTTCCCCCTGATGTTTAAAAAACAATTGACCTGGATAACATTCAGCCTCTCTGGCTGTCATCCATGGCCCACTTTTTTTTTTTCCTTCCAGCAAGGTTTGCATTTTCTCTTTTATGATTTTCTCTTCTTCTGATTACCACCTGCCCCTCCCTAAGCCCCTTGACCCCACCCTGCTGCCTCCTGCCCCAGGCCTCCTCCACCCAGCCTGTTATTCCCGTGCAGTGAACCCAGGCTCCAAGAGGGCGTGTTCCAGAGTGGAAGGTACACAGCTGTGGAGCTAGATCACATTTCAACTCTGCCATTTCATTCATTCATTCATTCATTCATTCATTCCCTTCTCCATTATTTACTGAGCGTTCACTGTGTACCAGGCCCTGGTTCTACAGGGGCTGTGTGGTATGCACTGTGTGACCTAGCCCAGTTTACTACTCTGTGAAAGGTGGGGAGGGGGAGGGAGAGGAAGCTTTTGGGAAGATTGGAGACAATATATGTGAAACACCCAGGAGAATGCCTGGTACACAGCAGCACTCTGCGAACAATAGCTAGAGCTACACCCAACTGCTTTCCCTGCTGTATCATGCCACTATCATATTCAACTTCAACAGATCCTGCTCTGTGTTTCTAGAGCCACTGAAGCCCTTGTTGTTCCCCAGGTTCCCGTTCATTTCTGATTAGACTAGCAAAATTAGTCATCTTGTGAATACTAGGTAGCTACGGATACTGATATCTCAGGGGGACCCTTGAGATCATCGCTGATGCAAAAGATCTCTGTCTTTGCTACTTCTGGTCAACCACGATTCTTACGTGTTCTATGTTCTCATCGTCTGGTATCTTTGGTTGCTTTCCAGATCACAGCGCTTCTAGAAATTCTAGACCTGGTATCTAATTCTAGACCTTGATAACAACAGGGAGTCTAGATTTTATTTAAAAGTAAAAATTAGGGATGCCTGGGGTGGCTCAGCGGTTGAGCACCTGCCTTTGGCTCAGGGCATGATCCCCCAGTCCCGGGATTGAGTCCCACGTTGGGCTCCCTGCATGGAGCCTGTTTCTCCCTCTGCCTGTGTCTCTGCCTCTCTCTCTCTGTGTCTCCCATGAATGAATAAATAAATAAAATCTTAAAAATAAATAAATAAATAAAAGTAAAAATTACAACTCATAGGAAAAAAGGAAGGGGAAATGGTTGGGCATCTAATATAGGCACCATACTTAAAGCTTTCACATACATTTAATCCTTACAACAACCCTAGGAAGTAGGCTCTTAAAAAGTGAACCGTTTGCTGAGGCTCACAGATTCTCTAACTTCTCAAATCCGTGCTAAATTCCTGTTGCCTCCACAGCAATGTAAACAATATCTGTAACTATTATTTATTTTGTCTCTAAATGTCTTTATTCACAGGCTGTCCTCAATTTGTCTCTTCTCAAACAGGTTGTAGACCTCAGCGACAATGTTCTGACCACCATCCTACCAATGATGATCATTGCTCTCAAACTTCCCCGTCTGGAGGTGGACTTGGCTGATAACCCATGGCAGTGTGACTATAGCGTGGCAGCCTTTCAGAATGTCATTTCTGAATCCTGGAGGAAAACATGGAATGTAATCTGCAGCAAGTCTGTGGGTAAGTCAGTGGTGCCTCTTCTCTCTGAAACGGTTCCAGCTGAACTGAAAAAGCACATGAAAAATTTAGTCTCATTTGAAACCGTGACAGTCCCCGTGAAAGCAAGGGTGTTGATTATGGCATTAAGTCAGCCACGGGCTGTGTCACGGAGTAATCACTGGCGCCTAACTGCTTCCCTCAGTTCGCGAATGATTTTCTTCACACGGTCAAAGAAACCTAGCTCAAATAGCTCAGGAAGCAATTTGATTTGATCGAAGACAGAAGTCTCACAGGAAGACAAAGCCCCAAAAGGTCACATTTTTATTCTGATTCTTAACAAATAGCCGGTCAAAGAAAGAACTGAAATGCAAAACATGATTAAAGTATTTGCCCCTGAAAATAACACTATATTTTAACTATGCTAGAATTTAAATAAAGTGCTTGCTAACCCTCTGAAAGTATAATCCTATATATGTGTGTGTGTATGTACATACACACACCATACACATATTTCAAAAGTATACGTTGATTTGTTCCCTGATCTTCTCCCAAAATGCTAGACTATGTTACTAGAGTTGAACATTCTGGAAGACTTTTTTTTGGCCATTAACTATCTTGGCTAAATCTCAAACTCCTAACTGGGTCTCAGGGGGAGGGGGGTAGGGTTCTCTGTAATGAGTCCTGGACTCTGTTCTGCCCATGACCGCCACTGACGTAGAAACATCATGATGCTTACCAGGTTCTAAAGAAATCCATGAAGATCACAGAGAAGTCTTAACGTCAGCCATCCCATTTCATTCCTCTATAAAAGCCATAACTAGCCTCCTGGGTATGGAAAGCAGAAGGTCAGAAACCGGGAGAGAAACTTGAATGTTTGTTTACCACCGGTGGGGGTTGGGGGGTGAGACAATGATATGCATGTAGGTAAAGCCAGGGCAGGCTTTGGAGGTGGCTGATGGAATGTAGGAGGTGGAGGAGACGTGGAAGGAAAAGCGATGTCGATGTCGCGGTCCCCCGGCCTGGCTTCTGTCGCCCCATGGGCAACAGGCAGGCAGGAAGCCTAAGAAATGTACAGCTTCCCAGGCCTCTTGAGTAGTCGCCCTGGGCCCGACCGCCGGTGCCACAGTGCGCAGGGCCGCAGACCTAGTGTTGGCCTTGCCCAACCAACTGATCAACCGGTGAAGCCTGTCGTCCCGGCCTGACACCTCAGACGCAGCTAGGGAAGGACTGAGGGGCCTCACAGAAGCTTTTAAAACCCTTGGAGGCTTACTCCAATGTCCACTCACTGTATTTCCTCCGCCCCACTTCCAGGTAGCGAGGAGGCCTACGGGTGGACCCCCCGAAGCCGGATGTCCAGGGAGACCCACCTCCCCGACAGTGCCCCCGAGGGGCCGCGGGCAGGCCCGCAGGAGCACGCCGGCACCCCGCGGAGGGGACACCCTGCGGGCGCCCAGGCCACCCGGAGGCCCAGCCGCCTGCGCAGGGGGGCCGGGAGCCCCAGGGATGCGCCGCCGGCCAGCAGAGCAAGGGACGCTGCCCAGGACCTCGCCCTGGCCGTCTGCCTGGCCGTGTTCATCACGTTCCTCGTGGCTTTCTGCCTGGGGGCTCTCGCCAGGCCTCTCGTGGACAGACTGTGGTTCCAGAGGTGCGGCCGCCAAAGGTCGGGCGTGGACCGTGCAGACTCCAACCAGGCTTCGGGCGGCGCTGCGGGGAGCCCCGGGCGCCCTGGCCCCGAGCCCGCCCCTCCGGCCTGGACTGCCGTGGAGGGCGGCGGGGAGCGCGGAAGGCCCGGGGCCGGGAGGGACGACCCGATGTCCAGGGACGGCGCGGCCCCCTCGGGCCTGCCGGGGCCGCCGAGCGCCGCCCTAGAGGGACCAGCCGGGGCGGGGCGGGACGGCCTCCCCAGCACCCATGTTCTTGCACAAGGCAGCTACGCACGTCTGGCCCTGGAAGGGTCTCCCGGGGCGCACCCCGCCGCGCCTGGCAGGTGCACGGCGGGCCCCGGGCCGGACTTAGACGGCCGAGCGGCAGCCTCCGTCCCCGAAGTGCCAGCGTGGCCCAGAGCAGCGCGGGCCCCGCCGGACGGGCCCTCACCTTCCGAGCATCCCGAGGCAATGCACGTGGGCGCTTACCTGAACTTGGGGGACTCACAGCAGCCGAGGCCCCGGGGGGCCAGCACCCCGGAAGGACTGTCCACCTGCATGGGAGCCGTGACGCCCGACGACCCAGGAGCGCCCGGCCCGGCCCCAGCGGACCTTCTCTGGGATGCAGGCCACCACCTGCGCGTGGAACCGGGGCAGGAGCATGTCCCCTCCACGCTGGACAGCGACTCGGACTCTGAGGAAGGGTCCTTGTTCACCCTGAGTTCGCTGAGTTCAGATGATGCGGGAAATGCCGAAGAAGAGGCACCCAGCGACCACAGCCATGGGGCCCGCGAGTCCCCGGAGGACGAGGACTCGGGGATGAGGAAGGACAGGGTTGTGTCATTAGACGATGCTGAGGATGCCGAGGACAACAGCCCCCGCTGGGAGACTCTGGACAGGTGTGAGACTCCGGAGGAGCCTTTTGATAAACCTCTCATTTCGGGTCCAGACTCTGGCACCCAGCCGTCGGGGGACCCACTGACCCGGCCCGGGTCCCCGGGCAGTCCCGGGCCCTCCGGTGAGCAGGCCCCAGGCAGGGGCATTAGTGATTACGCCGCAGCGCGCCTCTCCGAGGCAGTGGAGTGGCGTTACTCACTCAGAGACCTAGAATTTTTAGCTGCGGATGCTGTACCGCAAACACCACCGCAGACTGCTGAAGTCCCCCCAGATCCCGCCCAGAGCGACTGTCGGGGAAGAGACCCGGGCGTTTATAAATACGAACCCCGCGTGCAGGAGGCAGACCCAGGCCCACGTGGTATTCCTCTCCGGATCGCTGCGGGTGAAAACTTAAGCCCCTCACAGCAAAATTCTGCCGGGGGCAACCCGAATTCCCACCCGATGGACGCTGATGCAAATGGGGGGGTTGTATGTCCCCGTGAGGACTGTGATTCCAGAGGGGTTATAAGCCACACACAACTGTTACAACCCTGTAGTGATGAACCGGCTCTTTGGTGTGAAAGAGGACGAGGGGATGATGCCGAAAAGAGTGTCAAGAGCCAGGGGCCATTATTACAAGAGTTCCCAGAAGAAACCAGTTCACTGGGAACAGGGGAGCCCCTCGGTGGTAGAGACTGGGGTAAAGACTCAGAAGAGAATCTGTGGTGGTTAGAAAAAGAGCCTTCTAACTTCTATATTCAAAGGGAGAGCTGGGCCAGCATGTTGGGCGTTGACTCTCTGTACGAGGACCAGCTCTACTGCGACGAAGACAAGGATGCGGAACTTGGGAATCAAAGGGAATTCAAGTAAAACGTTTCGTAGAGATTGAAGCACTTCGATGGAACCGCTGAAAAGATGCTCAGCAAACTCTGCCCAAAGAACGGCACAGCTTTCTGGAGGTTGGTCGCGAAACTACAAAGCTGGGGCGATTCAGAGCAACTCTAAATATTTTTTCATAGGTTATGTTAAAGAGGAACCATTTTGTAGACCAAACTGTAGATTTTAAAAAAAAAAAAAAATCAGTCTTTTCAGAAGAGAAGTGTTTTTTTTTTTTTTGGTAAAAGGCAAAGATGCTCTGCCATTATCCTCAATTAGCCCTTCCTGGCGTGACTCTCCAATCTGGGCTGTCAGGAGCTGTGTTCTTCTGTCTCTCCTCCTGCTTCTCTGGCATTTTCCCCTTTTCCTTCCTGACACCCCTCCCCCATCTCTGCTTGTCCTCTCCAGAGCATCCCTCCAAGATCTGTTCCCCGACTTTCTTCTGTACCGCTCGCTCTCCCTGGCCCCCACTGCCTCCCAACCAGCTCCATACGGACAGCGCCCGCATCCGCACCACGAGGCCCGGCCTCCCTCCCAAGCTCCAGACTCACATTTGCAACCCCAGTTGCCCAAATCCACCCAGATCATCCTGGGGCCGAAAATTCCTAATTTCCCTTCACAGGTATGATCTCCCACATTCTCTTTCCTGGCCTGATCATGACATCAACCCAGTAAAGCCAGTTGAAATTTCTTATCTCCGACTCCTTCTCTTTTATTTCCTGTATCTGAGTAGCCTGCAAGCTCCATGCAGAGGCAATCCGTGTACGTCTATACAAGGAGACAGTGAAGTGTGGCAATCTGGATGGTGCTAGGCACTTTATGTCAAACCAGTGTCTGCACAGAAAGCATCCTATTTTTGCTCAGAGTGTATATTTAGGGTGGATTAAGATGGGAGGTGATTGAGTTTGGGGAAAGGAACCAACCATCCTGCAATCCACCTGTTGGCATCACCACTAGTCTCAGCGGATCTAGCTCCTCAGTGACTCTTGGTCGGCTCTACTCTCAACCTCCAAGTAAGGTACATCCCTGTCTGTCTCCTGGATTACTTTAAGGCCTTCTAGGGGCCTTTAGTACTTCTCCTTGCCCCACTCCCCCACCAGAAGTCGTATGTTTTCTTCATCCCTCCACGAATCAGAAACCTTCAGTGCAGACACCTGGCTGGCTCAGTGGGTAGAGCATGCAACTCTCGATCTCAGGGCTGTCAGTTCAAGCCCTGCGTTAGGTGCAGGGATTACTAAAAAGTCAAGCAAATAAAAACTCAAAACCCTTTGATGCTCCCCATTGCCTGTATAAAGACCAAATCCCATAATTAGACACACCCTACCATTCCAACTTTATCTCATGACATTATCACTTCTCCACACATTCTACATTCTGGCTTATATCATTTAGACCAATCATTTATTCAATTATTTCAGTGAACTTTTGAGACCTTCGCTGGTCCCCGATCAGTTTTCCTCCTATTGTTCACGACTGCTACTGAAATTTCCCTGTCGAACTTTCACTGAGAAAATTTAGGCTCCCAGGAAGAAACTCCCTCATTACCTACCCCACAGCAGTACACATTGACTGTCCACATCTACACTCACTCCTCAGCTTGGATCTATGAGGTCAGCATTCGATGGTCAAGGTTAACTCCTCCGGTCAGCTCTTGCTAGAGTCCTGGGTGAGCATCCCTTCATGTTTCCCATTCCTTCACTTCCAAGCTTTCCCTATCCATTGGCTAAAAGCATTTAAATAAAAGGAAGAGAGGCCTGGGTGCCTCAGTTGGTTAAGCATCCGACTCTTGATTTCAGCTCAGGTCGTGATCTCAGGGTTGTGGGATCGAGCCCCACATTGGGCTCTATGCTCAACGGGGAATCCACTTCTTCCTCCGCCCCTACCCCTACTCGTGCTCTCTCTCTAAAATAAATAACATTGTTAAAACTATATAAATCTTTAAAAATATATTAAAAATTAAAGGAAGAAAACACCCCCCTACAGCTCTGTGTATCTACAGCTCCTTCAGAATACCACCTTCTTCTCTTTTCATAGCGAGGCTCCTGAAAGGAATGGTCAACACCTCTCCATCGACTCCTCAGTGCCCTGTCATGAGGCCCCAGCCCCTCAGTCCCTTAATATGTGCCAGCTGAGGCCACATCACCCTCCGGTGACTCTACACCGCAGACTCCTCAGCCTTCATCAAACAAGGTCTCCGCAGCATTTGATGCTGTAGCCCACCCCCACCTTGAGACTCTTTCCGTGGTTTTGTGCTAGAACTCTGGAAATGAGGATCCCAGCAGGACACAGATGGCAAGAAACCGGGATGACTGGACCAGAGGTTGATGATCTAGGTGGGATTAAGGGGGCCTAGCAACGGAAGGTGAGGGATCTGAGGACTAGCAGCAGGGGACAGGTCTTTCCCACCCTTAGGCCTGCAGAGACCGAGGAACCGCAGCTGCGCGTGCGCCCCCGGAGTGCAGACTTGGGTAGAGGAACAGAGCCGCTGGCAAGCCAGACCCTGCAGGAGGAATCTCCCCGCGTCTCCCTCTTCTGGCCCTGTCTTCTCTGTCAGGGCCTCCCGGCTGCTGACCTCGGGGAGCCAGAGAGCAAGAGAGCCAGTAGATGCAGTCCACAGGGGTCAGCCTCCCAGGCCACAAAGCCGGATGCGGAAGGGAAGAAAGATCTGGAGGGGCAGACGGAGAACATCCAGCTTAGACTTTCTTCTGATTCTTCTACCTCTCTGGTCATTCTTCCTCAGGCTCCTTCCTAGTTCGCCTCTTAAACACCCGTGCTGCCCCGGGGGGAGTCTCGGCAACTCTTGTCTTCCCACTCAGCTCACTTTCCCTGGGTGAGCTACTGATGCCGCCACCACCTCGTGGACGATACATTTCATTTCTGTGACTCCAGCTCTGAAATCTTCCTGGAATTTCACACTCCCTTCCACTGCCCGTGGGATGTTTCCATAGGCACTTCCAACCAGGGGTGTCCACAGTGCAACTCCTCGGTTCATCCTAATCCTCTGCACCCACCACGTCCGACCTCCGGGCTCCATTTCACTGCCCACCCGGTTGCTCCATCCAGAAACCCTGGAGCCAGTCTTTTGGCTTCCCCCTCCTCACCTTCCAATCAAATTCATTGGTCATTGAGAACGGCCACTTCAAGCCCTTTAAATATCCACCGAATCTATTCCCTCATCTCGTCTACACGGTTACAGCTTTTGCCTTCACCGTGACCCTCCCACTGGGTCTGTGATAACAACGAGTCTTCACCTCCGGTCCTGTGTGCTGTTGTTCTTTCCCACACTACAGCCGGGGGATGGTTTCTAAAATGCAAATATGATCACGTGGCTCCCCTGATTAGAGCCCATCCGTAGGCTACCAGCTTTTCGGTTTCTCTACAGACCCACATAACTCTGTGTCCCCAGGCCTTTGCCCTGTCACATCCCCCTCAGTGTTCTTTCCAACCTCACCCAACAACTCCACCCAAATACGCCCTCCTCTGGCTCAGTTTCCCCTACTCTGTTCTTAGGTCCACGCTCACTCCCTCAGGGAGCCCCCCCTTGGAGCCTCAGATTAAGTTAGATTTTTCCATCACAAACTCTCATTTACACAAGCATCGTCCTTCACAGACGAGAGCTCATCACAAGTATAACCAGTTATTTGTGTGATTACTGATTTAATGTCCGTCTGCCCTTTTTATACTATAATTTCCATAAGGACAACAACAACAACAGCAAAATGTGTCTTGTGTCCCCAAGGTCTGTCCTTTAGTAGGTTTTCAATACACCAATATATTAAATAAACAAATGAAAACAGACTCTTCAGTACAAGGATGTCCATGAATCTGGCCCTGCTTTCCAGGCAGCGTTCCACCCAGTATTTATTTCACTGTGCCCTACCTCATTCCTGACCTCCAGAGTCACAAGCACCCTGGACTATGTCACCCCACCACACCTTAGTCCACACTGCCCCCACTTTCTGGGTTGCACCGACGACTTTTCCACTAACGCCCTGACTCACCGGTCTGGCAAATATCTACTCTTCTCTCAAGATACAGGGTCACCTCCTCTGTGAGTCTTTCTAGCCTCATTCCCCCCAAGCAGAGCGGACCACTTCCTTCTTCTCTGCACCACCCCCCCCCCCCGCCCCCGGCTCCGCCCCGGCACCACCGCATACTGTGGAAGACACGGGCTTCACGTGGCCTGAATGAGATCTTCCAGAGGATCATCTGTTGGCCAACTTGTAACGGTTGGGTGAAATTCAGTCTCACTTAGCGCCTGTGAAGCTAAAAATCATCTCAAGGTGGGTGGTTATTTTATGAAGTGAAAAATTAGTTTCTATTCCAGTAACACAGAGCAAAGGTATACACAGTTTGGAACTATTTTTGTTTGTTTTTCTTCACACTTCAAAAGAAAAAAACAAAAAACAAAAAAACAAAAGCTTCTGGTAATGTGGCATGAACACCACAGGCATGGCAGGTAAGTAGCTCTATTTCTCAGCAAGCACTTGGACAAACAAATTTTTACAACCCCTCTCCACGCGCCTGCTGTCAACGCGGCTGACACTGCTCAGTACGGGTGAGCTTGGAGGCCTGTGACTTCCAGATTTCCCAAACGGCTCACCTTTGGCGTCTGCCTGCAAACTGCCTCAAACTCGAAAGCACCTAAGTTCCACAGATCTTCTTTACCTGAATTTTCCCCTCTGTTTTAGTTCCACTCATTCTGATTCTGTCTCTAGCTCTAGGATTACATAAATGGCCTTTAGAACTTACCTTACTTTTCATTAAGTTAAATCTTTTTGCATTTTTCTAGCAAAGTAGCCCAAATGTTTATCAGCCTAACAATTCCATAATAGCATATTTTCATCTAAGAAACATTTGAAGAAAAATCCCCTGTATAATTTACCTTTACATGTCTCTAAACCTATTCAATAAGTCTTGGACCAATGACCATAAACCCAAAATATGAAACATTAAGCTCTTAGCCCTCTTAAACCAAGTCATTATGCTATAGACCTTAAACTTACGCAGTGCTATACGTCAATTAAATCTCAATACAGGGGATCCCTGGGGTGGCTCAGCAGTTGAGCATCTGCCTTCGGCCCAGGGCGTGATCCTGGAGTCCCAGGATCGAGTCCCACATCGGGCTCCCTGCATGGAGCCTGGCTCTCCCTCTGCCTGTGTCCCTGCTTCTCTCTCTTTGTGTCTCATGAATAAATAAATAAAATCTTTAAGAAATAAATAAATAAAATAAAATAAATCTCAATACAACTGGGGGAAAAGATCTCATTCTCCTTGAAGAGCAACCAATGCCATAAATGAATTGTCTTTTTAATATCTCCTACAAAACCTTCAGGCTCAATATATTCCTTTTTTTTTTAACTGAAACACTTGACACACAATATTGCCTTAATTTCGGGTGTCAGTAAACTCATTTTCAATCAAATTGGTAAAAAAAAAAATTTTTTTTCAGATCTTATTTATTTATTCATGAGAAAACAAAAAGGCAGAAGGAGAAGTGGGCTCCCTACGAAGCAGGGAGCCCAATGAGGGACTCGATCCTAGGACCCTGGCTGGGATCACGACCCGAGCCTAAGACAGACACATAACTGACTGAACCACCCAGGCACCCAGTAAAACTTTTTCTTAACCCTCTAGAATGGTTGAAGATGTGAGGTTTGGGCCTTCATCTCCCCTCCAGAAGCCTTTGTCTGGTTCTTTGCAGTGGCCACGCAGGGCCAGGGAAAAGCAAGGGAGTCATGAGGAATAACTGCTAGAACCACCAAATAGCAAATATATGCAAGGAAGCAGATGTCTCCTCATTTCCAGTCTATTTAAAAGACAAAATCTAATCCACTCAAAGCTACAATGTCTTTGAAGTGCCTTCAGACCCGAGGGAAATGAAGGTGGGAGGAGGAGAAGGCATTCTTATAGAAATAATATTAATTAACCATAATTTTTTGGTATGGTTTATATTAGATTGATCTGTCCTTAAACAAATGTAATTGGCAGGCCATGGACTTACCACAGGAGGTCTCAAGAGCCTGTCCCCCAATAAGCAAGGGAAGAGGGTACTTTCTTTCTGTTGCCTGAAAATCACATATTTGCAAGAGTTTGAGGACAAGACCTCTGGCTATCTGAGCCTAGATTCTGAACAAACTTCTGCTAATTTCTGTTTTTCAGTACCCCACTTTAATGTTCTACTACTATCTGAAGATGCTAGGTGATGTGGGCAATGAAAGTCTCACTGAATTTTAAAGTTTTACATGCTCCGTAATTTAGCATATGATGAATGCCCCTCAGTCACCATAATAGACAAGGACATCCCCAACCCGGGTGTAAATTCTTTCCAGTCTTTTCCTGACATACATTTCTTTTTTTTTTTTTTCCTGACATACATTTCATCTCCCTTTGAGTGTCTATGTATCTACAATCCTGAAGCAATCTGTATGATTAAACATGAGTAACATCGTTGCTCATTCGATTAAATACAAACATATTTGTCATTTAAAAAGAAAATTCTCAAGGCGCCTGCATGGCTCAGTGATTGAGCATCTGCCTTCAGCTCAGGTCCTGATCCCTGGGTCATGGGATCGAGTCCCGCATGGGGCTTCCCTCACGGAGCCTGCTTCTCCCTCTGCCTGTGTCTCTGCCTCTCTCTCTGTGTCTCTCGTGAATAAATAAATAAATTCCTTTTTTTGAAGAATGAAAAGTAAAAAGAAAATTCTCAGGGCACCTGGGTGGCCGGGTAACAGCAGCCCGGCTATTTAGGGGCAGCGCCAGAAAAGATCTCCTTTGTGTCCAAGGGTTCACCGTCATACTCTTAGGTTTCATTTCAGATTTGCTCTATGACAGACCTGCTGAAAACTGCAATTGTTAATCCAAATTTTAACTGCTTTTCATTCATAACTTGCCAAGTCCAATAATACACACCACATCTTTATCATTCATCAGCGGATGCTTGGGCTACTTCCATAATTTGGCTATTGTATATAATGCTGCTCCAAACATCGGGGGGCATGTATCCCATTGAATTGGTATTTTTGTGTCCTTTGGGTAAATACCTAGGAGTGCAATTGCTGGATCATGGTGTAGCTCTATTTTTAACTCTTTCAGGAGCCTCCACACTGTTTTCCAGAGTGGCTGCACCAGCCTGCATTCCCACCAACAGTGCAGGAGGGCTCCCCTTTCTCCACGTCCTCTCCAACACCTGTTTTTGGTGTTGTTCATTAGAGCCATTCTGACAGGTGCAAGGTGATACTACTCAGCCATCAAGAAGAATGAAATCTTGCCATTGGCAAGGTTGTAGATGGAGCTAGAGAGTATTATGCTGAGCAAAATAAGTAAGTGAGATAAAGACAAATACCATATGATTTTACTCCTACGTGTAATTTAAGAAACAAAACAAACAAGCAAAGGGGAAAAAAAGAGAGAGAGGCAAACCAAGACACAGACTCTTAACTATAGAAAACAAACTGCTAGGAAGAAAGAAAGAAAGAAAGAAGAAAGAAAGAAAGAAAGAAAAAGAAAGAAAGAAAGAAAGAAAGAAAGAAAGAAAGAAAGAAAGAAAGAAAGAAAGAAAGAAAGAAAGAAGAAAGGAAACGAAAGCAAACTGTTGGTCACCAGAGGGGAGGGGAGTCAAGGGATGGGTGAGAGGTGATGGGCCCTAAGTAGTGATGGGCACTGGGTGATACATGGAAATGTTGAATCACTACACTGTGCACCTGAAACTAACACTGTGGGATTTAAACTAAAACCTTAAAAAAATAATAATAATAGGACTCTCTGTTTCATCCTTCCACACAAAGTCAGTCCAAAGTAAAAAGGTTGATATGAACCCAGATAATAAAACTAACTGGATGAATAATGAGATTTCACGCTGCAGGATTCGGCGGGCGTATTTGAAACAATCCCCTTGCTGATGACCCCTCACATTCCCTGGCCTTGATGGTGTTGAATCATAAACACACTTCCTGTCGTATTTGGGTTTCGAGACGACGACGAGCTTTGTCATGGGCACGGCTGCTAGTGTCAAATACCAGAAATGACGTTGTACTTGCTCGAGTTGCCATAGCACCAGTTGCAGGGTTCTCGCTTCCCGGAGCCCAAGACTGGATCTCACGGACAGAAGGGTAAAGTGAAAAGTTCATTAAGTGAAGGTGAGAACAGAAAAGGAAAGCTCTAGGGGGGCCTGGGGGGCTCCGTGGCTGAGCATCTCCTGCGGCCCGGGGCGTGAGCCTGGGGGCCCGGGATCGAGTCCCGCATCGGGACCCCCGCAGGGAGCCTGCTTCTCCCTCTGCCTGTGGCTCTGCCTCTCTCACGAATAAGTAAATAAAATGTTAAAGAAAAGAAAAGAAAAGAAAAGAAGAAAAGAAAGAAAAGAAAAAAGAAAAGCTCGACGGAGAGTATTCCAGAAGGGCCGGCCCGGAGGACTTTGACCATCAGTCTTTTCTGGAGAACTGGCCAAGGAACCTGGTAACTAGCATGTCAGTAAGGGAGACAGGCACGGTGGCCTCGTGCGTAGCAGGTGGATTTGTCACACTTGCCTTCTCTTGGGGGCGGCTCACTGCGACATGCCTCCCCACCTGTCCCCCGCCCCAGCTTTCAACGGGGAAGAGAGAAAAGGCCCGGCCATCGGCCGTCGGGTGTCTTCGCGCCTGCGGTCGTCAGCACGTGCCACCTGTCACGGCGTCCGTCACTGTCGCTCGCGCCAGCTGCAACGGGTGACTTTGCAAACTTCCCCCAAGGCTCTCTCGGGATTAGCGACGTCCAGACAGGGGAGGTTATGCCTCATGCGTGTGTGGGAAGAGCCTTGCCCCGTAAAGCAGCTTGACAACGGGGTCCTGCAGGCTCCGTCCTCGGCGCCTGGAACTCGCAGCTAGAAAGACGTGTCGCTGGAGCCGGGGCGGCCTGTGCCACCTGCGGCCTGTGCCACCTGCGGCCTGTGCCTCGGCCCGGGGCGGGCGCCAATGCGCCTGGACGCGCTCCTGGCCCGGCCAGCGGGCAGTACCCTGGACAGCGCTGTCCCTCCAGCCAAGGGGGTGCTCATACTCGCTTTCCCCGTGCTCTCAGGACCCTTGGCCGCGAGCTGCCCGGGCCCCCCTGCGTGGGGCTCACGTGAGGCCAGGCCTCCCACGCAGGGCGGCACCGCGGGGCCTCTGTCCGGGCTCCCTAGGACTTGCCCATCCAGGCCACTCTGCACATCAGCTTCCCAGGCTGCGCCAAGGGGCGAGGTGGGGGCGCAGGTGGGGAGCCCAGGAGGGCTGCTCCAGGTGGGGTCGTCGCTGTGATCTCGCAGGTGGCAGCGAAGTGGGGGGTGGACGGAGCAGCCCAGGGATCTTAGAGGGGAAGGAGCCGGCTCTCCTGGCTGACCCGGTGCGTGTACAGCAAGTGCCCCCCCCCCCCAGAATAGCCTAGATGGGGGATCCCTGGGTGGCTCAGCGGTTTAGTGCCACCTTCGGCCCAGGGCGTGATCCTGGAGTCCCGGGATCGAGTCCCACGTTGGGCTCCCTGCATGGAGCCTGCTTCTGCCTCTGCCTGTGTCTCTGCTTCTCTCTCTCTCTGTATCTCTCATGAATAAATGAATAAAATCTTTAAAAAAAAAAAAAAAGAATGGCCTAGGCTGGCGAAGGCCTGCAGGCCGGGAGGGAGGATGGAGGCTCGGCTCCACTGAGGGGCAGCAGGTCCCTCCACCACCCCTTCTCCCCGCCACTGACTTGCTGGAAAGACAGGGTTGGCCGCCCCCCTCCCCAGACTTGGCTCAGGGCTCCCCCCAGCACCCGCCTAGGATTTGGGTTCTCGCCGTCCGGAGTCTAGGAGCCCAGTTGCTCATTCCTCCTGGGACTATCCCACCCACCCGTCAGGACGCCCCTCAAAGTCTGCTCCCCTTTCCGTGAAGCCTCCTCCGATTGTTCTAGCCCCCGACTCCTGACTCCCACGTGGCTCCCTCGAGCTCCCTAAATGCACACCTTGCCGTTCTAGTGAAACTATTTCACTCTGCTCAGGTCTACAGTATTTTTCTGACATAGTGTGGGTCTCACTTTTTGCCATACATGTTTATAGGTTTAGTGGGCTGTTGTACCAGCACAGCCCGGGTAAAGCTGGCCTCCCCGATGTGGGCCAGGACGACACCACGGACCCCATAAGAAGAGAGGGCCCGCTGACTTCTCCTGCAGGGTAGCCCAGGGCAGCGGGACATGCACTGGGTACACCGCGGAGACTTGGGGCTACCCGAACCCTCCTCTGACAACCCTCTGCTCTACCCAGAAGGGCTGGGGATGGCACTGAGGTTCCTCATGAGGTTTTACTCTCACCTGGTGTTGCTGCATGAAGACCCACTCCTTAAAGAAAAAAAGCACCTGCTTCTGGTTCCACGGATGGAATTTGTGTCCTGTAGCATCTGGGCCATATGCTCACTGAGCAAGGATCATGTTTTATTTATTTTTAAAGATTTTATTTATTTATTTATTCATGAGAGTGAGAGAGAGAGAGAGAGAGAGGCAGAGACACAGGCAGAGGGAGAAGCAGGCTCCATGCAGGGAGCCCGACGTGGGACTCGATCCTGGGACTCCAGGATCATGCCCTGGGCTAAAGGCAGGTGCTAAACCGCTGAGCCACCCAGACGTTTCTGGGATCGTGTTTTATACATAAGCCCCCCCCCCCAACCCCGTACATTCCAGTATCAAATATTGAACAGAACTTAAGGAATTAAGTCAACTTTCAAACACATCTTATTTGGTGAATCATTTCATCAAAATAAAGTGAACATAGGGCTGACTCATTTTTTAAAAAAGATTTATTTATTTATTCATGAGAGGAGGAGACACAGGCAGAGGGAGAAGCAGGCTCCATGCAGGGAGCCCGATGTGGGACTCCATCCCAGGACCCTGGGATCACACCGTGGGCCAAAGGCGGCGCCAAACCACTGAGCCACCCAGGCTGCCCTGACTCTTTTCATTTTAACGGAAAGCAGTTAGGTGTTACTAATAAGCAAGGACAAGTGGCACAGCTTTAACCAATTCTGCTGGAAGGCGTGGCCCCAGGGGCTCCTGTCACCTGCTGCAGAAACGAGAAAGCCTTTCAAATCCAATGTAGAAATGCTTTCAAATTCAAACAGAACAAAAATGAAAAAAAAAATACCTCAGTATCTACTTCTGGAAAAGAGAATGGTTTATTATTACTAGAGATTTCCTATGAATTCGTTGCACTCACACAGTCAAGTCTTTCTACTTAGTTTCCTTAATATCTAGTGTAAATATTACAGTCATTTCTTATATCTTATTGATTTAAAAGCTCATTGTCCACTTGAATGCAATGTTTTCCTTAAATGGTGGCCACCTGCATACAGCTGTGAAAAATCGAGAGTTACATACGCTTTGACTGTTTTTAGATTCACTAATTATGAACAATTTAACCACATTTGCTTTCTGTCTGGAAGGCATACACTCTATGTTTTTATATATTTATATTTACATATAAGATCCAGAAACATAAGAGAATATGCTTAAGCTCCACCCAGAAGGGCTCGTTGTCACACATTATCTTCAATGTGAGACACAGTAAAATGGTATTAGCTACGTTTCCAGATTCTCTGGAACCCTTGCGGGTCCCCAAATCACTCTAGATGCATGTTCGTCTTGCCTTAGTGACAGTTTCCTGACGTTGATCCCACTCCCTGAATGCTATCCCCACACCCGTCAGCAAGGGGGCTCAACCACTGATTCTGGTGGATGATGAGAAATAACGTGGATAATTAGGCAGGAAATAAACTCCCTCCCTCCGTTTCCCCCCAAATCTGTCGTTCTGTTCTTCCTTGCAGATGGCAGAGGTAGCCGAACTGGCTCTGGGGAAGCAGGGTTCCAGCCTGAAGCCGTTGTCAGGTGACCAATGGGATCACAGCTGGAAGACCCTACCATGTACCCGACCTTGTTCCGTAAATGAGGAAGCTGAAGCACAGGTTAGTCAACGTACGCGCCCCGGTTACCCAGCCAGTCCCTGTTTGCAGCCACAATTCACTTTGGACGTCGCCCATCCATGAAGACAGTCCCTTCCTTTGATCTGCCACTGCTGCTGGACAGAGAGGCCCTGCCACCCGGAGCCTTTAGAAAACGTCCTTTCCAGGATGTCACAGCACCTTCCTGACTCTTCTTCCCAAGAAAGCCATCTGCCCACCTGCCCGCTGCTCCGCTGGGAGGCCGGGGGTGCTGCCTGGCAATGGGGTGCGGCCTTGTGCATGCTTCCCTTCCAGGCTGCACCTCCCCTTCCTGCTCCCCGGGCTCCACGCAGCCGCCTTCCAGGGTCACAGCTTCCCTCTTCTCGTTCTCCCTCACCCCCTCTGCCCCTGACCCGAGGGCCGTGGCTCGGCCTCTCCCCATCCTCCGTCCCCACAACCTTTTCCTTACAGTGCCCTCCCTGCCTCCTTCAGCCCCACATCACCAGAAATGCTCCATTCGACATCTCCCTATCTCCCAAGGGGGCTATTGGGGGCTGCCACGATGAGTTTAAAGAGGGCTCCCAGATTTAGGAAATACGAATACAGAGGGCCCAGTGGAGAGTGTCTTTTGGGTAAACAAGAAACCCTTAAACCTTTGGTTAGTATTGAAGTGGGCCCCGTGCAACATTCGGGACCTCGTGATACTAAGCTACTACTGTTTGCCTGAAATTCCGAGTCCACGGGGTGAGCCGCAGGTCGCCTGGCCACCCTAGTTTAACAGTCAAAGAAGATGAACTGGAAAGGTCCCTGCGCAAGGTAGGGTCTGCGGTTCCAGCAGGGGTGGGAGGCACATGCTGCTCAGGGGCATTTGCCGCAGCAGCCAGGTGTGGTATGTTCCACAGGAGGCATTAAGCACGTGCCACCCAGGCCTCGGAAAGCGCCTCCTTCAAAGTCTGGGCCTATGCTTTAAAAGCAGTGAAAATGGAAATTCAACTCACACCCAAATCCAGGGGCGGGGCGGGTGGGGTGGAGAAAACCAGCAACAGGAAGTCCTGCCTGCAGTTGCCTAGCAGAAAAAAATAAATAAATAACCAAAACCCACAAAATAAAAGGGTGACAAAACCAAATAATTGCACAAGTGTTTCTTTGCACAGAAGCGAAGTTACTTGCAACAGGGAGAGCGGATGATGGAAAAGCTGGCTATTTCAAAAAGGAGAGTTCTCCTGGGATCCCGGCTCCCGTGGGCCCCCCGCGACCGGTCACACCTACTCCCGACCTCGTGGCTGCAACACGCGTCACTTGGACTGCGGCTGACTCCGCGGCCTGCGATGCGGGGGCCTCAGCTAAGTCCACACTCACTGCACACGCACATGCACGGGGCGGTCTTGTTTTGACCCATCAGTTCAACCCAATGCCCCCGATGTGCAAAATGGTGTGAGGATGGGACGGGACCCACACCGTCCTGCCCTCAGAGAGCTGAGAATCCGGAGCAGGAGACTCACAGAGACCTGCCTCCTTCGCAGAAGCACGAACATGAGCTGTTGCGGAGAAAGCAATTCCGTGTTTGGGGAGGACGGGCTGGGGTAGGAGCGGGGGCCAGGCGGGTTGGCAACAGGCACGCCGATGACCCAGGCAGGCAGGCAGGACTCGCCCTGTGTTGTCCAAAATACAGATCCAGGTCAAGAATGCGAAATCGAACTCAAAACTGCTAAAATGAAATGGGCTACAGCCTTACTTGGGGAAAAAAAAATCAGTTTTCTAATTCGGGAACAAGATTCCATTTCCATTCAGTTACGAAGGCCCAGCCATTTCGGAAGGTCGAAACCTAGAGCTGGAAGCATGGGGGCACCTTGCCCTTGGCTGCGTCCTGTTCCAAACGGCACCGCGCGAGCCAACCTCACACGCTGCGGGCCACCGGGCGTACATTGCTTTGCCTTTAGTGAAGAAGATCGCCACTAAACAAAACACAAAATGTTTCTATTTTTAAAAATGTGAATCCTGGGGCGCCTGGGTAGCTCGGCGGTTGAGCACCTGCCTTCTGCTCAGGTCATGATCCCAGGGTCCTGGGATCGAGTCCCGCATCAGGCCTGCGTCTCTGCCTTTCTCTCTCTGTGTCTCTCATCAGTAAATAACTTAAAAAAAAATTTTTTTTAACGTGAATCCTGACCCAGGAGCGAAGGTACGAATGGCCCTTTTGTTATTTTCCTTGAAAACATTGCCGGACAGGCCCAGTTTCCATGCGGCGGCCTGGTCCTGTCCCTGCCCCTCACCACGCTTGCTCCGAGTGATAAAGACCCCAGGTGGCATCGCCCCCCGCAGCCGGCCTGCCCGCCTGGCCTGTCTACGGTGCGTACCTCGCACAAAGCATTCTTGAGCGCATTGCTGGTGTCGTCTTCCTACCTCCTAGAATCATCTACGAGATTGTCATCTCACCGTCCGTCTACCCAATAAGGGCAAACAACTTTTTTTCTTTTTTTTAAAGATTTTATTTACTCATGAGTCTGTTTCTTGATTTGCCTCTCTCTCTCTCTCTCTCTGTCTTCCTTTGCTCATTTGTTCTGTTTTTAATTTATTATTATTATTATTTTAATTTAAATTCTAGTAGTTGACACACACAGTTCAATATGGGTTTCAGGAGTTCAGTGGTTCGTCGCTTGCGTACACCCCTCAGTGCTCATCATCACAAACGGCCTCCTTGACCCCCGCCACCCACCCATCTCATCCGCACCCACCTCCCTCCAACACCCTTCAGTGTGTTCTTATAGCTAAGAGTCTCGTGATTTCTTTCCATCCCTCTCTTTTATCCCCCTCCTGAATGTTCATCTGTTTTGTGTCTTAAATTCCACATCTCCGTGAAATCATGTGGCATTTGTCTTTCTCTGCCTGACTTATTTCGCTGAGCATGACACTCTCTAGTTCCATTCACGTCACTGCAAATGGTAAGATGTCATTCTTTTTGATGGCTGAGTAACACTTCACCGTGTGCACGCGCCACATCTTCCCTGGCCACTCATTAGTCAGTGGGCATTTGGGCTCTTTCCGTAGTTGGGCTATTGTCGATACTGCTGCTCTAAAGCTCAGGGTGCATGTACCCCTTCAAATGGGCATTTCTATTTCCTTTGGGTCTTTAATAGTGCAATTGCTGGGTCATAGGGTAGCTCTATTTTTAGCTTTTTGAGGAACCTCCATACTGTCCTCCAGAGCGGCTGTACCACCACCAACAGTGCAAGAGACTTCCCCTTTCTCTGCATCCTCACCAACACCTGTTGCCTCTGGTGTTGTGAATTTTAGCATTCTGACCGGTGTCAGGTGGTACTTGGCACAGAGTAGGTGCTCAATTAGCATTTGTTGATTAAACAAATACATTTCAACTCCAGATAAACCAGAAATAATGCTTTTGAACATACATCACAAAAGACACACATATTAATGATGGGAACCAGGACCCAGACTATGTATTTTCAGAAACAACCGAAGAAAAATGCATCAAAATTAGAAGAAGAGCACCTGGGTGGCTCAGTCAGTTAAATGTCTGCTTCTTGATCTCAACTCAGGTCTTGTTCTTGGGGTTGTGAGTTCAAGCCCCATATTGGTCTCTTTAAAAAAATAAAAATAAAAAACAATAAAATAAGATGAGAAGAATGTTTACAATTGCCGACTTCCATGCTCTTTTTTAAAAGATTTTCAAAAACTTTCAATAGATAGGGCTATCACGCATCACCTCTTTGACAATTTTCACCATTAAAAAATGGTTACTTTTACCCAACTTTTATTTTATTTATTTTTTTTTTAATTTTTATTTATTTATGATAGTCACACAGAGAGAGAGAGGTAGAGACATAGGCAGAGGGAGAAGCAGGCTCCATGCACCGGGAGCCCAACGTGGGATTCGATCCGGGGTCTCCAGGATCGCGCCGCGGGCCAAAGGCAGGCACCAAACCGCTGCGCCACCCAGGGATCCCTATTTTATTTATTTTATTTATTTATTTATTTATTTATTTATTTATTTATTTATTTATTTATTTTTGAGAGAGAGAGAGCATGCATGCATGAGGTGGGTGGGGAGGGCCAGAGTAAGAGGGAGAGAGACAATCTTAAGGCAATTCCACACCCAGCCCAGAGTCAGAGGGGGCTCGGCCTCATGACCCTAAGATCATGACCTGAGCTGAAATCGAGAGTCCGATGCCTGACTGACTGAGCCCCCCAGGCGCCCCTACCCAACTTTTATATGCTTTGGAGAAAGGAAACCCACCTCTAAGTGTATCTTAAGAGGGGCTGGGTAAGGATTCCCAGGGTTTCGAGGTCCCTGGTGGTATCTACCCTTGCCTTTCATCTCTTCAATTTGACATATGTTCCTCGGCCTCTCTCAGTGCTTTAGCCAAAGTCCTGTACTGGGCCTGGCCCTTCACCCATGCTGGGAGGCCACCCCAACTTCCATATAGCCCACATGCCTAAGTGACAATCACCAAGGGAAGCCTTTGGCCATAGTCCTCAGTGTTCTTACCAGACAGCGTATCTTGAGTTAGCACTCTTCAAGGACAAGGAGCCGGTTTATAGAATTCTCTTAGTACAACACCTCGATCCACAGGACAGGGAGAGTGAGTACAGGCAACCGAGGCTCTCCCTGCAGCCAACTTTGTGATTTTTAAATCTCTCTTGTCATCTTAAATAATCTTTTATAGGCCATGCACACAAACCCGGCACAAATGAATAATCTTGAGAACTTCAAAAGTAAGGACAGCAAATAGTTTCGAGTTCCTCCCACTACTCTGCTGGACCTCACATCAAATCACAAAATAGATTATCTGGAACCAGAAAGCCAGTAAATAGCTGGTTGTTTCTGGAAACAGCTAGCCACCTGGCTTTGTATGTGTTTAGGCTCCAGAGCAGCCACAGATGGAAGCCGCCTACAATAAGAAAAGAGGAAAGTGCTATAAATACCACCCCCCAAATTCTTCACTGGGCCTTCGTTGGTGCTCCCCAGAAAGGCTGGGGACAGGGTGCGAGGATGGCGGTGTCCTGGCCAGGGAACGCCGAGGCTAGGGAGGCCCCTCTCCTAGAGCAGGCCTGCTCTTTGGGGACAGATGTCACCTCGGGCCTCAGGCTGCCCCCCGCAAATGCAACCCAGAGAAGGGGCCAGAGAGATGGGTGGGAGCCTTGCGTGCGCCCTTGGCACACTCGCTAGGGACGCGGTGGGCCGCTCCGCCGAGCAGGTGAACGCCGGGTTCTGAGGCCGCGGCCCAGGGAGGCCCTGCCCCGACGGAGCAGATCCTTCTCTGGCCCTCGTGGCCTGGCCCCAGGCCTGTTGGGGGGTCAGGAGGACCCAAAGCAGCGGAAGCGAAGAGCTGGACAGTGGCCCCACTGCTCCAGGGGCTGGGGAACCCCAGGAGGGAGGAAGGGGCGCTGGGCATGAGCCTCCCAGGGCGGCTCTGGCACCCCGCGGGGGACTCAGGCCCACAGGGGCTGCACCCGCGGCCGACCCTGTGCCCCCCGCCCTGCTCCCGTGGCGGGCAGCTTGGGCCAGGAGCCTGCAACCACGTGCTCGGGTCTCTAACCGTGTGGACTGGGGCCTGGGGAGCTGCGCAGCCTCCAGCAGCAGGTGCAGCCCCGTGTTGTGGGGTGTGGGAGGGTCCCCCCGAGGTCTGAACTCGCAGAGACAGGGCTGGGGGGAGCCCGAAGGTAGCCCCTTCCCCACCTCCTCGCGCCCTTGTGCCCCCCACGATGCCGAGACCCCCTGCCAGCGACACCCTGACTTTTAAGCGTTATTGCGGATCGTTCTTCTGGGGACTCCGGCCAGGGGGTTGCCAGGAGGGGAGCGGAGGGTCTGCCTGGGGCCTTGCACAGAGGTGGAGCAGGGGGCTCCCCATGCACCCCGCTTGGGAGCTGGGGCACCATGAGAGCCCGGGGTGGGCCCGGCCGGGGAGGGACTGACCTTGACCAAGACAAGACGAGGGACAGCCGAGGTGACAACGAGATGAGCAGCCCCCCGTGGTCCGGGGCCCCCTCCCACGAAGCCTACTTTGGGAACCCCTTCTCCCCGGGGCCTCAGACCACGCTGGCCCTCAGCTCCGGACGCCGACTGCAAGAAGCGACTGGGGCCAAGACAAAGGTCAGAGACGGCCACCCTGATGAGACTGCTTCGGCCTGGCCCGACAGAGCTCAATTAGTTTTCAACAGATTAAAATTTTAAACAGGGGTGTGTCTGGGGGGCTCAGCGGTTGAGCACCTGCCTTGGGCCCAGTGACCCTGGGGTCCCGGGATCGAGTCCCCACAGAGAGCCTGTGTCTCCCTCTGCCTGTGTATCTGCCTTTGTGTGTGTGTCTCTCACGGATAAACAGACAAAATCTTTAAAAAAAAATTTCAAACGAAGAGAAGACAACTAAGATGGGAAGAGCTACAGATCCTTCCCGTGGGTGAGGCTGTGTTGGTCCCGCTGTCCCGGAAAGTCTATCCGTCGGAGACCCAAGGAGGAAACTCCGTTTGCTGTGCGGGGCCGGGCCCGGGAGGTGCTTCTGCGGCCCTGCCGGGGTTCACTAGGTGACGGCCTTGCTGCCCAGGATCACAGGTACCGGAGCCCCGGAACTGGCCCCGGTGACCTCGTGAAGCGGGGTAGTTCTTTATCTAGAAATGTGGCTGTTGGCGCACAGCAGCCAGGCAGCTTGCCGTACACGGTGGACTCCCTGGAAGCTCTGTCGGACAGGAGGATGTCTGTCCTGTGTACGTGGGGCTGCTCCTGTCGGCCCCTGCGGAAGGGGGTGCAGGGATCCTCCGAGTGTAGCTCACATTCTCCAGGCAGACGGATAACCTCATTTTAAGCTCACAATAACCCCCCATGAGGAGGTCCTCTTATTATCCCTATTTTTCAGATGAGAAAAATAACTCCTTACTGAGTTGCTTTGAGTCCTGAAGGCCCAGAGAGGTCAAGTAAGTCCAAGGTCCAACAAGTCAGAAGGCGCAGAGCTGGGATCCAGGCCCAGGCCGTCTGGCTCCAGAGCGTGCCTACTAAAATGGCACAATTCCGCTGATTCTTCATTGGTCAGAAATGGAGACATCCCCCCCACACACAAAAAAATTAGTCTCCTCATTTAAATACTCAGAGTATTAAGAAAAAAATACTCCGTAAGCCAAAGAAAACTAAAGTGTGGGCCAAGATGCGGCCTTCGAGCCTCCAGTTTGTGCCTGGTGTTCCAAGAGGGTAAGTTATGAGGTATCCTTGGAAAGCCGTGTTTTTGTTTTCATTTTTGCCTCCCCTCCCCGCCCCCAAATATCCACAGTGGAGTTTAAACTTGGTTTTCCTTCAGTGTAGTCAAGTTGTGCACCTGCCCGCTCCTACCGGTCCTGCTTCCATTACACCAAATGCAGCTGAATCCCTCTCCTGGAGTTGCCTTCAGAAAGGTTTACAAGTCAGCTATATTATTTTGTAGCCATGTCTTCTTTTTTTTTTGATGAAACTAGCATTTCCCTGCATGATTCCAATCATGTTCACCAGATGTGGCTCTGAATCACTTTCAGTTATTTCCAGAAATCACATCCACTCTGAATGCATGGCGACTGACTGCCCGGGAAATCGTTCGCAAGAATGTGCTCTAACAATCATTAAAACATGTTTACAGCCTTCAAGACCGTGACTTCCAAAAGGACACACCAATCCATCTCCTCACAGTCTTACCGGTTAGAAAGCCAGTCACTAATGCACACCTTCGTCCCATTTGGATGACCTGGGTTAGATATTCGGAGTGATGCTGAGATATTAGCTCCTGTAAATTCTGCTACATGAGATCAATCGTTCCCTCCACACATCCCCGCCCCCCGCTGCCAAGGATTATGAACAAGGTACAGAAACTTGAATGGTCTACAGTAAAACAATTAAAAATAAGACTCTCCTTCCTCCAGCTCTTCTACTTCTGGGCATATGCCCTAAAGAATGGAAAGCAAGGTCTTGAAGAGCTATTGGTACATTCTAGTTCAAGCAACATGATTGACAGTAGCTAAAAGGCGGAAGGAACCTAAATGTCCATTGACAGATAAGTGGCACCTCAAGTCGTCCAACTCACAGACACAGAGAGTGGTTCCCGGAGGCTGGGGGAAGGGGAGATTTGGTGAGTGGTGCTTTAATGGGGAGAGAGTTCCAGTCTTGCACGATGACTCCGTTCTGGAGATGGGTGGCAAAGCAACGCGAATATATGTAACACTAGTGAGCTCTACACTTGCAGATGGTTAAGATGGAAAACTCTGTTGTGTGTATTTCACTACAATAAAAAACGAAGAAGAACAAAATCAAAGAAAGGAAGCCACGATTCTCTTTAAAGCAGAACCAGACCCGATCCCACGTGAGCGGATCTCTTGCGTGAATCACATCTCAGTAGGTTGGTGGGGCCTTCATGCCCTCGGCGATGGGCTAGTTGGGAACCCTTGGGCCTGGACTCTCATGCTTCCAGGAGAGGGGAGGGGGCCCAGGCTATGGGCTAGAAACAGAAAAGGAGATGTGGAGCGTCCCTGGCCTCAGCCCACAAGGAAGCCCGGTTGTGGGCCCCCGGCCAGCGGAGGCGCCAGGCTCTGTCCACGCTTAACCTCAGAGGAGGTAATATCAAACAACGTGGGGTAATATCAAACTACGTTAAAGACAAGAACAAAGTCAGGTGGATGCTTGCCGAAGGCAAGGGCAGGGATCTGGAGCTCTCCTGGCTGCCTCACTAGTTGCTCTGCCTTCGGTGGGGGGCTTTCAGGGCATCGGGGAACCTCCTGAATACCAGCTGGTACACACGGGTCTCGATCTCCCCACCCCCCAGCTTTATCGAGGCATAACTGACAAATAAAAAATGTATTCACAGAGTACAATGGGATGGTTCGTATATGTGCACAAGGCAAAATGAACCATAATCAACTCAGTTAACATATCATCACTTCACATAGTTCACATTTGTGTATGTATGTGTGTGTGTGTGTGTGTGTGTGTGTAGAGAACATTCAAGACTTCTCTTAGCAAATTTCAAGTTTACAATGCAGCATTATTACCTACAGTCACCATGCTGTGCATTAGATCTCCAGAGTCTCTTCATCCTGCATAACGGCGACCGTGCACCCTTTGAGCCGTTGACATCACCGCCTTCCCCCCACGCCTCACCCCTTGCAACCACCAGTCTACTCTTTGCTTTGGGTTGACTTGCTCAGTTTCCACCTATAAGTGAGATCACGCAGTTCTTTGTGTTTTCTTCCTTATTTCACTCAACATAATGTCCTTCAGGTTTATCCATGTCATCCCAAGTGACAGGATCTCCTTATTTTTCAAGGCTGAATAATATTCCTGTGTGTGTGTGTGTGTGTGTGTGTGTGTGTGTATGTTGTACCACACTTTCTTGATTCATCTGTTGACAGATAAGTTGATTCCGAATCTTAGCTACTGCGAATAATGCCACAATCAACACGGGAGGGCAGATAGCTCTTCGGGATCCTGATTTCCTTTCCTTGGGGTATGTACCCAGAAGGAGATGGCTAGATCATAATACGTACTTTTATTTTTAATTTTTGAGGGAACTCCATACTGTTTTCCATAACGGTGGTACCAATTTACGTTCCCACTCACAGTGCGCCAGGACCCCCCTTAGTCCACGTTTCAGCACTCATCTGTTGTCTTTTCGATACTAGCCATTCTGGTAAGTGTGAGATGTATCTCTTGGTTTTCTTTGTTTGTTTGTTTGTTTCTTTGTTTGTTTTTGGTGTTTTTTGTTTTTATTTTTTTGGTTTTCTTTTTTATTCCCCTGATAGTTAGTGATGTTGAACGATTTATTTATTTATTTATTTATTTATTTATTTATTTATTTATTTATTTATGAGAAAGAAAGCATGAGCAGGGGAGGGGGAGATGAAGAAGCAGACTCCCCACAGAGCAGGGAGCCTGATGTGGGGCTCAATGCCAGGACCCTGAGGTCATGACCTCAGCTGAAGGCAGATGCTCAACCGACTGAGCCACCCTAGTGCCCCAATGTTGAACATTTAAAAATTTGTCTTCCAAAGATGACAGAAGGCTGTTTCTTTTGAGAAATGTCTATTTAGGCACTTTCCCTATTTTCTAATAGAGTTTCCTGTTTTCTTGTTGTAGTTGTTTGAGTGGCTTATTTTTTAAAAAGATTTTATTTATTTATTCATGAGAGACACAGAGAGAGAGGCAGAGACACAGGCAGAGGGAGAAGCAGGCTTTCCATGGGGAGCCCGATGTAGGACTAGATCCCAGGACCCTGGGATCACCCCTTGAGCTGAAGGCAGATGCTCAATCACTGAACCACCCAGGCGTCCTGATTTGATGACTTATATATCTTGAACATTAACTCCTTATTGGATGTATAGTCTGCAAATATTTTCTGCTGTCCTTTACATATTTGCTTTACTCTGTTAACGGTTTCCTTTGCCACGTAGAAGTTTTTTGGTTTGACACAGTCTTGTTTGTCTATTTCTGTTTTTGTTGCCTGTGCTTTCGGGGTCATATTAAAAAAATCATTGCCCCAACCAATGTCAAAAAACTTTTCTTGAATTCTTCCAGTAGTTTTACAGTTTCAGGCCTTATGTTAAATCTTTAATACATTTTGAATTGATTTTTGTAAATGGTGTGAGATAAGGGTCTAACTTCAGTCTCATGTACACAAATATCCCGTTTTTCCAACACCATTTATTGGAGACACTCCTTTCCCCATTGTGTGTTCTTGGCACCTCTGTCAAAGATCAACTGACTGTAAATGCATGGATTTATTTCTAGACTCTCTATCCTGCTCCATATGCCTTTTTTTATACTAGCACTGTACTGTTTTGATTATTGTGGCTTTGTAGTATATTTTAAAACCAGGAAACGTGATGCCTTCAGCTTTGTTCTTCTTGTGCAAGATTGATTTGGCTACTTGGAGTCTTTGGAAGTTTATTGAATTGTAGAATTGTTTCTATTTCTGTGAAAAATGCCATTGGAATTTTGGAAGAGGTTGCATTGAATCTGTAGATGACTTTGGGTAGGATAGATATTTTTAATAATATTAATTTTTCCAATCCATGAACATAGGATATCTTCCATTGTTTCATGTCTTCTATCATTTCATTCATCATATTTTATAGTTTTAAATGTACAGATAAAAAAATAAATGTACAGATATTTAATCTTCTTGGTGAAATTGATTCCTAAGTCTTTTATTGTTTTTGATGCTATTTTAAGTGGAATTTGTTTTCCTTATTTATTTTTAGATAATTTGCTATTACTGCATAGACATGCTGATTTTTATGTTGATTTATATCCTGCAACTGTACTGAATTTTATTACTGCTACCAGGTTGGGTTTTTTTTTTTTTTTTGAGTATTTAGGGTTTTCTCTATATAAGATGATGTACAGAATATTTTTAAATCTTTATAATGAATAGAAGCATATTAGTGAATACCAGCTCAATACTCGGTTGCCCTTTAGGTTCTTAATGAAGGTCTTCCTAAACTCTCCGAATTCTGCTGCACTGAACTGAGGAGGGAGGAGATTTGTCTGGATCTGGAGCAAGTTAGCTAGGAAAAACCAAGTGATCTAGATCAGGTTTATGGGCTTAGGGAGGAGTCAGGAGAAGGGTGCCAGCAGCTGGCCAGCTGGAAAATCAGGGAAGAGCCTGGTAAGCTGTGGTAAGGATGTGGGCAAAAAGAAGTTGGAAAGAGTGAGTGGAAAAACACCTCTCCTTTCCCTCTTTTCAAGGGTGTGTGTGGAGCCTGGCATCTGTAATTAACCTTGTAAACCTTAAAAGTAAAGACCGTTCATAGCTTCAGCTTTCTCCCACCCACCACCCTGCTGACACTCGGACCAAATCACAAACCAGATTTTCTGAAGCCACCAAACCAAATAAATAGCTGGCTAGTTCAGGAAAAAGTTAGTTTTTGTACACATTCAGGCTCAGGGGCTTTTTGGCATCTTGTGGGCACAGTCTCTAGTGTAACCTCCCTTCCCTTCTTCCACCAGGAGGTGATGGTTTTGACAGACCAGAAGGCTGGAAGCCAAACAGGAAATAGAATAGACAGCAGTGAGCCAGAAGAACTAAATGGAAGGCAGCACATTCCATTGGAGAAGCTTTGACCATCATCAGGTTTAAACTCGAGAAGCCTCCCCACACTGGGTGGTGTGTGTGATGTGCACGTGCGTGTACACCTGTGTTCATGCACACAGGTGCAGCTGCCCATGTTTTGTGGATGCATAAACAGAGGGATGTGGGAATGTCAGTTCCAGGACAGCAAATAATTAGTGGAAGTGCTTCACCACGTAGTCCCTGAAGTGGGGAAGCGGGGTTTTTTTTTTTTTTTCAGCTACATTTACTCTGTATTTCCCTTCCTCTCACTTGCATCTTCTGTCATCCTCCCCCTCATTCACAGAGCCCTTTATTCAGAGTACGTCTGCAGTAAGGTTGGGTTTGGGAAAAATTATTACAGGCAGTAGGAAAGTATAAGAAACTTGAAGCAGAGAGAACGGAGCATGGCAGTGCTGAATATAATGTTTGTTGAGTGAACAAGTGATGGGCCAGAGTGGAAATAGCTAGGAGGTACTAGACTAACGAGGAGGTAGATAATAATGGCAACCACACCAAGCACTCTCTGCCAGACGCATCCTGGGTATTATTTTTTTAATATTTTATTTATTTATTAATGAGAGATACAGAGAGAGAGAGAGAGAGAGAGAGAGAGGCAGAGACACAGGCAGAGGGAGAAGCAGGCTCCACGCAGGGAGCCTGACGTGGGACTCGATCCCAGGACTCCAGGATCATGCCCTGGGCTGAAGGCAGGTGCTAATCTGCTGAGCCACCCGGGCTGCCCCATACCTCATTTTATTGTGCTTTGTCTTTTCTTCTTTGCAGATATTGCTTTTAAAAAAAAAAAAACAAAAAACAAATTGAAGGCTTGTGGCAACCCTGCATCTCAGACTCTCATAGCTGGAGAGGGGAAGTCAAGACCTGGCTTCAAAGTTTCAAAGGACACGCTGACTCTGGTTAGGGGCTAATGCAGCTGGTGAGGTAGGTCGAAGCCAGTGCTCATTCACCATCTCAAAAATCCTAGGGCCCTTAAGAATTATGCTGAATCCACTCAGCTTGTGCTCTATGAATGGAACAACAAAGCCTGGATGACAGCACATCTGTTAGCAACAGGGTTTACTGAATATCTTAAGCCCACTGTGGAGATCTACTGCTCAGAAAATATTTCCTTTGAAAATATTACTGCTCACCGACAATGCACCTGGTCACCCAAGGGCTCTGACCGAGATGTAGGGTGAAGCTAATGTTTTCTCAAGCCTGCTGACACAACATCCATTCTTCAGCTCGTTGACCAAGGAGTCATTCTGACTTTCAAATCTTACAGGTTAGGAAATGTTTAAGAAATTTTATAAGTCTATAGCTGCCATAAACAATGATTCCTCTGATGGATCTGGGCAAAGTAAAACTGAAAGTCTTCTGGAAAGGATTCATCATTCGAGATGCCATTAAGAACATTCATGACTCATGAGCAAAGGTCCAAATAGCAACATTAACAGGAGTATGGATGAAGCTGATTCCAAAACTCATGGAGCACTTTGAGAGCTTCAAGACTTCAGTGGAGGAAGGAACTACAGCTGTGGTGGGAATAACAAGAGAACTAGAAAGAGAAGTGGGGCCTGAAGATGGGACCGAATTGCTGCAATCTCATGAAACATGAACGGATGGGGGGCTGCTTCTCGTGGATGAGCAAAAAAAAAAAAAAAAAAAATGGTTTCTTGAGATGGCACCTACTCTTAGTGAAGATGCTGTGAAGACTGTTGAAATGACAACAGACTTAGAATATGACCTCAACTTAGTAGCTAAAGTAGCAGCAGGGCTGGAGAGGGCTGACTCCAATTTGGAAAGATCTCCTAGTGTGGCTAAGACACTATCAAAGAGCATCACGTGCTGTAGACAAACTGTTTGTGAAAGGAAGACAACTGATGGGGCAAGCTTCACTGTTGTCCTATGTTAAGAAACTTCCACAGCCACCCTGACCTCCAACCACCACCACCCTGATCTGTCAGCAGCCTTCAACACCTAGACAACACCCTGCACCAGCAAAAACATTATGATTTGCTGAAGGCTAACATGAGGTTTAGCAATTTTTAGCAAGATTTTTAAATTAAAGGATTTACATTGTTTTTAGACAAAGTGCTACTGAATACTTGATGGACCACAGTGTCGTGTGAACATAACTTCTGTACACCCTGGGAAACCAGAACGTTCAGTTGACTTGCTCTAGTGGGATGTTCGCACTTTTGCGGCAATCTGGAGTCAAGCCTGCAACATCTCCAAGGTGTACGTGTACATGATCTCCTTTAGCTCTCACAACAGCCCTAGGGGGTAAATCCTTTGGTCTCCTCACTACTGGATGAAGGAATTAAGGTTTGGAGGCACAGATGTGCTGGTAAATGTTTAACAATCAGCTTGGGGAGGGAGGAGGATGCTAGCTTGTAGCCTTTGTCAGTGTCCATGGTGTGAAACTTCGCCGTGGCCAATTTCGAGCTGCCAACAGGAAGTCAACTGAACACAGAGTTGGGCAAGAGCCCGCGCTAGCACAGGTGTGCTTAGGGGAGTTAAGCCCCGTCCCCAGAAGCACGTGCCTGCACATTAGTGCCAGAGCCAGGGCTCAAACCCAGCCTCACTCCAGGCCGCCCTTGTCACCGATGCACTATAGCACCCCCTTTTTAAATCACCAAGATGTTAAAAGGGTCCGCAATGGGGCGAGGACCGTGGCAAAGGGGAGGAAAGAATGGATGAGAGGGTTTGCAGAACGCACTCGAAGAGCCCAGCTGTCGCAGGAAAGCAGAGTTCAAAGACTGAGGACTAACTTAACCTCCAGCTGCCCACAGACAACTGCGCTTTGACCTTAGCAGAGAGTCACAGAGACCCTCCCCGGGCAGGAGACTTCTTAGGGACAAAGGGGGTTCACTGAGGGCGAATTGGAAGTATTCTCCTGTCTAACCCCGGGAACTCTGGCCGAGGGGTGAACGCTGAGGGGGGCTCTGTAGCATCTCTCCATGTCCCAGCCTGAAGGAATCAGGATTCGGTGGGCATTCCAAAGCCAAAGACGGGGGATGACGGAGGCACTGGGGGTGATTTCCACTTTCTGCCACTAAGCTTTGGGGCCACTCGGGGGTCCCAAGCCTGATGGTTGGAGTAAAGGCTCTGCCTTAATCAGGGCCATCGGCACATGGTGCTGACTGCGATACGCGCACCGCACACTGTGGCCTGTTGGAAAGAGCTGCTCTGGATTCTAGTCCCAGCCCTGCGGTCATGGGCTGGCCCATCCTGGGTGTGCTCCTGAGTCTGCATTTGCACAGACTGCTTGTAACACAAAAGGTTTGGACCAGACTGATTTTTTTAAAAATCCACTTTAGTTCTAAAAAGCTACAATTCTAGGGCAGCCCGGGGGGCTCAGCGGTTTAGCTGCCCTGCCTTCGGCCCAGGGCGTGATCCTGGGGTCCTGGGATCGAGTCCCACGTCGGGCTCCCTGCATGGAGCCTGCTTCTCCCTCTGCCTGTGTCTCTGCCTCTCTGTCTCTGTGTGTCTCTATGAATAAATAAATAAAATCTTAAAAAAAAAAAAGCTGCAATTCTCTGACATGCACATATGGTCATTTGCTAAGTCTGGTGCTCCACGAAGACCCTCTGATGAAGCAAATCTAACATGAAAACACAGCGACAACTATGAACTTTTTTATATGGTGCTTGTTAGCACCAGACACTTTTTAAAGTGCTTTATACACGTTACACGATTTAATCCTTGGAGCAATCATTTGAAATACGTGGCATTTGATATGAGTTGATAGATGCTGACTGAGGTTCTCGATGCTCCTTGTGCAGCAGCTGCACATCAAGTCATTGCACTGTTGCACCTGAAACCTGGGTGACTGTAGGTCGGTTCTAACTCTATAAAAACTGGGGAGGGGGGAAGAAATGGGTTATATTATCTTCATTTTGCAGGCAAGGAAACTGAGGCACAAGGTGGTTATATAAGCCAATGGCAGGGGCTCTTCTTATCCCTCTTACGTGGATGAAGAAAGTAGGGTCACAGGCGGTGACACGCTGCAAGCTTGTGGTGGGGGCCCCATGACCCACCAGGGAGCCCGGGAGCCCGGGGCCAGGGGCAGGCACCTGCCGTGTGTGCAGCCCTCCGTAGGCCCTAGCCCCCCCGCAGGGTGCCAGAGCCTCCCTGGGAGGCTCACACCCAGCGCCCCCTCCTCTCCCTTGGGGTCCCCCAGCCCCTGGAGCAGCAGGCCACCCGCTCTTTGCTTCCGCTGCTTCGGGTCCTCCCAACCCCCCAGCAGGTCTGGGGCCAGGGCACGGGGGCCAGAGAAGGATCTGCTCTGTCGGGGCAGGGCCTCCCTGGGCTGCAACCTCGGAGCCCGGTGCTCACCTGCTCAGCAGAGCAACCCACCACGTCCCTAGTGGGTGTGCCAAGGGCACACGCAAGGCTCCCACCCATCTCTCTGGCCCCTTCTCTGGGTTGCGTTTGCGGGGGGCAGCCTGAGGCCCGAGGTGACATCTGTCCCCAAAGAGCAGGCCTGCTCTAGGAGAGGGGCCTCCCTAGCCTCGGCGTTCCCTGGCCAGGACACCGCCATCCTCGCACCCTGTCCCCAGCCTTCTGGGGAGCACCAACGAAGGCCCGATGAAGAACGTGCAAATGGGCCTAAATATTGTACCTCCAAGGGGCTCTGTAGTCTTACGTTGGCCACACTCAGCCATTAGCAATTCATTAAAAATCTTAGTTGAATTCCTGTTACCAGCTTGCACGCCTCCACCGGCACCCACCCTGGCCCAGCAAGTGCTCCTGGGCCATTCTTCCCTGGAGATGCCTGTCCTCACGTAGATTTCGAGCTTGTGGGTTGACCTGCAACCTCAGCTCTCTGATAAGTTCAAGAAAAGTTTTGAGTTTTCAGATTTTTTGGCCAGATCATCACTTGTTTGATTAAGGCCTAACACATTGGCGAGAAAGGCCAGGATAAGCTAACTGAACGAAATGACTCATCGCCGAACAGGTAAATTAGAGAACAAACCATCGAGCAGTAAGAGAAATCTCTTGGATATTAAAAACATAATAGGAAAGCGGAGCCGAACACGGGTGGTGCAGATGACTTGGTTTCCGTTAGAACGCTTTCTGAATTACACGATCCACAACCACGTTCATATATTACGTTGACAAAAAGGTTTGGAAGTTGTGGAAGGACACACAATCTTATCAATCACAAAGTCAGAAAAATAAGCAAAGCAGCCCAGTTGTGTGCTGTTGGTTTCCGCCGCAGCGTGGGAATAAAACAGCTGAACCACAGACCCGGATCTGTTCCCACTGAGGGAATCTGAATCAGCTCTTCTCCAAGAGACAGAAACCAGAAGCCCAGGAAGTGCTGGATCATTATAAACTTGGCCATCCTATGCCTCTCATTCTACCTATTCGATGACTTAAAAAAAAAAATCGAGTTGTAGTGGCACCAAGTCAAGATCTAAGAGGGTCCTTAAAACGTGTGTGCATATGATTACATCGCACGAGACGAGCCATGGGCAGCAGGCCTCCCCCGCAGAGGTCACGGCCCGGACCAGCAGAAACACTGTGGGGGTGACAACTCCCGTTGGCTTCAGTCAAGCCTCTTTCCAGCAAAGAAAGGCTTTGCCACCCATCTGCCGACACCCAACAGTTACCTGGGTTGGAATCCGAGTTCCCAGCCTGGCACCCCTAAACAACCGGAGCCGTGTTGGGAGTTCTCCTTGTCTTAGATCACTTTCTTCAGCCGAGCCTTTCCAGAAACACATTTCCAGAAAGAAATGAGTCATGCTGATGTGATATGCAATATTTTAGCTGTGCGAGAATTCCCTGGACTCTTTCCATTTAGTTGCTTAGAACTCAGGCTGAGGGAGGAACCAGCTTCCACTTACCATAAGATGAAGTCAGATCAAGCGGAGACTTGAAACTCTGGAAATGTGGGATGATCTGAACGGCGTTCAGGAAGGCGGGGGGAAGCTGCCGAGATTCGGATCGCCGGCCCCACTGCTCATTAGAAACACACAAAAAACCCAAATTCATATGATCTCATGTCTCTTCACGGAAACAGATCAATAAAAACCCAGAAGCCCGAACAGAAAAGATCCCACTGAAATCTCAGTGGGGTCCCACTGAGAAAGGCTGGATGTTACGGAATGATACGCCGTCTATCATCTCCCTGCCTCCCAAGGGCCTGCAGACTGAAGCTGGGTGTTGAGCAGCACCGAGCTTTGCAAGGAGAGAGGATTCCTCCTGCTTCCAGAACTGGGTGGAGCTACTCCTTGTCACAGCCAACTGCAGAAGCTTCTAGGTGGTAAGCAGCCTCCCCTAATTCCAAGCCTCCTGCTTCACCTCTTGCAGGAGGGAGAGTTTTCTCTTGCTGGGCTGCCGAAGGAAGGGCTTTCTGCACAGAGGAGTTTCTAACCGCAGCTAGCAGAGGGGAAACAAAAAGTTTGTTTTTTTTTTTTTTAATTTTAGTGGGAAAAACATTCTTCTAGTGCATAAAAAGCTGTTTTCCTTCCATATCGTTCCGGAGCATATATGCAAGAGCGGTTTATAAAGGTGCTAATTAGGCTGCAGGAGCTGTGTGGTGAGAAGTCAGGAAGAGTCCGGGGCTCTGGCCCAGTTTGCATCTTGTCTCTGCCCCTCGTTGTGACTTTGGAGAAACCGCCACGCCTGTGCAGGCCTCTGGAATGTTCAGCTGTGTAGTGAGAACAGTAGGATCGTCGTGAGCACGAAGTCCCGAGGCCCGGAGCGGAGAAGCTCTCAGCAGATGGCACCCACAATCATTTCCGTGGTTAACTTTCCGCGGTGCAGTTGCTGGTGAGCCCGGAAGCATCCGCGACCAGCCGGCAGAGGAGGAGCGCAGGGGCTCCCGCAGGGTATCTGTCAGCTGAGCCTTCTTCCACACCCCCACCCCATGAAGGATTTTCCTAAATCATCTTCTGGTCCTCGAGGTCCCTGGCAGCTTTGGGGGTCCATTATGCCAGCCGGGGAATTTACCTGGTTGCTTTGCCGGTCACGTCTGCAGCTCAGCACTGGGCCCGCTGGCCTGATGCCTGGGCTATGTCAGGGCCTATACGCTCATAGGGCACATTACTGCTCTCTTCCAGAACAAGAACCAGGACAGGACTTGTATGGCAATTCGAAGGTTTTAGAACTTTAGGAAAATGGACGATTTCCTATACTGTCATGTTAACATCAGTTCTTTTATCGAGCTAGAATACGGGTTCCGAGAAAGGGTGCACGTAGTAAGAGTGCCGCGTTATGAGTTATCCCAAAGTGAAGAAACCTGTATAACCATCATCCTAAGACTAAGCCATGACCAGAATCTTGGAACCTCACCCCCCACCCCTTCTCTCTCCAAATGACCAGTCCTCCCTCCCCTTTGGCTCAGAGGCAACCCCAGTACTGACTGCTAACACCATAAATTAGCCTTGCTGGGTCTGACGCTTAGATACATGGAATAACAGAGCACGAATGTTCAACTTTGGCTCTTTCATAGTAGAATGATAATAATCAGGTGTGCTGTTGCACGTAGCTTGCTCTAAACATTGATTTCAATGTCATTTGGTGCACTTACGTGAGCATTTTTCTTTTTTTTTCAGATTTTATTTGTTTATTTGAGGGAGAGAAAGTGAGCACAAGCTGGGGGAGGGGCAGAGGGAGAAGCAGGCGCCCCGCTGAGCAGGGAGCCCGACAGGCTGGATCCTAGGACCCTGAGATCAGGACCTGAGCTGCAGGCAGATCCTCAACTGGGAGCCCCGGGGCTCCCACGGAGGCATCTCTGATGAGTATATACCTAGTGGGGGAGATGATGCATCACCAGCTATGTGCGTGCTCAACATTAACAGATAACGGCAAACAATTTTACACAGTATTTGTAGCAAAGCGCACTCAGGCTCAACATGCATGAGTTTCAGTTGCTCCATATCCTTACCAAAACTGAGTATTGTCAGTCGTTTTATTTTTAATGTTAGCCATTTTAGGGTGAGAATAGAACAGTTTCACTGGGATTCTAATTTGCATTTCTCAGATGATTAACCGTGTGAATCATCAGATGCTTAATGAATCTCAGATGCTTATTTGCATGCAACCCTTTAAGATTATTGTACGTATTATATCATTTGTTCTTATTTTATAAATACAGCAGATCACATTGATTTTCAAAAGTGAAGCTGACTTCTCAATTTAGTGACCTTTATATTTTTGCTCAACTTGATAATTTAGGATTTTTTTTTTTAGGCACCAAAATTTTTATTTACCCACCTTCCCACTCTCTTTGAACATTATAAACATTAACTAAACATTATAAATAAAACTAATCTTTTTGATCCAGGGTTGTGATAAGAACCATCATGTTACAAAAAGGTGCCCAGATCTATGTCTGCTTTTATGATTCTCTGGCCCTTCTCAACCTCTGGCTGTCACTTCTCTCATCCTTTTTTGGCTGTCCCTTAGCCGTCTTTTTTAAACTCTGTAAAATAGAAACTGCAAGTACTAACCTCATTGTTCTGTGAAACCTCTTCAAGAGAATGCCCAGCACTAAGCCAGGCTCTCTGGGGCAAACTCTCAAAAGCTCCTCCCTTCCTTTTTTTTTTTTTTTTTAGATTTTATTTATTTATTCATGAGAGACACAGAGAGTAGAGAGAGAGAGACAGAGAGGTAGGGACACAGGCAGAGGGAGAAGCAGGCTCCATGCAGGGAGCCCAATGTGGGACTCGATCCCGGGTCTCCAGGATCAGGCCCTGGGCTGAAGGCAGCACTAAACCGCTGAGCCACCCAGGCTGCTTGTCCTCCCTTCCTTTTGATATAATCCATTCTCATCTCTCATGGGCTGAGGGACCAGTGAACCAGTAAACTAAGGACATGGGTACAAAGTTCATAGGCCAAGTGAGGGCCTAGAAGGTGATGTGTATGGGCTTTGGACCTTGACCACTGCTGACTTCCAACCTAAGTAAGGACTGACTGGGTGAGCAGTTCCCAAACCCCTGAGCTCAGGGTTCCTTGTGGGTTCCTCCTGGGTACCTCTATTATGACCAGGGCTTGAGAAGGGGCTTCTCAATTCCCTCTGCCACACCGAGAACAGTACGAGGGATGCAGCAGAGGCCAAAGACTGAGTGATCAGCCCTGGGGAGTCAGTGGGGGACATTAACAAACCTATCTCAAAGTTGGCGCCATTTGCTCTTGGGGAAGAGAGGTGGGACCCCAGCAAGGCCAGCAGTTATAAGGCAAATAGTAGGCCTGGTTCTCAGTAGAGGTAACGATTGGGCTTGAAGGGGCCATCACGGGACAAGCCCAGGTACTGGGCCTGCTTCTCAGTCAGCCTGGTCAGCTTCACATTCAGCTTACCCAGGTGAGCTTCAGCCACTGCTTCATCCAGCTTCTTGGGCAGGAAGTGAACCCCAACAGAGAACTTGTCTGGGTGGGTCCACAATTCAATCTGTGCCAGCACTTGATTGGTGAATGAGTTGCTCATCGCAAAGCTGGGATGGCCCATGGCGCAGCCCAGGTTGACCAGCCGGCCCTCAGCCAAAAGGAGGATAAGGCGCCCATTTTTCAGCCGGTAGCGGTCCACCTGGGGCTTGATGTTCACCTTCTCTACAGCATTTTCGTGCAGCCATTTGATGCCAATCTCCACGTCAAAGTGTCCAATGTTACACACAATGGCATCATCTTTCATTTGTTCAAAATGCCAGCCAAGGATGATGTCAACACAAACTGTGGTGGTGACAAATGTATTGCCATCCTGACAGGCCTCATCCATAGTGGTCACCTCATAGCCCTCCATGGCAGCCTACAGTGCATTGATGGGGTCGATCTCTGTGATGATGACGCGGGCCTCAAAACCCTGCAGGGCCTGGGCACAACCTTTGCCCACATCACCCTAGTCTGCTACCACTGTCACCTTGCCTGCAATCATCACATCCATAGTCTGCTTGATGCATCTATAAAAGACTCCTGGCAGCCATACAGGTTGTCAAACTTGCTTTCGGTGACAGTCATTCACATTGATGGCAGGCACCTTCAGCTTCCTGTCGGCCATCCCCTTGTATAGGTCATGAACCCCTGTTATGGTCTCTTCAGAAATGCCTGATAGGAGCTGTGGGTACTTGGTGTGGATGAGATTGGTAAGGTCACCTCCGTCATCCAGAATCATATTGAGGGGCCCGTCCTTGAAGTACAGTGTCTGCTCAAGGCACCACAGGTGCTCCTCGTCCGATTCCCCCTTCCAGGAATACACTGGAATGCCAGCCTTGGCAATGGCAGCAGCTGCATGGTCCTGGGTGGAGAAGATGTTGCAGCTGGACCACTGCACCTCAGCACCCAGAGCCAGATGCGGGCACCCTTCAGTGGCTTGGAGGCCGAGTACATCTCCCTCATGCGCATCAGGCCCGGCATCTCATTCTCCACAATGTCCAGGGCCTTGTGTCCCCAGGAGGCCAGCCTGACGTCAGTGACTTTGTAGGGCAGTTTGTCCAACATACTGGCAGCGCTTCCGCACAGCGTGATGGACACCAGCAAAGGGAGCTGGCCTTAGGGGGTAGGACCTGACACGGGAAGGGTGGTGGTGGACAGATAGTGATAACTTAGGATTTTTAAAGATTATTTATTTATTCCTGAGAGATACAGAGAGAGAGGCAGAGACACAGGCAGAGGGAGAAGCAGGCTCCCTGCAGGGAACCTGATGCAGGACTGGTCCTGGGGTCACAACCCGAGCCAAAGGCAGATGCTCAACCCTCTGAGCCACATAGGCATCTCAATAATTTAGGGTTTTTGTACCTATGTCATTAAAGAAATCGACCTCCAGTACTTTTTCTTGGAAAGCTCCTAGGGCACGATGATATTATAAAACAAGATCCAAAGACTTAGTGCATCTCTTCCTTAAATGTTTGGAAGAACTCATTGGTAGGGACATCTAGGCTTGAAGTTTTGCTTTCTTTTGCTTTGTAGGAAGTTTTTGCTACTTAACTTCTTAAGCAGAACATCAGGAAAGTGCACATCAGTAGACTGCAGTACATTTTCACAAGCTGAGTACATAGCCATGTGGCCAGCACTCAGATTGAGAAACATAATCAGCACATAATCAGCACATAATCAGCCTTCCAGATGCCTGTTTCTGGCCTTCTTCCAGCCATTATCCCCCTTCCCGAGGGTGATTGCTATCCTGAATTCCGAGACCATTATTTAGGTTTGCTGTTTGGGTACTTGATTGGAAATCTGTTGAGACTTACTTTTGATCCAGTATATGGTTAGTTTGGGTATTGTTTTGTGTTCACTTAAAAAAAAAAAAAACCAAAACCTGCCTATTTTGAAGTTGTTGAAAAGAGCACGCTATAGAAGTCAATTTAGTCAACTTTGAGAATTGTGTCATTCAAATGTTGGATATTCTATTTGTCGGCCCGTTCTATCCGTCAGTGAGAGAGATGGGATAAAACCTCCAACTATGTCAGATTTGTCAGTTTCTTCTTTTGGTTCTGTTACTTTTGGCTTCTTATGTTTTGAAGTCATGTTATTAGGTTCATAAGATTGAGAATTGCTGTACTTTCTTGATGGATTGAACATTTACAGTTATATAATATCCCTCCTGATAATTGCCTTGAAACCCACTAGGCCTAGTGTTAGAATTGCTTTAGCAGCCATGTCTTTGTTAATGTTTGTAATGACCCATCTTTATCTACCCTATTATTTAAATACTTTGGTATTTAAGATTTGCCTCTGGTAGGCAGCATATAGTTAGGGTGGTGGTGTCATTGTTCTGAAGACCTTTGTCTTTTACTTAGTGTAATTCATCCATTTGCAATGAATCTAATTATTAATTATTTGGGTTTACTTGTACCATCTTACTCTTTGTATTATATTATGTATCCTACATTTATGTCTTTTCTTTTTTTTTTTTTTTGGTTATCTCTTTTCTTCATTTTAATTAATTAGATTACTCCACTGCTTCTCTTTTATTAATTTGTCCTACATTCTTTACCATTTATATCTGATAGGATTTCAGTTCAGTCTGAACAGTTTCCTTTAATATTTCTCATACTACAAAACTGGGTAGTTGGGAACATATTTTCTTGATTTTCAGTTATCTGAAATTATCTTTGCCTTTATTCTTGACGGATTTTTCACTGAGTGTACACTGGAGGTATTGGTCCAAGGTCTTTTCAACTTCATTGTGTTTGATGAAGAGTGATGGCTACTGAAATGGTTGTTCTCCCCTATACAGTGTTTTGTTTTTTCACTCTGCTACTTCTGTGACTTTCTCTTTTCTTTGATTTTCAGCAGTTTGACTACAATGGGCGTAGGTATGGTCTTCTTCATATTTATCTTGTTTCAGGTTTCCTGAACTTCTTAAATCTGTAAATGTATGTGTTACACTAAATTTGGGGAAATTCCAGCCTTTGTTTCTTTGTGGGTTTTTTTCTTTTTGTCTCATTTTCCCTCTTTTTTCCATCTGAAATTCCAGTCATTTGTATGTTAGGTCTTTGCTGTTGTCCCATAGGTGCATGATCTTCTATTCATTTAAAATGTTTTTCCTGGTTCTCCATATTGGATTAATATCCATTACCTATCTTCATTTGCATTGAATCTTTCTCTTGTGAATTTTAAAAAATATTTATTTATTCATGAGAGAGACAGAGACAGAGACATAGGCAGAGGGAGAAGCAGGCTCCCTGTGGGATCCCTGGGATCAGTACCTTGGCCAAAGGCAGAGGCTCAATCACTGAGCCACCCAGGTGCCCCTCTCTTGTGAATTTTTAATTTCAGTAAAAGATACTCCTAGAATTCCCATTTGGTTGTATTTTATAGTTCCTTTTTTCTCTTGAGATCTTCCACCTTTTCCCTTATAATGATCATGTTTTCCTTTATGTTTTTGACCCAATTATAATATCCACTTTAAAATTCTTATCTAATTCTAACATCTGGATCACCTCAGGACCAGTCTCCACTGATAGTCTTCTCTTTTGAGATTTGGTTAGATGTTGCTGATTCTTCATAAGTTAAGTTAGTTGGGATTGTATCCTGGATATTGTGATTCTTTTGTTGTGGGAACTCTGGGTTCTGTTAAATTCCTCCAAAGAGTATTGATTAATTTGCTTAGATTCAAATAGCCAATTCTGTCTATTGTGTAGCACCTCAAAATGCACTTCAGTAGTTTTATCTTTAGCTCGGCTACTTGCAGACCACCCTGCAGACACATGGTTCAGGGATTAGTTTCAAGTTTGGGCACAGTTTATACTTAGAATTTGGGATTTCTCCCTTCTGGCTCTATTTCTGGGATCTCTTCTCACTTTCTAGAGGCTGTGGTTGCCCTAAAATCTGTCTTCTGGTTGAAAGGCTGTAGGTTTTCTATGAAAGTTTTACTCACCCCATGTGATGCAGACTGCGGCATAACTAAAAGCTAAAAAGCTAAACTAAAAGCTAAAAACAAAACAAAACAACAACAACAACAACAAACCCACCTTTTTCTGTCTCATTCTCTTAATCCAGGTGTCAACTAATCTTCAGACTCTGCCTGGTTTTGCTTACTCTCCTGTGCTTTCAGGTCATTATCTGCTTTTAATTTATCTACAGTATTTTATAATTTCTACCTATACATGTGGCTGCTTTTTAAGATTTTCTGTCTTTGTTGTTGTTTTTTTTTCAGAGGTTTTACTTGTATGTTGGTTTGCCTTTGTCCTGCTTGAGTGTTTGCAGCACTCTTGAACTGGGACTTCTTATCTTTCACTAGTGTAGGAAAATTCTTAAACATTGTTTTTAAAATATTGCCTTTGCCACGTTCTCTGTCCTCTTTTTCCAGGACTAAACTTGTTTGTATCTTAGACCTTTTCACTCTGCTGTAAATCTCTTGACTTATCTCTGTATTTTCCACTTTTAAAAAATTTTATTTTTAGTTTCTCTGTGCTTCAGTCTAGATTCTTTCTGACATATTTTTTATTCGTTAACTCTGTCTTTGTTGGGCTTAATTTTCTGCTAAATCCTATCCACTGAGTTACTAATTTCATTTATTAATTTTTCAGTTCTAGAATTTCCATTGGATTCCTTTTTTTATAGTCTCCACTTCTCTGCTGAAATTCTCTCCCATAAATGTAATTTAGAGTTATTTAAAGTCCACATCAGATAACTCTAATATCTAAATTTCCTATCAGTCATTTTTTCTATTGGTTTTCTTCTTTCTTAAAAAAAAGTTTAAAAAAAAAAGTCTTGTCCTGGGGCACCTGGGTGGCTCAGCGGTTGAGAGTCCCAGAGTCCTGGGACTGAGTCCCACATCAGGCTCTGAACAGGGAGCCTACTTCTCCCTCGCCTGTGCCTCTGCCTCTCTCTCTGTGTCTCTCATAAATAAATAAATAAATAAATAAATAAATAAATAAATAAATAAATAAAATCTTAAAAAAAAGAGGTCTTGTCATTTTTGTAGACTTGGTTATTTTTGAATGATTAACATTAAATAACATTGTGTACAAGAAATTACAGACATAGTAAAACGTTCTGTGTGATATTTCTTTAATAAATGAAAGATTAAAAAAAAAAGATTATTTCAAGGTTTCAATAGTCTTACAGACATTTAAAAATAGACATTAAAAAGTAGAGCAAAGCCAGCTGGGAAAATGGGTTCTGGTCTTGGAACTTTGAGGACTAAAAGCTGCTCCATCTGTCTTTCAGGGAACTGCACATCTCATAGCTGCTGCTTACTGCTGCTCTGTGCCAATCAGCTTTTTATTTCTGACTTATTGAAATATAAAATGGCAATCTACCCCAAATCTTCATGACATTATAGATCTCATACCCATCTATCTCCTCCTGATTTAGTATATTTTAGTTCAAATTCCTGAAGAAAAGAACACGGGGGGCTCAGTGAAGTCTATGGATTGGTACCCATTGGGACAGGTGTGCACGTCCCTGGCCTAGTTGGCCATAGCCATAGGTGTGAACTCACATATTCACAAAGGGCAGCAAGAGCAGGAAGTAAGTCTCAGCAGGGGTGCCTGGGTGGGTCAGCTAGTTGGGCGTCTGACTCTTGATTTTGGCTCATGTCTTGATCTCAGGGTCATGAGATGAAGCCCTCCATTGGGCTCTGTGCTGAGCATGGCGTCTTCTTAAGATTCTCTCCCTCTCCCACTGCGCCTCCCCCACTAAAAAAGATATCTGCAGCAGAAACCAAAGACGATCCTGTCTAGTATAGTCTGAAGGCATTCATGTCAATATCATTAAATTTTGTGTTATTTTCTTCATTTATTAGCTTTGCTGAAGATACATTACCTCTCACTGTTTTAAATTTGAATTCTTTTCCTATGAGCGAATAGTGTTTTATTTCATATATGTGTAACCCATGGATGGTCTATTTTTTTTTTTCCAGATTAGAATTTACTTCTGGTTCTGTCAGGCAGTTAGACTCAGGACATTCACTGCAATCACATCAGGGATTGGACTGATTTGAAACTGAGCTTTAGTCCTTGTGCTGGTCTATTTCTAGCTCATCCTTATTTGTAAAACCTTTCAGCTTCTCAGTGTCCTAACCATAAGTCTAGGGGTTTACCAGAACCCTTCCTCCTTGGCAGACTAAACTCACCCCAGTGAGACCTTCAAAAGATCTTCTGAGCTCCTCAGCCTCTGCTTTCACTCTCGAATGGACTACATCCTAAAGGAAAAAAGTAGCCTTGAATACTAGCTCATCAATCTTGGCTTCTTTCTTCCTCTAGATCTTTGCCCAACAAACGTTCACTTTCTTAGTAGCTTTTCAATTCCTTCAAACAGATTCTAAAACCATTTTGCCTAACTTTTTAAAGCTATCCTATTGAGGAGGTTGTCCAAGACAGCCACCGTAGGAAGCAAACTTCAGATGCTATCCACATACTTCCCAAGAATGTCACCAACTTAGAATAATTGGTCTTACTTCTCAAGACCTTTGATCCCTCCATACTATGGAAGACTTTATAGCTAACCTTTACATTAATTGTTGCATCTGATGATTTTTCTCAAGAGTTTTCTGAAAACATAGGCCATTATGGCACATCCTCTGCTCTTGCCCCATTGCCTCAGAGAGACCCCAAGTTCAGCCTAAGGAACTCATGAAAGTGGAAAAGAGCTACATGGTGTGATATATACATGTCCTCATCTACTCCAGCCATCACTTTTGTTTTTGATGAGGGTTGTGATTTCTTCCACTTTGCCTGGCATATGGGTAATGACAGATATTAAGCTAATGGGATATTTGGGACAAAGAGAGATGTTGAGTGGACCCTATCCACCACCACAGCATGGGTCTTTATATAATAAAAAAACTATCAACTCTCCTCTTGTTTCCTAATATGTACACAGAGCATGATGGCTGGTCTCCTACAATCACTACCACCAATGGCCAGCTTTTCAAGGACTCTTGGCTCTTACATGAGGTGTTCTTTAGCTCCCTCAGCAAATAGGAGACACATTTGGAAAGTGACAGGGGTTACCTGGTTATCATTTGATTTCTCGTACTGAGGGAACTTTCAGAATGTTTTCCAACCCTTCACTTCACTATCACATTGAGGTACAGCCTCCCATCTTCTGATGGATTTGGGTATTAGGACCACATAGATCCATGGAATTATTCCACCTCGTCTCCAAAGCTTGGGTTTGGGGAGTACCGGGTTGGAAAATGATGTGGAAAGTCAACCTCTGCTTATCTATATCTTAAATATAGTGTTGCAATGCCAATGATGTCATAGTATTGGGGTAAGGCCCACCCAAATCCATTCTTCAGCTTCCTCCCACTCACCATCAGTTCCATTTCTAGATTGTTCCCTATAGGAGTGATTGTCTCCTGCCTAGTTGACTCTTGGTCTCCTACTTCCATCCTCCAGAACATCCTTCAACATCTTCTGTATGTCAGGGGGGAAATCTTTTTTTTTTTTAATAAATTAATTTTTTATTGGTGTTCAATTTACCAACATACAGAATAACACCCAGGGCTCATCCCGTCAAGTGTCCCCCTCAGTGCCCATCACCCATTCACCCCCACTCCCCGCCCTCCTCCTCTTCCACCACCCCTAGTTCGTTTCCCAGAGTTAGGAGTATTTATGTTCTGTCTCCCTTTCTGATATTTCCCACACATTTCTTCTCCCTTCCCTTATATTCCCTTTCACTATTATTTATATTCCCCAAATGAATGAGAACATACATTGTTTGTCCTTCTCTGATTGACTTACTTCACTCTGCATAATACCCTCCAGTTCCATCCACGTTGAAGCAAATGGTGGGTATTTGTCGTTTCTAATGGCTGAGGAATATTCCATTGTATACATAAACCACATCTTCTTTATCCATTCATCTTTCGATGGACACCGAGGCTCCTTCCACAGTTTGGCTATTGTGGACATTGCTGCTAGAAACATCGGGGTGCAGGTGTCCCAGCGTTTCATTGCATCTGAATCTTTGGGGTAAATCCCCAACAGTGCAATTTCTGGGTCGTAGGGCAGGTCTATTTTTAACTCTTTGAGGAACCTCCACAGTTTTCCAGAGTGGCTGCACCAGTTCACATTCCCACCAACAGTGTAAGAGGGTTCCCTTTTCTCCGCATCCTCTCCAACATTTGTTGTTTCCTGCCTTGTTAATTTTCCCCATTCTCACTGGTGTGAGGTGGGATCTCATTGTGGTTTTGATTTGTATTTCCCTGATGGCAAGTGATGCAGAGCATTTTCTCATGTGCGTGTTGGCCATGTCTATGTCTTCCTCTGTGAGATTTCTCTTCATGTCTTTTGCCCATTTCATGATTGGATTGTTTGTTTCTTTGGTGTTGAGTTTAAGAAGTTCTTTATAGATCTTGGAAACTAGCCCTTTATCTGATACGTCATTTGCAAATCTCTTCTCCCATTCTGTAGGTTGTCTTTTAGTTTTGTTGACTGTATCCTTTGCTGTGCAAAAGCTTCTTATCTTGATGAAGTTCCAATAGTTCATTTTTGCTTTTGTTTCTTTTGCCTTCATGGATGTATCTTGCAAGAAGTTACTGTGGCCGAGTTCAAAAGGGTGTTGCCTGTATTCTTCTCTAGGATTTTGATGGAATCTTGTCTCACATTTAGATCTTTCATCCATTTTGAGTTCATCTTTGTGTATGGTGCAAGAGAGTGGTCTGGTTTCATTCTTCTGCATGTGGATGTCCAATTTTCCCAGCACCATTTATTGAAGAGACTGTCTTTCTTTCAATGGATAGTCTTTCCTCCTTTATCGAATATTAATTGACCATAAAGTTCAGGGTCCACTTCTGGGTTCTCTATTCTGTTCCATTGATCTGTGTCTGTTTTTGTGCCAGGACCACACTGTCTTGATGACCACAGCTTTGTAGTACAACCTGATATCTGGCATTGTGATGCCCCCAGATATGGTTTTCTTTTTTAAAATTCCCCTGGCTATTCGGGGTCTTTTCTGATTCCCCACAAATCTTAAAATAATTTGTTCTAACTCTCTGAAGAAAGTCCATGGTATTTTGATAGGGATTGCATTAAACGTGTATATTGCCCTGGGTAACATTGACATTTTCACAATATTAATTCTGCCAATCCATGAGCATGGAATATTTTTCCATCTCTTTGTGTCTTCCTCAATTTCTTTCAGAAGTGTTCTATAGTTTTTAGGGTATAGATCCTTTACCTCTTTGGTTAGGTTTATTCCTAGGTATCTTATGCTTTTGGGTGCAATTGTAAATGGGATTGACTCCTTAATTTCTCTTTCTTCAGTCTCATTGTTAGTGTATAGAAATGCCATTGATTTCTGGGCATTGATTTTGTATCCTGCCACGCTACCAAATTGCTGTATGAGTTCTAGCAATCTTGGGGTGGAGGCTTTTGGGTTTTCTATGTAGAGTATCATGTCATCGGTGAAGAGGGAGAGTTTGACTTCTTTGTCAGGGGGGAAATCTAACTCCGGAGACAGTCCATAGGAAGAAACTAGAGCACCACTGGATGAATCCTCTTTACTTAAGGGGTCATAAACTGTCCTTCAACCTTAGCAGCTTACTCTCTGTAGGGCTTACTGTATTATTCCTGGGAAAAACTGACCTCCTCTGATGTTTGTTCCAAATTAGTAAGGAGCAGTCTGATATTCCTCATATTGCAACTCTGAGGCACAATGTGCCCCCTTGTCCCATTTTTGCTTTTAATCCACCAGATGACCCACTCCAGCATCCCAGAGTAATCACATGTATGTCATCATCCAGTGTGCCTGCAGCTCGAAAGTCACAGAAAACCCCTGGCTGGATGGCACCACTCTAATAACTAGGCAGTTTCTCATGTTTGTCTTAGTCTTTCTCTGCTCTCTTCTCACACATGAGGTCATTCTGCCCGAGTCTGTTGGCCATTTACAGGGACAGGGCTGACCACAGGGCTGGTCTGGATTTGAAGACTAGTAGGAATGGCACAGCAACTCAACTATGGAAACTTCCACTTTGTTTCACCATCTCTTCACCCAGAAAACAATGCAAAGTATATGCAAGCATTCAAGGACCCATGGTAGTTTCAAGCCAGTGGACATGGTGTCACTGGGTTTCCCTTATTTTTCAAAAGGTATCTCTGCAGGCTGGAAAGAGAGGAGTTTCCTAGGTCCGAGGAGCCCAAAGCCCAAATCCTGCTGTCTTCTATATCAATTTTGGCTAGGGGCCGGAGCCCGTCAGCCGTGTCACCTAGACCTCATGTCAAGGTCCTGGATTCACAACTTCTTGCTGTGCCACAGTTACATAACCTAAACTTATTCTTATTTTTCTTGGGACAATGAGACTCACTCGTTAATCATCTTTTCTTATTCTCCTCTTGGACTCTTCCACACTTCCATCTCTTTGAACCCACTACCTCTCCCTTCTCTTGGTAGAAATCTTTGAATCAGTTCCTGAGAAAACCAAGGCCATAAGGTTAGACCTCTTAACCACCTCCTACTCATTTACAGACGACTCCCCTCTTGTCTCAGGGGAAAACTGGTCCCTTGCCCTAAACCTCCACTTGGCTGTAGGGTCCCTCCTCCTGCTTCCTCCAGTTCTTCATTCCACCACCATCTCCATTCCCCTGCTTTTATCTTGAGGATGAAAAGTTCCTAGCCCTCTCTTCAAGAAAGGAGGGAAAAGCAACAGGATCATTGGCCATAGTAACATGTCAGTCACTACTAGAACTGGTTTTAAACTTGGCTCTGTTGATCAATGACAGCTTTGTATCATCAGTACCCACATGTGATATTGTGATTGATGATAAGAAATATATATTTGGTCTTGGTCCCAGATCCTGGTAGAGTTCCTAAACCCCTCAGAAATTTCCTAAGTGATAAAAGAATTAAGATGCCTTTGTGATGTTAATGAGGTGACTTAGAAAGTCCCTAGGTAACCTGAGGATGGGGTTGGCTTCCTGGGGAGCCCATCCTGTGATTACAGGATTGCCTGATTAACTGCCAGAGGCGGAGACATCCACCTGGGTTTAATCCTCACTCTTGCACCTTCCAGCTGTGGGAATTAGCACATGTTACATACACGTTCTGAACCTCAGTTTCTTCTAGTTCCCATGATTGTTGAAAGGTGTCTCGGGAGACCAGTGTAGAACACACTGCCTCACTGGCCTTCTTCTCTTCTGAAAGGAGCTAAGTAGTGTCAGTAAGCCACCAACTGGCCTTCCCGTCCACATCCCTTGAATCCATGACAGCTTGCTGGCAGTCAGCTCTCAAAATCCATGAATACACACATGACATCAGTGTATAAAGTACCAAAGATGATGGCATTGAACCAGAAAGTCTGATTTTTTTTTTTCTTGCTCACTACCATGAGTCTGTCACCTGCAATGTCATCTCATTGTGGTCAGAATTCAAAAAGTACTTGGCCTAAAAGACCCATCAACGTCTGCTCCTTTATATCCCCAAATTTCCACGCAGAGCACGAGGGAGATGGTTGCAGGTGCCTTCTAGCAAGTTACTCTTTCCGCAAGGAGGGTGGTGGTGGGATAGGGCGACACCTAGGTCACACAACCGCTTCGCTGCAAAGATTTTGACGGTCAGACTGCACAGAAAAAACATGCTGTTTGGAGGCTGGATGGATTCGGAGCCAGTGGGGAGGGCGCAGGGTCTCTGCTAACCCGCACATCCTCCCTGCAACTGAGAGTTGTCAGCAGGTGAACTCCCTGCTTTCTGAGCCCTGTCCACACCTCGGCCAGCCTGCTCCCCATGGAGGTTCCCCTCCCCTAAATCTCTCCCCCACACTGCCTGACCCTTCTCACTTCCCAGCACCTCAGCTTCCCATTCCCCTTGCACAACCTTGGGCGGGGGTGGGGGGGGGTGGGGGGGCGGTCTTCCTCCCATGGGTCTCCTCCCTTCTACAAAAATGACCAGAGGCTGGGCCTGGGAAGGACACTCCTGAACAACTGATCTTCCTGTGTCCCTCCTGTGAGGAGAAGGCTGGGGTGCTCTGCACCCCTTACTATCATCAGGTGAGTGGGCAGGCTTAGGGCCAGAGGACATCAGAGGGGTACGCCCTCTGGGAGAGGGCCAAGAGGCATCTCACACTTGCTAGAAGCCTCACGCTGTGTGGGGGTTTTCAACCATAGTTGGACAGCCCAAGTGCACTTTGGGGATCTGGAACCATCTCCTGCTTGAGGTAGCTGCCTCAATACATCCCATATCTTTTTTTCCTGAGACATTTCTCCTCATCAGTTTTACTGTTCTCTCTTGATGGCAACTACAAACTCCTCTGTCCTGAAAAGCCCAACTTCTGTGCTGCCACCACAAGCTTTGTGTACACTGTTAGGCACCCCTGAGAGTCATCCATGCTCAGTTCCCATCTACCCCAGTAATGCCCTACTCTCCAGAGGAACTCTTGGCACCCAGTGTCCTTCTGGTCTACCACTTACTAAGTGGCTGACGCCACTTACACCCAATGGGCATGAGACCCCACACCCAGGGGTCCTTCCAAATTTTTCAATCTGTTGATTTTCTCTTTATCCCAGTCCCCACTCTGCACACTTACAAATTTTAATGCCCGTGTTCCCAATTTCACATAATGGTTCTGCCTAACAGACAACTGAAGTTTGCTGATAAATGATTACACTGAGAATTTGAAAATCCACCTCGATTAGTTACATAAAGGAGGAACAAAAATTTGGAGCACTTATGAGACATGCCGAATAGGGTGCTAAAAGGCACGTGTTATTCGATTGGGATCATCTGTGGTGGGGTCATAACGCTTGTCCAAGTCCCACTCTCAAGGTGGTGCAAGTAGGAGCGCCACAGGTAATGGAGCCAAAATCAGTAATAAGCAAGTAGATATGAAATGCGGTGGCTTTTTTTTTTTTTTGAGAAGGGGGAGAGAGGGAGGGTGAGACAGAAGTGGGGAGAGGTAGAGGGAGAGAGAGAATCTTAAGCAGACTCCAGGCCCAGCATGGATGGAGCCCACCATGGGGCTCACTCTCAGGACCCCAAGATGATGACCTGAGTCAAAACAAAATCAAGAGTTGGACGTTTAAGCAATGGAGCCACTTGAAAGCAGTGACTTTCAAGGCACTACCGGAAGTTGGCCAAAACTTTTAGGTTAGTCCACTGGTTGGGAGTACAGCTGCAGCTCTCCTGATCATCACATTCATCCCAAGATTTCTAGAGAACACTAGTTTGAATTTCAGATATTCAAATTTAGGCAATTCTGAGAAATCTCTGCTAGAAAGTGCTGGAGGAAAAACAAAACGAAACAAACCCTCCTCAGCTTACTTTCTTATTGCCCTGGTTCTTCACAACCCTCAGGCTTCAGAGTGATTGCAAAGGAATTTTTTCCAAAGGACTGAGCGCATTTCTTCAGGAGAGGAGATTACATTTGAAATGATGCTTTAAAAAAAATTTCCATTTAATGACTATAGACAATTTGCATCTTTCAGTTTCCAATTATTATTCTCAGCATAGCTACTCACTCGCTCTAGTTTCTAAGCAAGTACTTGTACACACTTTTTTTTTTTTTTATAATGGCAATTGAAGATAAATGTCAGGAGTGAGTTCCGGGGGCGGGGGGGGGGGTGGACACCAAACTATCTTCTGCTGAATGTGTCCACCGTGGTGAACGTGCTCTATTTCAGGTTACCTTGCACTACAAGCTTAGGGGAGTAGACAGGGCCAGAAAGCTCATGTATTATTTCCTCCCGTGTTAGGCTTTTTCCCCTTTCTAGCTGTAACTAAGTTCCGTGGGCAACTCTTTTCTAGAAGGATCATAGAAGCTTTTCTCTCATCTTGTGGCTGGAAGTTACTCTTCACACGGAGATACGCGGTTAACGTTCAAGCGAGTCATACAGGCCATGAGGCCCACGGCACCGTGGAGAACAGGTCCTGCCTCCCTGGGGGGCTCACACAGGCCAAGAGAGGTGTTGTCCAGAAGCAGCTCTCGTCTTCACTGCTGTGGCCCTGGGACGGACTCAGGAACCTTCCATCTTTTCCTGTGGGTGATGTTGTTCATTTTCAGTTCACTTTCCTTTCTGTCCCATTATTTAAAAAGCTGCTTATTAGAAATGCCCTTCCTTTGGGGCAACCTTCCTGGAACCTTCTCCCTTCACTGGTCTGCCTGCCATGCACCTCGAGTTGGCTTTTTTTTTTTTGGTCTGAGACAGGCATCAGTGATTTATTCTGTCCCCAGTCTACCCTGCTCGTTACACTGCTGGAGAACTCGATTTCAACTCACTTTCCTATTTTGTAGCATCGGATGAAGTGCCTCATGCCTCCCCATTGGCTGTAGCCCAGGCTGGGTGCCCTGTCCCGACACTGGCCATCCCCCATTGCCTGCCATCCACGTGCAATTAAGCTTTTCCTTCACCTCCGCCTACTATCTTTGGAGGAGTCTGCAAGAGTATTTTCTTGAGTCCATCCTCAGCTTTGGGTCCAAAGTAAGAGTCGGAAGACCATCTACATCACCAATTTAAACGGAGTGTTTGGATTCTGTGTTGTAGGAATCTTGTCTTCTCCCTCCTGTCGAGCTTCTGGGAGTCTTAAAGTCTAGATCTTCAATCTTCAGGTCTACGTGGGTCCTTGTGGGTTCTCTAATCTTTACGTGGTTTCTCAGGTCCTGATAATCCATCGTCAAGCACGAGCTCCGTGACTTGCTTCCTCCCACATACATTTCCTGGGCACCCACTCGTGCCAGATGTCCTGCCATCGGGGGGGGCTGAGGTTCTAGTGTAAGACAATTTCAGAGAGGGGGTGACCGGGGCTGATACACACTAGAGGTAACCAGATGGCAGCGTTGGACGTAGTAAAAATGGGCATCTCTGCCCGACGCTGGCACATGGTAACCACTCAGTTATTAGCTCAGTCTTTTGGAAACATAAAATGTGGTTGTTTATCCTTTTAACTCACTGTTCGGCTGAGGCGTGTATTCCATCTGGAACTGTTCCAGATTAAAAGAGACTGAAGAGACAGGACAGCTCAGTGCAATGCTTTCCCCCAGATTACGAATAAAATCGCCGTCAAGGCCAATACTGGTACAAACGGAGAGGTTTTAATCTAGACTGTGTATCAGGTAATACAACTGTTATCAATGTTAAATTTCTGGAGTGTGATCATTGTAGTGTTGTTACAAAGATGTCCTTGTTTCGACACACTAAGTAAGAAGCATCATAATGTGATTTACTCTCAGTTCGGGGGAAAAATGTATCTATCTGCAGGGAGAAGTGTACCTGCACACACATGCACACACACACATGCACACACACACACACACGCACACTCAGAGTGGCATGGAGAAGGTGGCAAAATGGTAACAGGCAGAAAGTCTAGGTGAGAGGTACACGGATGGGTGCTCAATATACTACTCTTGCATTTTTTTTCTGTAGCTTTGAAATTCTTCAATATAAAGAGCGGGGTGTGGGGGTGGGGGTGGGGAGGGAGCCAATAAATAAAAGATAAAATACTTTAAAACTATCTTAACTGGTTTTTTGAAGCACAATCCTGAGAACAAAGAAGTCACCAATCAGTTCTGAAACCAAACACAAATACTTTTTATTTATGGGATATCATTTTACATCAATTCCATTAAAACCTAAAACCAGTTTGCTGTACTCAAGTTAGGTGGCATAACAGTGTTTTAGTTAAGCTGGAGTCACAGGTTTATGGACGTAATGCAGATACCGACGACACGAAGCGTTCACAGTTACAGGTTGGCTGCTGTCCGTTTAACAGTAACCCCCAGGGGAAAGGTTTTTTTATGATAAAAAGCAACCCACGTTTTGGTCTCATTTACAGACACCCAACATTTAGTTGGTCAATGGATTCTATACATTTATTATACAACATATGAAAGAATAAAAGATAAGGCTTACAGAGGTATTTTAGCAGTTTTAAGAATAAAAACCAAGGGCACAAACTAACTTGGAAAGCTTTCTGGATAAACTTCAAAAGCACTGTTAAAATGGAGCCGGAGAGGCAGCAGACGTGTGTCGTGAAATGAGAAGCTACAGGTTTGTCAAGTCAGATCTGTACGAACTTAATTCAGAGTTCATGCTTCGGGAAAGCTGCGCGCTACGTTACCGTGGGTGTTTACGGCAAATCAAATCATGGACTTTCTGACCTACCAGTAAACACCGAAAGGCTGTATTCCATGACGACAGAGTATTGCAATGGGTAGTTCAAGACACAGTGGCAGGAGAGAAGGGGTGTAGACAGGTAAGAAACAAAAACCAGAAGAAGGCACCCTAATTTCTTTAACATTAGCCAGTAAGTGTCTGATGACTGACTGCTCAATTTTATGTAACTTAGGGACATTTTTAAGAGAAAAGTATCTTATTACTATGCGTTTGGCCCCTTTTCCTCTCCCTAAAAATAGCTGCATAAAATCAAGAACCAAGGGCAAGCTCTCCACAGTCACAGAGGTTTATTTTTCAAGGCAGCTTAAAAATTATTTGGAGTCTTCTAAATATGCAAGATTATCGACACCTTGGAATACTTACTTTCATATTCTAATTCACGCATAGTTTTTCCCCCTATTATCAAAATGTTCGCTGTGGATGAAATGTAACAGCTCCCCGTAACAATCCTTTTATGTTAGGATTAACTGTGCTTAGTGTTTTAAAAACATTCTCCAGTTCCTAACCCTAACTTTTAAAATAATTTCATCTATGATTTCTTTAAGCAAAAACCATAGTTGACCGAATCTAAGAACTGTTGCCTTTAAAGTGTGATTTTTTTCTTCTTTTTTAACTTTACCAGATACTTCTGAAAATGAATCACGTCTTTCACAAATTCAAACCTGCCTCTGGCCCATCGCCACTGGAATACCAGGCACCTGTGGGAATGGAACCCCTTGCAACACATCGGTCCCAAGAGCTGTGCTTTGCCATCAACATCTTCTATTCTCTTCAGATATTAATTTGTGCAAACTGGTATGAAGTTGTAAGGTAGAGGCGAGTCTACAGTTCCTAAGCAAGGAATGATTAAGTCTGCTTAATCACTACAGAGTTTTCCACACTTCTGGTTTATTTCACAGCAAACCACACCTTTCTATTTGGTAGAAAAAGGAAGTGATTTCCTTCTACCATTATCATGATCTTGTATATGCACACACACCGTATATACATACAAAATTTTCTGTCTTTGGTGGTTCAGTTAGGGGAAAAAAATAATATGAAAATCTGAACACTGTTTGCAAAGAAACTGTGAAATAGTGGTCAGGAGTAGCATTGTCTGTGTGCTTTACTCATTTAATGCCATTTAAAGGTTCACATTTAATCCGAAAGATTTTTTTGGCCAGATTTTGCAGTAAGCCGAACCTCTTCCAATCATTATTCCATCATGGGTCTTGCTCACACCTACAGCATTCACTTGTTCAAATGCACCATTAGCTTTTTACTTGGTTTAAATCATTAGACTTTTATGTTTTCACAAAACTTTAGGGACTAAATTAGTCATTCAATAGCACCAGATAGTTGAGGGGAAAACATGTTATCTAGACATTTCCTCAAGAAGGGTAAGGCAAGGAAAAAAAAAAAAAAGACACAAAATACAAACCTAAAAATACCGTCCTGTTTACTCTTGTTTCCTCATCCACATAAATAATGGCTATCACCTTTCTGTACAAATTACTCGGGTAATGAATGACGAGTGGCCCCTCCAGGAAAGGTCCTACTGTGTAATAAAGTTAGCTCAATGCTGGTGGTTTCGTGTCCACTGCCTGCAATGGACATCCTGCCAGGAAAAGCCTAGCATGAAAGAAAGAAAACAAAAGAAAACACCTCTCACTTACAGTATAGTTCTTTTTTCCGAAAAATTAGAAAATTAGACACCATGAAAGCTTAACTAAAAATCCAAACCACAACTGAAAGTGCTCTGCGGTTACAAACTGCCAGCAAACCATTAGGTTTCCGCGGAGGAGGCAAAATCAATGTTACTTGAATGGCACGGGAAGCATCGGCAGACCCAACACTGACTAGGAGAATGCAAAAGGAAAAAGAAGACCGTAAAGGAAGTTTACGAGAGTTTCAAACTCATTTAAAAAAAGGTGCAATTTTAATTTGTTCATTTGTACCTATATTCAAACTACTACGGCTTTAACATCAGAGAATAGAAACCTACACCTTGCGTGGTGAAAATCATTTGTGGCATGTGGGACAAGTCTATATGCTCAAATAATTGTAACTTTCATCATTTAAAAAACGCTCATATTTAAGGAAATCAAATTATATTTGGCATATGCCTCTGGAAAAGTTCTGATTCCCACCTCCTTCCAAAAGTTGGCCTCTTTAACAATGAGGTTAATTCTGGCAACATTTGCTTATGGTAACAGCTGTTCTCTCTTGTGTTCTGAAATGCTACATTTGAGACCAAATAAAGTATAATCGGTTCATCTGAAAAAAGGGACTAGAAATATGCCACAAAAATTATTTTTACAATACAGTTTTGCAGAAATAATCTCTAGGTGAAGCTTTTTCTTTTTATACACATATACAAAATTTAAACAGCAATATACACATCATCACAGTGAGGACGTTGGCAAATTCACCAATCTGTAGTGTAAATACAAACTGCAAAGCAGCCTTCCAAGAGAACAATGCTACACAGCAAGCAGAGCTGGCCCATTCAATAGCAAACACCAAAACGTCCCTGCAAAAGGGAGACAGTGCAAGAAAAGCAGCATGCGCTTTGATACAAACAGCAATTTATGGCTAATGGTTGACATATCTGTGGTAACAGTGACTCTCTCGCTGCTATGCATAAAGTCCTAGGACATCTGTTTGTCTTTATACCACTCCACAAACTCGTCCAACAAAACTGGCCCTAAAGAGAGAGAGAGAGAAAAAAAAACACGGCTATAAGGCTCTTCCCAGTGAGGAGGGTGTGCGAATGTATAGCGATGGGGGTGGGGTGGGGGTGGGGGTGCGTGTGCGAGAGCGCCCAGCGCCGGTACTTACACGCTCCATCTTCGTCGTAGTTGCTGAGGTCAAGGTTAATTGTCCTGCTAAACTCTAGCACATTGCACCACTGGTCTTTGTTAATAACTTTATATTTTGATTGCTGATGGGAGGGAAAAGTAATATGAATTACTGACACAATTAACAAATGGCACGGTTTCAACTGCTGTATGAATCAACTTAATAAAGTTCATGAAGGTTAACTCTTTCCATTTGAGGTATGCTAAGCACCAATCTGGGAGAAGGATGAGAGAGAGCAAGAGTAGAACTTAAGATGACAATTTCCATTAGAAAAATACCATGAGGGCTCAACACAAAATGACAAGCACATCAAAGAAACATGATTTTTATCCCTAGAAGTGAAATTTCTAGACTGCCAAAGCCCTTTTATTAAAAGGAGACACAGAGAGAGAGATAATTAGCCTACTTCATAGAGATCTTGTAAGAATTAAAAGAGATAATTTATGTAAAGTACTTCATTCAGTGTTTGGCAGAAAGCAGGTGCTAAATAAAGAGTAGCTCCCACTAATAACCCCTGCCCTGATCAGCACGCTCCCTGTCAAGCTGTCAGCGTCAAGCACACCCAGCAGCGAGGCACCCTTCGGGAACTCACCAAGGGCTCCCGGCGGTCTCAGCACTAGGTGCTCTGGCCGTTGGAAAAAAGTTACTGTTCTAATCACTCAGAACCTGAATCTCATCTTCAAAGTAATAAATTAGAAGACCCATGAAGTAGTTTTCCTATTCCTCTTAGACAAGAAATATGCCAGAGGCATTACTTTTTTTAAAGTACACAATTCCTGTATAAAGACTGAAAAATAAAACCCAGATTCAACAGTTTTTATATCCTATCCATGAAAACTCAGCAACACCGGGGAATAGCACGAGTAGGTAAAAAAACTAAGAGAGCTGAGCCCCTGGTTTGGGGACACAGACGCAAGAGAAGCTCAAACCAAAGGACTGCGGTGTCCTTTGAAAAGAAAAAAAGCAAACTAACGTAAAAGAGAGAACAAAGCCCGGACTACAAGTTTGACTCTAAGCAACTCAAAGCAAACACCAGTCAGAGACAGCCGAAGATGCTCCTGCAATTGTGCAAAGTCGGACTTGCTCACAGCAAGGTCTTTCAGCTAAAAAAAAAATTCCTCCTCTCGCTGGGGCTCAGATTTCTGCTATCCCCTGAGAACAAGGACCTATTTCTACTCATTTTCCAAAGAAAGCTGATGTTTCATGGGATAACCAGAGAAATCAGAACAGATCATCTGTAGACGTGGATTGGCGTGTAAACACCTCGTACAGTAAAACTAGTTTCCAGACTTGTCTTGAGGAGTCCTGGTTAGTGACGCTAAAAGCAATTTTTAGTGACAGTCCTCAAAGAATCCGGTCAGCTGGAAGTTCTTCTGGACCAGTGTGTCAAGTGAATTGTAAGAAAGAGGGTGGCAAGAGGGAGGCCGGAGTCAGGGTAGGGCCCAAGCTTTTCTCAAAGACCCAGCACCTTCATCCTTCTGGGCAGAGGGTGCTTTGTAAGGGGTTTGGGTCTGGAGGGCAAGAAAGATGCCAAGATACGAGACAAGCCAAGCAGCTCAAACTCCCATCTCAGACATTTCCAGGTCCTACAGTATCACCTGGCATCAAAACCAGCTCCTGATAAACCAGCAGCTCAAAACTTTGGATCATTAATAGTTAGAGCAAGCAACAACAGTGAAGTGCTGGATTTTCTTCTATCGCAAACATGAAGGAAAACTGAAACTGAGGGAGATATTGCCAGTTTGCCTCACACTTAGGTTGACCTAGGTCCCCATGTTCTCGGGGACAAGAGTGGATAACAACACATGACAAGCTTCTTTTAGTAAGAAGGCAGATGGCTGTTCTTTTAACGAAAGTGGAAGTTCATCGTTGTATAGAGCAGGAAATCCTAACGGAGGGAAAGCTGTTAAAGTGGGGTGACAGAGAGGAAAGGACAGAGCTGTGGCTGTCTCGGATGCGCCTGCACTGGGAAGCCATGTGGCACATACACCCCCCGCCCCAGACACACCCAGAGAAAACCGGTGACTGCTAACGGACAGCGATTACGTCACCATCATTCCTACGGGCAGAAGGGGACAACACACAGAAAGTTACGTGAAATGGTTAAATAAAAGTATACTTGGTAGTTCTAAGCAAGCAAACATACATTCCATAAAATAACAATTTGGTACCTCTAAGAATTGGTGAAAAACTGGAAAAAGGGGCCAGATTTTTCCTAATAACAGTCCCAACATGCACTTGGCAGTGTTTATGTCTAGGCTGCGCTGGTCCTTTTCCTGTTTAACAAACAAAAACAAGGATGAGCCAGGTGCCCCCAAATAATAATTTCCAATCATCCAAATTTCTATTTCACTTCGACACAAAATTAGTAAACAGCTCATTTATCATACACCATAAAAACCCTGAACCAAGCCTGAGGTGGGGGAGGGGAGGCGGGCAAATGCAATGGAAGGGCTTAATCGGTTGAGTGCTGTGTCAATTTACCATGGGAGAGATTCACGTCAACTGAGTGATCGCCCTGATGCAAAACCAATTAGTTATGTAGTAACAGTAGCTATGATTATTTCATGGGATAAAGAAAAATCTCCAACTCAATCACTTGCTGTGATGTTTATGATAATTGTCCATATCATGATCATTGACCCCAAAGCCCACATCTTAACTAAATGGAATGTTAAAGGTTTCAATTTCCATGCCTAGAAATCAGGTTTCCTTAAGAAAAATCATGTTTTTCCAATCATTTTATTTCACTAAGTGTTTTTCTTGAACCTAACGTTGGAATTAAATTCAACTCCTAGTAAATGCTGGGGCTCTGGAGACTCTGAGAGGATGAACTCTTCCACCCACCACTGGGGGGAACAGGGTCTGGCCTACTGCAATCCTCCTTACCTTGGATTTACTAGTTGTGGAATCTCTTAGCGGAATACCCCTACCCAGTAGCCAAGTGAAAGACAACATCTTATAAGGAAACCAGAAAGGCAATAGTACATAAGCCTGAATACGGGCAGATTAAGTTCTATTCACTTCTACTTGCAATTCAAGATCCTACTTTCTCCTTCTCACCTTTCGTACAAGTTCCCATTCCAGAACTACAAGCAGGCCGCTTCAAGGTAAGGGGACAGCACCTGGGACCATAAGCGGTGGCCTCACATATCCAACGCTAGCCTCCTGGTGGTATTTTAACTACAGTGGAAATGTGCAACAGTAGTTTTCTACAAAAGAGAGAGTGCCTGGCTAGCCCACTCGGGGTGGAATCTAAATGTTCGCCAAACTCAGGCATGATGCTGTGACCACCACCGTCGGCCACGTGTGCAGCCACACATAAATGACCTTCCGATAAAATTGACTGTTACCTCAAGGACTCCGACCCTGGAGTGCTCTTTAGCACACACCGAATTTCTGGTCATGACACTGGATTTAAAAGTGAAGGACTTAAACAATACAGCAAATGTGAGGGCCTCACTCGACAACAGCAAACAAGGTAGATGCAGATTCGGGAACCTATGCAGTAGGTCCGTCCTTCTGGTCCCAGTCATATAAAGCGTTAACGACCGTTCACGGACAGACCAGGGCAGAGGGCTCCATGTCACCCCTTCTCTGTTACAGGCCACACAACTGAGTCTGCTGATGGCGGGGGCCCGATTCCACGGTTCCGTGCAAACAGGTGGGACCTCCCTTCCACCGCTTTCTCTGCCTGTCTCCTGGCCACATCTACGGTCTTGCTCAGGGCTTGTAGGACTCTCCCATGGAGAGGAGGACAGCAGAAAAGGTGCTCCCGAGATTGCCCACCTTTTGCCAACCACCTCACCGGTTTGTACATTTCAGGGGCTCATCCTCCTGTGATGCACCCTGCAAGCAGAGGGGAACCTCCTCTTACCCGGTAACATAGGTGTGGCACACAGCAACAGCACACCACACTATAAAGCAATCCACAAGAAAATTTAAAAAATAATAATAATAAAATAACGAGTATTGAAAACACACGCGGCACCACAGGACCGGGCCCAAAATTCATTTGTTGCACAATAGCTCCAGTAGCACAGGGCCGACGCCACCAGCGCTCAGCCAAAGCTGCCCCTCTGAGGGGTTTGTAGTCGTTCACTACACTTGAAATCACTAGTCTTGCCTTGATAACGTTTGTGCCTTCTTCCAACATCAATGCCTCTGTCCCCATCACAATGGACATACACTAAGGTGACAAAAAAAAAAAAAGAAAAAAAAGAAAAGAAAAGATACAAAGGACCTGGACAGACTCTTTGCAACAATATAATCATCTGACAAACTGATGATCATGAAGGATTTCAATGCATGTGTTTGGCAGTGAGGCCAAAACATGGAGGAAAGGCATCAGACTCACAGGACCGGAAGCTGAACAGCACTCACTTACTCCTGCTTTGCAAGGGTGCCAGCCGGTGGCTCGCAATCACTAACACCATCTTCTGCCTAGCAAATAAGAGAAAGATATTATGGATGCACTCATGGTCTGAATGGTGGCATCTCACTGATAACCAACATTGCCGGTGGGTGGACACAACTAAGTGCAAATGACCATGACTGGAGACACTCAAAATTCCTGCGAACAGCACAGTTGAGCTATCCCACAGCAAACATCTCCTAAACAGGAAAACTGGAGACACACCCAGGGAGTTCTTGGACAATGCTCCTAATGGCAGTCTCTGCAAAAGGGATCCCAATCAAAAAGGAAATGAATCTTCTAGGATGCTAGGAGGTAGCCGTCAACATCATGGGCAGTGAAGAAGAAAAAAAAAATCACCTTAATGAATTCAAGGAGTATGGTGAAGACATACAGAAGCTCCTTGAAAGAAATTAAACAGTACACTGTCAACACCGACCCTATGATCCTCCGCTCCTGGAGCACCAAGGAGCAAGGGACAGACTTCTGCATCTCAAGGTCAGAATCTACGCAGGAAGGACCTTGAGACAGACGGTCAAGAGTCGATCGGCGTCCCCCGAATGCCCATCAAGGTTAAAGAAGAAGAAATGAAACTTCCCTTCCTGACTACTCCTGACCCAAGATGTGGGGGGTATGTATTTCATGAACTTTCATTTTCTAGGATAACAACTTAAAAAACAATTTTATTTTTCAAATAATAGGAACTGACACCAAAGATGTACTAACTCCCCACAATACACAACTAGACTGCCTTGTTGTCTTCCTTAAACAGAGATTTTAAAAGAGCAGCTACAGATGAATCAGGCCTCTCGGTGATGGTACAACCGTAAAACCAGAGGAATGTACTCTGAAGATCTGAGGACGTTACCTGTTGTACCTGGAATAAAAGGATTCCTCAATCTAAAGTCTAACAACAGCTAATACAGAAAGGGATGACATTTTTATTAAGGTCTGATTTAAAGCTTCTAATATATACATATATAGATATACGTGCATTTACTATATCTCATATATGTATGTATAGGTGTGTAAAGCACCTTTGTTCATGTAAGACTATTCCAGTATAAACCTTCTTATAAAATGTCAAAATGAAGCATTTTTTTCTTAAATCGCTCAAATGACTTAAGTAACAAGAACAGAAACAAAGCAACTTAAATATATAAATATTGTATTAGAAAATTAATCTTCCAACATCCAGGTATCCAGATATGCTGTATCAGAGGTGCCCAACTGGCTCCAGATGATTTCTAGTTTTCATAAAGTGTTAATAGCTTAAGACTTTGTATGTGAAAAGGGGAACCTTGAATTATTAAGATTATAAAGAAAATAAAATTCCAAAAAAAAATCCCAAACATTTTCAAAAGAGACTAGATCAACTCAAGAAACAATATATGTGACCACAATTCACAAACATAAACGGCAAAAACCAGTCCGAAGTTGGTACATGAAATCAAAAGGCCTAAACTGAAGACCTATGATACACGTTCTGCAATTCTCCCTTGATACCACAGGGATTACAAAAGATAAAGAGAAAACGCGGTCCTCCTTAACACAGCTCCCTACGGAAACAAATATAAGGTAAAAATAGTGCTAAAGAACTTATGAATCCTAATCTGGTTCAGTTTCTAAAACTGAAAACACAGTAAAATCAGTTTTTGGAGTGGGAGTCCTTTTTTTTAAAAGAAAAAAAAAAAAACAACCTCATTAAAAACAAGTAAAAAACCCAAGACTGCCCTCTCATTGGGAAAAATAGAACTAAATAATCTGCTCTTAGAACTTACCCAGCATTCAGTTACAGGTAACAATGTTTGCAAGGCAATTACTTAAATTAAGTGAGACTATTGACACTTCTTTTAAAACAAAAGAAAAAAAAATCTGCCCACAGGAGTCTTTCCTTGTCATCTTATTTGGCAAAGATTCTATTACTGTAAGCACGACTCTTGGAAAACAAGTCATTATTTGAAACCTGAGGTTTGCAGACAACCTACATAATGTCAGCACAGAATAATTCAACCACTATTCCTAAATCTATGGGCAACATTTCTGGAGAGCTCGATCTGCACCAAAATCTCTTAAAGGTGCCTTATACTTAGACTCATTTCATACAATAACCCTGTTAGGTCACGCATTACGATAACCCCACTTTATAAATAAGGAAACTGAGGCCCAGGGAGCTGACTTGAGCCGGCAAGTACCATGGCGCTCTCCCGAGAAGGGGTGGGGGCGGAGGCTGCCGGCCAATCCCTTCCACGAAGAGCTGCGTGACCCCATACCCTATGAGTCATCCCCGAAGACAACACTGACAAGATGTTCGGGGTCATGACCTCGGGGTTGGAAGGCGCCACATTCTTCCTACTTTTGTCCTCACCCAGGACCATTTTCTGTTTTCTTCCTAATCCACCATGAAAACAGGAGAAAAAAGGGGAGAAAAAAGGGAGGGTTGGTGCGTGTTGGGAAGGGAGGCTGTGGGGGGAAACTAGATAGCCGTGTGCTTGAGAAGGGAGACTCGGCCGCGGGAGAAGAGGAAGTGGCCCCGACGACGGGGGCACGGGCTGAGGTCAGTCAGGGCACACTCTCTGCCAGCATGGTTGCTGAGGAAGGCCTGGAAAATTTTCCTGAGCAAATCCTACGGGTAACCCTCATCGTCGTTTCTGGTCGCGTGGGATGACTCAGTGGCCCTTCCACTCAGAGGAAGGTGACACAGAGGCTTCCTCAGGCTCTTGGGCCTCCACGGAACCTTCCGGCACATCCTCCTAAAGCTGGACTTGAGGGCCCCCGCCCACTCTAGGAGGACCCCCCACACCTGGCTCCGCACCCAGTCCACGCCCTGTCTCTCCTCGGCACCCAGGCCCGGCGCCCCCCACAGCCCGACACCTGTCCCCCGCCCAACGCCCAGTGTCTACTCACTCCATGACCTCAGCTCGCTACCTGCCTCAGCACTGAGCATGGAGAAAAACCAGTCTAACAGATTTAACTATTCCCAGATCCACAGCAATCACTAATCTTTTACCTCATTCCATTTCTCCACTTTGATGCTCCCTAGGTCCTTTAAAAAAAAAAAAAAAGGAATCAAGAAAAAAATGACCATTTTATTTTAAATGAGTTCATAAAAGATACTTGTTTATATAATATTATTTACGTTGTGGGGGGATTCTCTCTGCATAAATCCCACTTGTATGAAGGAACTGGCCATTTCCGCCCTTGAATGTGTACCCCACTCTCTTCCTCCCCCAAGACATCATGGGACGGGGGCAGCTTCAAGTCAGGGAAGGCAGTGTGGCTCTGTGAGGGCCCCGTGCTGTCCTGCCGTTGTCCCCTCCTCTCTGGCTCTCCCGTCTCATCATCTGCAAAATGGCAACACTGGACCAAGTGGCCTCTATGGTTTCTTTCAGCTCTCAAGTTTCACAATTCTATGGCATCTGTAAGACTATAAATAAGTTCTAGTCAAAATAAAATTAGAAGAAAAATAATGTAACTTTACAGCCTACCAGTATTTTAAATTGGCTACAAATTTGAAAGTGAAGGATAAAAAAAAAAGAAACACACCCACTGGACTATAATCTGGGTGGAGAGATGTCAAAGAGGTCATCTTACCGTTTTCCGGTACTGTATCATAGTTTTTTTTCCCTCCTATATTAAAGCATAATTGAAAATATTTAACTTATGCTATTGTTACGACAGGGAATATTTAGGATATTTAAACTATTAAGAAAGCTTAATTTCCATTAAAAGTTTGGTTATAAAAGGTCTGCTGCATTAATTATATGTTATTACCTCTAGGAGTCCTTTGTTAGTAGGGAAAAAATAAATACTACAGGGAGAAAAGAGGAGATGGAGTTCTGCTTCCAACCAAGATGGAGTTGGAGAAATCAGATTTCCCCTTTCACTTCGAACAATCAGAAAACTGGACCAATGATCTGAAAGAATGGCCGTCACACAGCGGACAGCAGGCATCTGGAAGCCCTACAGTGATCTCTGCTCACTGTTCAGAGGTGGTTTCCAGGCCAGAGCACGGGAGGGAGAACCCAAACCGAGCCCAGCAGTCTTGCTGAGTTGGAAAGGACAGAGTCTGGAGATCAAGGAGGCAAAGGTGACTATAATTTGTGGGACAAAATATCAGCAAGGTGGGAGCTACACAGGGAGAGATCTGGAGATACAGAAAGTGTCTCCCTCGCTGTGGGCCAAGGACTTATCTGTGTTAAGTGCGAGAGGAGCCTGAGTTCAGGGAAGTAGCCACTCACTGCAAAGGAGTAAGCAGAAATTCCCAGACCTCCCACAGGGCTGGGGAAGACCTTGTGTTCCACCGGCTGCAGTGGAAAGACCCAGACTGCAGGCTGCTCCAGACCAGTCCTTTCAAAGGATCAATCTGGTTCCAAGTAACTGTAACTATACACCAGGAAAATTTTTAAATTGATTCTTATTTAAAGGAACATAACAAGACCCAGGAGCCAACAACATAAAATTCACAATACTCAGCATCCAATCAAAAAACAAACAAACCCAGAAACTACTAGGAATGCAAAGAACTTATCAAATATGACCCATAATCAAGATTAGAAATTTAAAAAAAGGAAAGAGACCCTGAAGTGACAGATGTTACAGTACCAGAGGACAAAGCTGTTAAAACACCTGTTATAACCATGTTCTAGATGTTCAAGAAGATAGAGGAAGATACTATCACATAATGAAGAGAGAAATGGGTATTAAAAAACCTCAAATAGAACATCTACAGCTGAAAAATACAGCACCTAAAATGAAAAACATACAGGCTAGGATTACCAGCAGAATTAGACACTGTAGAAGAAAAGATTAAAATTAGCAGATGTAGTAAGAAATATAACAAAGGGTAGGGGGGTGGAAACGCCAAAACCCTAAACATGGCATCACTGGCTTGTGGGACAATACCAAGCATCCAACATAGGTGTAACTGCAGTCCCAGAAAGATGGAAAGGGAGAACAAAAGTAATATGGAAGAAACAACAGCTGACAAACTTCCTAACTTCGTACCAAGTATAAGTCCACAGATTCAAAAAACTGAACGAACCCTAACCAGAATACACACAAGGAAAATTATGCCAAGGCGTATCACAACGTGCCAAAAAGCAGCGAAAAAGAATAGAAGCTGTTAGAAAACAAGACACCGTGTTCAAAGGAAAAATGAACATCAGACTTATCGTCAGAAACTACACAAGACAGAAGACAAGGGAGACAGATTAAAGTACTGAAAGAATGTTAATAGTCAATCTATACTCTTTAACCCAGAAAAGCGCCTTCTAAATGGAAGGCAAATTAAAAGCTTAAGAGAACTCATCACCAGAAAATCTTCACTAGGAGAAATGTTAAAGGGAATTTTTTAGGCAGAAGGCAAACAACACCAGGAAGAAAGGTGGATCTATGCAAAAGAAATAAAAAGTACAAAAGTGGCATACAAAAGATATTTTTGCCTATGTAAAGCAAAAATGGGAACGGTTTATGGTATGGTCTGACGTTTGTGGCTCCCCCTAAATTCGTATGTTGAAATCCTAACCCCCACGGTGACGGCTATTAGGAGGTGCGGCCTTTGGGAAGTGGTTAGGTCCTGAGGCTGGAGAGGGGTGCCCTTATAAAAGGAGACCCCCGGGGGAGCTCCCTCCTCCCTCTGCCACCTGAAGTTACAACAAAGACAGCCATCCGAGGGCCAGGCTTTCGGGCAATCACCAGAGACCTAGCCTGCTGGTCACCTTGATGCTGGACTTTCCAGCCTCCAGAACTCCGAGAAACAGGTTTCTGTAACTTATGAGCTACTTAGTCTCTGGTACCTTGTTACAGCAGTCTGGAAAGACTGAGACAATATACTGTGAGATTTTCCTTTTTAAGGTTTTATTTATTAGAGAGATTCTGAAAGAGGGAGAGAAAGAGCACAAGCGGGGGGGGGAGAGGCAGAGGGAGAGGGAAAGCAGACCCCCCACTGAGCAGGGAGCCTGACACTGGGCTCCATCCCAGGACCCTACAATCATGACCTCAGCTGAAGGCAGATGCTTCACCGGCTGAGCCACCCAGGTGCCCCACTCTGTGAGGTTTCATAGTGTGTGTTTAAGAAAAATGTACAACGGCAGCAGCAGTAAAGTATGGAGGGGCAAAATCAGAGTCTACTGCTGTAAAGGTTCTTGCATTATCCATAAAGTGGTGTCACATTATTGGAAGACTGTGAACAGTTAAAGATGTATGTGTAAAGCCTAGAGCAACCACAAGGAAAATGAAACACAGAGGCAGCTATTAGGGCAATAGTGGAATGGAATGGCTAAAATGGAATCATTAAAAAAAAAAAAATACCCCAATCCAAGTAAGTCATGATAAAAGGGGAAAAGGAATGAAACAGATGAGACATATAGGGGGGGAAAAATACTAAGGGGGAGGTGTAAATTTAACCATACCAGTAACTACATTAAATGTACACGGTTTAAGCATCTCAAGACAAATACTGTCAGACTGTCTATATGCTAGTCATATGAAGCTATATCGTACCTACAGAAACCCACTTTAAAAATAAAGACATGGAAAAAAGAAAAAGACACGAATGGGTTGATGTTAAAAGGATGGAAAAAGACGTTATCATGTAGGCTTTAATCAAAAGAAAGCAGGAATGGCTCCACTGGTATCAAGGTAAATTTCAGAGCACGGAATACTAAGGCAAAGAGACGTTTCATGATGCTAAAGAGTCAATTCTTTAAGAGGACGTAACAAAATGAAGTGTATCTAATCCTAGTGTCTGCACTTCAAACCCCTTGACAGAAATGACAGGAGGGATACATGTTGCTGGAGACCTCCACATTCCTCTCTCCGTAATGGACAGAATCTGGCAGGCAGGCCCTGGGAAGGATACAGAAGACCCGACAGCACCATCAACCAATGTGACCTAATGGACAGCCATGGAACGCCTCGCCGAACAGCAGCAGAATACCCATTCCTTTTATGTGTTTTACGCAGAAAACATTCATCACGGCAGATTGCATTCTGGAGCACGGACCAAGTCTCCATACGTTTAAGTCAACTCTAATTACACAGGGTATGTTCTCCGACCACAGCGGAATTAAACTGGGTATCAGTAATAGGATTATTAAGAAAGTCCTAAATACTCGGGAAATAACACCACAACACACTTCTAAATAACCAGTGGGTCAAAGGGGAAAATCACAGCGGAAGATGGGAGAATATTTTGAACTGAATGCAAATGCAAATATGTACAATATCTCAAAACTTGTGAGATCCAGCTAAACAAACCAAACCAAGGGATTCGATAACGAATCCATCTGAGAGCACAGGTCGGCCCGGCGAGCCTATCTGGCAGTGACTGAATGTGGGTGGCAGTTATTCATCCTACATACAAGGGCTCATTAACTCACTGGTAACGCTCACTAAAAGCAAAGAACTCTGCTGGCCGTTACTGGGGCTGCAAAGAAAGAAAACACACAGTCCCTTGGTCTGTCAGAGAAAAAACGAGGGCCTGCACCCAAACCACAGCCCCGCCAGGGCAGGTGGCAGGGCCCCGCAGGGAAGGCGCACGACCCCCTCCGGGCCGGGAAGGCGGGGTGCGGGGGACCTGTGGGCGGGGTGGACGCGGGAGGGGGCTGTGCTGCGGAGCGCCGGCGGCTCCGGGTGGCCGTCCGGCATGACGGCTGGCAGAGAGCAGGAAGGCCGAGAGGGCGGGCAGTGGACAGCCGCCCGGACTTCCCCACAACACAGGCGTCCTGCGAGAAAGGAAGCCCGGGGCTGCCCGCGGCCTAGACTTGGGGCCAGAACTTGGGTCTGGGTCCTGGATCTCCCCCTGATGAACAGCAGACCCGGGAGAACGTCTCTACTTCTCTGAGGACCACTCTCCTCCACTGCGAAGTAACTGAAACCACCCTGGCCTGTCCCTCAGACAGTGGGGGGCGGGCAGCTGCACCCCACACGTGGGGAGGCACGGAGGCACCGGGGCTGAAGGCCTTGGTGAGCTGGAAGGTGGCCCAGCGACCCTGGGGCTGAAGGCAGACGAGGGACACCCTGCTGACGGGACGCTGGACGAGAAGGGACGGAATGTGGAGATCAGGTGACTGAGGCAGCAGAGGCAGGGAGTGACAGGGGCCTCGGTCGGCCAGGCTGTGGTGGAAGCACCGAGAAAGAGGCAAGCCCAGGAGCCCTTCGGAGGCAGGCCCCACTGACCGACCCGGGGTCGGCGGGGAAAGGCCGGAGGAGCAAACGGAACCTGGGGTGAAGCAGCAGGTACGTGGCCAGCTCTGGCCCCAAACAGAAAAGCTAGAAAACGGGGCTTATCTTGGTGAGGAGATGGAATGCTGCTCAACAAACCTCACCCGCACAGTCAGAAACAGCTGACTTTGGAGGAAAGCAGTCCCGTGTAATAAAACATTTAAGCCTAGAAACCGCGTATCTACTCTAAAAGCATCTGGCAAATAACTCCTATTTACACTTCTACAAGCACCATTTAGTAGAACATCGTATCTGAACGTCACCATAGCATCTCTGACGTCCATAAACTTTCACGTGTCGTGATTTGAAGGTTCTGAAAATGCAAAACTTCACAAATGAGGACACCAGAGAGAATGAGCGCTGTTATCACAGGTGCACCAGAATTCACCATCAAGTCAACCTTCAGTGCTGAACCAGCAGAGCCAAAGCACGTAGAAAGTGAAAAAGATCAGCGTGGTGGTAAGAAGAAAAAAAAAAAAAGGTCTCTGCCACTGAACTCTCTAAAAACAATCAATCAAGGAAGCCTACTCACCTGAATCGACCAAACACGCTAACCTAACAGAAAACACCCCACCCTTCCTGACTAACGTAGAACTGCGTAGGCCGTGGACTGTGTGCGAATGAATACAAGCCAACTGGTGCCTCGAACTCGCTACCAGTGGTGACCGGGCTGAAAAAACAAGGCTTTATTTCACTCCAGTGGAACCACTGTCACACACTCGGGCGGGCCTCACTAGGTGACGAACAAGATGCTCAACTTTTCAAAACGATGACTGGAAACTATGTTTGAGTAACGTTCACTGAAATTAGCTTGGGTTTTGAAATTCAAACGATTTCCAAACACAACACAGCACCCAAAGTGAAACTGGATTGGATCTGAGTAGTTTATTGCAGTAACTCAATGGGTGAAGGTTTGTTGTTCCATGAGAATGAAAAGCTTTACCAAGCCTATCTAAAAGACATTTAGCCCATTTATTCACGACTTCTGAGCCAATCGCAAGAGCTATGAAGGTCGGCCACCACGGCTTTTCGCTAACATCCTATATTTCTTTGCCCAGAATCAGTTAGTTTAGAAAGCATACATGTAGAAGGAGATTCTAACTAGCACCCTGGGAGTAACTTACTCAACTTCTTTGCTTGCAGCATGTAAAAACAAATCTCAAAAGGAAATAAAAAGTGGGGGGAGAGGAAGGGGAGGGAGGAGAGGGAAACATCTGGATAGGCTCCAGAGAACTCACCCGTGCAAAGTCAAACGCGTATCTGTAAATAAGTTTAAAGTTTGTAGAATCATTTAATAATGATCTTAAGTAATCCAAAGTATTTCTGAGTTTTTCTGTTGTATCACATCTAGAAAAACAGAATAAAGACAAATTACAACCTGAGGTTTTTTTTTTTTTTTTTTTTTCTCTTTTTTCTTATTTGGGGCACTAAGATAAAACATATTACCAAAAGACAGAATAAAAACCCTAGAGCCGGAATGCATTCATGATGATATATTTTTTCCTACATTTTTGATTTTGAAAAAATTTCAAATGTACAGAAAAATAGGAAAGAACAGTAAATAAGCACCTGTACACCCATCCCCTCGGCTCAAAACAACTCCTGTCATATTTGTGCTCTCTCACATACATGCATTTCCTGTACCATTTGAAAGTAACGTGCCAGCGCTATGGCACTTCACTCCCGAACATTTAAACACCATCATCCCTCGTAATGTGTTATCAATGTGAACTTTCTTAGCTAATATACAACCCATTTACAAGGTTCCCAACTGTTCCCTCAATTTTCTTTATAGATGCTTTTTCTTGATGCGGGATCCCATCAAGGCTCAAGCACTGCTTTTAACTATCTCCTTAGGCCCTAGAAGGATATCCCGCCCTTTCTTCCATCTTTCTTGACCATGTCATCTTTGAAAAAAGTTGTTTTGTAGGATCCCACTTTGTCAGATAAGTTCACTGTATCCCATGAGGAGGCTCGTGATGTCGGTCTGTCCCATTACGAGTGACACTAAATTGATTCTTTCAATTAAGAGTAACATCCCCCCGCCCCCATTCTCCACTCACAGGCACTTTCCTTCCTCTGAAATAGTATGTAATCTATGGGATGCTACCTAGAGACTGTGAATCCTGTTCCTCAACAACCTTTCATCTGGTGGTTACAGCATCCATTGGTGGTACCTGCCTGCATCGACTTTACATTTGAAGACACAAAACGGTGACTCTTCTGACTCTATCTTGCTATTACCCTACTGCCTGGAGTTCTTCTGTAAAGCAAAGTTCTACTCACCACCTTTCTTCTTTTCTGGACTTAAGGCTTTTTGCTTCTTGACATTCAGTGTTATTAATCTTTAGCTGCCTTTATTCTTTTCGATGCACAAACTGTCCTCATTTGGGCAGTCGCCCCTTCAAGCTGGTGCTAGTGTCCTTCTGACGTGTCCCTGTCAGTCTCTGAGAGCATGTCCTTGCTTCTGGCACAACATATTCTAGCTCACCTTGTACTTTCTCTACCCTAGACTTGAAATCAGCCATTTCTCCAGGGAGCTTTGGTAGTGATAAAGCCCTATTTTTATAGGTAAGTGACATAACTGTTTATTTTTCCTGAGGAAGTAGACTAATTGGCTATTTCTACAAACTGATTTTCTGTTCCTAATATCTAGCCCTTAAAAATGAGAACTAAGAGTCACCATTTCCACCAGAGATATTAATGTTTTTCAAAGCTGGATGTGCTTCCTTATATTCCTCTGTAGAGCATTTACCTACTGCTACTAAGTATAAATAATACATATTATAAGTATCATCAATGTAAATATTTTATACAGTTTATAAACTAAAATATGGTTCATAGGAGAGCACACTGATCTATTTTTTAGCAATAAATTTGTGAAATTTGTGAAGGCTTTTTTGTTTTTTGCAGCTAACTACAAAACAGTCCCCATAATCTACTGAGATAATAAAATATCTAAAACCCCAAAACTAGAATAAATGCTTCATTTCTATGAATCTACAATAATTTAGAAGGTCTTTTATTTCTTCCTGATGTTTGTAAACTAAAAAAGATAACAATTCAACTATTTTAGAGAAGGCTTCTTTGAGGAATTGAAATGTTAGTTGACAACTAAAAGCAGAAGCTAGGTATTTTTAGCAGGGAGGTTTTCCTGATAACGGGAACAGCATGTGCAAAGGCCCAGTGGCAGAAGGAGGCATGCCAAAGACAGAAAGGAAACCACAGTGACTAGACAGGGTAGATGAAGAGGGGAAGTGGCTCTAAGATAAGGCTGAAAGGGAGGTGGGGCCAGGCCTTAAAGAGGTTTGTGGTCCATACTGTTTTGTTTTGTTTTGTTTTTAAGTTAAATCCTAGAAACAGTGGAAGCCACCTCCTGGGAGAGACCACAACCGCTGAACTTGCATCTCGAAAAGCTCACTCTGGATCTCTGTGGAGAAAGGCTGGGAAGAAAAAAAAAGATGCTGACAGCCTTGTTAGAGATCTAGTACCAGACTCCAAGTGAGGGGTGATGGAGGCTAAAAGGACACACAAGAAACAGGAGTGGAGGAGGCAGGAGGGGAGCAGGACTTACTCTGCATTGGACATTCTTCTGTATGATTTTTTAAATAGTATAAATAACTAATAATATTTTATTAATAATATGGGGGAGGGTCAAAGAAAACAGACACCAAAATATTTAAGGCCAAGGTCTCTGCTCTTCACTGGAAAGGAAGGTTAAGGACCAAAACCACAGGAAATTGGCCAGGTTTTGGCAGGTGGTTTAGTGTACTCCTGCCCAACGAGAGGAAGAACGGATGTTTGTCTCAACAGATTCAAGGGCAGGGACTCCTCACCTAGACAAGTGTTACTGCTACCCAGCTAAGAAAACGAGATAGCTGTGACTCTTTGGGTAGAACCGCAAGGCCACATGTGAAGTTCTGTAGCAAGCCCGGGAGTCCAGCTACCACCCTGGTCACAGATGTCCTTATGTTTGAAAGACACTCAGAGATCCTGTCCGGAGCGCAAAGCATAAAATGCCCAAAGTGAATTTTTCACTTCACGTATGTACTAAAGACAGTTAGCTACACAGGCTGGAGCTAATATCATCATTAAAGAGTTTCATCTGCTTTGAAAGGGGCCCGACCCCACAGAAGCCTCTGGCCTGACCCCACCAGGGAACAGGCCGCTGAGTCACCCGGCCCGGACCACACACTGCCACCTAGTGGTCGCTCAACGAGATCAAGTGCAGACGGAGTCCCTCCTAACCCGGCCTGGGAAGAAACTGGCAGGGGAAAAGCAGCCCCGTAAAGCAGCCCCGTCTTCAGCCCGTTCCCCTGCTTTTCCGTGCACCACACGTAAGGAAGCCCGTGGTAGCCTTAGAGGGGCAGACCGTGCCACACCACTCAGGGACTGTCCTTTCCCAAAACAAAACGTGCACATACCGTGGGGCCATTTCTTATGTGAGTTTTGCTCCTGCAACAGATTCAGAAGCACCAGGAATCCGGACAACAAGCCTCAGGTTATAAAACGGAAAGCAGTTCTCATGACCCACGGAGAGGCCTTCTTCACCCCTTCACTTAGCCAAAGGTCTTTTTCCAGCCCATCATCAGTTCTATGCAAAGTCAGCCACATCTCTAACACGCTTTTGTTCTGTTCTGCGTACACATCTCTATAAGCTTAATTCATCAGAAGCAACCAAGGCGATGAGTAAAACAAGTAGTCAACTGAAACGAGCTGGGCCTTCTCCGGACTGAGAATAATCTACGGAGCCTGGGGACGACTGCTCCCCACCAGCTGCTGTCAGCTGCTGTGGCTGCTCCCCGGCCCGGGTCAAAGAGGGGGAGTTCTCAGAGCCCAGGTGTGAGCCCCAGTGCATCACCGGCCCTTCATGGCTTTGGAACTGCGGCCAGACCCGCAGAAAGTGGTGGAGCAGATTCAAACCTCTGGTTCGAAAACCCGTGGCCCTTCCGTTTCTAGCACACACGCCCACTGTACAGGAGCCATTTCTTCAAACTTCGCATTTTAATCAAATAGGTATCGTATATACAGACACTCTCATGCACACTTTAATTCCATTTTGAGTTCAAAACACTTCACTGGACAGGTTTAATAAAACCAGAAAGAGATCAAACAAGAACAAAAATCCCAAACAGAAGACAAAATCGGTAACCCAGAAGATGGACTACTTCCCATCTTTACAGCACGTCAGTGATCACTTCTAAGCATTCTTACTTACAGAGCATGCACACCTTACACACACACACACACACTACTTAATTCAAGAAGTCAAAAGACTTTTGAGTCTTTTGATTGGACTTTGCTTCCAAGTCCCTGCCCTGAATGGACTGTCTAATTTGTGGATTTTATTTCCCCAGGATGTAGAACAGTGTGGTTGGCACCTCCCAGCTTCTTAAATACTTGCTGAACAAATGATGAATCTAGGGAGGTCAGAGGGAGGGGGAGCGGACGTTCTTAAAACTTGACATTGGACTATTCCGAACTACACAGAACCTTAAAGGTTATTCTAATGATGTCTTCCTCACTGATTAGGAAAGCAATCTCAGAGTTTCAGACCAAGAAAACAAAGCAAGCTCCTCAATGTCCCTAGAGGGGGTCGGGCTTGTCATTCCACCCTGAAGGGCGAGGACCAAGGGGCAGTCTCCTACAGGAACCCATCTGCCACCAAATGTGTCACACCAAGTGTTAAGCGGAGTTCCCAACAAAGACCCGGCAGGGTCCCTGCAATCCCCTTCTGACTGCCCCCTCCCCCCAAAAATACACAGACCTCCTCCAGGAAACTGCATACCTCCCAGGCAGCGTGACCCTCAAAACACAGGGGAAAAGGCCTGGCACTGTGTAACACTCTTTTGTAAAGACAAATATGAAAAAGAATGTAGAAGTACATAAAAATGGGTATTATCCCCTCCCTCTTAAGACAAATGAAAATGTGCCTGAAAAATATTAATGGTGCTTCCTCTGAAGCCTTGAAATAAAATCTTGATATGGCCACACGTTCATCATCTCCAGGGACCCTTCAAAAGGAGCAGCCATCCTGTGCTGTGTTTGGAAGGCAGTGAGGAAAACAATCAAAGTTAGCATGTTCCCAACACCAAAAAACACAATTTTTAAAGAGACTTCAGAGGGCTTAACTCTAAAATTCTAGAGCATGCTGTCAGGAAGGCGTATCAAGGGTGACTTGACTTTTACCTAACACTCGTTTGCCATCAGACGGTAACTGTCAGAGGAAGAACATGACTTAGGAATCAGAAGTTTGGGGTTTTCTTCCCAATCCTGCCACTTAGTTTAACGTTTCCTGTATCCCTGCTAAGCTTCAGTTTCCTCATTTGCAAAATGTGCAGGATAAAGCCTGATCTGTCTTCCTTAGCAGGCAGCCATGAGGCTCACACGGGAGAGCAGTGAAAAGTGCAATAAGACTACTACAACCAAGTGCAAAGAAAGCACTCTCATCAATAACAAATGGACAATGCTAGCAAGTTGACAAATTCCAAAATTGTTTAAATAAAACCATAAATCCATTTCCACTCCAATTTCAATCCAGTAAATATCAAAGTCTGTTATTCCAAGTTAAAGTGAAAAGGAAAAGAGCCATCCCCCAGCACTTTAGACCAAACTTCTCATGCGAAGAATCAGCACTTCGTCTTCCAGTACCACGAAAACACTGACTCACCCATCCCCACTGTATCCTTCAATGCGGAGTACAGAGTAGCAACTGTTTTCCTGAGTGAAACTCAAGTGCATGTACACCCTCACACATACACGCGTGTGCAAAGTGGACACATAAAAAAAAAAAACACTATTTCTTTTTTCTTATTCTGGCTCAGGTAACACAAGTAGAAGCTATTACTACTTTTTAATCACTCGAGTAATCAAGCTCCAATTTTGCCAAAGCTAAAATCAGAATATATAAAATAGAAGACATCAAATAACTCATCTGAAAGTCAAAGTTTCTAGTCAACTTTTTCTCCCTACATGTAAACCAGATGCTGGTAATTTGCCTTTGCTATTTTTTAAGCTCTGCAAGTGTGCTAATATGGTAGTCACTGGACACATGTGGCTACCAAGCACTTCAAATACAGTTAATGCAAAATGAGACAGATCAGAAATATAAAATACACACCAGATTTTGAAGATTTAATATGAAGAAAGAACAGCTCATTAATTTTTAAAATACTGATTATATGTTGGAATAATAACATTTTTGGATACTAAATAAAATACGTTAAAATTAATTTTACCTTTAGTTTAACTTTTTTTTTTAATGCAACTGTTAGGAAATTTAAAATTAAACATATGGCTGACATCTACGAGGAGAGGCTGGTCTATTTCTACAGGGCAGATCTGTTCTAGAAGAATACTAAAATAAACAATATACGTTGTATAAAAATTTTAATTGCTAAAATTCATGCATAATGTCCTCTCTTCACCATATAAAAATAGGATTTGGTCTTTATACCTATGGCCACAGGGAAGTCGGCCAGAGCACGTGGCTTCCTCCAGTCACCTAATCCAGGCTCCCTGACATCCCGGGGAGGAAGCAGCCAGCTGGGGAGTGCGTGGAAGCCTCCCCCCAACCTCCAGCCCAGGGCAGCCTCCGGACTTACTGTAGAGAAGTCATTCCTTTTAACCATTCCTGTAGAGTAAAATAACCCATGTTTTGTGCATCCAGTTTCCAAGCTAGGACAAGCATAACTACCTGTATAAAAACAAACAAAAAAATAGACTGATCAAATCAGAATGACAGATCTTAGGAAATGAGACATATCAACAACTTCCCAAATGCTTCTGTTCAGTCACTGAAATATGAACAGGGTAACTTCAAAAACGAGTTCTAGTTTGGAAAACATCTAAAAAGGTTGATAATTAGTCTGCTGACAAGACCTTAGGGAAACATGAACTCTTATGATGCATGATGGTGGAAGTGTAAAGCCATTAACCTCTCCAGAGGGCAGTTCTGCAATATTTATCAAAATTCAAAATGAGTTATTGACTCAGCAATTCCAGGACTTAAGGAAAGTTCTCCTATAGATATACCTGCACATACACACGAAGATGTATATGCAACAATGTTCTCTGTGGTATTATTTATAGCAGCCAAAGACTGAAACAACCAAACATCTATTAATAAGGGACTAATTAAACATTTCCTTGCTGAATACTCTCCACACAAAGGAATACGATGCTGCCATTAAGACAAACCAAGGAGAGCTATCAGCAGAAACAGGGAACAATCTCCAAGGTTTATTAAGTGAAAAGAACAGGAGCAGAGGGCTAAAAAATAAAAAGGTGGGTGGCAGGACAATTGTAATAGTGGAGTTGTATCACAAACACATTAATGTTGGTGAACGGAACCATATACACTGGAGGAATAGGATATAAAATGGCTCAACATTCCCCTAAAGAGGCTGTGCCTGGACCGAGCACAGGCTGAGGCGCACGGCCCAATCACTCCTCAGAGGGGCACCGCTCTTGCTTTGAGTGAATCTTCTGAGACCCTGCAGGTATCAGGAACCGTGATGACTCTAGTTTACGGCACTGCTTACCACTTAGCTGCTTTAGGGAAGAAATGGCCCAGAGATCCTGATGGTGAGTTTAATAAACACCGAAGGTGTAAACACAAAGTTACATTTCAAAAGTACATCAGCTTCCAGCTGTCCGGGACCCTGCACAGGGACACAGCCGGGTCTACCCATCCATGATTGGGGAAGAAGTGGAAGCCTTCCCATCTCACCTACCTCAAAGACCCAAGATTAGAGGAGGAGTAACTAAAAAAGAAAGTAGGTCAGCCCTAGACAGGTAAAGAAGAGGGGCAGGGATTTCCTAGGACCTTCCAGACACTCTGTAGGACTGAGTATCCTGGACGGCTGTCCATACCTAAGGGACACCCAAGTCCTGACCTGGGGACCACATACACACTGCTGAATGGCTACATCTCCATTTGTTGTAACAAAAACCAATGGGGGAAATAAAAACAATGGGGAAAAAAAATAGATGTTTCTGCAAAAGGTGGCCAGGGACTAGCATATTCCACATTTGGAAGTTAATCTGATTTCTTTACACAGGACCTGAAGGCTCACGTCAACTACCAGAAGAACTGCCCTAAAACATTAGTCCTCAGCCCCACTGGGTCAGGTGGTGATGGTGGTAAGAGGATGATATAACATGAAAAAATTAAGGCAAGCAGTCAATTAGAAATCACTTTAGATGATTTAATTAGACTCTGAGAGCCAACACACACATTAAGTACTCCAGAATAGTCATTTAGGAGGTTCAGAACGTCTGTCCTTTTATTTGCCAACAAGTTAGTTTGTAGACTAAAAATGTCCAGCTTTGTCTAATTTATAACTGCAAGATTAATGAAAGGCTTTCTCTCGATGCTGACTTCAAGATTGATGCAAGATTAATGAAAGGCTTTCTCTTGATGCTGACTTCAGCATCAGTTTTCCACCTTGGAAATTATTATCAACGAGAACCCACTGAATCTAAGCCCTTTCATCAAATCTCAATTAAATCAGTACATAACCAGTTTTTAAAGTCACTAGGTTTTTTAGGTTAAAAAATCCAGACTAGTAGGTAGATTACTAGTACTGATTAGCAAACCAATGCATATCATCACAAGATATGATTGCTTAATAGGTTTAAAAAACTTTAACTTAAGAGGCCAGGATCTACTCAGAACTTCCCAAAAAGAGCTTACATGTTCTTCCAATTTACACATTTCTCCTCATGCCTCAGCTTTTCTTGGAATTCTGACTCCAGAATATCAATTTACCTAGGTAAAATAACCCACATTTTTCTAATTCAAACTCAGTATGTTCTCAAACAAAATCTATATTATATATTAAATCCTCTATCAGAAAGGTTTACAGTTCCACATTAACACTTGTTAAGTAAAAAAAAAAAAAATGGTTAGGGCACAGACACACACACACACACACACACACACACACACACAAAGTATGCAAGAAATGTGCCTAAAAAGCCAAGTTGATATTTACAGTGAGTGTTTCTTTACACAAAATGGACCTTTTCTTATGGTAGCTAATCAGGATGTTAATTACTTAAATAAAGGATTTTGCTGTTGCCTTCGTATATGACAGATTTGAATTTTACAAGCCTGCTTAAATTTCATAAGCTGTAAAGGCAAGGTGAGGGTTTTTAAAACCTTTAAAGTGCTTTAAAGCGTTAAGGCAACAGTGAAGACAAGCCTTTAAAAAATTATTTTATTGCTTATTTTTCAGATGTTAACATTTCTGAAATTGGGATGCATTCACAATTGATGCATATCAGAGTTTACTTAGCAACATTTTTTCTTAGTGATTATAAAAAATACAGCCTCTATCAGTGGCATCTTAGAACTGAAGCACGGTAATAAATACTTTGGAAAAATATTCTAAATTCGGTCTCCTAGTCTAGTCTTCAATGTGACTCGACATTTCAAGACTCTTTTCCTACAGAAACTGACAACGAGAGGCCTCATGACTGCTCCCCAAAAGGATAACAACGGCATCTCTCCATTATGGAGTACTGGTATTTGAAGAACTAGAATCAACACCAGCACTCCCTCCACCCAACAGGTCCTTCTAGGCTGCTGAGAGTAAATGCTCACACAATGCCTCTCACCCTGGAGGCCTGAGCCTGGCCTCTGGATCCCTCCCCTTGGGCCCCACTGGCGTCCTCCAGCCCCCTCTGGCCGAGTGCTGATGACTATGCTCTGGGTAGAACCTTTAGGTCCTCTCTCAGGCCCAAGTCACTCTCACTCCTTACTACTCAGTCCAGAAAACAAACACTCTGCTAACCTTGGCCCAGGCCATCAGGAAACTTCCTTTCATACAGCCAGTAAAATGTTCTTTCCTAGGTCTATGACTAGTCTATGGACCACATCAGGCAAATACTATTGGCCCAGTTGTCCCCAAACCTTTATAGCAAGCTGAATAATTTATTAAGATACCTAAACTGGATCACATTAAAATAAAAAAATACAAGACAAAAATCCATGTAGCGAGCTAAAGGCTCTTTAGAAAATGTAAAGTGTTGGGGGGATTTGGGAGGAGGACAGAGGCACACAAACATTAAGAGTAGAGAAAAGTTTTAACAAAAAAGTGTGGTCTTAATTCCTAGTTTTGTTTTTTTTTTGTTTTTTGGTTTTTTTTGATTTCTAGTTTTCTTTAAAAACATGATATATGCATGGGCACCAGCTAACGAGCCAAGAAGAGTCTGAATGAGGGGGATGATCTCTTAAGATCCCTCCTAGATCATAAATTCATTTAGAATCTGAGACATATTTGTTAAACTGGAGGCTAATACAATATTAAACTGCACAGTTAATGAGCCAGGACACTTGTATGAGCATCATTTTTCATTTTAGTTTGAGAGAGATGATGTAGGAACAGGGAAAGATATTCAACAATAACATGATGATAAGAAGTAGGAAAAAAATCATTAAGCATATAAACTTAACTTCTAATGTAATTTTTTTCTAACGTAATTTTTTAAGGAAATACTTAAGACCTTTATACTAAAAAGCAATCCCAGAGTTAAATTCAATCAGAAGCAAAAGAACTATGAAAAATTCTTGATAATTACAATCTACGCAAAACTCTTACAAGTTATTAATTATTCAAAGATGTGGACAGGGCAGCCTTGGTGGCTCAGCAGTTTAGAGCCACCTTCGGCCCAGGGCGTGATCCTGGAGACCCCATGTCAGACTCCCTGCATGGAGTCTGCTTCTCCCTCTGCCTGTGTCTCTGCCTCTCTCTCAATCTCTCTGTTTCTCATGAATAAATAAATAAATAAATCTTAAAAAAAAAAAAAAAAAAAAAAGATGTGGATAAACTACATTAGCCCGCACAAATACAGAATAGACCGTGACTCAGTCTCCCGGCTGATCTCTTACTGGAGGTACACAGATCCACATCACTTTTTAAACATCTAATTACTTTATTATCATATCTTTTAGATACAAGAAATGAAACAAGAGAAAAAAAGTGACTAGTTACACCATACCAGTTACAACAAAAAATTTTGCTTAGAAATCAAATTAGAATTGGAACTTATTTCTTAGATTGCCTCATAAAACTAACCCACCGTTACGTCTCTACTGTTGCTTCATTTGTCAAAGGACAAAAGAGTTAAGGAAAATAATCAATTGATTTGTCCAACTTAATAGGTTAGACTTACATTTTCTGGTTCAACACCAATGTCTTCACAAAATTTCTCCATTCCTTCAGGACCTACAACATCATCAGTACCTGTGATGAAATGCAATCTTAGATAAATTAAATCTACCCATGTAAACTATTACTACTAGAGTAGTAACATATTGTTAAAATATTATTAAAGTAAACTAAAATCAAACACTTACAGGCCATAAGCCTTCCTGAAAGAAGAAATCACTGAGTGATAAGTTGAAAACCATTCTGAATTTCTGTTACTTCCTTTTAAAGGATTCGGCTTTACACCGTCATTTAAGTCAATTTATTGCCATGCCTTTCAACCTAGGGACACAGGCTACAAATAATTTATGTTTAAAGATAAGGCTACCTTAGTCCAACTCCTCTGCTCTTTAGCTTAAAGCTCTGACTTATTTTGGTAATAATTTCAATACATACAATCATCTCTGGAAATCTAGCAGGGAACCACACGATCTTCTTTACAAAATTAACTGGGAAACAACATAATTGCTTCTCTTACGTGGGAAAAAAGCAAGGAGTCTTTCTGTTCTTGATAAGGCAGTAAAGCCTCTTTCTTCCCACTCTGGCTTCCGCTCGGTTTCTTCCTGAAAGCACTGCCTACATGTTCCATCTCTACTTCATCTCCCATTCATCCTTCAACCACTGCAATTTGGTTTCTGCTCTCTCTCTACTGAAACTTTTCTTGTCAAGGTCACCAATAACACCTCCCCTGCCAAATCTGATAGGTAGTTGGTTTTTATTTGATCTGACCTTTCTGTGGTATCAGAAACTTTGAAGCAGTTTTTTCTTCCCAAATCTGCCTCCTCCCACAGCGCCTAGAAGTACCCTATTCTCATCTGGTCTTCCTCCTACTTCTCTTTTGGCTCCTTAGCATGTTCCTTTGCTTCTCCCCACTTGTTAAAGCTGATGCACAGAACTCCAGCCTGAAGCCTCCCCTAGTCCATTCGCTACCCTCTCCCAAGCAAGTTTCATCGATGCTCCAGCTCCCGGGCCCATGCTTTTCCCCTTAGTTTGGGGCTGTCTAGCACGCCACTGCCTGGCCGCCCTACCTCCTGTTTAACTGCCACAGCTAAACCCATCTTCTGCCCCCAGCCGCCTCCTGCATTTCACATTTTCAGCCACCACCTCACTGAGTGGATCGTCCTTTCCCTCCTATATCGTCTCACTTGGTGGCGCCACCAGAAATAGAACCCCGGGAGTCATCCTGGACTCTTCCTTCTCCTACACTTTCTACGGCCACTTAGCAACTGCACTGCCAGTTTTTCCTTCCAAATATTTCTTAACTGTACCTCTCCTGTGCCGGCCTGTTCAGGCTTTAGACTCACATTACCACAGCAGGCTCCTCAGGGCCTCCCCAGCTTCACAGCCCCGTACCCTCCAACCCATCCTGCACGCTACCACCTAAAGGAGCCATCCCAAACACAGAAGCCATGCTGGCTTAAAGGCCTTCAATGGCTCCCCACTACCTGGAGATAAAGTCCAAAGTGTGGCATATCAAGTAAGGTTCCCCATGATCTAGTGCCTCCCTTCCTTTGCATCCTTCCAGTCTTTCCACCTCCACATCAAGTTTCTTGAAAATAAATCAACAAACAGTACTCAGCGAATAAAAGCCAAGACCCAGAAACACTTACCTGTGGTTTGCTCCGCACATACGTCCTGACACACACCCAACACCAGATGTACTTTGCGGCCTCAGCCTATCTTCCTCTCCCTTCCCCGTGTTAGCTGGCTGCCTCATTCAGTTTTTAAGACCGAGAGCAGACAGGGGGTCCTCCACTCCTCCCCACCCCCACCTGTGGAGGCTGGGAGGGCCAGTCCCCTGGGCCCCCAGCAATGCCAGGAGAGGTTCTCACATTTGGCACATCTGTGCTAGGTCCCAGCTCAGCCGTCTTTCCAAGTTCCTCAAAAGTAAGAGCTATCGTGTTTCTTGTGTAACCTCAGCAGACCACCTGGCATGGAGTAGTTGCTTTTATAAAGTTTATTAAATGAATGAATGAATGCCAGCATACAGGAGTCACTCTACAGTCTTTGCACAGGACATGCCTCTAGATCTAGCACGCTCTGCAGAATCCACCATCTTCATGTGTCTCCATGTCATCCGGGCAACATTTACTGGACACTGTGTCCCCAGGAAGGGCGACAGAGCAGAGAATTCCTTTTTTTCTTTTTTGGGGGGAAGATTTTATTTTTTTAAGTAATCTCTACACCCAACATAGAGCTTGAACCCACAACCCCAAGATCAAGAGTCACATGCTTACTGAGCCAACCAGGCACTCCAGGAGTAATTTCAACACAAAATAATAATAAAGAGATGCTTGACTGGCATGGTCAGTAGAGCATGCAACTCTTGATCTCTGAGTTATGAGGCCAAGCTCCACGTTGGATGTAGAGATTACTCAAAAAAAATAAAATCTTAAATAATAATAATAAGCCACAATGAATGTATAAAGGTGGTTGCCCTCAACAAAGGATGAATATTAAAATCACCTAGAGGGCTTGTCAGAAATTCTTAGCTCCCCTAAAGTCAAACTCTGCCCTTCCCTTATAGTGCGGCCATGGCAAATATTTTTTCTGCACGCTGTTATTTTCCTTTTGATCACAAATGTGCTGTTTTGTTACAAGATGTTTTGTTTCATATATCCAAATCTGTTACCCTTTTATGGGATTTTCTTTTTTCTCCTTTTATTCTACATGTTTTTCTATGTATTCCTAATTCTTTTATCTTGATTACTAGGGGAAGGGAGCTATTCTTCAAACAAAAGTTTAAAAACTGAAATCTTTAAGTAATAAATACTTAAATATTAAGACAATAATAAAAGTTACTATCCAAATAAAAGATTACTGTATTTTTAATTCAGTTATTTTTTTGCTACATTAATAAACATCATACAAGTTTTCATTTAAAAGTGAAAAAAATTAGAAAGCAAGTTTCCCTTCCAACCTCTCCCTACTCCTCGGAGACAATAATTTATTAAAAATGCCTTTAAGTAACCTTCCCAAAATAAATTGTTTATAGAATTCTATGTGCATGGAATAGGTATCTATTTATTTGCTGTTTGTTTATCTATGAAATTCTCTGTGGCTTTCCGGGCATAATTTGATCATTTCATCTCCAACAAGTGACCATTTTTGCCTCCTCCTTTCCATTTATCCCCCATTCTTTCTACCTCTCCTCTAACAGCACTGGCTCCTCATTTCCAAAACAAAGGCGAATAAGTGGCACAAAGGTAAGCATCCTTATCTCCTTCTTCACTCAAATGAAAATACATTTACCCATCTGATCGACTGCTAGCTTTGGCTTTGAGAGTGCATATGCCGACATGTGTGCAGTCATGGGTATGTTATACAAATGACACATGAATACATCCACAAAGGAAAATAAAATACTCAGACAAAAGTCAGGGCAAAATAGACTAAAGAGAAAAGCTGTTTTCTCCCTTTCTTTACCAATCGGGCACATCTCCTCTCAAGATTTTTATGCTCATATATGTGCAAATATACAATGAAATCACTTTTAAGTTTGTTTCTCTACACACAAGGGTTCATGCTACACCTATAAATCCTTCACCGAGCTTTTGTCACTGTGTATGCCTGGTGACCCCCTGGAGAGCACCCCCGCCACCACTGCCAGCGGAGGCGGCACTCATGGGGACCCTGTGCATGGCTCACTGTTCTTTACATCGTTCATCGTTACATCACTGTTCTTTACATCGTTCTGCTACTGTAAAGAATTTCGGCCATGAGATCAAAGAATAACTTCTCATAAGGAAATAGCCACATATTCCTATTTCGCTAAGTGGCTTTGTTTCTAGGAACAGACGTCTGTTTTTTTGGTATATACTGAGAGGATTCCTCGGGAGGTAGTTGCAGATCTGAAAACATTACTTTATAATTCTGTTAAAATTCCTGCCCCTTTTGGTTTCCATTCCTCCTGATTTAAAAGCTCTTTTGCCATAATGTGTTCTTTAGCCTGGCGAGCCGCCCATCTTCCCCAGGCCTGTGCACAAGGCCTCGGCGGGTCCTGGCTTCCTCCCCACCCCGTCCGCCCTCCCACCTGGCCACTGACACTTCTCTCGCCAGCATGCATCCCAAAGGCGATGCTTCTCAGTTTGTCTGTTCGTTGCACTAGAAAATCAGGTGAGTGCACCCCAGGGCCTGGCAAACAGCAAATACCTCAAAGGAGGTTTGCCGAGGTATATGGTGCAGTGGTTAAGTTCTCCAGTGTTTTTTCCTTTCTTCCAGATTTTATGCAATGCCACTGTCATGTTACCTGTATATACTTGCATCTGGGTTTGGGGTTTTGTTTTTTGGTTTCTTTTTTTGAGATTTTATTTATTTATTTGAGCGAGAGAGAGCACAAGCAGGGGTGGGGAGGGACAGAGGGAGAAGGAGACACAGAGCCCAACACAGAACTCGATCCCAGGACCCTGGGATCATGACCTGAGCTGAAAGCAGACACTTAACCTACTGAGCCACCCAGGAGCCCCGCATCTGTTGTTTTTAAACAGCAAGGTTTTAACCACATGACTTGCAGTGCAGGACTCTGCCAAAAGTAGTATTTTATCCTAAAAATAGTAAACTATAGCTTGTTAACATTATGTAAAAGATACCCAAAATCCGGATATCTAAAACAACTGTTCTCTTTTTGTGATTATCTCTCTCGTGCACACATTTAGATTCAGTTATAATCACACTGTTGGGATTAGGATCGTATTTACACTAAATTTATGAATCCACTTGTAGAATTCAGCCATCTTAATTCTAACATTAAGAACTGAGAATTCTTAATTCTGAATATGCAACTGGATAACACAAAGTGGGTTAGAAGTGAAGCATGAAGGAGATTATTTTTAAAAGTTGTATCTAAAATCATTAAGTTGTGGAATGCCCTAACAAGAGAGCGGAGATACATCTGGAAAGCAGATGTACAGACATTAATCTGAAAAGAGTAGTTTCTCCCACTGTCCCAACCATTTTAGGCACTGCCCCTAAAAAAATATATTTGACCTTTTGAATGATGGCCCAGGGCCCTCATAGTGAAGTTTCCATAATGCCACCATGCTGCATCCCTGAGGCAAACAAGGCCACGCTGCCCCCTACGGCTGTTTTTGCCCTCTGCTCCCTTGCTGACAGGCCACTGGGTCACTGAGCACCTGCTCCTCCTGGTCCCTGATCTTACTGCAGTAAACCAAAACATAAGCCTGTCCTAGAACTTAATCCAAAATAGAAACTAAGGGGCTTCCATTCAGGACCTGGGAGTATGTCTATGATCTGCTTGTGGGAGCTTCCCGATAACTCTGAATTCAGCATTGGCATGTGCATATTTGGCTGAATGCCTTACTCTTAGATATATTTCAGAAAATGGAAATTATTAGGTAAATTTTTGATGCAAAACTGGTTCTTTTCAAGCTATTGGAAAGAAATGGGACTCCAGTTTCAGATGGAGGTTAAATAGCACTCGTCCACCTTCCTTTCTCAAGTCACAAAGACGTAAGGACCAAAGTCCAAAAGGGAGGAAACCTACGACCACAGCGCCCGGGAGGAAGAGCCTCCAGTGGAGTGGGTTTCATTAATTACATGTCTGAGAATCAGAAATGGAGCTGATAGGGATATTAAAAGGGGAGAGGCTACATCCCAGAATGTGTAAAGCAGTGCTGGGGTTAACAGGCCAGTAAGGAGCTAGGCTCAGGATGCAGGAGCCTCAGGCAGCAGAGGGCAGGGCAAGAAGTGGAACCGAGAACTCTGGGTAGATGTTGGAAGAACTAAAGGGGCACCCCTATGAAACAACTCCTCCACCAAGGCCTGTATGATCCACTCCAGATTAAAGTGCAGGGAGTCCACCCAAACCGGCTAGCTCTTTCCTAAGGACACAGAACTCAGCATGGGTGTTAAAGCCTTCCTCGTGCTAGCTAGCTCATCCCATAGCACAACCTGACAGTCACCCTGGTCATCTCACCATTCGTTATTATTATTATTCACCATTGAATAATGATCTACAGCTCACATCCATGTGCTTGAGATCATTAAAAGTGAAAACTTTAATTGGGGCTCTGAATGATTCCCCAATTTTAAGCCATTTTCCCTTATAAAATGAGAATGGTGGATAAAAATAGGGATAGCCATACCTACAAAACTTTTGCAAGGATGAACTGCAAGGAGCCATCTGACAGGGATCTCAAGGAACCTAAAGAATGTGGCTTAAACTTTATCCCAAATGTCACCGTCCTGAGCCAGAAGAAAGCAAACAAGAAGGAAAACTGTAGCCTGTTCTCTTCTTAAAGGAAACAGAAGTGTGGTCATACCATGGAAAAATTATGTTTGCTTGTAAAGGAAGACACACACACACACAAATCAAAAGAGCTGTGCTCTGACGGTAGAAGTGTACTTTTTGTCTGTTTAAAACATCCTTTTCTTAACTCACTTCATAAAAATCGCTATGAACCAAGATACAAAAGCAAAAAACCTTCATAATCAAAGTGATACAAATATGAGAAAACTCTTCATCCAGCACCCATCTATCAAACGCCTGGCAGAGTGCCAACCACTTTTCTTAGGAATACAAAATGTCTTCAAGAGATTCATTTCTTCATGATGTGACATGGAAATACATATGTTCAAATACTATGTAAGCATTTGTATGAATGTCCATGCCCTGCAAACACAATCCAGCTCAAACCTGTTCAAATTACGAAGGAGAATTCATTAGAAAGATACTGAGGTGGTTAACAAAAAATCCAAAGACCTCCAGGAATCAGAATCATGCCCTTTCAAGTCTACCACCCGAAGAGAAAGATACTCTTCTCCTAGCTTCAATCTGAAAATCTCAGGAAATGTTATCTGATTGGTCTGGCCTGAGTCATCTGCCAGCCCCATGGCACAACATCTGTGGCCAAAGGGGCCAGGCTCTTACGAGAAAATGGATAGGTACACAAAGATAAATGCAAAATGGATGAAAGATCTAAATGTGAGACAGAAATCCATCAAAATCCTAGAGGAGAACACAGGCAGCAACATCTTTGAACTTGGCCACGGCAACTTCTTGCAAGACACGTCTATAAAGGCAAGGGAAACAAAAGCAATAATGAACTATTGGGACTTCATCAAGATAAAAAGCTCTGCACAGCAAAGGAAACAATCACCAAACTAAAAGGCAACCTACAGAATGGCAGAAGATATTCACAAATGACCTATCAGATAAAGGGCTAGTATCCAAGATCTATAAAAAACTTATCAAACTCAACACCCAAAAACCAAACCATCTATTCAAGAAATGGGCAAAAGACATGAACAGACATTTCTCCAAAGAAGACCTACACATGGCCAACAAGCACAGGAAAAAATGCTCCACATCACTAATCATCACGGAAATACAAATCGAAATCACAATGATACCACTTTAGACCAGTGAGAATGGCTAAAATTAACAACACAGGAAACAATAAATGTTGGTGAGGACGTGGAGAAAGGGGAGCCCTCTTGCACTGTTGGTGGGAATGCAGGCTAGTGCAGTCACAATGGAAGACTATGTGGAGGTTCCTCAAGCAGTTAAAAATAGAGCTACCCTACGACCCAGCAATTGTACCACTAGGTATTCACCCAAAGAAACAGATGCAAAAAAAATAAAAAAAATTAAAAAAAACAAAAAAATTAAAAAAAAAAGAAACAGATGCAGTGGAACGCCGGAACACCTGCACCCCAATGTTCACAGCAGCAAGGTCCACAATAGCTGAACTGTGGGAGGAGCCACAACGTCCTTTGGCAGATGAATGGATAAAGAAGATGTGGTCTATACAGACAGTGGAATATTACTCAGCCATCAGAAAGGACGAGTACCCACCATTTGCTTCAATGTGGATGGAACTGGAGGGTATTACACTGAATGAAATAAGTCAATCAGAGAAAGACAATTATCATATGCTTTCATTCATATGTGGAATATAATAGTGAAAAGGACCAAAAGGGAAACCGAGTGGGGAAAAAATTAGAGGAAGACAAACTATGAGAGACTCCTAACTCTGGGAAACAAAGGGTTGCAGAAGGGGGGGTGATGGGTAACTGGGTGAAGGGCATTAAGGAGGATAAGTGATGTGATGAGCACTGAGTGTTATACTATATGCTGGCAAATTTAATTTTAATTAAAAAATAATCATTTTAAAAATCACCATAACATCCCCCCCCAAAAAAAATCACCATAACAAATGATGAAAAAATTTGAAATATTGTGAAAATTGGGATCCCTGGGTGGCGCAGCAGTTTGGTGCCTGCCTTTGGCCCAGGGTGCGATCCTGGGGATCCAGGATCGAATCCCACGTCGGGTTTCCGGTGCATGGAGCTTGCTTCTTCCTCTGCCTGTGTCTCTGCCTCTCTCTCTCTCTGTGTGACTATCATAAATAAATAAAAATTAAAAAAAAAAGAAATATTGTGAAAATTGCTAAAACATGACATAGAGACACCAAGTAAGCAAATGCTGTCCGAAAAATGGTGTAGGAAGATTAGCTTCATGCAGGGCCACCCCAAATCATCAAGCTGTAAAAAACACAGTACCTGAATGCTTAATAAAGTGAAGCACATCAAAACGAAAGACAAATAAAAAACAAAAACAAAAGAAACCTACACATGCTGGGGGCGCTTGGTTGGTTCAGTTGGTGGTGTGTGCAATTCGTGATCTCAGGGTCATGAGTTCAAGCCTCACGCTGGGTGGAGAGATTACTTAAAAATAAAATCTTAAAAAAAGAAAAAGAAAGAAAGAAAACGAAAAGGGTGAGGCAGGGAGCGGGGGGAACAGCAAGATCAGACCACAGGAGGCACCCTCGCTTTGACACCTAATGAAAGGGTAGGAGAACTAGTTATGAAAAATGTCCCGTAAAGTACAAAGAAGGCTATTAGGCTAATTAAGGGGCTTCGAAGATGTACAACGAGGGCTGTCAGATGGAAAAGCAGAGAGAAAACACTCCAGGTGGAGGAATGGCAGTGAGTCAGGTCTTCCAACCTGTAGGTTGCAGGGAGTTTTCAACAAGAGGCGAAAAAAAAAAAAAAAAAAAAAAAACAAGAGGCGAAGCTGGAGGGGACTGCTAGGGAATCACATGTACAATCTATTCAGTTTTCTTGTTTTTGTTTTTGTTTTGTTTTTTTAAATAAGACAACGGGAGGCCCGTGAAACCTAGCTGGGAGCAGAGACAGATATGACAGGAAAATCGGTTTGCAAGGGGCTGAAATCATCAAATTTATAGGCTATGAAAAGGCCAGAAACACGGCAAAGAGGAAAGGGAGAGGAGCCTTTGGCTCAAACTTGTCTGGAAACACTCCTTTTCTTTTTGCACTGCACACAGCCACAGTGACAAACCACCCCTGGATTTCAGTATGATATTACCCAACCAGTTATTGTAAGTTGCAAAAATAGGACTGAATTTAAGACATTTTAAATGACAAAACAAACATTTTCTGCCAAATGATCTTTCAAAATAGACACTTAATATAAGAGATTCCATTGCACATAAGGGTTCAAAGCAGCAAAGCTTATTTTAACTTTGATGTACAAACCAAACAGTCACCCACTCCCAGCATTCTAAATAGGTTTCCTAGCAATCCCGAGTATTTCTCCCAAGTGCATTCATCTTTTCAGTTCCCTTCTAGTGTTCTGAATTCTTTGGCTTAGCTGCTGTCTATAAATAGGACATTTGGTGATTTGTTTCGACGATGTTCCCTCCCTCAAACAGGAAGAGACAGCACACAAACCACATCAGAAAAGTGCACATTTTTAAATCCTTTAATCCTCCCTGAGATAGTCCTTATTTTCACGAGGTTCAGTCTGAGATCATCTAAATGAGGACCTACCTGCATATTCGTAGAACCACTCTAAGCATCTCTTACTTGAAAAGGCTTCTTCTTCCGTCTTTATTCTGGTTGAATCATATTTCCTATACATGCTAGAAATCGAGAAAGGAGTCTGAAGTTATTTTAAAAGGCTGAGTTTCTCCTAAGTAGTAGATCGTTTTCATTCTTTCACCCAAACCAGACATCTATTCAGTATTTCCAGTTTATGTTAAACATTCTACTTCCTGCATTTGAAAGTTTCAGTTTTTTTAACTACAGGCAGACCCAAAACAGAACTGAATGGTAAATTCGTGATATACGTCTTTGCTCTGATTAAGAAGTCCTCAGTTAAGAACTGATCTGATGTATTCCCCTCTGCCTCATGAGCGAGAATGACTACAGAATGATAGAATGAGACACAGCCAGAAATGGCTACGGTGTCTTCTTCAAGGGTTGACCCTAGAACTCATTCACAGGACATGGCTCTGCATTAAATTCTCCGGACTTTCATGTCTTATGAGTCAGGGCGGGCACAGAACACAGTCTAAAGAAGAACCTGTCAGTATTAGACAGGTCAAGGGAACACTAAGCAAATAAAAAGAAACACTAAATTATGCGCAAGCCTCCGGGGGGGGGAAACCTCAGGACAGAGAGGTGCAGAGGAACCCTGGCTTCCACCAGCCCCCCGTAATGCCCCATTGTGGTAGAAATACCCAGCATGAGCTGGAGGACGGAGTCAGGAAGCCCAGTGGCCTCCTCCTGCCAGCAGTGTGACTTTCTGCAGGAATTCTTTATTTCACAATGACCTGGGGCTAAGAACCAAGATTTTCCCTACCTGGGGAGGGGAGAGATGGCAGGATCTTTAAAATAGTCATTTTAATAGAAAAATTTTGAGTATATAATTTTTCTTTCCCTCATTTATATATAAATTGCCTCAATAGGTGTGGTGTATACATATTTATGATTATTTACGAATACGGTTTTAATTTATATATTATATGTTGCAAAGATCATACATAACTACTTTTTAGTAAGTTTTTAGTCGTGACCTAGACATTCACCCGAGTATCTATCTATACCTCTGATTAGAGATTCGGGTTTTAATAGTGAACATGGCTGTAGAGTATTAAGATACTGAAACTGCAAACCACTCGTTTTGTATTTCTTCTACAAGAGACAGCCATGGTACCCAGAAAAAACAGTGGGTACCGGCCAAGGGTTCAAACATACAGGTTCCAATCTTGGGCCTAGACATTCTCAACTCACAGGATATAACTGGTCAACAATACAGAGACCTACATATGACACTGCAATATTTGAATTGCCTAAAAATACTCTACATAAAAAAAGGACAATTGGATAGCATTCAGTAGATAAAAGAAAAATACTGACACATGCTTATTACATGGATGAACCTCAAAAACATCATGCTAAGTGAAAGAAGCATGACACAAAAAGACCACTCCACGTGAAATGTCCAGAAAAGGCAAACCTGTAGATGGAAGCTGGACTGGTGGTTGTGGGGGGCTTGGGGGTGGGAACAAGGGGTGACTGTGAATGGCATCAGGGATCTCATTGGGGGGAAAGAGGGCGGAGACGTTCTAAACCTGGTTTGTAGTGATGGTCACCTAACTTTTAACTACTTAGTAAAAATCACTGAATCGTATACTTAACGTATATGGTATGTAAATAAAATTGTATGGTAAATAAATAAATTTGTTTTTTTAAAAAGCCCAAGAAAGAAACTCAGCTAAAGCTATAGACCCCTATGCCTCTGGTGGCCAATGAAATGCTATCAGTAAGGGTATTTCACACCCTTCTGCAACACAGCTACTAGTTTTTAAACTAGCTTTTTCACACTAAATTGTATCAGACTGTGGTGAGAAAAAACAAGTGCCACATATTAGAGTCACAAAATGCTGTGTGGTGATTAGAATTCAACAGTTCCGTGACAATAACATCTACACTACCAAAGAAGTATTAAGTGACCTGGCTTCCCAAAGCTACTGAAAATCACTAGACATTGCTGGGGATGGTCTTCTCAGTCACTGCTATCTTCCTATAGATGGTATTTTCTACTCATCTGGGATATGAAGAGTTGACACCACTTTCACATTGTCGGAGTCCATCTTATCCTTCCAACCTAGCTGGGGCAGATTAGGTATCACAGCAAGAAAGAAACAGAAAAATCTTATCTCATCCCTTTGATTTTTAGATGTGAATATTCAGGCCCATTAGTGAGGTAACCTACAGAGCCAGAATGGAGGAAAATGGAAAAAAGGCAGAAAAGATTGAAGTTACGATGTCTGTTTATTGTCTTAAAAAAAAAAAAAAAAAAAAAAAAAGAGAGAGAGAGAAGAGAAAAAATGACTCATGAAAATCAAGGTGATCTAATAAAGATACCTAAAATAAATAAGTCAAATGACTTTTAGAGTCACCAAAATTAAGCAGTTCCCTTGTCTGAAAGAGAAGTGGTTTACACAGTCTCCTTTTTCACCGTTTCTAGCAAAGTCTCACTCATCTGAGCCTCAAGCTCTGCTCGGCTAACACTCCAAGCAGACTGAGAGCTTCCAGCTGCCGCAGTGCTCCCCAGCCTCTCGGCCCAGGTCCCCTGCGGAAGCAAGCACTCGGCCCTGTGGTTGTGTGTGGTAAGTGAGACCCTCGTAGAGAACAGATACGTACCGACCCGGTGGTCCTCAACAGGCACAGACGACAAGCCCTTAAAAGGAAAGAAAGAAACTCTACACCAGTTTTGGTGGATCAACGGACTGAGAGAAAACTTCAATTTCTAAGAACTCGACTTACCTAATTTGGTTTTTGTTTTATAAACCCACACGTAAAAGAAACATCACAAGGTAACTACACTTTGAAAATGTTAATTCAAATTCTTTGATACACGTCACCGAGTTTGATCTACTGTCTCTGCGACATACCCATCGTGTCTACTTTTCTTGGCGGATAAGTCATCTCCGGAGGCAGGTCTCCTCTTTTTCCTCGGCGGCATCACTTTACTAAAGCAGTCTGAAGAGCTGCAAGACCGCAGGCTTCCTGGGGACAGAGAGCCATGGGGCACAACGGCAGGGTTAGCCACAGCCCAGCATTCCCAGAGCATCCCACCCGCCAAATTAAAAAATGTTCATGGCCTGTAGTGTTAAGGGGTTAGATGGTCTCCGTAAATGTTCTAAGGTAAAAAAAAAAAAAAAAAAAAAAAGGGGGGGGTTTAGTTCCTCTTTGAGAAAATGTTACAGTCAAGAAATAAACCTTGCAACGACACAAGTCAATACTCCCCCCACTAAAACCACATGAGAAACGGAAGTAATCACAATTTCCATTTACTCTCCAAAAACACTAATATAAATCATCAGAGCTTCCAGTGTCTTTTACGTGGCAATGTTCCTTCCAAAGGAACCGCACCGCTATCTCCTTTGTGTATGTCATCAGGCAAGGCCAGGTCAGCCAGTCACCCTGACTCTAAAATACAAACAAGCACATCAGCCCCAATACTCTTCTCTAAGTTTCGAGAGATATCTGATCTTAAAAAACAAAAAACAACAACAAAAAGAAAAACAGGATTTAGATTTTTTTGCACAGCAGTCTGCTATGATCTTGAACAAAATTTCCATAATAATTTTTCATCCATTTCTGCCACTTTCCGCCAGGATTTTCAGAAGCATGACTTTCATTGGGTGAAAGATGTTCACGTGTAGTAACAACCGACAATCCCAGCAAGGAGCACTTACAGAGACCTCCCTGGGAGCCAGGCCCATTCCCAACACTTATACCATGTCGTCACTTGTTAACCTCCTACCAGGCTTATGAAAAGAGAAGCATTGGGACTGCCTATGCCGATCAGAGAATAGGGGCAGGGCAGGGAGAGGTTAGGCAAAACTTTAATTCAAACCCAGGTAGTCCCTGCTTCCGACGGTCTAAAACCCTTACAAATTACGAAACAATTATAAGATCATTAAAATGTGCCCATCCTGGCACAGGCGTTATCACATATGCCATTTGGGTCCCACAATAACCCCGAAAGCCAGGCAGGACAGGGATAATTATCTGTACGGGACAGATGGGGAAAACCAAAGCCTGGGCATCCAAGTGATTTTCCAAAGGCCCCAAAAGTGTCTAGGGACGAATTCTGGACCCCCGTCTCTCTCCTCCTTCCAGCAGCCCGTTCCCGGAAGGCCCTGGGCTCTCAGGGAGTCAGAGGACGAGAGAGCAAAAGGGTGCTGGTGTCTGAACGATCCGCATTCAATGCATCAGCTCTAGCCCTTCACCCAACTAGGGGGCTTGGTCAGTCACCGACCGGGTCTAGTTCATCATTTAAAGAGTAAGAACTGGGATACCTCCTTCTCAGGGTTTTTTTTTGTAAGCTTTTATTTATTTACTCATGAGACACACACAGAGAGAGGCCGAGACCCAGGCAGAGGTGAGCAGGCTCCCCGCGGGGAGCCCGAAGTGGGACTCGATCCCGGGACCCCGGGGTCGCGCCCTCCACCACTGATGTGTCCCCCGCTCAGGAGTTTTACGGAGACAAACACCCGATAAGAGCTTGGGCGCCAAGCCCTGCGTGAGGACCAACGCTGGGGATGGGGCAGGGGGGAGGCAGGGTGCGGCCAGGGCCAGGCCGGACCCCACGGTGGTGGCATCCCCATGCTGCCGGGCCGAGAGCCGGGAGAGGAAGGCTGGGGAGGGCGGCGAGCGGCAACAGATGGTGACGGAGCAGGAGCAGAGGCCTGAGGCCCATGCCCCGACGGCCCTTCTGGAAGTCTGCTCCGAGGCCGGGGACGGCAGTCAGTAGCTCACGGTCAGGACCCCGGGAAGGGCCACCATCGGGTGCCCGGGGTGACCGACGAACTTCAGGAGCCAGGAATGTGCAGCCGCACCTTTCGGGCCACAGACCAGGGCCAGAGCCCGACCTGGGCAGGTGCCCTGCACCGCGTGATGGAGCCTGTGCCGCCACCGTCCCGCCTCCCCCCTCAGCACAGAAGCGACCCTCGGCCGCCCCTCTCCAGGTCCCCACCAGGCCCCATCCTGCCGAGGATGGGAGACACAGGCCCAAGGCACCCGCAGCCCCACGGCGGCAGAAGTGACCGGGAGAGGAAGGGGGGGAAGCACTGCCCACACCACATGCGCCCCATCTTCCCTGCAAAACAGTCCTATTCAGGGGACCCCTGGGGGGCTCAGCGGTTTAGCACCTGCCTTCGGCCCAGAGCGTGATCCTGGGGTCCCGGGATTGAGTCCCACGTCGGGATCCCTGCGTGGAGCCTGCTTCTCCCTCTGCCTGTGTCTCTGCCTCTCTCTCTGTCTCTCATGGATAAATAAATAAATCTTTAAAAAAAAAGAAAAATGGGCCTGTTTATAAACAACCCTAAAGCATACAAAACGGTCCAAAGAGTGTCAGAGTGACTCAAGCTTTTGCAAAAAAAAAAAAAAAAAAAAAAAATTCTTGTCCCTGGATGCTGCGGGGTGGGGTGTGCACGATGCAGCAGCAGGGCCCCCAGCCGGCAGGCCCCCACCACCACCCCCCCGCTGTCCACGAGGAGACCAGGTGCCGGCGAGGACGTGGGACCCGGGAGCCCTCGCGCACCACGGGCGGGAGCCCAAACTGGTGCAGCCACCCTGGAAGACCGTACAGGGGTGCCTCAAAAAAAAAAAATGGAAACTGGTGATACCCGATGATCCAGTAAACCCAAGGAGGACAAAAACACGAACTGGGAAATAATATTTGCATTTCTACGTGTGTTCGACTTTACTTACAACAGCTGATAAGGAAGCAACCTAAGCGGCCGTCAACGGACGAATGGATAAAGATGCGGTGCATACACCTCGTGGAGTATTAGCCACGAAAAAACATTTGCAACAACATGGAGGGAACTGGAGAGTATTATACTAAGTGAAGTCAGAAAAAGACACTGTATGATTTTACTTATATGTGTAGAATCTAAAAAACACAAATGAAAAAAAAAATAGAAAGGAATTAAGAGGATAAATGAGTCACAGGGATACAAAGTATAGCCCAGTCAGCAATACTGTAATAACTCCGTATGGTGTGAGAGGGTAACTACACTTACCCTGGTGAACACTGTGTAATGCACAGAAATGTCAAATCAGTATGTCTTATACTTGAAACTAACAGGGATCCCTGGGTGGCGCAGCGGTTTGGCGCCCGCCTTTGGCCCAGGGCGCGATCCTGGAGACCCGGGATCGAATCCCACATCGGGCTCCCGGTGCATGGAGCCTGCTTCTCCCTCGGCCTGTGTCTCTGCCTCTCTCTCTCTCTCTGTGACAATCATAAATAAATAAAAATTGAAAAAAAAAAATTAAAAAAAAGAAACAGAACATTGATGTCAACTATAATTTAAGAGGGAGGAGGGAAGGAGGAAAGAGTGGTCTGTCTTAAACCCAAAGCTCATTTTGCCCTCCTTGGGTTTGTATGCATGAGGAACAGTCGGTGGCTCCTGGGTGGCAGAGGCGATTAAGCATCCAACTCTTGATTTTAGCTGAGGTCATGACCTCAGGGTCGTGAGATCAAGCCCCACATCAGGCTCTGGGCTGGGCAGACACTCCCCCTCTCCCCTGCCCCTCCCTGCCCCCTTGCACACCGCTCACTCTCACTCTTAAACAACAACAACAACAACAAAAAAAAAAGGTCATTTCCTTCCAGTACTGGCCATGGCTTGGCTCTGAGCACCTCGTGTGGCAATAACCATTCCCTTACACCAGTGTTTGCAGAACGTGGAGGAAAATGCACTATCTCCTCAGCGCATCAAACAATGCACACACTAAGATCATGTCTTCACCAATATTTGCCCATAAAGGTTAATCCACTAGCTCCTCTCCTATCTGCTTCCTTGGAGGCAAACTGGTGTGATGTCTGGCTTCACTGAGTCCTACACACCAAGAGTATCATATTTTTGGTAAACGTACATGCATCATCAATTAACTAACTTTTTCAACTTTCTCTTATTTTCTTCCTTATTGACCCATGTTTTCTGTGAAAAGTTTCACAAATCATTTTTTCTTGTGTTTGTGTAAAATGAACTCATACTTAAGCCCAAATTTGGCATTTTTTTATATTTTTAAATTTTTTATCTTCTAAGAACCATGGTTTTAGCTTAGATTTTCCTCTGCTCCAGTGATCAGCATAAGCAAGTAGCTATTAGGGGGCCATCTTTTGCAAAAAAAATGATGTCTGCTCACCGTCCTGGTGCCCACCAGAGTTCAGGCATTCACTGGCTCACTGACCCTTTCACCCCTGCCTCAGAGGAAAGATGTGTCCAACTCATCCCCCAGGGAAGATACAAAGGACTACACGGCATAACTCCAGAGGCAGAAGCCTAGAACCCACAATGACAGTGAGGAGTGTCAGGCTACCTAAAACGCGATTTTTTAATATTGAGGCAAATAAGTTTACTTAAAATACTTTGCCAACATGAATCAAGTCAATAAAATATACAGAGGACGCAACTCAAGACTAATATGCCCCAAACCTGGTCCCCTTCTCCCTAGCATAGCTCCAGGGATCCTTCCTGAGTGAGAGCAACAGCTAGAGATTTTAAGTACACATACATAGGTACACGTTGGTTTGCAGGGCCCCATCTGGTTCACCTGTGCATACACAGCAGCTAATACAGTACCTTAGTACAACAATAGTAAGATCCATACATTATTGAGAATCCTACAGGAGACTCTCAATAAGTATTGTGAAATAAATGTGTTTCTGAAACATGTGTAAATCAAATTCTACTTGAAAAGTCAGTACATTTCCTCAGTATCTTCTCAGATATTTAAATTACCTATGCATAGATAAAATATCATTTCAGATTTTCTTCCTGTCAGTAAAATAAGGACTTGATTTTAGGTCTCCTGGCAAGCAGGATTTTCTTAAACAAAAATATTTGGGAATGTTGGCTTCTTAAAATAACCTTGTGATAAGCCTTTTTATAATAAAAATTATATTCATTTAAATGAATGTTTTACAAATTTGTATTTAGTTGTATCATTAGATTTAAATTTAGGCTTTACTAGCTCAGAACTTATATCACTTCATCTACTACAACTCAACTTTATCTCTAAACTAAAAGAACAATTTATGAAAATGTTTGTCTCCTAAAAGTATCTACTTAAGTACAATCAATCTGACATTACAGATCGAGGCAAAATATTAAGGCCGACACTTTGAAGAATAACTCTGAAGTACTCCCAAAGTTATCCTCACAAATCTGAGTGGCATTATTAGGTTCCAATTCCACAGATGAGAAAATGGCCGATAAAGCTGAGCCCCCAAAAGTTCCTAGATCAATAAATACTTAACAAAGATAAACAAATTCAAATAGATGCATTTTAAGAAACTCAAATTCAGTTGAAATGATGCAAGTTTTTATTCTCTGACAATCACCTGAGCAAAAGGCGTGATGAAAAAGATTTTAAAGATCCATCTTACATCATGAAAAATATTTGGCAGATACACATGAAAGAAAAAGCCTTTTGATAATAATAATAAAGGAGGAAGAGGAGGAGAAGAATCTCAACTAGTAATCCCGATAACTCACACTCCTTAATATTATTTTGATGTTCTGGTGTTCAGTGTTGGTATTTCAACACTAGATGAACAGTCTGAAATCGACCCCGACGCTGGGGTGTGTATACATGGTCCTTCAGGAGGCAATAAAAATTGCTATTTTTTACCCAAGGGTTATAATTTGAGTTCAGGTTCATTTCTTTTTGGTTTAGCGTTAAAAGAACTTCAGATCGGGCAGCCCGGGTGGCTCAGCGGTTTAGCGCCGCCTTCGGCCCAGGGCATGAGCCTGGGGACCCAGGGTCAAGTCCCACATCGAGCTCCCTGCATGGAGCCTGCTTCTCCCTCTGCCTGTGTCTCTGCCTCTCTCTCTCTCCTCTCTGTGTATTCTCATGAATAAATAAATAAAATCTTTAAAAAAAAAAAAAAAAAAAGAACTTCAGATCACTAAAGTAGATCCAAAATAGTTCTAAAGTGATCAAGCTGCTAAAGAGAACAAGGAAATATTCTATTAACTGCCTATATTTTCAAATAAATCAAGTAGTCAGTGAATTCTTCCCACATTAAACAATTAAAACTATTGCCAACGTCTTTCAGCATGTTTATTTTAATATTTGGTCTCACAAAACCTATTTCAAAGAGCAAATCGAACTCGTCTCGATCAGACTAAAGGCCCTTTAGTGACTACCCAGCTTTGTTTTGACAATTCAATTAAACCTGTTATTTTTAATAAACAGTATCTAAGTAGGTGTTCCAATGCCTTTTCTTTTTTAATCTTTTTGTTTTGGGGGCTCAAGAGATCTAAAATTAGAGAATTTGTCTGATTTTTCCTGTAAGTGTCAATGCACATTCTAATACAAAAATCTCACTAACTTTTCGTTTGAGTTTGTTGTATCATAACCTTGTTTCACTTAATAACATTTTACACGGTTCCTTCTGCTGCTTCAGTACTTATCTAGCTATTTCACCTCACTATTCACTGAACAATGTCACAAAGACATAGTGATTACAGTTGATAAATAAATCGCATTTGAAAACATCTTTCCAGTACCTAATATTTTCTTTCATTTCCTTTAACAGATCATTGAACTACTTGTCTGCTTGAGTGAAACTGTTAACGTCTAAATGTGCAATTTTTATCCTATTTAAGAAAAAACTTTTTTCCATTCCTTTCTCTCTAAATACTCACTTCTGACATCTAGCATCTTCTTCCTTACTCTTTTTTTTTTTTTTTTTTTGCCCTCTCCATTTGGCTTTTTTTATATTCATTCCCTGTAATTTAGATTTGGGGCTACTTGTCCAAGATTAACTCTCTCTCTCTCTCTTTTTTTTTTTTTGTAGGAGAAAGACTGAGAGCACCAAAGAAAAGTGTTAGAAGAGACACAGGAGGAAGACAGCAGCCTCTCTCACACTTGGGTTTGGCTCTTCCACATAATTTCTTACAGATATTGCTGAGGTCACGGCACGGCTGGGCCAAAGATTCAAAGCAGCATTAGGGTTATCAATGTTGTCAGATCGCTAAACATCATGGATTTTATGTTGTTCAGGTTCTTAAAGCATACTCTGTCAAGTATGGTCCCCTCACAGGTGATGCTATAACCAAATGGGGAAATGTTAGAGAAAGAGATATTCTAAGAAATGACTAATGCGGGATCCCTGGGTGGCGCAGCGGTTTAGCGCCTGCCTTTGGCCCAGGGCACCATCCTGGAGACCTGGGATCGAATCCCACGTCAGGATCCTGGTGCATGGAGCCTGCTTCTCCCTCTGCCTGTGTCTCTGCCTCTCTCTCTCACTGTGTGCCTATCATAAATAAATTAAAAAAAAAAAAATGACTAATGCTAATTGCCACCAACCGGCATATACGAGGGACCAGGCACTGCACCAGCATGTTACACACCAAACAGCACACACAGGCACCAGGCCCCCAAGGGTGAAAAGAGGAGGCATGAGGCCAAATACATTTTCTACTTTCATTTTCTTAATTACAGCTTCCAGTTATTAAATCACCACATTTGGGTTAAATATTTAGATATAACATTACTATAGTAACAATATTCATTTGAATCCAAAGTTCAAAGTTAACTATACAACGTACAAGATTCAGAACTTAGAGGTTTTACTACCTCAGCTAAAGAAGAGACAAGACAACCTCAAGGCTGTACCAACACAACATTCAGTTTTAAATCAAGACTGCAAATCCTCAGAGCCCACCAACGTTCTGGTTCAGAACTGGAGACGAATATGCTTTACTTCTGAACTATTAAAAGAAGCCCTGAAAATTTTATTTCAGCATTATTGGTAGCAGCCAAGTTAAACACACTTAAATGCATATCAGTAGGAGGCTGCAGATATATTATGATATACCCATGAACTTGAAAAATGCGGAGACTTTAAAATATAAAGCAGATGCTTTATAAATGTGCTACTATAAAAAGATCAAGATACACAGAGTGACAAATACAAGAGGCACATACAAACATATACTTTTGTGGGAGGAATATCCCCATCGGCAGGGAAACAAACGTAAGAATAGAAGAGTTACCTCTACAGAATCAAATGTGGAGTACTGATGGGGTGTGGAAGCTGGGGGCAATAAATTGGAACAGAAATTTTCATTTTTTATTTTATACCTTTCCAATATTTCTTTTCAAACCATGTGCATACACTGTTTTCAAAATGTATTAAGTAAATTGTTTTTGATTGTCCTTGAGTTGATTCACTGACACAGAAAGATCAGGTGAAGGGAGCCTCTGTGGCCTGGCCTTCTGGAACACTCCGGGCACAGACTTTGCCCCCCCCCCCCACCACCACCCCCTTTTCTCACTCCTTACCCTGGAAGGAGGAGTGTCTGTCTGATCTAATTAGTGATCCAGGGAGAAGGAGCTGAGCAGAAGGGCCCACAGCCCTTCCTGAACTCCCTTTCAGACTGGCCAGCCAGCAGCAGCTCAGACTCCTCCGCCGGAGGGGGGACAGCAGTGTGCTGGCCTGTGCATACCTCGTCGTGGCAGTGACTAGGTGTAGGGCTGTCTAATTCAGGTGAATACAGGAAAGCCTCCGCATTCTTGCTATACATCTAGGCTGTGTTTTCCAACCAAACTGTTACTTCGATCTCCATCTTGCATCTAATTTTCAACTGATTCTGAACCAATCTAGAGGAGAGGGTGAGACAGCTCTAAATCCCCCAAGCCCCAAGATATACCATTAAATGAAAAAAGAAAGATGCTGTGTAATATGTACAGCATGATCTCACCGATGCTGAATTTCTAAAAGTACTATAAAACGGAAAGAACGGACATGAAACAGCATACTGGGGGAAGGCTGGATGGGAGAGGAGGAGGAGGACTGTCACTTTTTACTCCATTCACTTTTGTGCTGGTCAAAATTCACCAGCAAGCACGTATCCCTGTACCACTGCAGTAATTTTCAAAACCGTTTAAAAATATTTTAATAATTTTTGCTGGAAGACGTAATAACCACAGATCAAGCACACATTTCTGAACTTCAGGACTGTCAACAGTTTAGACAAGCAGTTCTCAAAGTGTGGTCTCCTGCCCGGCTGCTGCATCGGCATCATGTGAGAGCTTGTTAGAAATGCAAACTCTGGGGCCCCAGCCCAAGTCTACAGAATCAGAGACTCTGGGGGTGGAGCCCAGCAATCTGTTTTAACAAGCCCTCCCCAGCTGATTATAGGCTAGCTGAAGTTGAAGAACCACAGGACTAGAGAACGGTTTATAATAATTGTTTCAATTGTTTCAATTTTCCAATTCGTAAATCCCTAAGACCTACACAACACATACATGCACTCCCCTACCCACTTATCAAATCATGGTTCATCTCAATCCAGCAAGCATTTGTGGAATACCTTTCAAACTGCACCACTGGAGTTTTTAGTGTAAACTAAAATACTTTAGTGAAGAAACAGTACCGTGAGACTGCTAGGGAATATTCCCAGCCAATGTAAAGGGACTGAAGTACTCTGACATAAACCAGGGCCCCACGACAGAGACACGCCACCGCGAAGGAGCTAGAACATGGCTTCCTTCCTACACCCCGAAAAACATCCTCAACCAAGTAACAACTTGTTGGTGTATTACAACACAGATCACTCTCAGCTAGTACTTCTCCTTCATAACTTTCTATTACAAAGCTTATTTAAAAGTAAGTAGTGTAAGCATTAAAGATACCTGTTGGGTGATCGTCTTGGCCAACGTCTTCTGTTAGATTCTGCAAGAAATGGGTTCATTAATACCAAGAAATCACGTACCATATAGCAAGTTTTAAGATTCGTCAACATTTCCATAAACAGACGATATCTTAGTATCTGTGATCTAAACTTCTACCAAATACACTTAAAACAACTACTTTAAACGGCTGGTAGTTTTGTCTTTAAAAGGATGACTTACTAGCTTATTAAGAGTGTGGTAGATCTTATGAATATTTGCCAGTGTTGAGAGATGAGAGTTCAGCTGGAAGTCTTTAAAAGAAAAAGAAGAAAATTCAGTGTCATTTATTTCCCATGCTGCCAGAAGACTGTAAAAGAAGAAAACTCAGAAGTGAAGAAAAACAAGTGTTTTGCTACCATTGAATAGTATCTCCATTAATTTGACACTTATTAAATGAAATACAACATGCAACTACTGACCTCTTAGAAATAAAGTCTGGCAATAAAAGTTAAATTCCCAACCCGAATGTTTAAGTTCATGAAACTTTCATGGGAGCCATTAGGCAAAACAAAAATCCCTCAGTAGTTGTAAAATCCTACCAGCAATGAACCTGAACATAAGAGAAAAATGTCAATAACGTTAGCAAATTAAACAAGTCACACAAATAGAAGAAAGATCTCAAAAGAAACGTGTTCACTTTCTCTTTCTCTTTCCCTTTCTCTTCCCCAGAATTACTAATACAGTATCAAATCAAGCTCCTGGCAAGAAAAGAATAGAAAAGCATCTCAACCATTTGGCATTTCTTGCAATATATTTATTTTGTTGGCTCTTATACAAGAGAGCGAGCAAAAATGGAACCTAAGTCCCTCCCCTCCCATCAAGCAAACACAGACAAATCAAAGGATTACACTGCAAGCTGAGTCCACGAGCCCAGAGCCCAGTGATGGAGTCTATAGTTACTTGCATTGCCATATTAAAAAGTGCCACAAACCCAGGAACACAGAAGCAGAAAATCATGCTCATAAACCTGTCCAAATCAAAGAACGTATCCCCCATCATCCCTAATAATTTCAGGATTACATGCTAAATCATACACACATCTTAGAATCCCACACAACATAAAACTCTCAACTGTTAGGCTTTTGCATCTCTAATTTCCAACATTTCTTACGGCCTGCATGCGTGTTAGGCTACATAAATGGAAGTTAAAATTTTACAAACAATTTTATATTTGAATAAACAAGTATTTTTGTAAAATATCAAGATTTACACTAGGCTCCTTTTCTTTACTATCATAAAGGTTAGTCTGAAAGTAACCTTGAAAAGATACTGTAACTCCGTGAGTTAGGCCGTTCGGATAAAAAAGAGGAAAAAAAAGTCGCCTTTCACTGGAATGGTTTATGTGGGACATGTATTAGGTGCAAAGAACAGACCAAAGAGCAGACACTACAATACAAGTTTTCTGCACTAGGCTGGACTCGGCTGCTGCTCTGAGTCTGGAAAGCGAGCTGACTTCCCTGCCAGTGTTTAGAAAGCTTTACTTTGCAAAATTGTGCCAGGAATCCAGTTCTGGGCTGGCCCGCAGAGCAGAGGGGCTGGCAGGCAGCAGAGCCTCTGGCATTTATATGTCACTGTCAGGAGCAGCAAACGCACGCTTGCACACACACACACACACACACACACATGCACGGCTCTGACCCACCTGGCGGCAGATGCTCCTGTCACAGCCATTGAGAACTGCCCAACTAACCAAAATTAGAGGCTGAGAGACAACCAGAGCAGGGCCTCCGACTCTAAATGAGCTTCTAAATGGGCTTCCAATATAGACAATTGTTGCTTGTTTAGCATCTGAATGGTTTAGCCATACTTAAGGTAAATGATGGCATAATGTGGCCCAGAATCCTGATTTTTCATCTTAATTAGCACAGTTGCACAGAAAAGGTTTAGGAAAGCATGTGGAGTAGGTGTGTGCTTGTTTATTTACTTATGTTTATAATTAATAAACATTGAGTGGGGTCTCTAAAGCTAAAATCAACAGTGCTCTCCTGATCCACGAGAGGCTTTGGGGATCCACACACAGCCCTCCTGACCCACATTTACCACCACACCACAACCGCCCCTTTTTTGTACTCTCTCAATTTAAAAATCGGAAGACAAATTATACATTCCATCATCATCTCTAAATTAAACCCTGAAATATAATTCTGGCCCCACCCAAAAAAACACAAAAACTGTCTAGATTCTCTCTTCCCTGAGGCCACATGGTGTGGGACAGAAAAAGGGGCTTGCCAAAGACCTTTCAACCACTGAGGTTGCCAGATGCTCCCCCTATGCTGTACTTTCTCACAACCCTGATGTTAATTCAACTGTCAAAATTCATATAAAAGAATCTAAATGAGGGGCGCCTAGGTGGCTCAGTTGGTTAAGCATCTGACTCTTCGATTTCAGCGCAGGTCACGGTCTCAGGGTTATGAAATTAAGCCCCGTGCAGGGCTGGGTGTGGAGCCTGCTTAAGATTCCCTCCCTCTCCCTCTAGCCCCTCCTTCAGAAAAAAATCAATCTAAATGAATTAAAATTTCTAACTCCTTCTACATACAGAGACACACAGAGTCCCCCCCTCCCCAAACAAAAATCACAGCCAAAATACACTTTGATTTACAACCTCTCTGTGGAGTCTGAAAGCTGATTTGAATCTCAGGTCTACCAGTTATTTAACCTAAATCTCGATGTTCTCATCTATAAAATGAGATTATAATGCCAAGATGTGGCAAACATCCATTATAATGTCTGGACCATATTAAGTGTTCAATAAAAGAGACCAATTATCACATTTCGCTTATATCATTCTCCATACCACGCTGCTATCTAAAATGCTCACTGAAAAAAACAATAAATAAAAAATAAAATAAAATAAAATAAAATAAATAAAATAAAATAAAATAAAATAAATAAAATAAAATAAAATAAAATAAAATAAAATAAAATAAAATAAAATAAAAAAATAAAATAAATAAAATGCTAACTCCCAGAGGTCCAAGTCAAGTCCCATAACAAAAACTCCAAGGATGGGGTTCCTTCTGTGACTGAAGCAGGTGGCCTGCCTGGGACGTTTTTACAGCCTATGATGGCATTCCTGTGTTCATACACCACAAACTGATATTCACAATGATGGTCAAAGATAATTTCAGCACAGAGGGAAAAACAGACAAGAGCGTTTAAGACCAGGTTCTACATATGAACTTTCACTTCCCAGGCAATGCAGATAACGAGGCTTGTATCGCAAATCACACAATGCACTCAGCGATTCTCCATTTCCACAGCCACTGTCATCACCACCTACCTCATTATCGCTTTGCCCAAAGGAAAAAGAAAAGGGGAAAGAAAAGAAACCAGCGACATGAATAATTTCTCTTTAGCTTCACCAAGGTAAGGAGCAGCTAAGGAAGGCACACAAATTCAGACCAAAAAAAAAGACAAAAATGGCATTAAAAGATAAATCCACAAAGGTTAACACATATTGAATTTATGGTTCATGTGTTCAGTGCTCAGGGCAAGTAATAGACCTTGAAATCTAAAATAGATTTCACATCCTTAAGGAATAGATGTTAAGGGTAAAGATCAAATACTTTACAGAGAACGTATTTAGGAAAGCACTAACTGATTCATAAAAATCTCCTTCTGCTCATATTTCAATTCCAAAGGATAAATGCTAGGTTAAGTCACCTTTATTCCATGATCAAATGACTCTCCACAGTAAAGCAGTGACTGGGTTTCACTCTCCTGTGTGACATGCAAACTCTATATCCTATATTGAAAGCAAAAACTAGCTTTGCAAAAAAGTAAGGCCTGTTTAATACACAGCTTGCCTAAATTATACTCTGGGTATTCTTAAAACAATCGACAAATGTTGACTAGACATAAAGCTTCCTGGGTTTTTGTTTGTTTTTTTGTTTTGAAATTACCATTTGCTGTGACCTACATAGAATAAAAGAAATCCCACACACCCCCCATGACACTGGGGCGGGGGGGGGGGGGGGGGCGGGAAGGCCCAAAGTCCATGTCCCTAAACTACCCTAGCATAGGGTTCCACAATATAGACAGACACAAATATTAGGAATGAAATAATTCTGCAAGTTCAGACAATGACCATCAACCAAAAGAATCAAATTTAAAAATTAGCAGTCCTAAATAGGAGTTTACTTCCAGAAGAAGGTCAGAAACAATTTAAACTCTTAAAAATCAAATCCTTTCCTTCATACCATAGTCACTTGTAAAATAGAGCTGGAGGATGATCTCAACTGTAACAGGAACAAAAAGCAATTAAACACACACAGGAATAAATATGTAACATACACATAAAAAACAAAAATTTTCTTAAAGACATAAATGTAGGGATATCAGAGATATTACAGCGCTGGAGTGGAAAGACCTGGTATTGTAAAGCAATCACTTCCCCTTTCCACCAAACTACAAATTAAATGCAATCAAATTCCTATTCTTCCTGCCTCCCAGATCTCCACCCCAAAAGAGGTGGAGAAAAGGAAGGGAGGCTGGCAGATTGATTCTAAAGTTCATCTGAAAGAATAAACATGCTGGCCCTGCCAAGAAATTGTTGAAAAAGAAGAATGAGGAAGGACGTGCCCTATCAGATAGCGATCCATAGTATAAAGCAGAGGTCGGTAAATTCTTTGTAGAGGACCAGGGCGTAAACATTTTTTAGCTTTGTGGGCCTTGCCATCTCTGCTGCAATTACTGGGCCATTATAGCTCAAAGCAGCCATAAACAATAGATAAACAAATGAGGATAGCTGTGTTCCAATAAAACTTTATTTATAAAACCTAAGTGGTAGGCCAAATTTGGCCTGTGGACCATAATTTGCCAATGTTTGGTATAAAGGCACGATAATTTCAACAAAATGGTACAAGTGCAAGAAGACAAATCAATGGAAGAGAGTTGATAAGCACGTGCATAGGTATAAACACACGTGCAATTAATATATGATATGGCATTTCCAATCAACAAGAGACGACCATTCGGTAAACAGAGGGGCAACTAGCTCGCATGTGCAACAGATTAAAGTTAATTCCAACCTCAACCAAGTTACAGATGGAAGGGGAAGGCATTCAAGGCAAAAGAAAATCCCTTATCTTTGGTACAGGGCCCTGGAGGCTCTGCCTTTACCCAACACTCCCATCTCACCTCCTACCCATCCTCCTTGCTTACTCTCCTCAACCACAGTGAGCCTCCCGCTGTTGTGTGAATATTCCAAGCACACTCCTACCTCAGGACCTTGACACGTGCTTTGCCTTGAGCCCTTTCTCTCTGGTGGTAACATGGCTTGCTCTCCCATTTTACCAGGTTGCCATTCAAGTATCACCTTCTTACACACCGTTGCCAGAACAACAAACAGGACCCCTTCTTTGACCTCTATCACCTTCCCATGCTTTCCTTTCCTTTTTCTTTTCTTTATATCACAGATTTGTCACCTTCCTGTCCCATCGAAGTGTAAGCTTCATGGAAGCCAGGACCTGGCTTTGTCCACTACTGTATCCCTTGTACCTAGAACAATACCTGGCACATAACAGGTGCTCAATAAACGCCCAATGAATGGATGCAAACACAAAGGCACCAAATCGTAATTTTGATAGTTCAGGGCATTTCAAGTGCATCCACATCATGTGAGCTTCAAATGTTGAGGAGCGGCATGATCAAAGAGGAAACTTATAAGGAAGACAAAGGTCAAAAAATGAAGAACCTGCCAACTCTGCTTACCAGTTTAATCTCCGGAAGGGCTTGTACCTCCAACTGGGCCACCCGAGGGTATGCAAATCAACCAGATAAACGTGGCACACTCAAGCAGCATCAACTCTACTCAATAGTAACTCCCCTGTAATGTGTTACACGAACACAAAAAACATGATTATAGAACAAGACACCCCGAGCTATGCCTGCTGGGACCCCATGAGTACAATTTAATTCACTGAAACTCCGCTACGGCGCAACACTGGTGGGGAACTTTGAGAAGTACTGCTGTGAGGCTGGGTGTTGCACAATTGTTGAAGTCGGGCATTTTTTTTAGGATTTCTCCGAGGCCAACATATGGTGGGGAGATGGTGAGTGGCCTGGCTTGGGAAGGAAAGGCCTCTTGCAAAGACTACTGGAAACGACTGAGGCCGGGAAGGGTTAGGGCCTTAATGAGTCAGTGGCAGTACAAGCAGAGAGGACCTACACTGTGGGCAGTGGGGCAGCAGAATATCCACACTGAACTCACTCAAGGTCAACTTTATTCAGTCCCCCCCCCGCAAAAAAAAGAGAAAAGGAGGGGAGAAGACAAGATATTTCAGTTGTACCATACCGGCCCTTCATTCTACTTCATGAGCTGGAGACAGGCACGCAAATCAGTTTCCACGTGCCCATCATACTTTGTGCATCTCACAACACTGTATGAGTCTAGTATTTAAAAAACGTATTTTCCATAAAACACGGTCCCTAAATTTGCAAGCCAGCTGCTTCAGCTGGTGCGCCACCGAAGAGCCAGAGATCCATTCCAGTGCTGGAGGAAAGAACTGGCTGTGCTGGATTGATCTGAGACAACCCGCAGCAGGGCACCTTCTGACAGTGATATTCCTAAGACAGGGGATTTTGACCTTACAGATGGACTTAGGAACTAACCTCTATACAAAATATGATTGTACTCGGAGGAAAAAAACCACTATTACTGTCTGTATTTAGGAGATGAGAAAGAGGAGTTCAGTGTTTCAGGTCCGTTTGTCCAATTCTTTTACTGGCTCAGGCAGGATCACACAACTCGCTGTGGCCAGGCTGGGAATGATTCACTTCTAATTCCTAATCCAAAGCCCATTCCTCCCTTCTAGCTTATTTCTTATTGGAGCAAAAACTGATCAATCTTCATGCTCCATAAAAGGAAAAAAAGCAACACCATTTCCCACCCAAAGTTAATAATGAAGTACACAAACTTAGAGTAAAATTTTCTTAAAAGTTACTAAAACTGGCTAAATCTAAAACAACCTACCGATTTAAAAAAAAAAAAAAAGATTTATTTATTTTTGCAGGGGGTGGGGGGAGGGGAGCAGAGGGAAATGGAGAAACTTTAAGCAGACTTCACACTGAGCTTACGTGGGGCTCAATCCCAGGACTCTGAGATCTGAGATCATGACCTGAGCTGAAAACAAGAGTCAGACACTCAACCCACTGTGCCACCCAGGCTCCCCCACCACCTTTTTTTTTTTTAAGGGAAAAAAATGTGCAGAGGTGATACAACCAACACCACCAATGTTATTTTGATTTCAAGTACACTTCTTTCTTCTGAGCACTAACAATCATTGAAAGTATTTTATTTTTTAAGATTTATTTATTTTAGAGAAAAAGAAGAGCGTGCGCACATGCTTGCAGGAAAAGGAGAGGATGAGCACAGAGCCTGACACGAGGTTCCAACCAAGGACCCCGAGATCATGTCCTGAGCCGGTATCAAGAGTGAGATGCTTAACCGACAGAGCCACCCTGGTGCCCCTACAAGGATTTTATTATTAGCTAAGCTCTAGTTGGCCCGTCGGTGAGCAATGCTCTTAGGTGTAAAGGTTTGTTGTTGTGTTTTTTTTTTTTTTAAGATTTTATTTATTTATTCATGAGAGACACAGAGAAGCAGAGACATAGGCAGAGGGAGAAGCAAGCTCCATGCAGGAAGCTTGATGTGGGACTCCAGGATCGTGTTCTGGGCCAAAGGCAGGCACCAAACCGCTGAGCCACAGGCACCCCACCCCGGTGTAAAGGTTTTTAATGCAGCACTGTGCACAGGTATGTACTCAGTAAATGCTTCTTGATTACAATGAAAATGATGAACTAAAGCAGTAGAGGCTCTTGGGGAGGGGAGGGACAGAATAATGACCAGGTTATTGACAAAAAAGTGAAGCCAAATCAGACAAAAATTAAAGGTTATCAAAATCAGCATCTGTCCTGAATGCTTCTGGGCCAGAACCAGAACATGATCTAGCAGAGCAGGGCTAGGGTCTCTCACACTGGGGTTCAGCATGTAATGCTCAGGGGCTAAGGTACAGGTCACGGGGCCCATTCCCCTGAAATGTCAACTTTACTCAGTGATAAGAAAAAAGGAAAAAACTCTTGTCGTCAGAGTCAAGGGTATAGGATAGCTGAAACGTATTCTTTAGGTTTGCCTTGACTCCTCCTTTCCTCAAACAGGAGCCCTCCTTCCCGTGGCTTTCAGACAGAAGGAGGCCAATGATGTCAAGAGGAAACCTCTGCCAGCTTACAAAGAACATGTAACAACGTTTAATTTCAATCAACAAGAGTTTGGATTTGTTGCTGCAGCATAAAAGAAAAAAGGAAAAAAAAAAAAAAAAAAACAAGTACTAAACAAGTCCTTACAAGGCCATACATGATCTGACCTAAGTCATCTCATTCCATTATCCTTGCTCACTCCATTCCAGCCCCCTCTTCCTTGAATACTCACGTGAATTCCTACCTCAGGGCCTTTGCGTCTTCTATGCCCTCTGCCTCCCTGACTCCTGGTGTTCACAAAGCCTCATCGCTGACTTCACTAGCTATTCAAATGTCACCTCATCAGCCAGGTCTCTCCTGACTCCCTATCCAAAGCAGCACCTCCACCCCCCAGCAGCTTTAGATTTCATTGCTCTAATGTGTGTGCTAGGTTTGTGGGTCAGCTTCAGACGACATGTGCCCTTCTTTGTGAGAAGTAGGAATTTCTTTATAAAATGGGTAACAGCGCCTGCCCCACAGGGACACCATGAGAACTGAAGGAGTCCGTGATGGGACCAGCTGGGAACAGCGCCCGGCACAAGGTAAGCACAGCCTGGGTGCTGGCTGGGGTGCCGGCTGGGAGGCCGGAGTGAGCAAATGGCCTGCCGGCTGCCCAGCATCCTCTTCCCCACTGTCCACACCAGAACCCTGCTCGCTAATTTAGCTTCTTAAAATTAATCCAGTGGCTGCACATCAGAATCACCCGGGAGGCTTGAGAAAGGCGGCCAGGGCCCCAGTGCAGGCCAATTAAATAAAAGTGGGAGTGGGGTCATTGATTTCTCACTCAGTGGCCCAGATGGTTCTATATGCAGCCAGAGAGGGGAGTCCCAGCCCCACCCCAGACTCGGTCCCCAACCCACTGGGGCAGGCAACCTACTAAGGAATGGAACAAGCTTGGCACAGAACATACCAGAATCCAACTCATTCACCGGTACCCCATCAGCACGTGGGAAAATAAAAAAAGCTCAAGATCCAGGGAAAAGATCGTAAAACTGAAAAGCCAGGTGAAAACGAGAAGACCCCGAGCAGCAGGGGCAAGGCCTTCAAGTCATTCTCCGCCTCAGCAGGTGCTGGCCACTCGGGCACACAAGCCAGAAGGGGAGGCCCAGAGAGGGGGCGCTGATCGCGGTGGGAAGCAGGGCACTGTAGGTGACTCAGCGTTTTCACGGAGCACAAGATCCAAAATCGAAGCCGTCCGAGCAAACCGCCGCTGGCTTTCTCCTTCTAACTCTCCCAGGCCCCATAAAAGAGGCTGCGAGGAGATGCCACCTGCCTGTCCGGCAGAGGCGGCCTACACCCAGCCCCTCCCCCACAGCCTGCACCTGTGGGGGCCCTCTCAGGAGCCGGCCACTGCAGGGCACCCTGTGTGCTGCCCTCCAGCTGTGACAAGGTGCAAGGGGCCCTAGACCCACCCTGTGCCCCGCCCCACGCACCCAGGAGCACAGATCACTCGACAGTTCAGAGTGAAAACCGTCCTCTGGTCTCACTAATGTCACCAGAGTCCTGATGCTCTGGCATTGGAAGGGCGTGGGCTACAGTCACAGCTCTGGGACATTCCAGCTGAGCGACCCTGCCTGTTGCCCCAGCTGCCTGTGCCTCAGCGTCCTCATCCGGAGGGCTGCAGCAATGGGCCCCCCCTTCGCATGGACTGAACATGGACTGAAGCGCTGCCTGCCAAGCCGTGAGCACGGGGTGGGCCCACACCCAGGCGCCCCTGAGGGTTCACTGCTTCACCTCCCGGTAGTATTAGCACCTAGAAGAGGCTAAGACACGCCGAACCCAGAAGATGAAAAGTAAAGACAAGGCAGAGGGGATGACAAGGTGACGGGTCTTTAAAAGTTATGACATCAGGGCACCTGGGGGGCTCAGAGGTTGAGCACCTACCTTCAGCTCAGGGCCGAAGAAATCAGTTTTTAAATGCCCGGGACTCGATCCAGGGACCCCAGGTCCCACGTCGGGCTCCCCGCAGGGAGCCTGCTTCTCCCTCTGCCTGTGTCTCTGCCTCTCCCTCTGTGTGTCTCATGAATAAATAAATAAAATCTTTAAAATAAAATAAAAAACTACGAGTATGACATCGAGAGCCAGTTGTCTGGACTTGAATGTACAACCATCCTTCTCAGCTTCCTGTTTAATTAATAGCAAATAATTTGTGGTCTAATTGTTGGGAATGGCATTAAAGGGGTTGAGAAAGACAATCTCAACTATGGGGGCGGAAAAAAGAAGAAAATAACTTCATGGGGCAGCCCCAGTGGCCCAGCGGTTTAGCGCCCGCCTTCAGCCCAGGGCGTGACCCCGGAGACCCGGGATTGAGTCCCACGTCGGGCTCCCTGCATAGAGTCTGCTGCTCCCTCTGCCTGTGTCTCTCCCTCTCCCTTTCTCCCTCTCTCTCTGTGTGTGTATGTTTCCCATGAATAAGTAAATAAAATCTTTAAAAAAGAAAAGAAAAGAATTTCAAAGATGTTACACAAAACATGTTAGTAGCTCTACTATAAGGTAAAGGGGTTTTTTGTTTTTTTTTTGGGGTAAGATTATTTTATTTGAGAGAGTCAGAGAGAAAGGGAGTGAGCACGCACACGAGTGGGGAGAGCGCCAGGGGGAGAATCTTAAGGAGACTCCTGCTGAGCGCAGAGCTCAACACAGGGTTCGAGCTCACAACCCGAGATCGCCACCTGAGCCAAACCAAGAAGCAGGTCCCAACTGACTGCAGCCCCCAGGCACCCCAAGAGGTAACTTACATTTTCTCGCTTTTCTGCAACATTGTATGTCCCATATTTAAAAACAACGTGAAAAGCATATTTAGGAAGTAGTTAACACCTATCTATTTAGAATAAGATGTAAGAAGACTAAACTGACGGTTTCATTAGTGAGTTAAGAAAAGGTGTGCAATACTTTTCTTTGCCATAATCAGCTCCCCCGTCAGAATCAGTTTTTAAATGCCTGCTGTCATTGAGAGGAAGGCGGCAGAAATGAGGGGACAGGAGCGCTGGGAGAGGAGGAGTTCCTCCCACATCCTGATGCTGCTGGGCCCATTCCAAGAACAAAAGAACCAACAGCAAAGCGGAGCTGATCAGATCAGAAGCAGTGCCGTCCCAGTTCACGGGCCAAAGAGGAAACAGGGAATCCCGATGTACCTGCAGGGCCGCCCTAAGAACCAAGCCGAAGCGGCGCCACCCCCGGACCTGGAGTATGGAGGCCTGCGTGCAAGTCTCAATGCACCACGCAGAGGCTGCGTGACCTGGAGAAAAGGAGTTAACCTCTCCGCACCTCAACTTTCTCATCTGTAAAATGGAGGTGCTGACAGCCCAGTCATCAGCAATCCTCAGCCCCTTCCCACCCTTGCTCCTCCTCTCTCCCCGGGTCCCACCTTCTCGGACCTCCTGCTCCCGTCCTCCCCTTCCAGGCCAACTCACAAGCTCTCCCTGGTCCCCCCTCGCCACCCAGCCCTGCCCCGTCCCCCACACCCCAGGCCTACAGAACTCCCATCCTCCATGCTTTCACCCATGCTGTCCCCTGGGTCTCCTCCACCCCCTGATCTGGGAAAGCACCCTCCCACCGCAGGCCCCTCCAAACCAGGCACACCTAGACCTTTTTCTTCACACGGGACGACTTGAAAAGTGAACCCCACGGGGTGCACACTAACCCTTCCATGAAGTCGAATTTTAACGGCTTCCCCTTTGTTTCCAGAGCACCCAGGGCATCCAATGGACGTAGCTGCCGTGGTGCCACGTCACCTGTCCGGTACCTCTGGGCCTGCACCACTACACCTAAGGAAGAAGCCCCCACCTGGCAACAAGAACCCCTCAAATGTTTGGTGACTGGCTAAGTGAGGGAAAGCCCCACTTGGTTCTTTCTGATAACCTCTCTTCCTCTCCAGGGTTTCCTTTCAGGGGACCCCGGTGGGGGCTCAGTGGTTGAGTGTCTGCCTTCGGCTCAAGTTGTGCTCCCAGGGTCCTGGGATCGAGTCCCACGTCGGGCTCCCCACAGGGAGCCTGTTTCTCCCTCTGCCTGTGTCTCTGCCTCTCTGAGTGTCTCATGAACAAATAAAATCTTAAAAAAAAAAAAAAAAGAGGGGTCTCCTTTCAAAGCCTAATGAGGACAACATCGTTACACAGCAACTGTTAGCCATAAAATCAGAAGAAAGGGCCAAGCACCTCTCCAAACTATGTTTTATGTCATTTAATCAGTGGGATGGCTCCGATCTTGCCTCCTGCTTCTTTCTCCCTGCCCAGCCCCCACCTCCACCCCAAGCACACCAGCGTCTTTGCAATTCCTATTCCAGGCCTGCTCCCGCTCAGAGCCTCTGCTTTCACCTTCCCGCAGCCTGGAATGCCCCTCAGTCCCAGCAGGTCTTAAAACCTGACCCCCGCTATTCAAATCCACAGCACCCTCCACTGCTCTCCCCTGGCCCACACGTCTGCGTGCCCCACCCCCTGCTGTATTTCTTACCTACGGAACTCACAACCATCTGACACACTATCCGGTCTACCTGTTTATTTGCCTCCCTGCCCTTTGCTGGAATCAGAACTGCATGTGAGACGAGGAAGGGCCTAGGACGTGGTAAATGCTCAATCACCACTGTGGACCGAACAAGTCCTACTCTGCGGTCGGTATGCCTTATGCGGGAGGACCACTGAAGTGCACATGGTAGCTGAGGAGTAATTTGCCCACTGTCACACAGCTAATACCTACCAGAGCAAGGATCTGAATCTAGGCACTCTGACTCGAAGGCCCACACTTACCTCTCATGCCTTCCTGTCTCCCAACCTGACCTAGATAACAATTAAAAGACATCATCACATCCATGGAGCAAATCCTAGCACTAGGTACCTTTGGGCCATACAGAACAGCCATCCACTGGAAAACTTCAAAAGAACAAGTCATTTCAGTCTAGATAGTCCCATGTGGTAAATCATTACCAGATTTATAATTTATATAGCACTGATAGTTTTTCTTTGGATTTAATAATTCAGTTTTTAAAAAGGGGGGGGGGAGATTCATCACACCTTTTTATACTGCAATATCCCCCACGAACAGCAAAATGACAAATCATCAACTAACGTGGACACGGTCCAAGGTGACATGTATTAAAAGCCAAAGGTTGTGGTAGGAGGTGGTGAAATACGGCCTGCGAGGGGGCACAAGGGAACTTTTGGGGGAAATGAAAATGTTCTGTGTCTTAATTTTAGTAGTGGTTACACCACTAGAGATATGTATCCAAACTGATCAAGTTATACACTTAAAAAAGGTACAATTTTATATTATATATATGATTATAAATAACTAAAAAAGCAATAAAGAATATCAGATAGGAATTTTAACTAGTCTACCCCAAAACAGCCACAAATAACATTTCCATAGCAAATACTCCCAAATTAGATCCAAAAAGACGCAATAGAAGTTATGCATTAGCTCCTGAGCATCACCTTTCTCTCTCTCTATCTCTTTTTAAGACAAAGAGGTGACTGGAAAGACAAGCAGTGAAGAGCTCTAACGAGGTCCAGCAGGGTGGCTGCTGTAGGGCTCAGAGCCCACCTGACCACCGGCAAGGCAGCGCCCACAAGTGACACCGACGATGTGCCCCTTCCGTCCTTTGGGTAACCTCCGGCCGGGACTCTAGAGTCAGGTCAGGCCCATCACTGCCCTTCTCCACACGGGCCTCTACACGTACTGACCAGTGCCAGGTATGGATGCTGTACTGATCAGAACTCTTAGTTTCCAGCCTCAGAAACCAACTAGCCAATGTAAAAGAACAGGGATTTCGTTTTTAAAGGGCCATCAGGTAATTCACAGGTCTAGGCCACCCAGAAAACCAAGCCACACAACTCGAGGGCTTGAAGCAGAGCACACTGACACAGCCTGAACTGTCCTGGCCCCTGGGACCACAGCTGGCAGCTGCCCCCACCATCCACCCTCCCCAGTGGCCTCCGGGTACCCCCGGCTTCTGTCCAACACTCACCTCCAGCTTCAGAGTCACACTCCGGTGGGTGTCTCTGAGCGGCCCTGCCTGCAAAGGTGGGCATTTCCCATGCAGAGAAAGAGCCAGGGCCCTTGAAGACTGACAATGCCCATCATAAAAACAAACGGATGACACGCCACCTCCGGGAATACTAGTGATACAGGCCAGCAGGTAATAAAAGGGTTCCCAAAAAAAAATTTACAAAAAAAAAAAAATCCTCAAAGAGAGACATAAAGAATCCTAATCAGGGGTAACACTATTTGGGGAAGGTGGGGGTCTTTTTCATACCATTTAGTGTTGTACTTAGTATATCACTTAATTCCAAAGACCTACCTTCCTAAATTGAAAATGACTCATTAAGAGTGTTTTCTAATTAAAAGAAAAGTAATTCAAACCCAGAATAGCAAATACTTCTCTAGAATAAAGGACACAAATCCTTAGATCTGAAACAGTAATACAACGATTGCTAAAAGACAGGATTCTATCTAATGCATTTCAATATCTTTTTCTACTTAAAGCATATTTTTTAAATGTATGTTTGCTTAAAAGAATAATTCTCAAGAGGTCCTTCTCCTAACCTGAATCTCAGAATAAGAAAAAAGAACAAGCTATGAAAAGCTATTAACACTAATTCAAGATGACCAACTATAAAAAGATATCCGCATTAATGTCAGATAATCAGAAAATTCACCTCCAACTAACAACGTTTAATTTCTAAATGAAGAAAGCCTTCCAGTGATCTCAACGTATAGTTAACATTATGAAACAAACCCTAAGGACCAGAATCTGGTCATAAAACAAAAAGAGGGGTAATGTCAGACCTGTCAAGTCCTGCCTTAGCCTTATCTTCACAAGACTGACACACCAGATCTGAAATGGAAGCATGCATTTTCACACGCAGACTCCTGGCCCGTTAGCACATCACCAGCATTTTACTTTCTCCCAGACAATTTCTCCACGCCACAGTCTTCAGAACTGACATCTGCATGTATTTAAAGAGAAATATTATTTAAATTGGTTTGCTTATGGCTGACTTCGTCCAAAAACAAGACAGAATGAGTAAGAGGGAGTTTGTACTCCCTGAAGAAAAATCCCAAGACAATGAAAGATGACTCGGACGCACGCTGAATAGCAGGAGGGAGAATTAAAATTTTCCAGATAATTCACTATTTAACAGTTGACCATTTAAGTGCAATTCAATCCCTCTTTGAGGGCCTACTTTGTGTAGGCCATCATGGATGATAAAGTGGACACTAAATAAGACAGTCCCAGGTCTCAAGGGAGTAATAATCTAATTGGGGAGAGGACAAATAAGTCAACATGCAGCTATTGTTAAATTAGGCAGAACTGAGAACCGAGGCAAACCACAGTTCAGAGAGTCAACGGAGGGCAAGAGTGGGAAGAGAGGGAAGAGGAACCCAGAAGAGAACAATTCCCCAGAAATAGCACCGAGGCAGCGGGCAAGGAGGTAGTAGTCTGCGGGGCGGGGGGAACACACAAACTGAGCTTAAACCTCACTAGCTGACTCAACCCCATGTGTGGAGAAGTCTATATTTCCTTAAGCAAACGGGGCCCTCGAGGTTTTGTGTAAGGGAATCCTAAGGACAAAGATGATGTACCTGGTGACCAAGGGGACAAAGAGGAGGATGAGGCTGGCAAAAGCTCTGAATTTCATGACAACGTAAGAAAAGACAGGTCAGCCCCAGGACGATGGCAGTAGGTAGGAAAGAGTTCCATAAAGCATGGGAGGCGATGCAGTGTCTCTCTTACCACCAGCCAAGAAAAGAGAGGATGAGAAATGCTTAAGTTTCCACCTTGGGTTATTACATGAACTGAAGCTTCATTAACTAAATGAATAAAATTAATTAGCCTTTTTTTCCTCTTTGTTTTGACTACTACCAGGAAGCTCAGAGCCAAATATATGGCCTATTTGTAACCTATGGCAAGCATCTATGCGCAGCCTGCAAATCTACAATTTATTTTCCTTCTCTTATTTATTTGAGAGGGAGAGAGAGAATCCCAAGCAGACTCCCTGCTGAGTGTGGAGCCTGACCCTGGGCTCAACCGCAGGATCAGATCCAGAGATCATGACCTGAGCCGAAATCAAGGGTCACACACTTAACTGACTGAGCCACCCAGGTGCCCCTATTTCCCTTCTCTTCGCAGGCTTTTATCTATACTTAGCACGTCACCTTTAATTATTTTCAAAGGAGAAAAAAATAAATCAACAGATTTAAAAAAGATTGAGACCAAGCCAGAGATAGCTGGACAAAGTAGCTGGCTCAGGAATACAACCTGTGGGTTGCCAACTCAGAGCATTCTCCTCACTGTTCCACCCTAGCAAAGACCACATCTCATAAAAGAAGCTGAAAAATGCCAGACTTTCACTTTTTCAACCTTCCTTACAAGGAGCAGTGCCATGAAATCAGTTCTACCCAAGACACTGATGGGGAAGTCTCCAAGGTGACCTTCTAGAAGACTCCTCCCTGCTAAGAGGGAATTACAAGAAAACATCTTCCTTCCCTAACACAGGCTTGATGTCTGGGGCCGCAGCAACCACACTGCCAACATGAAGCAATGAGCCTGAGGCTTTCCATAAGCCAAACACTAAAAACAGAGGAATAAAAGGATGCAAAGAGCCTAGAGTCTTCAAACACTGAATGAAACACAGTCTGAATGATTTCAGACACTGCACGAGCCTTACAAACCATCTACTCTCTATACTTCTTGCTACTGGACAATAAGAAGTTCTATTATTTATGCCATTTTTAGTTGTGTATTGTTAACTTGCCAATAATTGATACTATACTGGTCAAATCATGAGGTCAGTTTCTGACAGGTAGTTTTTTATCCTGCTGAGTTAACAAGATCATTATTATTGAGATGAGAAAATGCAAACACATATTATTAGTCAGAAAGAAAGCAATACGCTTTAAGAGCTGCTGGGAGCAGCTAAAGATAAAAACATAAAGGGATGTAATGATAAACAACATTTGAAAAAAAAAAGTATGATCAAGTATCGATGGGGCACTTCTTGGAGGCAGGAACAGAGGAAGGAAAGAGTAAATGTACAGATGTCCTCTGAGGCAGAGAAAATGAGGGAGACTCTCTTTTCTGGCAATATTATGTTATAGACAAGATAAGTTAAAAATCCTTTCCAATACAGAACAGAGAAAAAGGGGCATCTGGGTGGCTCAGTGGTTGAGCATCTGCCTTTGGCTCAGGGTGTGATCCCAGGGTCCTGGGATCGAGTCCCACATTGGGCTCCCTATGTGGAGAGCCTGCTTCTCCCTCTGCCTGTGCCTCTGCCCCTCTCTCTGTATTTCTCATGAATAAATAAATAAATAAATAAATAAATAAATAAAGCTTCAAAAAAATACAAAAACTCTTAATTAAAAAAAAAAAAGAAAAAAGACCACTCCAAGGTCAAAAATCAGAGGAACCTAAAATCCACAGCATAAAGTCTAAACTGATCATGTTTAGAAACCTAGGGTTGGGGGAGGGCCTGGAGGAGAGGGGCTCTGTGTGTAAAGGGCACCTGCCCTTTGGGATGTAACAAAAATAAAAAAGGGAAAGAAATGACTAGCCTAATATTTTAAAACACTGTCTTGAAGCCAATCATAACTCTTGTTTCCAACCTCGTACACTTTACCCTTCATGTGAACAAATTCTAGCATTAAGCATGTATTTTAAAAAACATGTCCGTATTACATATTCACATATCACAAAGGGCTTCCTGAACATTTCATCGTAAGATCAATGAAATGTAAGAGAAATTTTTTCCTGCCCCCCCCCAAAAAAAAAAAATCCATTGCCCGATTTTTGAGCCATTATTTAACCATCAACCACTTAATCAAGTATGCAAGTTCAGTGTGTGTGTGTGTGTGTGTGTGTGTGTGTGTGTATATGTAACCATACTAAAAGCTTCCAAATCTTAGGCCCTTTTGGTAAAACAGCATCATTAGGATCCTTAGAATATCGTCCTTGGGACTATGCAACCGACAGCCACAAGTTTCATTAAGACCTTAGAGATCACATACAACCAGTCTGTCATCCCCGAGCTCATCTTACTGCCCTCACATTACACGTTCTGTCAGGCACAGACTCAGCACTCAAACGGGAGGGGACGGCAATGGCCTGGGAGGAGGCGCTGGGGCTCTACAGCCGAGACGGTGGGCTCCAATGTTAGAGAGGCAAAGGGAAAGAAAGGCATTACAGCTGCAGCTAAGAGCAAAAAAAAAAACAAAAAAACCAAAACCAAACAAACAAAAGAACCAGGAAAACCTCTCCAGGTCCCCCCCACCCCGGTTTACCTTCTGCTACCCTCATTTGCCTCCCACGTTCCCCTGAAAACTCAAGGCCTCTTCTCTCCCTCCGCTCCTTCACGCGGGCTTTCCGAATGGGCACGGGTCCACCCTCCACCCCCCAGGCCGCCGCCGCCGCCGCCGCCTCCGCCACTCACTTCTAGACCATCTTCTCCCAAAGAGTCCCAGCGCTGGGCGGTCCGCACGGCCCAGGAAACACACGCGCACACCATCTAGACGGTCTTCACGGGGGCGTGCACGGGAGTCCCCTGCGCCCCCAGCCCGTACCCCGGGGGTCACGGACGCCGGAGCCACCCGACACCCGGCGTCCGAATCTGTGCCCGGGCCGCGCCGCGCCTCCGCGCCCGCAAACCGCTGCGCCAGACGGTGGAGGACCGAGCATTTACCCTGCGGACGCGGCCACCGCCGCAGGCAGGCGGGGCGAGCCCCTCGAGAGGCAAGAGCCCCGGCGCGGAAGCGCCGCGCTGGGCTCGGTCCTCCCCGCCCGCCGACGCGGGAGGAGGTCCGGGGAACCGCCCCGGCCCGGGGGACCAGAGGGGCTCCCGGGGGACCAGAGGGGCTCCCGGGGCTCGCGCGGTCCGCCGGGGAGAACGCACGAGTTCGCGGCGCCGGGAGGCTGCGAGCGGCGCGCGGCATTCTGGGACTCGTTTCCACAGTTACCCACGTGCACCCAACCCAACCGCGGCCCCGCGCGGCGCGGACTACAAGTCCCAGAATGCCGCGCGGCCGCCTTTCCCCTTCACACCCGGCCACCGGAGCCAGACCCTAAAGGAAACCCCTAAAGCGTCCTCCCCGCAAGCCTGGCCGAGGTCGCGCCCCGCGGCCGCGGCGCGGGGCTTCGGGCCCGGCCCTCCCTGCAGGGAAGCGGGTCCCCAAGCACCAGCGTCCACACCTGACGACCAGAAATTAGACAACTGCGTCACAGGCTGCCAAACCCACGGACTGCCTGGGACCCCAACACCTCCCCTGCGCAAGCCTCCCCCCCCCGCGCACACACGCACACCCCCGGTCTGCAGGGCCCGACCCCTCCGGACCCCGCCGCGGCGAACCCGCAGCCCGCGCCCCGGCCCCGCCTCCCGGTCCCGCAGCCGGAGCCCGCGCCAGCGCTGACCTCGCTTCCCGCCGCTCTGGGGGAACCGCGGCCAGCGCCAACCTCAGGGCACCTCCCCGCCCCCTCCGCCGCGCCCCGCCCCCTCCGCGCCCCACACCCCGAAGCTCGGGGCTCCCCCTTCCAAGGACCCCGTCTGGATCGGGGGCAGGGACCACCTCCCAGGAAACAGAGTCTCACACCTTCCCCCCCACGAGCCCCGCGCGGACCGAATCCGGACTTGACAGTCCTCCCCCCGCCCTGGCCCCTCCCCACCCCCCTCTCCTCCCAACTAGCTCTGCACCCCCACCGCACCTCCCCTACCCCTGCCCCCATCCTGCACCCCAGAGCCTCCCCGCCTCCCTCTCCCCTCACTCCCGACCCCCCTCTCTCCCCAACACCTGCTCAATCCTATTAAACCCCGACGCCTGCCCCCTCTCACCACTCCCAGTTACCCCCCCCCACCCTCCCGACGCCTCTCCCGCCCGCCGGACTCCCCAACTATCCCATCGCACCCCGAGCCCTCCCGTTACATCAGCCCTCGCCTCGGTGCCCGCCCCCCGCCCGCCCTGCCCCGCTCGGCCGCTGCCCCCGTTCCCCCACCGCATTGTTCCCCCCGCCCCCGCCATCCAGCCCTTCTTCCCATTGTCCCCGCCCCCGCGCTCCCCTCGCACTCACCCGCCTTTCTCACGGAGCCGCCCGCACCGCTCAGCCCCTAGGAAATCCTCACCCCTGCGCCCCGCCGCTCGCTCCCTCTCCCCCTGCCCGCGCCGGTGCCACCCCCGGCCCTGCCCGCCAGCGCCCGCCGCCGCCTCCACCTCCATTCACCCCGGGCACTCCGGTCCCAGCCCTGCATCGCACGTCCCGCCCCCCCCTGCCCCCAACACTGAAAGGGAGCCAGTCCCCACCCCCTCCCCTCCGCCCTCCCCGGCAGGCCGGCCCCTTCCCCCCCCGCCCGCCCCCGCCCCCGCCCCGCGCCGCCCGCAGCGTCACCGCCCGCCCCGGCCCCGGGAGGGGAAGGGGTGGCTCCCGGGCAGGGGCTCCGGGCGCGTTTCGGGACAGGAGGCGCGGGGCGGGGACTGCGGGAGCGGAGCGGAGAGTGGCGGCCACGCCGGCCGCGGCCCGCTCGCCCCCCGTTACTCACTGACAGCGGCGGCATCCGAGTGCATTTTCGGGCAGCTCACACCCCGCTCGCCGCCCCGGCTCCCGCGCTCGCCTCGCGGTCCCCCCACCGGCTCGCCGCACCTCGGCTCGGAGCGGAGGACCAGCCGCCAGCACTCCGGGCCCGCCCCCCTCGGCTCCAGCCATTGGCCGAGCTCCGGCCGGGGGCCCGCCCCCCCGCGCTTCCCATTGGGCGAAGGGCGAGCGGAGGGCGCCGGTCCGGGCCCGGCAGGGAGGCCCCGCCCCCGGAGGGCCCCGGCGATTGGCCCGGGCGCCGCGTCCGCGCACCGCCCCCGGCGGAGGCCACGGGCTGGGGCCGCGGGTTGGGCCCGGCTGCTGTCACTCAGCCCCGGGGGTCCGGGAGCGCGTGTAGGGGCGAGGCTGGGGAACTGGTCCACCTTGACCCTGAAGCCCCGCCCCGCCGCGGGCGGGATTGGTGGAGCCGCAGACCAACCGAGAGGGATGGGTCGGCTTCTGAAACAAAGCACGCGTGGTGTTCCGCGGGGAGCCGCGGGGCGCCAGCGCGGTCGGGGCAGCGCGTGTCCCGCTGCGAGGACGGGGGGCGGGGCGCGCCCCGACCTGGGGCCCCCACTCGCCTCGCGCGCCCCGCGGGCCCCGCGGCGCTTCTCAGCAGGAGCCCGGTCCGCGCCCAACTTGGGCTGGGACGTCTCCCGCTGGGTGTTTCCTACCGCGGGAAACTGGACGAGGAATCGCCGCGTCCTCGTTTCCTGCAAACCCTCGGGTGGGGAGCAGATCCCCGTGCCTCGTGCAACTACAGCAGACCCTCCTCTCCCCGTTTGCGAAATGCACGTCCCTTCCAGGATGCACACACTTCTTCCCCCGCCCCGGGTCACAAGTGAGCTGTTGTGCAGGCTTCGGACGCTGCGAGGCACCGTCGGGCACACGCACCTCGGTGGACGCCCCGCCCACGGCGAGTTAGGGCCGCGCTCTGAGCGTGGGGCTCAGGCTGGCGCATTGGCAAGTCCAGAGGGGAGGTGCCGAGGCCTCAAGGACACTCAGCCTGAACCTGATTCACCGACTCTGCGGGGGGCCTCGGTTGGGCTGCAACGTGAAGGTGTTAATTTAAGGGAATTCTTAGGACCTAAGGCAAGAATTCGCACCATTTTCACCAGTTGCAACCATTTTTCTCAACGCCTTCCAACCGACTCAACACACTCTAACCATAATGCAGCAGAGTAACACTTTGAGATACTGGGGAGGATAGTCCCCAATCACAGGACACCTACCTTATTACCCTGTATCCCTAGGCCCTGCCCCAGCCTACAGCCAGGGCATTACACCCTCTCAAGGAATGGGTTACACCACAAACAACTGGTAACAAAACATTAGTCGCTTTGGTTTTAGGTTTCATCAGCCCAAGGCTTTTGAGTTTCAGCGTTCTGAAATTTAGGTTTCAAATCAAAGGGATAAGTGTCAAGCCAAAACCAAGATATTCTGAAAGAACAGGACCAAACCAGTTCCTCTGTCCCACACCACTTCTATTGTAGTCCACTCTTATCCCCCTTAATCCCTAATGTCTCAGGGGTAAATTATATCCTTATAATTTTATGTCTATCATATTTCTATCATCCAAGTGTTTATGAATCCCTTCACCTAATCATAGAATCTCAGAACTGACCTTAGGTTTCTCCTCGAAAATCTCATCCATATGGGTGACCTTTAACCTGCTAGGCCTCACAGAGATGGGTAATTACCTCTGGACTCTGAAATAGACCATTCCTTGTTGGACAGATCTACTTTTTTTTTCTTTTCTTTTCTTTTCTTCTTTTTTTCTTTTTTCTTTTTTTTTTTTTTTTTTTTCTTTTTTTCTTGAGAGAGAGAGCAATCCCACAAGGTAGGGAAGGTGGGGGTGGGCAGAGGGCGAGGGAGAAGCAGGCTCCCCGCTGAGCAGGAAGCCTGATGATGCCTGATGCCTGATACCTGCAGGCTAATCCCAAAACCCTGAGATCACCACCCAGCCTTTGGCTATCTGCTTAACCAACTGAGCCACCCAGGTGCCCCAGGGCAGATCTAATTCTAAGAGAGCCTGCCCTTACTTCGAACAGAAGAGCTGCTCCTGCATTCTTTATCCCATTGATGCTTTCAACCTATCCTCTATCTAGGAGATAATAAATTATATATATCCTACACAAATTCATATTATTTTATATGCATAATATTTGTATGTTTTTTATTGATCATGGTACTTCAAGGGCTGAGACACATTGCTGTTTTGCACAGAAATGAGTTTGCTTCCTAACACCTCTAAATTTAAAATAAGCCCAAATTAAAATTAATTTGTTTTAGGTACCAGTTTACTATATTGATTCATTTGCAGGAAACCTGATAATAATGTATGTAATGGCTAAGCTACTGAGCTGTCTGCCCGCGGCTCTGTCCCTAGCACTCATCTCTTTCCTGGCTCATGGTGTCCACAAAAACTATACAGAATGTTTAACCTTTGTTATTTCTCAGCATCACTTTCAGTTAGATCAGTATGGTTATTTTCAAATAAAAACACACTTAAAAGAGTAATTTATACAGATCTTTTTGATAGTCAACTGCAGCCTCAAGCTTGAGGGGCTAAGCTCATCCTTAGTCTCACATGTAGTATGAATAGTAAAACAGGTATAATTAGGTGATTACATAATATTCTGCAGCTATCACCCCGTCATTTTAATAATCCACAAGACTATGAACCTTTGAGGGCAGGAATCTTCTTATATTTATCTTTAAGTCCCTAGCATCTAGCACGGTGCTTTCAAATAGTAGGCACTACTAAACTGTTCCTTAAAATGAGCCGAATCTTGACTGTAAAGTGAAATTTTAGATCTGAGAGAAGTCTTGGGAAGATCCAACTTCCTCATTTTAAGAATATGAGAGTTGAGGTCCAAAGGAGTTCGATGTCTAATCCAAGTTCCCCAAATAGTTAATGACAAAGCAGTAACTAAATTAGGTTTCTCCACTCCTAGACCAGGTCTTTTCTCCTGTACCGATATCAAAGCTTCAAACTCCAAAGATGGGTAAATCACTCTTCCTTCCCCTTAGAAAGTTATTAGAGCAATCTAATACAAATTCTATACTTCATAGCTGAAATACTGCCTTCTTTTTTATGAAATTCAACAGGGAATGTTTTCAATCTGTAATAGAACATTTAACTTTTTTCTCATTGGTACCGGCTCCAAATAACTTGATCCCTGTGGGGACGTTTACTGAGATAATAATGTCACATTTCTGTGCCTTTATATTCAAATCCTTGGGAGGGGGTTAGAAATTAGTAAGTGTTTGGGACTGTGATGGTAAAGTTAAACTTTTTCCCAAATTCTACACTCCACAGCATGCTTTTCTGCATGTGTTGGGGATGAGGATACAGAGTGGAGAAGGGCGTAGTCCTAAGACTGAAACTTGGGCCTGCTCAGACAAATAGATAAATGTGCCCCTGATAAAATTGGAGGACAATCGGAAAGAACACATGTCAGGGAGGAGTTAATTTAGCCTCAGATCACAGTGAAAGAGTATGTAGAACTCCACTAGTTATCAAAAGTCAGGCTACATGGGTTTACATGGAAACAAACAAACAAACAAAATAAATCAATCTGTAGAGGTCAGGATGCTTTACTTCTCCAAACTCATAACCAACTGACAGTTTGCTAATCCCAATGATAACAACTTGTTTTTTTAGTTGCTACCCATGTGATAGGCACTACTCTCGATAGTGCTTTGCTTGTTAAAGTAGTCCACCTAACCTTGCAACACTCCAGTGGGGCACTAATATTATCCCCAATTTACAGATAAGTTAACTGAGGTTTAGATCGGTCAGTAACTTGCCCCCTAGCTAATAAGGAATAGTGTTCCTAAGTGGTCAAATTCCCTGTGTTATAATGTACCCTCTCTTTAAAAAAAAAAAAAAAAATTATTTATTCATGAGAGGCACAGAGAGAGAGGCAGAGACACAGGCAGAGGGAGAAGCAGGCTTCATGCAGGGACCCCAATGTGGGACTCGATCCCGGGTTCCCAGGATCATGCCCTGAGCCGAAGGCAGTTGCTCAACCACTGAGTCACCCAGGGGCCGCAATGTACCCTCTCTTCTTAATCAGATTAATATATGCCCTCCATACCTGAGAGATTCATTTAAAAGGATACAATGATATAGAGGTGAATGTGTTTCTAGAAGTGAAACCTAGCCTTTTTCTAGAATATGTAGACACTCAGGCTGCCTTTGTAGATATATATTACAAAAAATATGAGTCAGAAAGATTATTTCCAGGTTATTCCATCCTTCTTATCTATTTCATCTTTTTGACCTTATTTCAATAACAGCTATCGACTTCCTGGTATATTATGAATGAGATTATTTATCTAGGGTATCTAATGAGGCTCTGCTGAACGTAATACACTCCCTATTCTGATAGATCAGTGGGACGGGGGACAGCCCCTTCAGCCTCCTGGAATTAACCTTTTAACCATTGAGGTCTGTGCTATGGAGAACAGTTTCAGCTTTTAATTTCATAAGTATGCTGTACTTAATGCTGCTTTTCACAGCATACATAGAACAGTTTTGCACTTGCCAGATGCAAATAGGGTAATAAAAATGTAGGTTTTGTTTTTCAATACCTATACATAGTCATGTCCCAATTATTAGGTTCATGGAAAAAGCTTAGAAGTAAACATTTTCTTCCATTGTCACCAAGAGGGACAGTTTCTCCTCAAAACTGACCATAGTCGGGGCACCTTCTTTAAATTTTCTAACCTGTTAGGCTATTATCCTATTAACATCACCACTTCACACCAAAGATAAACCTATCAATGAGCCAAAATTCAGCATCAATACTCTTAGACACTATCTGACTAGAAAATGTCCTACCCAAATCAATCTCTTATTTCCAAATAAAATCTTCTACCTTAATTTCTAACCAAAAAGACCTAATTAAACTATATTTTCTTTCCTTTATAATTACTATAGCTCTCAGCCTATTAATCCTTAGTTACCACGAGTAACCTCTATAATTACTAAAACACCAGTCAATAACGATCAACCAGTAACAATCACCAATCAAGTCCCATAACTCTATTACGCTGCAATTCCCATAGCTTCCTCGCTAAGAAATCCTGCGTCTCCCGTATCATAATCTCCCCCTGCCTGTGTCTCCGCCTCTCTCTCTGTGTCTCTCATGAATAAATAAATAAATCTTAAAAAAAAAAAAAGTGGTCATGATTGACAATCTGAAAAGATGGCATTGTTTGCCACGTATCTTGTCCACTACACTTTTCCTTTTATCAGCTTCCTTCTCCCTTGCTCTTCTTATGCTGACAATGACACACAAGCAAGTGACCTCTTTATATATTTTTTTAAGTGACCTCTTTATAATCACGACAGGTTACTTTGTAGAACTGATATCCTGTCAGGTGGGTTTATAATGTACATTAAAGGGATTTCCATTTTTTCATCAGCCTCTGTTGGGGCGATAATGTAACTCCCCAAATTAAAAAAAAAAAAAGAGAGAGACTTTAAGAGATGGAACTTTCTGGAACCACCTCTACACTGGGCATTTTTAGCTGCACTTTTGATGTTTTTTCTGAAGCAGAACATAGAACATAGGCTTAATCCAGACGGCCTGGATTAAAAACCCATTGGTTTAAGAAGACACTGTACCACTTAAGACGATGAGTTACCTCACATTTCTGTGTGGTTTTCTCATCTGCAAAATAGTGAAAATAATAGGACCTACCTCATGGGTATGTTGTGAGAAATGAGTAAGTATAAGTAAAGCACATAAAACTACGTGGCTTAATACCTGTTAGCTGCAGCACTCAGCATATTCTGGAATAAACCTTTCCCCCTCCCAGCCAGCTCGTCATCCCAAACCTTTCTTTCCCTCTAAGCTGGTCCCTGACTCCACAGTCACGATGTCTTATTAACTCGGCTTCCTTTCTCCTTTCTAGAGTTTACGGGAACATTGAGTTGGGGTACGGAAGCGTTCTTCACCAAGACACCCCACCAACGTGAAATCCGTCTAGTTTGAAACTGAAATTCAAGACTCTGAACAATAAAGGGGAAAAAATGAGTCCCTCGTATCAATGCTGTGTCATTCAAACTCTTTGAAAACTAGCTTAATGAAAATTGATTGATCTTGCAAGTTCAGATGTACATAGGAAATTCCTAAACAATCACACAGATTGTAGTAAATTACCGGGGAGCCTACATAAATAGAAGCCCATATTATGTTCCCATAGCGACTAATATCTCTTCCTCGTCCTTTGAAGTAATATTACCCTTCCCCGAGTGCCACAGTTACGGGTGTAAAAGATTTTTAGTCTGCTATACCAGAGGCAAAGTGTCTTCGAGTATCACCCCTGGGCCAGACTCCCCCACCTAAACCCTTGAGCAGGAATTCAACTTGTCTGGGCCTCACTTCCTCCCTCCATGAAAATGGGGCTGAAATCTTCAAGGGATAAATAGGATAAAATATGTGCAAGCACTTGTAAAAGTAAGAGAGAGAAGCAGGAATAAATGCATGAGCACCAATTCTGCGATGCTTTGACATACTTCCTTGTGAACTTCATGCGGTCTTGTGAGGTGCAGTTGGCTAATTTTTATGCTTGGGGCTATTGCAAGTAAAAATGAGTCTGTGTTTTTAAGTTATCTGGAAAAGCCTGGTTTCCTCCTTTACGAAGCTGCCATTTTAAGGCTCTCTCAGAAAAGCTAAGGATTTTCCAATTCTGCTGAGATTTGACATCAGTGTTTCAGTTTCAATTTCAATTTCTTTTTCTGATCTTTTTCTCCAGCCCAACCATAGAATGCTTAAACTGCCACTTTTCTTTTCTTTTTTTTACCCAGGACCTTTTATTTTTCGGAAATCCCACCTGCCTAGGGATTTAACAGACTATTTGAACAAAACTGTGTTCATTACCACACGTTCTTCTCTGAATTGGGTCTTTTCACCTTATTCGCATTGGGCTAATCAGGTCCTTAATGATGTTGCATGAAATTCGATCTCCGCAGGTATCATTTTCCAACTGAATCTAAACAGGGCATGACGTTTAGGGTGACTGTCACAAACACAGCATCACTTCAGTTAGGCCAGCTAGCAGGGCATGGGCAGGAGGAGTGACCATTTTCCTCGCACAGTGGCTTCTGTGTGTCGCCAGGCTCCCCATTCCCCCTGGCCTTCTCTAGCCTGCTTCCATGAACACAATGTCGTTTTAACATCCCTCTCAGGGCAGTACAGGAGGCCCCATCCATCTCCAGACGTCGGGGCTGCACAGCAGCCGAGCATCTCATTATGGCAACGTGAAGCATTCTGGGAGAGTGGATGGAGCCGGCAGGCAGCAGGGGAAGTGGGGGAGGGAGGAAGGGGCCGGCAGGAGCTGAGGAAAATATATGCTCACTTCCTTGGTGATAACCTGCTATGGAAGTAGGAACTTCCTGTTCTGGAAAGGAAGAGGATGGAGGAGGCCGCAACCTGGTGACTAAGCAGATTCCAGCCCCTACCACGTGGTGGGTCTGTCTCCACTACCCCAAGACCCCAACACTCACACCTGAACCCCCCAATTGAAGTCACCCCAGAAGCCAAGTCATGGGAAGAAAGTAATGAATCCACGTATTTAAGAAAAATACTGATGGTTCCCAGATAGAGAAAAGAACTTGGAGGGGCAGGCCTGCATGCACACACATGTGCAAGCACACATACGGACGCACGTACAAATCATTTCAGTGGGTCCTGTGGCTCCCAAAACGTTACAGGCATTTGCTTTAACCACTTTGGGCCAAGGCAGTGTAAGCAAGTAAAGCGTAAGCATCCGGGGTTAGTTGAAAGAAAATATTGTCCAATTGGGTAAATCGGTGATTTGCGTGTGTGTGTGTGTGTGTGTGTGTATGTGTGTCCTAGATAGACATTCAGTTGAGTTTACAAGTATTTCCCTTTGAAAATCCCAACACTCTAGGGATGAGCCAGTGGCCATCAGTCGTGTGCTGGTGACAGAGGGGTCCACCTGACGTGGGGCCTGCGCTGGGGCGACAGTGCGCGTGACAAGGTGAGCAGGTGCAGGCCGTGCGGTGGCAGGAGGGGAGGGAAGCTTGGCTGGGGGTGGGGGAGCAACATTTTCAAGGCCATCGGGAGGATTTTGGACTCCTGGACAAAGGGCAAGAGAGAAGCAGTGCTCTTTGGAGAGGAGACGCTGAAAATAAACTTCTGTTCCCAAATTTTGCTCACCTCCAGTTCCAAACTGGGTTGTGGTCAAAACTGCCTTTTCTGCAGCCGCGCACCCCCGGAGTCTGGGTCCTCCCCTGCCCCCTGTGACTCTCTGCCATCCCTGTGGCCTAGCGGTTCCATCCTCTGACCCCCTGGCCCCAGGCCCTGATCAGCACCCCTGCACCTGGCCCCCCAGGCCCTGTGCCCCCCACAGTCTGGTCCATTTGCTGGGCAAGCCTGCTCTTGAGCCCCTGCACCTGCTTCTGCGCCGCTCTCTGCCTCCCCGTCCCCCCCACCTCACAGCCACCCATCCTGGCCTCAAAGCTCCTGCACTACAACCGTCGTCTGTTCTGAACCTCCAAATTTTATCTAACTGGAGCTTTGGGAAACATTTCAAATTCAGATAATAGGCTAGGGGGATATAAATACTGGATTGGCGGCCACTTACATACCCCCCACTTGGCACCAGGCACCGTGCTAGGGTTTGTGGCAACTCATTGAATCCTCTCAACGATCCCAAGGGGTAGAAACTTCTGTTTAAACTCATTTGACAGGCGAGGCAACTGAGGCACAGATCAGATGAACTGACTACCCCAAAGCCACACAACTCGTAAGTGGCAAAACTGGGAGAATTAAGGCCAAGTACCTTCAGATCTGCATGTTGCCTCACTTTGCTCTCTGGCTCCTCTGTGTAGCACTGTACGGAGGGCCACTTGCCCACCCTCTGCAAACCACCCCCCCAGCCCCGCCGCCCCCAACGCACCCTCCAAGTCCTTTATTACAGAGGCTGTACCTATTTTTCTAGCACCTGCAGGCAGTCCCACCTAACATAAGTCTAGGGGGCCGGGGCCAATGTCCCGTGTCCTCTCTGCCCATCATTAGCGGGAGCATGAAACACAATTTCCCCAATTCCAGGGAATGGGACTTGATTCTCTTCCTCGTTAAAATGCTTTGGGGATCTGACAACAGAGCTACATGGGGGGTGTGCACCAGTAGGGCTCAGGGTGCCTCGGTTGGTTAAGTGTCCGGTTCTTGATCTCAGCTCAGGTCTTGATCTCAGGGTGGTGGGTTCAAGCCCCATAGTGGGCTCCATGCTGGGCGTGAAGCCTACTTAAAAAAATAAAATAAAATAAAAAGAGTAGGGCTCAAAGTAGCAGAGTATTGTTACCGGCCATTCGGCTTTAAAGGGCAGCCACTGCATGTGGATCAAAACTGTGCCACTTGCCCCCTTGGCCAGCCCTCCGGATAGACGGCTGCTGTTTTCAGGACGAAGTCCCTCCTTTGTGAGTGAAGGCAAACCTCTGTGCCCCCTAATGTGAGCAAGACTGAGCTTGGACGACATCCTGGAGGACAGACCCAGGGGGTTGCCTGAGAATCAGAGGGAGGCCAGGCCAGTGCTGAGAGGTTGCGGTGCTCAGTGGGCACAGGAAGGGTCTAGGGCCAATTCCTCTTGCCATATTGGGGTCAGCAAATGGAGACACCACTTTCTTCCCCACCTCCGAGTCACTGTGCCACCGTGGGAGCAAATAAACGACGCCTGGCTCCCCACAGCACCCAGGAAAGTCTAGATCCCAGGGGCCAACAGCCCCCTTCATGCCCCCTAGAGATGCTTGCATGTGCCTGGGACCTACGGGGATGATCACAACTTACCTGTCCAATGTCTCATTCCCTCAGCTCCTCGTGCGTGCCTGGCTCGCTGTTCCCGGATAAGCTAATGCAGGGGAAACACAGATGTGTTAACCCCGCACCCCCAGCAAAGATATTTACACTCAAAATAAAAGACTCCTAACAACTGGCTCAACACCAACAACATACTTCCCCCAGCCTCTCCTCCTCCCCGTCTCCAGTACAGCTCGGCTTCAGGCTCACCTCCATCAGGCCTCCTTTGACTGAGGTTACCCACAGTCATGTCTTTTTCCACTTCACACCTGCAGCACTGGAACGGAACTTGGCGGGAGGGAACAGAACCAGAACAAACAGGAATAGAATGTAGGGCCAAGGTAATGAGCTGGACACATTCCCTCATCTCACAGGTGAGGACACAAAGACACAGGAGAGTCTGGTCAGACAAGGCCCATGGCAAGTTGATGGCTCCGTGGGGCCACTTGGACTTTTTTTGGCCTGGCCTTTCCCTCTTTTGCTAGAAGGAGCCCTGCTTCTTTTCGGGGATCTGCTCATCCCACCCTTCATCAGAGTTTTGATAGCTGATCCCCCCCCAACATTCCCAATGAGCACGTGATCTCTTGTTGGCTCATTCCTCTCTTCACGAAACAACCATTATCAAGGGCCTTCTGTGTGCCCGACACTGCTGGGCTCTTCGAATAACATGTTGAGCAAAAACCAGACCCAACTGCTGCCTTCCTGGGGCTTACGAGCTTGCAGAGGAGGCATTCCTTAATTAGTCATGCAAGCAAGATAAAATTGCTATTTTGACAAGTAATAAGGAGAAAAGGGACACAGTTTTTGCGAGCCTGTGATAGGGGAGCTGGCTCAGTTACTTTGTACAGGTGTACAGTTTGTGCACTGTGCAAAAAAGCACAGCCAAGGGGGCAAGGGGGCTGGGGTACCACTTGTACTCTGTTCAACCCATGGGCTCGGTGTGAAGCTGTGTTTGCTCAGAGGAAGGGGCACCTTGTTCTTCACACACCTCTCATAACATTACATTCCCTATTTATAGTCCAAATTTCGTTTCTGTTACTTGCAACTGGGGGGTCCTGGCTCACAGAGCAAAGCTGGTTCAGCTCTCCTTTCTCCCAAGTCCGTTGGGCCTCCTCCCTCCACCAGGCCCCATCCCTCCATATTAGAAACCTCTGCCCTGTCAGGCCACCTCACCTCCAGCGCAGGAACTCTGTCTTTGATGATCTAGTTTTGTCTCCAGCACGTAACAAAAACTCAATAAACATTTAATGAATCAAGACTTGATTAACTCCCTACTGGCAGTCATTTTGTCCACTGGGATTGCATGAAGTGTGAGTACTGGAGTTTGGAGCAGCTTTCCTGAACATCTCTCATCTCCATCAGTTCCCCCATGGTTTCCACTGGCCCTGAACAAATGCAGACTCCGGCTTATGCTTATATTAATAAATAGCTCCCATTTGTCTACACTTTGGCTGGGGAGAGCTGGTGGAATTTATTTCATAAGGAAGAGTCAGCAGCTTTTATTCCATCTCTGCATGCCAAGTGGTAGTGGGCCTTTAAGATGGAGCGTTTTCCAGATCTGAAAGTCTAGAGCTGAATGCTAAAGACGGTTTTCATCTTGTGCTTAATATCTACTAAGGCCCTGTCTAGGGGCATCAGACAACTTGAGATCCACTATGGTTTTGTCAGCCGAGCACAGTCTGCTTTCTCATTGATCTCTGTATTATTCCCAAATTAAGAGTATATCACTCTTTTAGGTAGATCCTTCCCCTCTGACTCCAGGGCCTGAAGAATGTCAGCTTCATACAGTATCTCCTGCCACTGATGCTCTTAGCTTTGTTAAGGAAGCTGGTATTTGAGGGTTTTGTTTTGTTTTGTTTTGTTTTTGAGACTTATGTCCCCTTTTCCTAAGCCAAGCTCCATTGGCTTGAGATGTAAGCAGTCCTACGGGAGCTGCTGAACAAGCCAACATTTGGAAATAGGAATCAGGATTAGGTTGTTTTTCTTCACTGTGTCTCAAGATCCATGGGTTTCAAGAGACTCTGCCGTTCTTTTCTCCATTCATCATATTAGAAGGGAAAACACAAAGATGGTGCCTCCATCAGATCTTATCCATATTTTCTTCACCGAGACTCCCAAACCAGCAAGTCTACTGAAGGAAGGCAGGTGGTGGGGTTGCAAAAGGGTAACACACCCAGATTTTGCAAAAGCAGCCAAAGCTTTAATGTGGACTCTTCTGCTCAACACTGGACACATTATGTGAACTCTCTGTGCAAGATTTCTTTACTTATATTTTTTTAAGATTTTATTTATTTATTCATGAGAGATACAGAGAGAGAGAGAGGCAGAGACACAGGCAGAGGGAGAACCAGGCTCCATGTAGGAAGCCTGATGTGGGACTCGATCCCGAGACTTCAGGATCACGCCCTGGGCCAAAGGCAGGCGCTAAACCACTGAGCCACTCAGGGATCCCAGATTTCTTTATTTTTAAAACAAGCACAATAGCACCACTTACCTCACAGGAGTGCTGTGAGGAGGACTCCACAGTTGGTACTTGTGAGGTAGACAGAACAGTGGCACCCCAAACGTGCCCATGCCCTAATCTGTGGAACCTGTGAATATGTTACTTAATGTGGCAAAAGGGATTTCGTGGATATGATTAAGAATTTTGAGATGGGGGAGATTATCCTGGATTCTCCCAGTGGGCCCTGTGTAATCATAAGGAGCCTTACAAGTGAAGGTAGGGAGGCAGGAGGTTCAGAGTCGGAGAAGGAGATGTGATGGGGTCCGAGTGAAGCGGTTGCTGGAAAGGGCCAAGAAATGCTGGCATCTTCCAAAAGCTAGACAAGGCAAGGAAATGAATTCCTTCCAGAAGGAACACAACCCTGAGAACACCTTGACTTTATGGCCCCATGAGATTCATTTTTGTACTTGTGATTCAAGTACTATAATAAATGTGTGTTTTAAACCCCTACATTTGTGGCATTTTGTTACAGTAGCCATAGGAAACTAATACAGTATATAAAGCATTTATCCAGGACCTGCTAAAATACCATAAATCGCTGTGATTCTTACTATTATTTTTGTTAACTTGAATCATTTCTTTTTTTGCAAATGGCAGAAATTCAACCAATGTAGTTTAGGCCAAAAAAAGGGGAAGGGAGATTTTTTTTTTCTCCTATAATCAACAAAAGGCAAAGGAAATGTAGTAATAGAAGCAATTTTATTTATTGAAAGCTGGTCCCAGCATTGAGGTGGGGCTGACCCGGCCCACACAAGAAAAGCAGATGCTCCTGCCCAGGACTTTACCTCTTCAGAGAATGGTACAGAGGCATCTGGGTGGCTCAGTTGGCTAAGCATCCAACTCTTGATCTCAGCTCCGGTCTTGATCTCAGGGTTGTGATTCAAGCCCTGCATTGCGCTCTATGCCCAGTGTGGAACCTACTTGGAAAAAAGAGAGAGACAGAATGGTGCAGAGGTACAAGGGTGAATCAGACACAGTTTCTTAACTGCAAGAAGGTTGAGAGTCCAGGGGCAGAGAAAAGAGTTCGAGAGTAGCAGAGTCTAGCACAAGCATCCTAAGCACACAACTTCGGTGGCAGGATCTGGATCATACTCTACCCTACATGCCTCTTGCTTCAGCTAGGTTTTTCAAACTTCCCATGCATTCTGTGAGCTTCCCAATGCTCTCCCACTGAATTCCTCATCTGCATAAGTTAACCAGAGTAGTTGCATTGTGTGCAACTGAGAATCCTGTTCAGCTCAGTTGAGATAGTATAGCTTCAGGGCCCACTGGATTCAGGAACTAGGACTCAACAGGATGCTCTTCCCAACTCTGTCTTGTTGCCCTTTCATGTCTTTTGGCCTATTTTGTTTTGTTTTGTTTAAGATTTTATTTATTTATTTAAGAGAGAGAGCTGAGTTAAAGTATGAGCCAGGGCAGGAAGAGAGGCACAGGGAGAAGGAGTAGCTTAGAAAAAAAAAAAAGAGAATGACGCAGAGGTGCAAGGGGGAACTCCCTGCTCAACAGGGAGCCTGATGCAGAACTCCGTCCTAGGAACCTTGGGATCATGACCTGAGCGGAAGACAGACACTTAACCGACTGAACCACCGGGTGCCCCTGTTTGCCCTGTTTTTATTATGGTGGCAGTTTTGTTTGCTGTTTTGCATGTTTCTCAGTTTAGTAGGATGCATTCTTTTACATTTGGAGGTCACTCCTTAAAACATGTGATCTCAGGACAGAACTCTGATTGGCAGGGCCTGACTTATATGATCATATTGAAGCCTAAAAGTATGGCAGGAGATGGAATGGGATTGGTCAGCCCTGAATCATATACTGTCTTCTGGGGCCAAGGGTCTTGGATACTGTGGTATGAAGCCCCAAAAGAATAACATCAAGTTAGTAAGGGGCAGTTTTCCAAGATAATGTGAGCATTCTTTCCAAAAGAATAGAATACTAAGGAATACTTACAAGCAGGATATTTTTTAGAGATGTCTGCATCATAATTATTCTCGTTGTGATTTTATGACTATTTGTTCAATACTTGTTTATCATTTACTATGTATCAAGCACTGTGCTAAACTCTGGGGATACAAAAATTAGCAAGACATAAAAATCCACATACGGCAAATAAAGGAACTCCAATTAGCCAAAACAAACCTTGAAAAATATGAAGAAGGTTGGATGACTCCAACATCCCAATTTCAAAACTTACCACAAAGCTACAGTAGTCAAGACAGTGTGGCACTGGCATAATGATAGACATACAGATCAATGGAATAGAATTGAGAGTGGATAAATTAGAATTATGAGCATTTATGTTTAAGTGATTTTCAATGAGGGTGCCAAGACAATTCAATGGAGAAAGGATAGTCTTTTCAACAGTGGTGCTAGGACAACTGGATGTCCACAGACAAAAGGATAAACTTGTACTGCTCCCTCACATCATATACAGTAATGAACTCAAAATGAATCATGGGGGATCCCTGGGTGGCGCAGTGGTTTAGCGCCTGCCTTTGGCCCAGGGCGCGATCCTGGAGACCCGGGATCGAATCCCACATCGGGCTCCCGGTGCATGGAGCCTGCTTCTCCCTCTGCCTGTGTCTCTGCCTCTCTCTCTCTCTCTCTCTCTGTGTGACTATCATAAATAAATAAAAATTTAAAAAAAATGAATCATGGACCTAAATGTAAGACATAAATCTATAGAACTCTTATAAGAAAACACAGGCATAAATCTTTGAGAAACTGGATCGATCATGCTTTCTTAGACGTGACACCCACATCACAAGCAACAGAAGAAAAATACAGATAGACTGGACTTCATTGAGACTAAAAACTTTTGTGCTACTAAGGACACCATCATGAAAGTAAAAAGACAATCTTCAGAATGGGAGAAAATATTTGCAAATTATTTGTCTAGTAAGGGTCTTGTATCTAAACAACGTAAAGAACTCTCACACCTTTAAGAAGATACCTGTACTCTGAAAACTATAAAACACTGATGAAAGAAATTGAAGAGGACACAAAGAAATGGAAAAACATTCCATGCTAATGAATTGGAAGAGCAAATATTGTTAAAATGTCTGAAAAAAAAAAAAGAAAAGAAAATTCTGTATAACCCAAAGCAGTCTACACATGTAATGCAATCCCTATCAAACTACCACGAGTATTTTTCACAGAGCTAGAACAAAAAATCCTAAAATTTGTATGGAGGCACAGAGACACCCCCCCCCCCGAAAAAGCCCAAGTAACCTTGAAAAAAGAAAAGCAAAACTGGAGGAACCCCAATTCCAGACTTCAAGTTATTTTACACAAAGATATAGTGATCAAAACAGTATGGTACTAGCCCAAAAATAGACACATAGATTAGGGGAACAGAACTGAAAACCCAGAAATGAACCCACAACTATATGGTCAATGAATCTTTGATAAAGCAGGAAAGAATACCAATGGGAAAAAGACAGTCTCTTCAACAAATGGTATGGGAAAAACTAGACCGCAACATGCAAAAGAATGAAACTGTTCACATTCTTTCACCAAACACAAAAATAAAATCAAATTAGATTAATGTCCTTAATGTTTGACAGGAAACCATAAAAATCTTAGAGGAGAATATAGGCAGTAACCTCTTTGAGATCGGTCATCATAGCAACTTCTTTCTAGATATGTGTCCTGAGGCAAGGGAAAATAAAAGCAAAAAAGAAAAAAAAAAACCTATTCGGACTACATCAAAATAAAAAGCTTCTGTACAGCAAAGGAAACAATCTACAAAATTGAAAGGTACATATGGAATGAGATAAAATATTTGCAAAAGACATATCTGATAAAGGGTTAGTATCTAAAATATATAAAGAACTTATAAAACTCAACACTCAAAAAAGGAATAATCCAATTAAAAATGGGCAGAAAATATGATAGACATTTTTCCAAAGAAGACCTATAGATGGCCAAGAGATACATGAAAAAATGCTCAATATCACTCCTCAGCGGGGAAATACAAATTAAACTCTAATGAGATCACGTCATATATATATATATATATATAATGGAATATCACATAATCAACCACAAAAAAGAATGAAATCTTGCTATTTGCAATGACATAGATGGAGCTAGAGAGTATTATGCTAAGTGAAATAAGTCAGAGAAATACCATATGATTTCACTCATATGTGGAATTTAAGAAACAAATGAGCAAAGGGAGAAAAAAGAGAGGGAGGCAAACCAAGAAACAGATTCTTAACTCGAGAGAACAAATTGATGGTTACCAGAGGGGAAGTGAGTGAGAGGATGGGTGAAGGGGATGGAGTGCACTTGCTGTGATGAGCACCTGGTGATGTATGGCAGTGTTGAATCACTATACTGCACACTTGAAACTAATATTACACTGTATGCTAACTAACTGGAATTTAAATAAAAACCTTAAAAATCATAACCTAGTCAAAAAATGGGCAAAAGATCTGAATAAACATTTCTCCAAAGAAGATATACAAATGTCAATAAGAACATGAAAAGACGCTCAACATCTTAGCTATTAGAGAAATGCAGATCAAAACCTAGGTGATGGACATTAAGGAGGGCACCTCATGTAATGGGCACTGGGTGTTATTTGCAGCTGATGAATTACTGAACTCTACATCTGAAACTAATGATACATTATATGTTAATTCAATTTAAATAAAATAAGTAAAAAAAAAAAGACAAAGTGCCTATCTTCATCAAAGAAAAAAAAAAGCTTCAATGAAAGACACTTAACAGGATGAATATAATGAAAAAGGCAGATAATAACAAATGTCAGCAAAAGTGTTGGAGAACTAGTGTTGAAGAAGTTAGAACCCCTTGTATATCACTAGGGAGACTGTAAAACTGTACAACTGTTTGGAAAATACTTTGGCAATTCTTTAAAGGTTAAACATAGAGTTACTATATGACCCAGACCCACTAATTCCTCTCCTAGCTATATACCCAAGAGATATGAAAACATATTTACACACAAAAACTTGTACACAGATGTTCATAGCAGCATTATTCATATCAATTAACTGATGAATGGATACGTAAAATGCGTGTATCTATACAATAGAAAATTACTTAGCAATGAAAAGGAATGAAGTACTGATACATGCTACAACATTGACCTTGAAAACATGGTAAGCAAAAGAAGCCAATTACAAAAGAGAATACCTTGTATAATTCCAATTTTATGGGATATCCAGAATAGGCAAATTTATGGAGACAAAAAGTAAATTAGTTATTGCCTATGGCGGGGAATAGCATGGAGAGTGCCTCCTAATGGGAATGTATTTGGGGGGGGTAGAAAGGAATGAAAATATTCTAAAATTGTGATGATGGTTAGACCAATTTGATCATTAAAAAATCCATTAAATCATAAACTTTAAGTAAGTAAACGGTGTGGTATGTAAATTATATCTCAGTGTTAAGCCCTCATGGGGCTTACATTCCATTGGAAAATAAGTAAAACAAACAAATATATAAACGAACATGCTATTTTCAGTGTTACTAAAGCAAATTATAAAGCAGAATGGGGGATAGGGAGTTTCAGAGAGTGGGTGGGGGCTGCAATTGTAACTAGAGTATTGTTGAGGGCTTTCCAAAGAAGGTTACATATGAGAGAGGCCTAACGGAGATTAGGGTACAAGCCATGTGGATATCTGGAGAAAGAGTGCTCTAGGCAGAGGAAATAGCAAGTGCAAAGGCCCTGAGGCAAGAGTATCCCAATCACATGGATGAACAGAAAGGTCAGTGTGGCTGAAGAGACTTTTCTTATACGTTAGATTAGTTGGCGTCCTTTCTGCTATTGTTTTATTCCTTATACTAGTTTTTGGTACGTAGGAATCAGGAATACATCATCCTATTCTTGAATCTGGACACTTGGTCTAGAAAAGTGATTCTAAATCTTTTTTCTGCCATGATACACCTGAAAAATATGTTTCCATGAGCAACTTGTACCCACAGAAATTAAGATTAGGAGTGAGGTAATATATACCATAGGTTTGCATGTATGTACACAGCCCCAACTAAGTCTTCCACTCATGAAAGTATATCAGAATGCAAGGAAATGAAACTACTATTAGTATAATTTTGAATCTATTCAATGTATTTTTTAAAAAACATAGGACAACCTACAGAATAGGAGAGAGTATTTTCAAATTCTATGTCTGACAAAGGCCTGGGATCTAGAACATAAAAGGCCTGGGATCTAGAACATAAAAGGAACTGGTACAACTAATAATAAAAAAGATAACCACGTCAATTCATTTTTTTTTAATTGATAGCATCGAGACCTAAGGGGAAAAAAGGACATATTTTCTACTGTGTTCGTAACTCTGTGTTGTACTCAAATGCACCACATTCACTAGGTTCATAATAAATACTGTTGACAGAATGAACAATAAGACAAAAAAAAAAAAAAAAAGACAACCAAATTTTAAAATGGGCAGAGGACTTGGATAGACATTTCTCCAAGGAAGATAAACAAATGACCAACAAACAAAGAAAAAGATGCTCAACACCAGTAGTCATTAGGGAGACACAAATAAAAGCAACAATGAGACAGCACTGCACAACCACTAGAATAGCTATAATTTAAAAATTAATCAAAAACAACAAGACCAACAACACAGAAATACCAAGTGTTGGCCAGGAATGTGGAGAAATTGGAACCCTGGTCCTTTTCAGGTGTGAATATAAAATGTTTCAGCCTCTGGGAAAAATAGTTTGGCAGGTCCTCAAATGGTAAATGGAATCCCCATAGGACGCAGCAATTCTGCTTATTGAAAACACCTACTTGAACAAATACATGCACATGAACGGCAGCGCTATTTACAATGGCCAAAAGGTGGGAACAACCCAGATGTCCATGGATGGATGAATAAATAAACCAACTGTGGCATATGCGTACAACAGAGGATTATTAGCCATAAAAAGGAATGAAGTGCTGATGCGTGCTACAACGCAGATGAACCTCGAAAGCTTGGGAACATGGGCCACATGTAAGAAGCCATACACAAAAGGCCAACATGTTGTATGATTCCACCTTTTGTGAAACATCCAGAATAGGTTAAGTCTGTAGAGACAGAGTAGACCAGCAGTTGCCAGGAGCTGGGGGGGGGTGGGGGTGGGATGGGGAGGAGACTGTCGAGTAACTGCTTAATGGGAAAGAGTTTAATTGTGGGGTGATGAAAATGTTTTGGAATGATATAGAGGTGGTGGTTGCACCACTTTGTGAAGGTACCAACTGCCACTGGATGGTGCACCCTCAAACAGTTAATTTGATGTTAGTTTACCCCAATAAAAAACAACAACAACAACAACATAATAATGCATTCGAATTTAGGCCTTTTATTATTAATAAATAACCTAGTAAGACACTGTAATCTAAAATGCTCTCCCATCGCAATGCCTCTTCTTTCTTCCCCCCAACAATGTCGCTTTGATTTCTCTTTAATTCTTTTTTTTTTTAAAGATTTTCTTTATTTATTCATGAGAGACACACACACACACAGAGAGAGAGAGAGAGAGAGAGGCAGAGACACAGGCAGAGGGAGAAGCAGGCTCCACGCAGGGAGCCTGATGTGGGACTCGATCCCAGGACTCCAAGATCACGCTCTGCACCAAAGGCAGGTGCTAAACCGCTGAGCCACCCAGGGATCCCCAATTTCTCTTTAATTCTCAACTAAGTGCTTGCCACCGAGAATCACACAGGGATGCACGGATTGGTAGGGAGGTGTGTTCTTTGGATGGACAGATTCATTCTTCTCCCTTTTCTATCAGCTGGCTTGTTTCGAAGGGGACATAACTCTTGATTTACCTTAGTTCAATTTATCCATCCTATCTTCCCGAGGTATGCGGCAATGAGGTCTCCTAGATACCTGTAGTTCTTACCTCCTTGCACTCGTTAACAACCTCAAGCCCACTTTGTCGGTCACCATGCCACTACCCTAGTTTCTCAAAAGCACAGGCTGTGAACCAATCGCATCTGAATCACTTCACCCCAAATCCAGGCCCACCGAATCAAACCAACTGTGGGGGCATCCCCAGGAATCTGCATTTTTATTCGGCAGCACTGCCATTGTCTTTGTTCTGGATTCCCCTTTGATAGTTAATTTACGAATTCATTCAACCATTCATTGAGTGCCCACCCAGGCAGTAGCCTAGATACTAAGGCGAGGAAAGAAATGGTAACCACAGTTTGCAAAACAAACAGATGAACAAAAAAACCCTAAAAAACCTGTACTTTGATTTGCAAAATAGATTAATTGTACCAAACGTAAACTATCTAAACTCAAATCATCTTAACACTAGCTCATTCAGACCTTTCTATTTCAAGATAAGGCTATAGTAACAGCAACGTCACATGGATTTATGTGTTGCAAAGACCGCGGACAGTGCTAGCAACCTGCCACATTGATTAACTCTGTCAATCCTGACCTAACTCTGATCCTGCAAACTCTGTAAGTATCCTTCCCTAACTTCTCTCTTTGGAGACCCTACTGAGACTCTGTCAAAGTCATATTTTTCCTTGCTCGGCAATTTCAATAAACTCTGCTTGTACAAGCAGCAGGTTTCCTTGGTGTTGTTTTTGTAGGGCTTCAGCAGCAGGCAAAGATATAAAATTGTTATTTTCTTCTATGAATTATCATTCATCTCCCTTACTGTTATTATGCATTCTGGTGTGTGTGATACTACGCCTAGAACCTAAATTTATAGTGTTTCTGGGCATTTCCCTCTTAAGCCACATCAGTTAAGACACATCCATTGGCTGCTTGTTCTCTACACCTTGAGAACAGAGTATTGGAGAGTTATTTCAGGAGTTAAGCTCCTGAAGCAGTAACCATCCCACGGTCTTAAGCAATTTGAAATGTCTAGATCCTGTGGCAACAAGGACTATGATTCTTGAAATGTTGCCAGGGTGTCTCTTGATGTGGATTTAGTCTCCTTCATCCTGTTCAGGATTCAGAGGATATGTTCAATCAGAAGATTCCTCTTTTTTCAGCCCTGGACATTTTTCTTCTACTATTTCTTTATTTCTTCCCCTCCAGTCTCTTCATGATGCACTTCTACACAAATATACAAACTTCTAAATCTAACCACCATGCGTCTTAACTTTTTCCCCCTCTTTAACCATTTTCATTTGAGTTCTAGACAAATCTTGTGGGTTGATCTTCCAACTCAGCAATTCAACTGTCAGCTATGTGCTATTTAATAACCCACTAGCAAAGGGTTTTCGCCCCCTTGTTTTATGAATATAATATCTTCCTAAATCTCCCTGAGTCTAGTTCTTGCATGGGGAATTGTTGTGGTCTGAATGTTTATGTCCCCCTAAAAATCATATGTCGAGGGCCATTGGAAGGTAGTTAGGTTTAGATGAGGTCATGAGGATGGAGCTACCTTGTTGGGATTAGTGTCCTGACAAAAGAGAAAGAGATGCCAGAGCTTGTTTTCTCCACCATGTGAGGACACACCGAGGAGGAAGCTATCTATAAGCCAGGGAGAGGAGGGCTCTCACCAGGAACCAAATCCTTCTGCACCTTGATCTTAGACTTCCCAGATCTAGAATGGTAGGAAATAATTATCCGTTGCTTGAAGCCACTGGTCTATGGTATTCTGTTATAGCAGCCTGAGCAGACTGAGACAGAAGGTGGCCTCCTCTGCGTTCCCTCCTGAACCAGCCTCAATGCATCATGTAGGGGGACGGCTTGCTACATCCATCAGCCCAGTCCCATCTGCTTCTGCCTTTCATGAATTTCTCAGTGATATTCCCAGGAATGCTCAAATCTTTGTTCTGCTAATAGTACCACCTCTTGTATTCCCACACTATTATGGATTGACCCTTTTAAAAATATGTTCTCTGCCTTCACAACAAACTTTGGACAGGAGGCAGGTAGGCACTTGTGTTTAGTCTGTCATCTGGATTTAATAGAAGAACTCTGATCTCAATTCTAGGCATGGCTTCTAACAACGACTTTGAGAAAGCCTGGGATGATATAAAAGGGCATTGATCCAGAACCCAAGAGACCTAGATTGCACTCCTGGGTCTATGTCTCACTAGCTATGTGATTTCAGTTGAGCTACTCACTTCCTTGGGTTTCTGTATTCTCATCTGTAAACCAAGAAGGTGGGCCAGATCAGGACTCTTAACCTTGGGGTCACAACATGCGAGAAAAAGCAAGAAATAATGATGGCTTAAGTAAGACAGAAATATCCTTCTCTACGCATAAACAGACAGCCCAAGGATCTCAGGAGAGCTCCAGCATCTTCAGGGACCCAGGCTCCTCCTTCTTGGTTCTTTCCTTTGCCATCCTCAGCATAGGCTTTCAGCAACACAGTCCCAGGATGGCTGCTTCAGCTTTCATCTCCACATTTCAGCCCCACAAGGGAGAAAAGGGCATGACTCCCTTTAAGGACCTTGTCTAAAGCCTCACTTCCTTTTATAGCCTGTCACCAAGAACTTGTCCCTAACCCCTACAATGATCATTGTAGCTGCAAGAGAGGCTGAGAAATGGAGTCTTTTTTTTTTAATTCTGGGTGTCCATGTGCCCAGCTAAAATTTGAAGGTTCTTACAGGGGCCAGAGGAGAAGAACTATCAGGGGACAACCACAGGCTCTGCCACAGTGGTGTGTCTCAATTGTGATTTGTATATGGAGAAACGTATTACTAATTAAGTACTCAAAATTTCTAATGAATTATTTTAAAACCCTGAGTGGATTCAAGGTCATCCCTCTGTTAGCACTTATTCTCGCTTCCTTCTATTGCGATGCGTTTTCTTGAGATGCAGTGTTTAATTCAACAGTAGGGAATCAAGGAAAACACAATCCTTTCAGTGCCTCAGTCTGCAGTGAATTACTGCTGCTAATAGTGACTCCTTACCAACGTTCGTGGCTTTCTCAACTGTGAATATGTTAATAAGAAAGTGTCATGCATTTATCTTAATAGCAATCATGTTGGCTCTTATGAAGGGAAAAAGGTTAAGAAATCTTACACCAAATGAGCTCTAAAAGTGCTTATCAGCTCGAAAACATGTGCGATTCAGGACATACAAATTCTCTTCTCATGAACCACTTGCAGTGTTATGACCTGGGAAGCTTCTAGACAATTCAGAGCCCTAGGCCCACTTCATACCATAGCCTAAAAACCTCGGGGGGGGGGGGTGAGGCCCAGAAATGTCCCGATGGCACAAGCTCTCCAGAGGATCCCTGTGGACACTAAAGGTCAGGAGTACTTCCAGGTGTCCTAGGGGAAAGCCTTGGCCAGCACTTTTCACAACCTCCCGTGGACTACTTCAGCTGTGTCTGGCTGCCAGGCCACTCACGTAGCTTGAGGCAGAGGCCACTTGCTCTGGCAGGATCATCAGGGTGTCATGGTTTCACCAAGTGGCCCTCGCAACAGCATGATGGTTGCATTCACAGCTACAGTCTACCGCTGCACCACCGACACTGCTGTTCTTTGCAGCTTGGAACTCAATGGAAAATTATAAGCAACTCTTGGAAGACAGATATGCCAAACAAACTCACTTGCTACCTTCTCCAGCTTCTCTCTTGTCAAGGCTTCACAAAGTGCAGTATACAAGGTTGTAGTCTGTAGATGCAAGAGACCTCTTGGGCTTCCATATACTCAACAAACTGATGGTCTGGGGACTGATAGATCTACCCTACCTGGCAAAAGAACATACCTGCAGTGCTATGGGGTCCACAGCTCTGGGGGGAAAGAGGAAGCAAGCCTCTGTTTTAGGCTCAGGGCTCACTAGGTGCTTCTGAGGCACACAAGCTCATGTAATGCTCATAATAGTCCCCAGGGAGAGTGACATCTCACTGTATTCTCATTCTCCAGGGTGCTTAAGGAATGTGTTTAAGCTTGAAGAGGCCAACTGACCCTCCTTGACTCAGGGTCGATTAGCAAAATGGAAAAAAAAGGGGGGGGGGGAGGATAATAGTGGTTCTTGAATCAACACATTCCTGCCACAGCACATCTTCAAACTTCTGTGCTTGCCAATCCCCATCAGAGAAAATCTTTTGAGGGCATCTCCCATATGTATTTATTTATAAATTTATACATTAGAAACCAGTTTGCTCTTCAACTTTTAGTGGGCACCAGTATCACCTGGAGATCTTATTCAGGCACAGCTCATCAGGCCTCATTCCCAGATCATCAGACAGCCTGTGGGTTTGAGACAGGGACCCAAGAATGTGTACGTTTAACACGTTTCTAGATGATGTCAATGCTGCCTCTGATAGGCCCATCTTTCAATAGCATGGCCATAACCATAACCCCAAGAGAGAAATTTAGAGCATGAAAATACGAATAAAATAGTAATTCTTATTAATATTTTTCCTTCACCCAGATAATTGACTTACACAGCTCTGGGGGTGAAAGATCCCATTTTGGAAACCAGTGCATTAAACTGAGCCACACTGGCTTTCCTTGCCAGAGAGGCAGGCTCAGTGGCACTTCAGAAATCACAGAAATTTCCCAAACCTCAAACATTGCGCACAAAGGAGATAATAAAGGGACACATCAGATGGGCACAGCTCTACGTCCCACTAATATCCCCCCGTCGTGCTCAAGCACTCTGACTTTCATTTTCAGCTAACTCTACTCCTATCATCTTTCCTCTGCCTTAATTTTTTTTCCCTTTGTGATAACAGCTACCATCACTTTCAGGTAATGCAATCTAGCACCCCTGTTGTTCCTTTTATGGAAATTCTAGCCACTGCAAGTACATGTGGTACTTGATATCCACAAAGCAAAAAATGTTCTGAGAGAATGACGCTTTGATTGAACTTTAATTTTGCTGTTACTTTGAAGTCCTGGCTCTGCCTAAGTGATGTGCTGTTCAGCATGGTTACACTCAGAAGCACTCGGAAGGGAATTTTTTCCTACTCACATATGATGTGGATTTCCTCCGTGTTTTTGCTGTTTGGGTGGAAAATGGGGCAGGCTTATAGGCAGTAAATAAAAACCAGTCCCAATATTTTAAAAGAGAAGAGACAAGGGATGCCTGGGGGGCTCCGTGGTTGAAGGTCTGCCTTCAGCTCAGGGAGAGATCCTGGGATCCTGGGATGGAGTCTTTCATTGGCCTCCCTGCAGGGAGAGCCTGCTTCTCACTCTGCCTGTGTCTCTGCCTCTCTATCTGTGTCTCTCATGAATAAATAAATAACCTAAAAAAAAAGAGAGAGAGAGAGAGAAGAGACAAGGTGTTTGCAAAAACTTGGTGCATAAATTTAAATCTAAAGGCTATTAAGCAATAGGCTGTAGTAGCAATAGGCTGTTATAGCAATATAATTGTATTATAAATAAAATAATATATGATAAAATTAAGATATAATATTATAAATCTTATAAATTCTAGCAATAGGCTGTATCATAAAAGAAAAGAGCCATTGCTTCAGTGGATGAGAAAAGAAGCATCTTCTGAAATTTCGACATAAAGAAATTGGAAACATAGCTTATTGGTAAAGACAAAGTGCCTTCTGCCTGAAATAAGATAACCCCAGAATTTCCTGTGACCAAATCCGAGCAATAGAGCAAATGTCATGTACTGAGAGGTGCCTTTCAAAAAGCCATTTGTACTGAACAGGAAGACTGCTGTGACACATGCTCTGGCTTTTGTTGAATAAAGACTCGATTTCAAGCGAGATTCCAAAGGACTGATGCATATTGATCAACAAAATGGCTCATGCACATTTCTTGCCCCACAGCTATTTCTTTCCTCACTAGTTTTCCACCCATATTAATCTCAAATAAATGGTGCTTCTTCCACGGGGGAAGCCCTTGCTTGCTCAGAACTCAGAGTAATGTTAACCCAGCAGCATACACTGAAGGCATCATCTGGCACGACTACAATTCTCCAGTTCTTGCGGAGCAATCATCCAGTTCTCCCAGGGGGCCTTCCACCTTTTCCCTCTGCCCCTCACCCTCATTCCTGCCTCGGGAAGCAAACAGGTCAAATGGGAGAAGAGAGGCACTGGGAACGTGGACCATCAGAACCAGACATACATGGATGCATTGGGCACCTCCAGTGACTTTTAAAAGAGGAGGAGCAGGGCACTGGGGTGGCTCAGCGGTTGAGTGTCTACCTTTGGCTCAGGTCGTGATCCCAGGGTCCCAGGATCAAGTCCCCCATCGGGCTCCCTGCGTGGAGCCTGCTTCTCCCTCTGCCTGTGTCTGTGTCTCTGCCTTTCTCTCTTTGTCTCTCATGAATAAATAAATAAAATCTTTTTTAAAAAAAAAAAGAGAGAAGCAAAAAATAAGCAGTGAATACATATTATGTCCCTTAGAATATATTTATTTGAGTCCAATAAGGTGTCCAGCAACATATATATGCTGGTCTTAGAATCAGCAGTTACTAAATGTGCTATTCTGGGCAAGTCAACTCAATTTGTTTCCTCAGCTAGAGAAAGCAAATAATGCCTTCTGAAATCTAGCTGTGGTAGGTTAAAGATGGCCACACACTTTCTGACACCCCTCCTATTGAGAGGTGGAGTCCTGATTCACAGTCTTTGAGTAGTGAATAGGATATGGATGAAGTGCCATTGTTCGGATTTCTGAGCCTAGGCCTTACTCTTCTGGAAGCTTCCATTTTATTTATTTATTTTTTTAATCTCCTGCAATGCTTACCTTGGGAGCCCTGAGCCACCATATATAAAGTCCCACTACCCAACAATATAGAGAAAACAGCTAACGGGCTCAGCCAAATCTAGCCTTCCAGCTGTCCTCATCAGGGCACAAGCATATGGGTGAAACCAGCTTGGACTCTCCAGTCCATCCCAGCCACCATCCATCCACATGCCAGCAAGTGACCCCAGCAGTCAAGGCCACTTAGAAGGATTGCCCAGCCAAGTTCTGCTCAAATTTCTAACCTGCAAAATAATGAGACATAGTTTATTACAGAATAATAGATAACCCACATTAGATGATTGTGAGACTTAAAAAGAGATTATAGGTGGAAAAGGCTTGTAGACTCCAAAGCAACATGTCTTGTCAATAGTATTTAAAAGAACAAATAATCTCTAAACACAGGCATTTGCTAAGTATTAATTTAATACTTTAATTAATTTATTGGTGACATTTGCCATTACCACTTAGGGATGCAGTCAATTGCCATCAGGTGACAGTAGTGGAGATTAAGAGAAACACATTCAACATCTAGATATTTATTTGGTTAAGGGTCAAGGCTCTGTAAGTGAGGGATACTAAAGCAAACCCCAGCTGAGCAAAGAATATACCATCAGGCTTCAAGTTATTTATTTTGTAAAGGAATTTGGAACAATGATTTCTTTTCCTATTATTATATTCACCTTAGAGTATTTTGAAAAAATAAAATCAATTAACCAGAATATTAAAAAACGTGTACTGTATCTGAAAATTCCATCAATGCTTCTTGTTGAAAAGCTTCCCAATATGCCATAATAACGTTCTTGCCTTGGTAAGTTGCTCAGGAAATCCAAGATCTTTGAAAAGATTGTGAAACATTACTTTGTAAGTTGAGTGTTTGAAATTTAAAATGCACTTGAAAGAACACTATAAATGATAATAAGATTCCAAAACCCAAAGCCAATAGAATTACAAATGTTTTACAATGCTGCATAATGATATATTTTGAGGTTTTAAAAAAAGTTTCCCCAACCAATTCCATGCAGTCATTTCTTTAAGCTTCATAAAACCTGTTCAACCCTTATTAAACCCTTTTCAGTCGGATCTAAGGGAATCCACAGGATGTCAGAGCCTACCCAGTAGGGCAAGAGACTTAGGGAGGTAACATCTGCACCTGTTGCCCATGTCTGTCCAGGCCTTAGCACAGCGCCTAACCCACAGAAGCAGTCGGCAGGCGTCTGCTGCTATTGATCCCCGAAACGTGGTTCCCAGTCAGACCCCAGCTCTCATTCTTCTCTGCCTCTTGCTAGTGGCGACCATGAGCAAAGCTCAGCATCTGAAGCCTCCGTTTCTTCAACAATAAAATGAGAATCCATGATGCCCATCACATGGTGCCCCTGCAAAAATTCAATGGAACATTTTAACAGAATGGTACCATGCCTGGCACACAGGAAGCCCTCCAAAAGTGGCAGCAATTATTATTACTATTACTGAATGCAGACATAGCCCATTTGTGGCTACATCCACTGCCTAATTCTGCAATTCTGGGGAGTGGCAGGGGAAAGAGGACGTGCAAGGAGAAACTGTTATGACTTCTATGTATATTTCTTTTTACCCAAAAATATTGGAGATAAATTAAGCTTTACTTATATTTGATACATGGACCTATAAAACCTTATGACATATGGATTTATAGTAGTACATATATGTAAGTTATAAATACATTTAGCGTATCCATTGCGTTGCTCAATTTTTAAATGTTAAATAATATGATTGTGTGCATCGAAATGTTTGAAGAGCACTGGCCTGATCTTTCAAATAAGTCACTGGACCTGAAGCAAGGGCAGTGGCAACCGTGACCTCAAAGGAGCCCAGCTGAGGATAGAGGGAGCTAAATGTTCTCAACCACAAGAGGGATCTTGAGTCTCTGTCCCCCCAGCCTCCAGCAGATGCAATGTCCTGCTTTGTTAAGGTGGGAGTGATGTTGGAGGAGCAGAAGAGAAAAGGAGAATAAGACAAAGTGGGATAAACTCTAACAGCCAGCCAGCCAACCAGCTAGCCAGCCAGGCAATCCATTGGTGGTAAAGCTAGCAAGTGAGTGGGCTTGGGTTCCCTCCGGTCAAGGGACCTCATGAGGTGCAGGAAGGAGAACCTCCACAGGGCTGCTGATGCTGGGTCCGACAAAGTGAAAGGGAGAAACGAGGTCAGAGGGGTGGCTTGGAAAGAAATCTGCCCCAGAGATACAGGCCTGGTACTTGTGCCTGGGCGGAGGGACTAGCAGTAGGTAGAAGATCGGCTCTGTCCCCTGTAGGGTGGTGAATCCAGGCCTAGGGCACCATCTGTGTGTTTGAGACATGTGTGACATGGGCAGACATGACTCAATTGGGAACATCAGTTTTTAGAGTTTGGGCTATCAGATCTCCATGATATTCTCTGGAAATGTTTTCCCCCAACAAATTCTGTAAGAGGCAGGATCATGAGGAAGGTGGAATGCAGGGCCAGGGAGTTAAGAAAACTGTATTCTTGTTCCAGCTTTCCTATTGTTTTCCTGTACCCTTCCATCAGTCACCTGGTGCCTCTGAATTCCATTTTCTCACCTGAAGAACGAGAGCTGATTTACCTAGTCTCTGGATTCCCCCTCTAGCCCAGGGATTGTGAATTCCAGGATTCTGAAATGGGCATATTCTCTTATGATTTGCCTCTTACGCCTAAAAACTGAATACAGGGAAAAATTATAGCTTATTGGTGGTATCTGATTACTTACCAGTGTTTGACTAAGCGTTTCCCATTCTAGAGTCTTCTTCAATGTCTTTACTCTGAAGTAACAGCTACGTTACTGCTCCTACTTGCTGTTCACATCATGAGAGAGCGTTAACTCTCTTCTAGAGCTGCACAATACAGATAAGTTAGATTAAAGGAGTCTAAGAGTGAGTAAAAGAGAATAAAAGATGGAATCATTAGCTCATAGGAAACTCGAACTAAAGCAATCACATGCTTTCCAAATGTACAGGAACGCAAACAGGTCCTGACCCAATTGTATAAAGTAGGATAAGTTCACCACTCCACAGCAGAGAAGCATTTTTCCTTTTATTTTTTTCCTGGTCTTTTCCATTGTGCCCAGAACCCACCTAATCATCTAAAAAGTGTACTGAAGGGGTAGCCTAGGTGGCTCAGCAGTTGAGCATCTGCCTTTGGCCCAGGGTGTGATCCTGGAGACCCGGGATCGAGTTCCATGTCGGGCTCCCTGTGTGGAGACTGCTTCTCCCTCTGCTTGTGTCTCTGCACCTTTCTCTCTGTGTGTCTCTCATGAATAAATAAATAAATATTTTTTTGAAAAAAGAAAGTGTACTGGAATTCAAAAAGCAAATAAGAAATGAAATGTTGAACTGCTAGATTCCACTAAGTGGAAAATTGGTTGGAGAGCAAGGACAGAAAGGAGAGCCTGGGTCCGGAACAGAGAAGACGCCAGCTATCACGAGTGTGTCCACTGTAAAGTGGGGACAGAGATTGGGATGTTTCCATTTTTCCTCACTGCACTCCCCTTCCTCTCTCTACTGACCACCTCTACCCCAGGTTGAGTCACTGGGTTATCAGACCTATTCTCCTAGTCAGTTGGGGCTGCTATAACAAATAACCATAGACTGGGTGGCTTAAACAACAAATATTTCTCAGTTCTGGAGAGCGGGAAGTACAAGATCAAGGGGCTGGTAGATCCAGTATCTGGTGAGGACCCTTTTCCTGGTTGGTAGTTGGCCATCTTCTTGTATCCTCACATGGTAAAGAGCAGAGAGAGAGAGAGAAAGCTCTTGAGTCTCTTCTTTACAAGGGCACTAATCCTACCCACGACGGCTCCACCCTTATGACCCAATTTCCTCTCAAAGGCTCTACGTCCTAACACCGTCACACTGGGGAGTAGGATTTCAACATATGAATTTGGGGGGGCACACAAACATATTACCATGTTACCTGTCCTAAAGGCATCCTCAAGAAACAAGTGAATTCTCAAATTTAAAAGGAATCTGGAAAAGAAAGAAAGAAAGAAGAAAGAAAGAAAGAAAGAAAGAAAGAAAGAAAGAAAGAAAGAAAGAAAGAAAGAAAGAAAGAAAAAGAAAACCAAAGCCATATTCAACATACTGCTAGCTAGCTGCATTTTTTAAAGGGAAAAAATAAATCTAAATGGAAAACTGCCAGAAATGTTGGGAAATGTTTACAGGGATATTGTTAGAAAGTTTCTGTTATGGCAAAAAAAAAAAAATGTTTATAGAGTGTCTTACTCTGCCAGCAAGCAGTGCAAACATGACGAATCTGTACACTTTCCTTCTCTACAAACAAAGGAAGCTACAATCGAGGAGGAATTAAGTCTCCAGAACTCCCAGTCATCCTATATTCAATTACAGAATATGAACTCTGGTGTTATCGTTAACAGGAACCCCAAATTTCCGTAGAATTGATTTAATTTCTAATCCATAGATTTCCTCAGAAACCCTCAAAATAAGGGGAGCTAAGAGCTTGTTGTATCTCGCTGGGTTGCCAGCTTATTAGTCATTTCCAGTTTAGGCACCTTCTCAAAGTCTCCCAAGCAGTCCCCTGGAGCCCCCGCCCCCAATCTACCATACACCTTAGCCTCCAGCAGGTCTGCTCAGAGGGCCCAGCCATCAGAGACCTTGTGAGGCCCACCCTCACCCCACCCAAAACATCAGGGTCTTTATTTTCCCCTGGGACGCAGCAACAGCAAGCATCTGCCTGACTAGATGGTTAGAGGCACTCCGAATTACTAAACTCGCATTGGAATAATGACCATCGGGTTAAGGGGGATCACATGCTAGTGCTCCATGACTTCCTGTTAAAACTGGTGAAAGGTGCATCCTTTGACTCACACAAAGCACAATACTCTGAGGCCCACTACTGTAAAGGTGCAAAGAGATTATTCAATATACCGTTAATTCTAGGTAGACAAAAGATAGTGTCTTCGTAAAAATAAAACGTATGCATTTGAATTTTCCCCTTATCTCCATTTCTTGGAAGACTTCCATCTCTGGATCTGAGTTTCTTCTCACCTGTCTTCCAGCTCTTCTCTTTTTTCTATTCTGATATTAGAACATTTCACTGAGGGGTGGCTGGGGGGCTCAGTCAGTTAAGCATCTGGCTCCTGGTTTCGGCTCAGGTCAAGATCTCGGGGTCATCAAGACCAAGTCCCACATCAGGCTCCCTACATGGAGCCTGCTTCTCTCTCTGTGTGTGTCTCCTCTTTCTCTCTCTCTCATGAATAAATCTTAAAAAAAAAAAAAAGATCTCGGGATCATAATATAGAGCCCCATGTGGGGCTCCAAGCTCAGCGTAGAGTCTGCTGGAGATTCTTGCCCTTTCCTTCTCCTTCGGCCCCTCCCCGTGCTCTCTCTCTCTCTCTCTCTTTCTCTCTAAAATAAACACATAAATACATAAAGTCTTTATTATTTTTTAAAGATTTTATTTATTTATTCATGAGAGACACAGAGAGACAGAGAGAGAGGCATAGGGAGAAGCAGGCTCTCTGCAGGGACCCCGATGCGGAACTCGATCCCAGGACCCTGGGATCACACCCTGAGCCAAAGGCAGGTGCTCAACCACTGAGCCACCCAGGTGCCCAATAAATGAAATCTTTACAACAAAATTTCACTGAATTCTCAATTTCAGTTATACTATTTTTGAGAATTGGAGAATTCTTTTTTCAAATATGTCACATCATTTTTGAGTTTTTGGTTCCTGTTAGAGTGTTCAAGCATGGCTTTTATGTCCCTGAACACAGGAAGCATAATTTTTAATAGTCTATATCAGTATGTCTGTTCTGTTGTTTCTGCTGGTCATGGTTTTTGGTGTCTTACCTCCTACTGTACTCAGTCATCTCTGTGTAGCAGACATTGTGTATGAAAATTGTTTGTAGAGATAATTTGAGATCTCTTATCTTCCTCCTAAGAGGATTATTCATTACATTTTATTTTATCATATCTTATTTACTTATTTTTTCCAGGTGTCTAGGGGTAGGAGCCATCCAGAGAACATCAGGGCTTGACATTTTTTTGGCGCACCAAGAACAGGGCTTCTCAAACTACATAACTTGTGGATCTTGTTAAAGTACAAATTTTAACTTAGTATAACTGGGGCAAGACTTGAGACCATTTTTTTTAACAAGTCCCTCCCAGCGATGTCAGTGGTTGTGATGGTTAATTTTGTGTCAACTTGACTGACCACAGGATGCCCAGGTTAAACATCATTTCTGTGTATTTCTACAAGGGTGTGTCTGGATGAGGTTAGCGCTTAGATCTGTGGACTCAGTAAAGTATATCTCCCTCTACAATATGGATGGACATCATCCAGCCTATTGAAGGCTTGAATAGAACAAAAGGTGGAAGAAAGGAGAAGTCACGCTTTCTTTCTTCCTGCCTGTTGCTTGAAGTAGGACATGGATCTTCTCCTGCCCTCAGCACTCTTGGCTCTCAGGCCTTCAAACTGTATCTGGAATACAGTATCATTGGCTTTCCTGGTTCAGGCCATCAGAATCAGACTGAATTATACCACCAGGTCTTCTGGGTCTCTGGCTTGCAGAGGGTAGATTACAGGCCTTCTCAGTCTCTGTAATTGTTTGAGCCAATTTCATATAATAAATCCATGAGTATAGATTAGTATATCTATCTCTATCATCTATCTGTTTAACTATCATCTATCTATCCATTTTTCATCTATCGTCTATCTCTCCATCCTATTGGTTCTGTCCCTCTGGAGAACTCTAATACAATACTGATGGTCTGTGGTTCCATACTTTAAGGAACAAGGACTTAGAATGACTTGAAGCAGGCTTGCAGTTCTTTTGAGTGCTGACTTATTTCCGGTGTCTCCTAACATGGGTGTTTTCCATTTGATTTCTGCTTCCAGTAATTCTAAAAGTTTATCTGTAGATTCTGATGGGTTTTCTTATACAATCATGTAGTCTGAAATAATGACAATTTTATTTTTTCTTTTCCAATTTTAATATCTTGTATTTGTTTTTCTAGCCCTATTGCACTGGCTAGGACCTCTAATACAATTGAAGTAGTCATAGCAGGCATTCATTGATCTCACCAAAAAGCCATGATTTCAAGAAAAAAAAGCATAGTTTTTTCAATAGTTCACTAGTGTCATGTTCCCTGTAAGATTTTGTACATATGCTTTATTAAGTTAAGAAAATTTTCTTTTAAAAAAAAAGAAAAAGAAAATTTTCTTTTTATTCCCAGATTGCTGAGACATTAAAAAATAAATAAATAAATGGGGGGGTGGTGTGCCTGGGTGGCTCAGTCAGTTAGGCATCCAACTTGGTTTTGGCTGAGGTCATTATCTCAAGGTTGTGGGATCAAGCCCCATGGGGGTCCCACCACTTAGTGCAGGGTCTGTTTGGGATTCTTTGCCCTCCTTTCCCCTCCCCCTCTGCTCCTCCTTTTGCTCTCTCTCTCTCTCTTTCCTTAATAAAGAAAATCTTTTTTTTTTTAATGATGAATGGGTATCAAGTTCTAGCAAACACTTTTCTTAAATATATCTTTACATATATTGTTGAGGTGGAGAATTGGTTGACTTTCAAATGTTAAACTGACCCTGCATCCCTGGAATAAACCTAACTTAATCATAGCATATCTTTTTATCAATGCTGGACTTGGTTTGCCAATATTTCTTCAGAATTTTGCATCCACGCTCATGACAGAGATTGGTCTATAATTTTACTTTCATTTGACATTCTTTTCAGTCTTGATATCCTATTAGTCTGGGTTTTTCAGAGAACAGAACAATAGAAGATGAAGATGATTGATAGATAGATACATACATACATACATAGATACATAGATACCTATATATATCATAGATATAAATAGCTATAGATAAACAGATATACATGAAATATGCATTTCATGATGCCCATTAACAGGAAATAATTTTAGTAAAACACTTGGCTCAATAGGGGGTCAGTGGTCTATATAAGCTACCTGTATCTTTCCATATGCCGTATTTTCATTACTCTTTAGTTCAAAATATTTTCTGATTTCCACTGTGAGCTCTTCTTTGACCCACGGGTTACTAAGAAGTTTGTTATTCTATTTCCAATACTTAGGGATTTTTCATTATCTTTTTGTCATCTGTTTCTAGCTTAGTCTCATTTTCATGAGAGAAAATATTCTGTATTCATTCAGTACTTTGACATTTGTTGAATTTTGGGCTTTTTTTTGGCCTAGCATGTGGGCAATTTGGGTAAGTTTTCCATGCGTACTTGAATGAGTAGGGATCCCTGGGTGGCTCAGTGGTTGAGCGCCTGCCTTTGGCTCAGGGCGTGATCCTGGAGTCCCGGGATCGAGTCCCGCATCGGGCTTCCTGCCTGGATCCTGCTTCTCCCTCTGCCTGTGTCTCTACCTCTCTCTCTCTGTGTGTTTCTCATGCATAAATAAATAAAATCTTTAAAAAAAAAAAAGAAAAGAAAAGAAAAGAATGAGTAATTTGAAGTTGCTTCGGGGCACTGTTCTATACATTAACTGTGGTAGGTTGAGTTTACCTGTGTTCAAACTTGCTGCTTATTCTGTTTTCTGAGAGAGGAGTATTGAAATCTCCACCTGGGCGAAGCCATTTGAGATGTAAGTAGGTCCCAAGGGCTTGATGAGTGAGAAGAAGACTAAGAAAAAGGGATAATTTGGGCAGCCCCGGTGGCTCAGTGGTTTAGCGCCACCTTCAGCCCAGGGCATGATCCTGGAGACCCAGGATTGAGTCCCGGCATGGAGCCTTCTTCTCCCTCTGCCTGTGTCTCTGCCTCTCTCTCTCTCTCTCTCTCTCTCTCTCTCTCTGTGTGTCTCTCATGAATAAATAAATAAAATCTTAAAAAAAAAAAAAGACAAAGGGATAATTTGGTCCGCATCAGAAATTAACAGATATTTAGGGTAGATGTGGAAAGTTAGGTTAATGTGGAAAGAGAAGGTTAAGAGGGAGATTCCTAAACTACATGATGGAGAGGAGACAAAGGATTTGTAAAACAAAGGAATATCTACTCCACTTAAGGGTGTCTTGGGTTGTGATCCTGTAAACTCCTCTCTGTCTTCCCAAGATCTTCAGAAAAATATGCTACCCACTAAAATACATGGCGAGAGTGTTTTGTTTTACTTTGTTTGGAGGAAGTCAGGAGAAGAATCAAGCTCCGTGTTCGCTTGTCACAGTAGAGGTGGGACTGTCACTGTAGATCTGTCTTCCCCAGAACTTCGGGAATTCTCGAGCCCCTGCCAAGTGCCAGGCACTGGCTAGTTGCATTAAGGTGCACTCTCTCTTTGCATTTACCTTGCATCGTAGCACAACCCAAGTCAGAAATGCAAGAGAGAGACCATCTATGAACTGAAATAGGCCAGTGGAAAATAAATGAGAGAAACTGTAAAAATGTGCCCCTTGCCCTTTACCCTCCCACAGTTCACAGAAATCTTGGGTAGGACAGTGTCTTCAGGAGGGAGCAGAGTTAGGATTCTGGCCATCTTATCCAGGCTGAAAGGTAAGGAGACCTCATTTGGCATCTAGATCATGTAACTTTGCAGTGTTGCTGTCGGGAGATAATGTTGATAAAGCCCTTGGCTCAACAGAGGGTCAGTAGTCAGGAGCTACTATTCAAGCTGGGTTTGTATCTTTCTGTCTCCCAAAATTGGCACTTGGGCTCCAGAGAAAAGAGCGAGTCTTTTCAGTTAAGTGGCACCTCCACCACCACCTTGTGCTTGCACAGGACGATGGCCGTAAGAGACACTAAGTAACCCATTGGCTGTCATCCTGTTCTCAAAGTTCCCCAAACAGGAACAGGTTCAAGGGCTGTATTACTTATCTCCTGATACATAGTAAGTTGCCCCAGTACATTGGTGGCTTAAAACAACAGTTATTGTCTGTTAAGAATTTAGGGGCAGGGGCGCCTGGGTGGCTTAGTGGTTGAGTGTCTGCCTTTGGCTCAGAACGTGATCCCAGGATACTGAGATTGAGTCCCGCATCTGGCTCCCCATGGGGAGCCTGTTTCTCCCTCTGCCTGTGCCTCTGCCTCTCTCTCTCTGTCTCTGTGTCTCTCATGGATAAATAAATAAAATCTTAAAATAAAAAATAAAAAAGAATTTAGGATAGCCAAGCTACACGATTGGGCTTAGGTCTCTCATGAGTTGCAGTCAAGATGTCAGCTAGGGCCAAAGTAGAGATTGAAGCTTGGCTGAGGCTGGAGATGCCACATCTGAGGTGGTTCGCTGACATGGCCATTGGAGAGAGGCCTTAGTTCTTCACCACCTTTCCTCAGTGCTCTCAGGGCTGCTCATGACATGGCAGTTGGCTTCTCTCAGACCCAGGAGAGTGAGACAAAGGCAGGAGCCAAAATACCTCTTATAACCTAAGCTTGGAAGTCCCACACCATCACTTCGACTTTACTCTCTTCATCAGGAGTGAGTCATTATGTCGATTCCACACTCAAAAAAGGAGAGGTAGGCTCCACTTTTTGAAGTGCCAAATCATTTGTGGAAATGTTATCTTTTATTTAATTAAAAATGTTTTTTTTTTAATTTGAATATAGTTGACCCGCCATGTTACATTAGTTGCAGGTGTACAGCATAGTGATTTGACAGGTTTATACGTTATGCCACACTCGCCACAAGGGTGGCTACTACCATTTGTCCCCATAGAGCACTATTACAATGTCAACGACCATATTCCCTACTTCTATTCCCATGACTTATTCCTTATTCATTCCATAACTGGAATCCCCCACTCCCCAGCTCCCTACTCCCTTCCCTCTGGCAACCATCAGTCTGTTGCTACAGATCTGGTTCTGCTTTCTGCTTGTTTACTCATTTGTTTAGATTCCACATGATTGAAGTCACATGCTTGTCTTTCACAGCCTGACTTTTTTCACTTAGTATAATAACTTCTACATCCATTGTGTTGTCCCAAATGGCACAATCCCACCCTTTTTTTCTTGATGAGTCTGGCTAAGGGTTTATCAATTTTATCTTTTCAAAGAAACAAATCTTGGTTTTATTGATTTTTTTTTCAGTCTCTGTCATTTTTTTCTTCTCTCACATTATTTCCTTCCCTCTACTCATTTTGGGCTTTGTTTGTTCTTCTTTTTCTAGTTCCTCTAGATGTAAAGGCTAGGGTGTTTATCTGAACTGATTGTTTCCTGAGGTAGTCTTGTATCACTATGTATTTCCTTCTTAGAACTTCTCTTTCTGCATCCCAAAGATTTTGGACTATTGTATTTTCATTTTCATTTGTCTCCACGTACTTTTTATTTCTTGATTCCTTCATTGGTCCATCGGTTGTTTAGTATCATGTTGTTTAGACTCCATGTTTGTGTTTCTGTGTTTGTTTCAGGTTTTTTTCTTGTGATTAACTTCTAGTTTCATACTGTTGTGGTCTGAAAAAATGCATGGTATGAATTTAAGTCTACTGGAATTTATTGAGGCTTGTTGTATGGCCTAATGTCTGGTCTCTTCTGGAGAATGTTCCATGTACACTAGAAAAAAATATGTATTCTGTTGTTTGGGGATGGTATGTTCTCTATATACTCTATATATCTGTCATGTCCATCTGGTCTAGTGTATCATTCAGAGATACTGTTTCCTTATTTTCTGCCTGCATGATCTATCCATTGATGTAACTGGGGTATTAAAGTCCCCTACTATTATTGTATTACCATCAATTTCTCTCTTTATGTCTGTTCGTATTTGCTTTATGTATTCGGGTACTTCAATGTTGGGTGCATAGATATTTATAAATGTTACACTCTGTGGTTGGAATGATTCCTTTATCATTATATAATGCCCTCCTTTGTCTCTTGCTACATAGTCTGTTTTGTTTGATATTATCTATTTTGTTTGATATAAGTATTGCTATTCCATTTTTTTTTTTTTTTGGCTTCTATTTGCATGGGAAATGTGTTTCCAACCTTTCACTTTCAGTCTGTTTTGTGTCTTTACATCTGAAGTGAGTGTCCTGTAGGTAGCATCCAGGTGGGCCTTGTTTTGTGTTTTTTTTTTTTTTTAAGATTTTATTTATTTATTCATGAGAGACAGAGAGAGAGAGAGAGAGGCAGAGACACAGGCAGAGGGAGAAGCAGGCTCCATGCAGGGAGCCCAATGTGAGACTCGATCCAGGGACTCCAGGACCACGCCCTGGGCCAAAAGCAGATGCTTAACTACTGAGCTATCCAGGCGTCCCTGGGTCTTGTTTTTTTAAACTAATCTGCCACCCTATGTTTTTTGAGTGAAGCATTTAGGCCACTTACATTTTCAGTAATAATAGGTATGTACTTACCGCCATTTTGTTGTTGGTTCTGTTTTTGTAGTTCTTTTCTGCTCCTTTCTTCTTCTTTTGCCTTCTTCATGATTGATGAGTTTCTATCAGGTTATGTTTGGCTTCCTTTCTCCTTACTTTTTGTGTATCTATTATAGGTTTTGGGTTTGTGTTACCATGATGTTAATATATAACACCCTAAGTATATAGCAGTCTAATTGATAGTTAAGTTCAAACTCATTCTAAAAACAAAATAAAATGAAACAAAACCCCACAACTTCTTGGGTACTCTATATATTCAGAGAAACTGCTCTAGAAATGAACTACTGAAGTGATCCCTGAAGGATAGTGTAGATCTATTTCCAAACCACCACAGGGACATAGTGTTTTGTATATGGCAGTGTGCTTAATAATACATGTTTACTAAATAGATCTAAGGAAGCCCTTTAGATTGTGACATAAAAACTTTGAATTTCTCTCTCTTGCCTTTTTTATCTTCACCCCAAAAAGATAAAACAACATTTAGGGCCTTTTGTAGTTCTAAGATGGTATGTGCCTCTATAAACATGTAAATAAATTACTATTCCCTGTAGAGATGATGCCTTGGGGCTGAATTCTCCCTATTACCTACGGGCTTGGTTCTAAGGAAGAAAATGAACTCTGTGGGAAGCCTCTGTGGGCTGAGGTGTGCTCCCTGACAGCTGGGGCCTGACTGCAGATAACACCACAGGGTGTCATGCAAAGA